>NC_044976.1:43287541-43887541 GCF_008728515.1 Papio anubis
CCTGACTGGAGTTACATTCTCCTTCGAGGTCTCCCATGTGAGATGTCAATATAAGGAAAGAACAGGACAGAGAGAGAGAGAGAGAGAGAGAATGTGTGTGTGTCTAGGACCTGACCTGGGGAGGGTGAGATACCAGCTCCTGGGCCTCAGGCATCATGCCAGGCAGTTCATTCCCATGCTGTGATCTGTGGCTTTCCTAGAGCATCTGGGCTGCTTACCACTTAAAGATGTTCTAGGGGCCGGGCGCGGTGGCTCAAGCCTGTAATCCTAGCACTTTGGGAGGCCGAGACGGGCGGATCATGAGGTCAGGAGATCAAGACCATCCTGGCTAACACGGTGAAACCCCGTCTCTACTAAAAAATACAAAAAAACTAGCCGGGCGAGGTGGCGGGCGCCTGTAGTCCCAGCTACTCGGGAGGCTGAGGCAGGAGAATGGCGTAAACCCGGGAGGCGGAGCTTGCAGTGAGCTGAGATCCGGCCACTGCACTCCAGCCTGGGCAACAGAGCGAGACTCCGTCTCCAAAAAAAAAAAAAAAAAAAAGATGTTCTAGGACTTGGAAAACCAGGTCCTGGGAGTGCAAGAGCTCAGGCTGTGTCTCCCTGACAGCTCTACCCCAGGAAGACCAGCTGGCTGCATTTCAGTCCTGTACCCCACCCGCACCTGTGGCCCTCACACCTCTGCTTGTTCCCAGCCCTGTGGTCTGTGAATTTCCCACAGAGCCCAGGATAAAAGTACATGACCTGAAGCCTCTGCCAGAGGAAGAGGGCGGTCCCCAGGCCCACCCAGTCCCTACCTCCTGAATCACCTTATCTCCCTTCTCTGCTGCTGACCAGTCCCTTTGTTTATGGTGCAGGAGAGGGAACCACTGAGCCCATAAATCACCTGCCCCACCTTTCCTTATCCTCCAGCTCTGCCTTTCCCTCCCTATTGGTCCTGCCCACCCATTCCCCTGTCCCCTCCTCACAACTGAGAGGTGGTTGTATAGCTTGGCAGTGAAATGGATTCTGGAGCCACACTGCCCAGGTTCCCAAGTCCATGCTTCACCGTGGCCACCAAAGTCACCAAGCTTTGTGACCTTGAGAAAGCCAATGAACCTTTTAAATTCCCTATGAGAGGCTGGGTGTGGTAGCTCATGCCTGTAATCCCAGCACTTTGGGAGGCCAAGGCAGGTGGATCACTTGAGGTCAGGAGTGAGACCAGCCTGACAAACATGGCAAAATCCTGTCACTACTAAAAATACAAAAATTAGCTGGGCTTGGTGGCAGGTGCCAGTAATCCCAGCTACTCAGAAGGTTGAGGTGAGAGAATCACTTGAATCTGGGAGGTGGAGGTTACAGTGAGCCCTGATCATACCATTGCACTCCAGCCTGGCCAACAGAGCAAGACTCCATCTCAAAAAAAAAAAAAAAAAAAAAAATTTCCCCATGGGGACATGCGGATGATGATGCCTGTCGCATGGAGTGGTTGTGAATATCAGGTGAGTTAATAGTATAAAGTGCTGACAAGAGCACCAGGTAAGTGGGAAGTGCTACTGTGGCTATCAGCACATCTCTTATTTCAGGTTGCCTTTATCCCTTCTACCTCTGCACCCACCAAGGACACCTGCCATCTCCTTATTGCTGAAGTCAATAGCCCTTCCCAAGTCCTAACCTTACCTTGCATCTCTCATTCTTGACCCTACTCCGTTGGCCTCTGTGACATGACACTCAAGAGATTCTGGCCCAAGCATGGTGGCTCATGCCTGTAATCCCAGCACTTTGGGAGGCCAAGGCGGGATCACTTGAGTCCAGGAATTCGAGACCAGCCTGGACAACATGGCAAAACCCTGTCTTTACAAAAATACAAAAAATTAGCCGGGTGTGGTGGTGCATGCCTCTAGTCCCAGCTACTTGGAGGCTGAGGTGGGAGGATCGCTTGAGCCAGGAGGTCGAGGCTGCAGTGAGCTGTGATTGTACCGCCTGCACTCCAGCCTGGGTGACAGAGTGAGACTCCATCTAAACAAACAACGACAAAAGACAGAGAGAACAAGAAGACAAGAGAATAAGCTCACAGCCCCAGCCCGGGTGTGGGCCCACCCAGCCCGTTGAGGGAGCCACAAGACAACAGCAAGAAAGGCCAGATGGGATTTCATTTTGTGCCTGAGTGGTGGCCCCTGCCAGGGTCCTGTGTGGCAGAGGTTAGAGAGGTAACATGGCCATGGATCAGACAGCCTGGGCTCAACCTTAAACCCCAGCCTGGGAGGAGAAGGGAACCCAGTCTTAGGCTCAGCACGTATGTGCTTGGCAGGAGCTCCTCAGCTTTGGGGAGGAGGCTCTAGGGAACCAGGCCACGAGGGCAAATCAGCTTTCTCTCCCAAGGAGCCTGTCCTAGCCCCCTCCTTCCCACTTCCCAGACCCACTGCCTGGCTATATTGTCAGACTTCACCTGAACTCACCAGGTTCAAAACTTAGGGCAGCTTGGGAACTTGGCAAATTGGGGAAGGAGCAAGTAGACCTTCACTCCTCCACACACATTGCAAAGCCTTTGGAGGTCTGGCCCCTGGACTGTTCCAGTCACCCTTCCCCCTTTCCTCCAGCTACTCTAAACTTTCAGTTTTTCCAAGGACCAATAGCTCTCACTCCAGGCCTCAAGGAGCATACTTTCTCCTCCTGTCCATCCTGTTCCTGGCTAACTCCTCCTCAGCTCTGAGGTTTCAACTTAGAAATTTCAGCCTACGTACATTCCCCAAACTGGGTGTGATCCCACCTCTGGGATCTCATAGGCCACCCCCATACCCTGTCTGTCTTCACCACTATAGCACTAATTACAGTCCAGTGTTGTTGTCCTACCTACAGGTCACTCTAGGGTGCAGCACAGGACCTGACACATAGAGGCTGCTCAAGAAAACGTTTGTTGAAAAAATGGACAAGTGGCCTGGCGCAGTGGCTCATGTCTGTAATCCCAGCACATTGGGAAGCCTAGGCAGGCGGATCACTTGAGGTCAGTAGTTCAAGACCAGCCTGACCAACATGGTGAAACTCCGTCTCTACTAAAAATACAAAAATTAGCCAGGCGTGGTGGCGGGGGCCTGTAACCCCAGCCACTCGGGAGGCTGAGGCACAAGAATCTCTTGAACCCGGGAGGTGGAGGTTGCAGTGAGCTGAGATTGTGTCACTGCACTCCAGCCTGGGCAACAGTGTGAGACTCTGTCTAAAAAAAACAAAAAAATAGTTAGCTGGGTGTGGTGGTGCATGCCTGTAATTCCAGCTACTCGGGGGGCTGAAGCAGGAGAATTGCTTGAACCCAGGAGGCGGAGGTTGCAGTGACCTGCCATCCTGTCACTGCATCACTGCACTCCAGCCTGGGTGACAGAGCGAGACTCTGTTTAAAAAAAAAAAAAAAAAATTAGCTGGGTGTGGTGGCATGCACCAGCTGTAGTCCCAGCTACTTGGGAGGCTGAGTTGGGAGGATTGCCTGAGCCAGGAAGGTGGAGGCTTCAGGGAGCCAGGATTACGCCACTACACTCCAGCCTGGGCCTCAGAGTGAAACCTTGTGTCAAAAAACAAAAAAAACAGAGTGTGTTAGATCTTGCTAGACTTGGTGATATAATTAAGAGGCCGTTATGGGCAGAACTGTGCCCCCTTCCAAAATTCATTTATATATATATATATTTTTTTCTTTTTCTTTTTCTTTTTTTTTTTTTTGAGACAGAGTCTCGCTCAGCCACCCAGGCTGGAGTGCAGTGGCGCGATCTCGGCTCACTGCAACCACCGTCTCCCAAGTCCAAGCAATTCTCCTGTCTCAGCCTCCCGAGTAGCTGGGATTACAGGCACCTGCCATCATGCCTGGCTAATTTTTGTATTTTAGTAGAGACAGGGTTTCACCACGTTGGCCAGGCTGGTCTCGAATTCCTGACCTCAGGTGATCCGCCCACCTCAGCCTCCCAGTACTGGGATTACAGGCATGAGCCACCGCACCCAGCCCTATATATATATTTGAGACAAGCTCTCTGTTGCCCAGGCTGGAGTGTAGCAGCATGATCATGACTCACTGTAGCCTAGACCTCCAGGGCTCAAGGGATTCTCCCACCTCAGCCTCCCAAGTCGCTGGGATTACAGGTGTGCACCACCACACTCCAGCTAATTTTTGTTTTGTTTTGGAGACAGAATCTCCATCTGTCACCCAGGCTGGCGTGCAGTGGTGTGATCTCAGCTCAATGCAACCTCCATCTCCTGGGTTCAAGTGAGTCTTATGCCTCAGCCTCCCGAGTAACTGGGACTACAGGCGTGAGCCACTAGGCCCCAATAAATTTTGTATTTTTTTTTTTAAGACGGAGTCTCACTCTGTCACACTCAGGCTGGAGTGCAGTGGCATGCTGCCTCCTGGGTTCAAGCGATTCTCCTGCCTCAGCCTCCAGAGTAGCTGGGATTACAGGCGCCTGCCGCCATGCCTGGCTAACTTTTTTTTTTTTTTTTTTTTTTTTGAGATAGAGTCTCACTTTGTCACCCAAGCTGGAGGGCAATGGCACGATATTGGCTCACTACAACCTCCACCTTCCAGGTTCAAGCGATTCTCCTGCCTCAGCCTCCTGAGTAGCTGGGATTACAGGTGGGAGCCACCACACCAGGCTAATTTTTGTATTATTAGTAGAGATAGGGTTTCACCATGTTGGTCAGGCTGGTTTCGAACTCCTGGCCTCAGGTGATCTGCCTGCCTCCCTAAGTGCTGGGATTACAGGTGTGAGCCACTGTGACTGACCCAATTTTTGTATTTTTTTTTTTTTTAGTAGAGAAGGGGGTTTTACTGTGTTTCCCAGGCTGGTCTCAAACTCCTGTACTCAAGTGATCTGCCTGTCTCAGCCTCCCAAAGTGCTGGGATTACAGGCATGAGCCACCACTGCACGGCCCCCAAATTTATTTATTTTATTATTATTATATTATTATTATTATTATTTTAGACAGAGTCTCCCTCTGTTGCCAGACTGGAATGTAGTGTCGCGATCTCAGCTTACTGCAACCTCCCTCTCCTGGGTTCAAGCAATTCTTGAATCGCTTTTTTGAGACTCTGTCTCAAAAAAAAAAAAAAAATATATATATATATATATATATATATTTGAATTTTGGGCCAGGCAGAGTGGCTCACACCTGTAATCCCAGCACTTTGGGAGGGCCGAGGTGGATGGATCACAAGGTCAGGAGTTCAAGACCAGCCTGGCCAATATGGTGAAACCCTGTCTCTACTAAAAAATACAAAAATTAGCTGGACATGGTGGCACGAGCCTGTAATCCAGGCTACTCTGGAGGCTGGGGCAGGAGAATCCCTTGAATCCGAGAGGCGGAGGTTGCAGTGAGCAGAGATTGTGTCACTGCATTCCAGCCTGGGCAACAGAGCAAGACTCCGTCTCAAAAAACAAACAAAACAAAACAAAATAAATAACATTGCAAAATTGAATATGCCCTTTGACTCTCTAAATGCCTCAGATCCATTTACCCTGGAGATTTGTCCTTTCTAGCCCCACCACCATCTCCCCCTGGAAGATTGCTGACCTGTAAGGATAAAGACCAGACACTTGAGCAGACACTTAGGGTCTTCCTGCCCATCCCTATCCCCCACTCGCCCTCAGTCATTTTGGCTACTAGTGTTTCTCCACATCTGAGGCTGTCCTGGGTCTCCCTTCAGTGGTCATGAAGGACAAGGTTGGAGAAGTTGGCGCTCATGGGTCTGATGAGGGATTGGGTGGGATCCCTCTAACAGCATATGGAGGGGGATGAAATGGGCATGAGACCAAAGGCCAGGAGAGCAGCAAGGAGCTGTGGCAATCATCCTGACAAGAGAGACTGTGGCCCAGGCCAGGGTGTGAGGGGAAGATAGAGCCAAGGGAATAGATATCAGAGCTATCTGGGAGATAAAATTGACAGGAATCAGGTACTCAGCAAATATTCGTTGACTTTCCTGGCTACTCTTTCTAAAGTAGGCTCTTCGTTTGCTCTTCTGTTTATTCTTCCTCCATAGCACTTTTCACAGCCTGCAATTACCTTCTTTATCTGCTTGCCTATTGTCTGTTTCCATCAAGCAGAATGTAAACTAAATGAGGGCTGCAAGCTTGATTAGTTTTATTTGAGATAGTGTCCAGCACTTAGCAGATGCTCTCAATAAATCTTTTGAGGAATGGCATGGTAATTGATTGGCTGGTGCAGAGGGAGGGCAGAGAGGTGAGAGACAAGGCTAGGAGACCTGTGGTCTTGGGCCTCTGTCTTGGGCATTGCGCAGGGGTCTAGGGGTCCACATGGTCCAGAGACTAGCTGCCCAATTGCCCGTGTCTAGCATTTGAGAAAATCCAATTCCCGGCCAGGCACGGTGGCTCACGCCTGTAATCCCAACACTTTGGGAGGCTGAAGCGGGCAGATCACCTGAGGCTGGGAGTTCCAGATCAGTCTGACCAACGTGGAGAAACCCTATCTCTACTTAAAAAAAAAAATACAAAATTAGCCAGGTGTGATGGCGCACGCCTGTAATCCCAGCTGCTTGGGAGGCTGAGGCAGGAGAATCGCTAAACTTGGAAGGCAGAGTTTGGGGTGAGTCAAGATCGCGCCATTGCACTCCAGCCTGGGCAACAAGAGCGAAACTCTGTCTCAAAAAAAAAAAAAAGAAAAAAAAAGAAAAAAGAAAATCCAATTCCCATTCACTTTCTGGCCTTCTGGCTGCTGACCCAGGCCCGCGGGTATTTTCAGAGGAAGGGAATTGGGGACCCCGCAGGAACCCGAAATCTGCCCCTCAAGAGTGTAGAAGTGGGTTGCGGAAGATGTGGCCTGGAGCATGGTAAAAGGGTCCAGTCTCTGCTTGACTCCTAAACCTGGCAAGGCAGCCCTCAGGCCAGGCAAGCCAGGCGCGAGACTGTGCCTTCCTTCCAGGCCCTAAAGAGGGCAGCACTGGGCCGGGCCCCGGGCGAGGGCGAGGGACACACGCGGTCCGGCACACTGAAAGGGGAGTGTCGGGTGACACGCCTGGGGAAAAGCGAGCGCCGCCCCTGCCTCTTAGCTGCTGGCTGGAACGCTGATCTATCTAGTTGCTGGGGGACGCCCCCAGATGCCCGGGCCCCACTCGGACTTCAGCACACGCCCCGAAGGATGGGGAAAGAGGCCCCCATGAGCGGGACTCGCAGTGGCCAAGGAGGGGTGAGAAGCGGACAGGGATCAGCTGGCCCCGGCGGCCTGGTCGCACCTGCATAGTGACGAGCTGCCGGGCTGCGCCCCGGGGCGCAGCCAGGAGGCGGGGCCTGGCAGTGCGTTGGGTGGGGGAGGAGCTTCTGGGTGATGTAAGGCCGGGCATGGGAGGGGCCTCTCCTCGACTCGCTGCCAGGAAGGGGGCGGGACTCTTGGTGACGAGACGCCGGGGAGGGGGCAGGCGTTCATTGATAAAAACGCTGGGCTCCCCCGGGCGCGAGCGCAGCGTAGCAAATACAGGCAGCGCCACGCGCGGCCGGGGCCGGGCGGAACCGAGAAGAAGCCGGGCCCGCGCTGCGACGCGCCGCCCGCATGGAGCCCGCCACCGGTTTCCTGTCCCCTCGCCCCTTCCAGCGTGCGGCCGCCGAGCCCGCTCCCCCGGCCGGACCCGGGCCGCCTCCGAGTGCCTTGCCCGGACCTGAGCTGGAGATGCTGGCCGGGCTACCGACGTCAGACCCCGGGCGCCTCATCACGGACCCGCGCAGTGGCCGCACCTACTTCAAAGGCCGCTTGTTGGGCAAGGTGGGCCGGGGGACGTCCGCGGGGTGGTGATGGTGGAGGTAGGGGTCTCGGCCGGCCTCATTTCTGGCACCAAGCCGGGCGTGGCCACTTGACCCCCAACGCGGGGACGCCCGCGGGCCAGAGTCGGCCCCCCTGGAACACCCAGCCTGACGCCCCCTCTTCACAGGGGGGCTTCGCCCGCTGCTACGAGGCCACTGACACAGAGACTGGCAGCGCCTACGCTGTCAAAGTCATCCCGCAGAGCCGCGTCGCCAAGCCGCATCAGCGCGAGAAGGTAGGTCCAGGCTCAGCGGGCGAGGGGTGGGGTGGGGACGGTGGCATGGGAACCATGGAAGGATGACGACCCTGCGCCCTCATCGCAGATCCTAAATGAGATTGAGCTGCACCGAGACCTGCAGCACCGCCACATCGTGCGTTTTTCGCACCACTTTGAGGACGCTGACAACATCTACATTTTCCTGGAGCTCTGCAGTCGAAAGGTGAAAGATGGTGATACCCGCAGGGATGAGGGTGAGGGAGAGAAGAGAGTCTTAAGACCCAAAGCTCGGGCCTTGTTTCTTCCTCTGGGAGCACAGATGGAGGGGAAGGGGGAGGGAGGGCTCACCAGGGGCTGAGGCAATGGCTCTTTGCAGTCCCTGGCCCACATCTGGAAGGCCCGGCACACCCTGTTGGAGCCAGAAGTGCGCTACTACCTGCGGCAGATCCTTTCCGGCCTCAAGTACTTGCACCAGCGCGGCATCTTGCACCGGGACCTCAAGTTGGGTGAGACTCCTGAGCCTGGAGGATGGGAGGTTGGGGAGGGAGGGAGGAAGGAAGGAAAGAATCTGACACACCTCTCTTTCCCCATCTAGGAAATTTTTTCATCACTGAGAACATGGAACTGAAGGTGGGGGATTTTGGGCTGGCAGCCCGGTTGGAGCCTCCGGAGCAGAGGAAGAAGTGAGTTTTGAAGAAAGGAGCCTGTGTGTGATACAGATGACATGCGTGACAGACAGTGCATATGTATGTGGGAGGCAAGGTGACTGCTTGATGTGTGTATGAGATAAATGGGAAGGGATGAGGGGCTGTTTATGCATGTGTGAAGGTGGAGGTGGCAGCCTGTGTTACCGGGACCAGTGGAGAGGGGTAGAATCCTATAGGTGTGTGACACAGATAGGGTAGGTAACCCTGAGTCCCTGAGACAGATAGGGGTGTACAGATTCTTGGAGGCATATGACTTACCCTTCGTGTGGATGGGGGAAGGTTACAGGCAGCGTGTGTGTGTGTGTGTGTGTGTGTGTGAGAGACAGACTGAGAGTGTGGGAATGGTAGAATATGACACTGGGTGTAAGAAGACCCTGCTGTGGCCATCGTATTTTGTGTGTGTGACACAGACAGCATATGTGGCAGATAAGTGTTTATGGGGGTTGTGACAGCTGGTGTTGGTGTGTGTGTGGCACAAACCATGGGAGGTGACAGCCTGATGACTGTCTGAGAGACAGGAGTGCAGGAAGGGGGAAGGGATCAGCTGTGGACTCTCTGTGTTGACCCTGGAGGAGGGGACTGGGCTGGGGGTCAGGCCCTCCCCCTGTCATGAAGAGCAGCTGAGCAGCTGGGCCAGGCGGGTGGGCGGGGACTCAGCTGCCATCCCTGGCATCCATTGTCCCAGGACAAGCAGGAGTTCTCTGGCCTTTGGTGACAGGCAGCTGCTTTGTCTGGACTCACAGTGGGGGAAGGGGTGGGGGGGCTGCTGGGCTGGGTCTCAGCCTTTTCTCCTCCTCCCCACCCTCTTTCAGGACCATCTGTGGCACCCCCAACTATGTGGCTCCAGAAGTGCTACTGAGACAGGGCCATGGGCCCGAGGCGGATGTGTGGTCACTGGGCTGTGTCATGTGAGTCGCAGGGTCCAGGTTCGGCAGCAGACAGGTGGTGGGTGTGTGGGTGGGGTATCCCCTCCACTTTACTCCTGACCCCTTGGCCCTGCCCTATAGGTACACGCTGCTCTGTGGGAGCCCTCCCTTTGAGACAGCTGACCTGAAGGAGACGTACCGCTGCATCAAGCAGGTTCACTACACGCTGCCTGCCAGCCTCTCACTGCCTGCTCGGCAGCTCCTGGCTGCCATCCTTCGGGCCTCACCCCGAGACCGCCCCTCTATTGACCAGATCTTGCGCCATGACTTCTTTACCAAGGTCTGTGGCTCCCCAGACCTCTAAGTCCATCTGCGTATTCCCAGGGATTGAAAGAGTGCAGGTGACAGGGCCCCTGGAGCCCCTCTTCTCTGTTCACACGGCTCCCCTCCCTAGGGCTACACCCCCGATCGACTCCCTATCAGCAGCTGCGTGACAGTCCCAGACCTGACACCCCCCAACCCGGCTAGGAGTCTGTTTGCCAAAGTTACCAAGAGCCTCTTTGGCAGAAAGAAGAACAAGAGTGAGTCTGGGGTGTCAGTGGGTTGAGGGGGCAGAGCAGCAGAGCAGCTTGTCCCATTCGTCTCGGGTGTGTGAGTGTGGGTACCTGGCAACTCCTGGGGAGAGCATGTGCAGTACAGGCACTTGGGGAGGCCAATCTCTGTGTCATCCCTGTGGGAAGTGGAGGGGCTGGGCAGGATACTGAGGATGGTATCATCCTTCACCCCCAGGTAAGAATCATGCCCAGGAGAGGGACGAGGTCTCCTGTTTGGTAAGCGGCCTCATGCGCACGTCGGTTGGCCATCAGGATGCCAGGCAAGAGGTGAGGCGCTCGCGTGGACACTGTTCCCCTGACTCACCCTCACCCTAGCAGCTGAGGGAAGCCCAGGATAAAAGGCTGCTGAAGCATCCAACCTCGTGGTGGCCTAATTGGCTGTGTGTCACCAGCCTGGCAAGGCTGACCTGGGGTGCCCTGGGAGGCAGGGCAGGGCCGGGCCATGGACTCAAGGGTTTGGATTTTGGGGCCTGTCTCACTCCCTTTCCCTGCCCAACCCTCCAGGCTCCAGCAGCTTCTGGCCCAGCCCCTGTCAGCCTGGTAGAGACAGCACCTGAGGACAGCTCACCCCGTGGGACACTGGCAAGCAGTGGAGATGGTGAGGAGCCAGGGAGGATGAGAGGTGCCACAGGTTGCTGGAGCTGAGATCAGGGACCAGAGGGAAGGAGTGGGCAGAGGGGCCTGGCCTGGGTCCTGGGGTGCTAATTCCTAAATCTCCGTGCCCTGTCTCCTTCAGGATTTGAAGAAGGTCTGACTGTGGCCACAGTAGTGGAGTCAGCCCTCTGTGCGCTGAGAAACTGTGTGGCCTTCATGCCCCCAGGTAAGGCTGGGGTCTGGTACATGCTGCTGTGGTGGGAGTTCTGTGGCTGGGAGTTCTGCTCCTGGCAGCCAGGAGCAGGTCCTGACTCCCTCCTTTCCCATGACAGCGGAACAGAACCCGGCCCCGCTGGCCCAGCCAGAGCCTCTGGTGTGGGTCAGCAAGTGGGTTGACTACTCCAATAAGTTCGGCTTTGGGTATCAACTGTCCAGCCGCCGTGTGGCTGTGCTCTTCAATGATGGCACACATATGGCCCTGTCAGCCAACAGAAAGTAAGTGCTGTTATGGGGTGCCTTGTATTCAGGCCACTAACCCAGCAGGGCCGCACCCTCCTGCGTGCTCCTGGGCTCAGGGGTCTGGGTTTCTCAGGGGAGGGGCATCGGTGTAGGGCTCCCTCTGACCTCTGCCTCCCCATTCTAGGACTGTGCACTACAACCCCACCAGCACAAAGCACTTCTCCTTCTCCGTGGGTGCTGTGCCCCGGGCCCTGCAGCCTCAGCTGGGTATCCTGCGGTACTTCACCTCCTACATGGAGCAGCACCTCATGAAGGTGTGAGGGCTGGGGCTGTGGTACATTGAAAACTAACCCATCCTGAGCTCTCTGATTCCCCCTTGGTGGTGGTGGGGGTGCTCCAAGCTAGAGGATAAGACATACACTAATGGGGAGGGGGCTGTCTCACGCTGGATCAGTGACCTGCTCCGATCCTGCTCCCAGGGTGGAGATCTGCCCAGTGTGGAAGAGGTAGAGGTGCCTGCTCCACCCTTGCTGCTGCAGTGGGTCAAGACGGACCAGGCTCTCCTCATGCTGTTTAGTGATGGCACTGTCCAGGTAAGAGCCTATCCAGGAGTTTCGGGGAAGGTCTGGGAGGCCCAGGGTGCTGGGGAGGAAGCTGGGTCTGGAGCCTAGGTCCTGACCACTGTCATGCTCCTGTGTGCAGGTGAACTTCTACGGGGATCACACCAAGCTGATTCTCAGTGGCTGGGAGCCCCTCCTTGTGACTTTTGTAGCCCGAAATCGTAGTGCTTGTACTTACCTCGCTTCCCACCTTCGGCAGCTGGGCTGCTCTCCAGACCTGCGGCAGCGACTCCGCTATGCTCTGCGCCTGCTCCGGGACCGCAGCCCAGCCTAGGACCCAAGCCCTGAGGCCTGAGGCCTGTGCCTGTAAGGCTCTGGCCCTTGCCTTTGTGGCCCTCCCCCTTCCTTTGGTGCCTCACTGGGGGCTTTGGGCCGAATCCCCCAGGGAATCAGGGACCAGCTTTACTGGAGTTGGGGGCGGCTTGTCTTCGCTGGCTCCTACCCCCTCTCCAAGATAAGCCTGAGCCTTAGCTCCCAGCTAGGGGGCGTTATTTATGGACCACTTTTATTTATTGTCAGACACTTATTTATTGTTATGAGCCCCAGGGGGGCCTCCTCCTAGGATAATAAACAATTTTGCAGAATTGGACTCCCCCTCACTCGCAGTAGAGCCCGTGGACCGTGGCCACCGCGAAGAGCGAGGTGTTGGTATAAGAGACCGAGGCCAGCCCATCGCGCGCCACGTCCCAGAGTGCGCGGCTGACCACGTGAATGCCCTGGCCCGCTCGCGGCCCCAGCACCACGCTGCACACCAGCTTGTACCGCGGCGGGCTAAGCTCGCGCAGGCGAACGTGCACCTGCTCGCAGAGCTCCTTCACCAGCCTCGCGGCCTCAGCACTGGAGTAGCACGCGTCGCGCAGCCCTGCGGACAGTGCCGCCTCCAGGGCACGCTGTGCGCGCGCAGCCTCCCAGCGCTCCCCGGGCACCGGCTCCGTGCGGTAGGAGGGCGCCACCTGACGGGCGGGCGCCAGAGGCAACCCTGAGAAGCTGACCCGTGAGCCCAGAGGGGGCACCGGGCCCAGGGATGGCCGCCGACCCCCAGGACCCGCGCCTGGCCCGGCCAGCGAGTTACGACGGGAGAAGGACGTGGCCAGGCCCAGCATGGAGCCCCGGCGAGAGGCCGGGCCAGGACCTGGACCTGCCGGTCGCTCCTCATCAATGCTGGGCAGGCGGCCTCGGGGCCGCACTGGTGAGGGTTTCGGCCCGTAGTCTTTGGCATTCTCCTCCTCCTGGCGTCCCGGCGGCAGAGGCCTGCTGGCCATGGACCTGCTGGCTAGAGGACCCACACTCAGGGTGGCCTTCCCTGGGCATCTGTCTACCCACCCCAGCCTCCTGCTCAGTGATGTCAAGGGTTTTTACCTTCTACTCCCTTCTTACCTGTGTTTTAGAACAAGTGGATCATATAGTCCCAGGCTGCCTGGGTTCCTAGGTGCTGAGAAGGTTAAAGGTTGTTAGACACATGAGCAAGGGACAGGAGGCTGCTGGGACTGGGATCCTGGGCTAGTCCCTGCCTGCTGAGCTCCTTCTCTGGGCACTATGGAGGTTAGCCAGGTACGCTCAGAGTCTTAGAGACTGCCAGTTCTCCCTTCCACCCTACTTCTCTGGAAGGAGAAGCAGGCCTCTGCCTCAGCCTGGACCATGGAGGCAGTGCCTCCAACCCCTAACCAGGAAAGACTGACAGATCACCTCTTTCAACCCCACAGATCCTTCCAGCCCTGGGGGTGTTGAATCCAGTCATCTTCCACCCAGATCTACTCTAGGGTGGCTGGCACAAAGGTCTCCCCTACACCTGGCCCAGGCTGAGGGCAGACGACTTGTGAAGCCCCTTCCACCTTCTGCCTTTGGCCTCTGATCCCACTTCCTCCAGAATCAGTTCTGGGATGGCTGCCCTCTGCTCCCGAAACTCCCTCAGGCACCTGAGTCACCTGCAGGCTTTGGCTTCTGAGTTCTGTCAGGCTCCACAGCCCTGGCCCCACTGGCCTGAAGGGCAAGTGGGAGGGGAAGGACCTGTGTTGTGGAGTTGCCATGGGTTGCTGGAGCAAACACTCCTCCCTCTAAGGATCCCTCCCTCCAGTCCGGCTCTGGCTTAACCTGAGAGCCCTGTTAACGATGAGCATGTGCTGCGCGTGGGGTCATCAGGGAGAGCGGCCGACAGGGTCTTGCAGCTCAGTGGCAAACTTCCTAAGCGCAGGCGACAGAGGGGCAGATGTAGAGGGAGGCTGTGGTCAGAAAGGCTTCGTCCTACCCCAGGGCGCTTGAGCCAGGGCCCGTTTTCTCCCCTTGTGGAGACTGGCCATTATGAACAAGTCACAGAGGCCTAGGATAGGGGGAGATCTTGAGGCTGCGGGGGCGGTGGCTCAGGAATCCAGAGTCTGGGCCCACAGGAAGGAACACGTCATGGCTCTGTTGACTCCCCGTCAGTCAGCCTCGACAAGGACAAACATTTCCGCTCCCGGCGCACAGTTAGGGTGGGGCTTGGATGACTTCCTCAGTTCAGGGCTATGTGCGGGGGAGGGGAGGTCCATTGGCTCAGCTGGTAGGAACCAGGCCTTACAAAGTGGCAGTGACTCGGCGGTGAACACCGAGTCCAGCCTCGTGACCCTTGCTGACCCAAGTGTCCTGGGGCTTGTCCCTAGCTGGCTACACCTCTTGTGTGCCCTAGTACCTAGATTTCCCCAGAGGCTGTGACACCTCTGCCAGAGCTGACAACTCATGTGACTCCCCCTCTGGCGGGGACGGGACTGTCCCCTCCCAAACAAGCCAGGTCTGGGCCCTGACCCATCTATGGGGGCGAGGATTTTCCCTGTTGAGTGGGGGATTCCCAGGCCTGGCTAAGCAGATCCTGACCCTGTGTGCCTGTGGAGGAGGGAAGGGTTATGAGGGTAAGGAGTTTGAACTCTGAACCTAGGGCAGGCTCGGCTTCGGGGGCTAAGACCCTCCTACGGCGCTTAGTGCCCCCTAAGGGCTGAAGTTTTCCTTGGGCCTGCCCGGGAGATGGGTGGAGTCTCTTCTCAGGCCCGCTCCAGTTTCCATGGAAACCCACAGGCTTCCCACCCCGCGGCTGCCTGGGCAGACTCCCAGCCAGGGCCTCTTTCGCTGCCGCCAGCCAGCCAGCCTCTTCCCAGGACCATAGGCCACTCCAGCCTCAGCTTCTCCCGGTCCCCTCCCTGTGTCTGTTCCTGTCCCTGAGCCTCTGGCCCCTGATGCCTTCAGTAGTTTGGGCCCCTCCTGCTCCACTCCTAAACTTCAGCTTCTCAGCAAACAGGCCTCCCAAGTCCCTGCTTCTCCCTCTCGGGCCTTGCTAGCCTCACCAGCTCTAGGACCTGGCCAGGCCTCCTAGGCTCCCTCCTCCACCCCCACCCCTTCTCACCATGGAGCCCCTGGGACTGGTCGTGCATGGGAAAGCTGAACCTTTTTCCGCAGCACTCCGAAGCCTCGTCAACAACCCACGATACAGGTGAGGGGTGGGCCCTGCCTGCGGGTTTTCCTTAGCTGGCTCTGAGGGCCCCAGGACTCTAAGGAGGCCCTGGTGAGAAGAGGCTGGGAATTAGAACTTGGCCGTCCTCCCTGGTGAACTCACGCTGTGGGGAGGTCAAATGTGGAACATGGCTGCTGGTCACTCAGTGTCTGTGAGACCCTGAGGGCCAGAGGCAAGGCTGGCAGGGTCCTGGGGGCTAGAGCCTGGAGCTGCTGTGTGAGCTCAGGCAAAGCCCTTCCTTCTTTGGACTTTGAGCTCCTGGCAGAAGAGAATGATTCTCAGCCCCTGGGATCCTGAGAGATGGTGGGTCATGATTCCCCTCCTCCCTCCACTCACTCAGCTTGGTGTTGAGGCCTCCCTGCTTGAAGAAAAGGAACAGATGACCTGTTCTGGGAACTGAGGCTTCACAGGAAGAACAGAGCTCGAGGAATTGAGCCATAGTCCCTGACAGGAAGCCTCGGGAGTGCTGGCTGCTCCCTGCTGGCCAGGATGCCAGTGGTGTCTGAAACCAGGGGTAGAGTTTACAGGAGGCCGGGCTGCTCAGGAGAGCTAGAATGAAGCTCTCTGTCCTCATGGTCTCAGATCTGAGCTCTTCCCCAAAGGGTGGTGACTTCCATCACCCTGCTTCTTTGGGGTCACAGTCTGGTCTGGGTAATGTGAACGCCTCAGGCTTTGGACCTGGGACTAAGAGGCTCTAGGAGGCTCCAGCCTCATCTGCCTCCTATCCCCTGCCTTGTTTAGAGGCCCAGAGCTGGGGCCGGAAGTGATCATGAAGATGGAAACTGTGGTCTGGCTCATGATGGTGCATCACTGCTGTGTCTGTTTGCAGTCAGTGCGCACTCTGTGCCCCACACCCCCACACCCGCCTGTCTGGAGGAGGGCTGAAAAAAGCTGAGTTTGCAGCTGGTGGAGGAGGAGCCAAAAGAAGCTTCCCTTCCCCCAAGACTCAGGCTGGGGATGAGACGGAAAGGTGGGATCAACCGTGCTTCTGTTCGTCCAGATGCCCCTCAGTAATCAAGCATAGTCACCTCCTCTGCGACCTGAGGTTTAGGATTATTGTCCCATTTCATGGGTGAGAAACCTGAGATTCAAAGATAGGAAGTCACCAGGTGGAGCTGGGACTAGAACTCAGGGCTTTGGGTCCCAGACCTTCTGCTGGAGGGACCAAGCCCTGTCTCTTACATTCTGGATAGGAAACTAAGACCCAGAGTGGGCAAAGGCACAGCCCAAGTTGCACTCCAGGTGCTGGCCTCCTCTCCGCTGGCTCTCTGCCTCTCTCCCACAGTGATGTTTGCTTCGTGGTCGGTCAAGAACGGCAGGAGGTATTTGCCCATCGGTGCTTGTTGGCCTGTAGATGCAACTTCTTCCAGCGACTTCTGGGCACAGAGCCAGGCCCCGGGGTGCCTAGTCCTGTGGTGCTAAGCACTGTGCCAACTGAGGCCTTCCTGGCAGTGCTGGAGTTCCTATATACCAACAGTGTCAAGCTTCACCGTCACTCTGTGAGCCCGCTGACCAGGGTCCTGGGTGGGAGAGGCGGGGGGTGCCAGAGGCAAGAGTTTGCCCATTACACTGTGGGCATAGGGCAGGGGAAACTCCCTTCCACTCCCCCCACCACCCACTCTACAGGTGCTAGAAGTGCTGACAGCGGCTGTGGAATATGGGCTGGAGGAACTGAGAGAGGTGGGTTTGTGTGCCAGGTCCATGTCTCATTTCCCTTGCTTCTCACCGGCTCACTTCCCGCCCTGCCTCACACACACTCTGGCCTAGAGAGGAACGTGTGCCCACACAGAGAGAAGTATGTATGTCTCTCCCGTGTAAGTAGGGCATGTATGTGTGCCTGTGTGCAAAAGGATCCATGCATGCCTGCCCTGTGTGTGCTGTGGCCAAGAGGGGGTGATTATGGCTAGTGCTGTAGATACAAAGATGTCAGCCTTGATCCCTGTTCTCCAGAGAGGGAGAGGAGACAGACACATGAAAACTCTTATCTGGGTGGCATAAGAAGTGTGATAGAGGCTGGGTGCGGTGGCGCATGCCTGTAATCACAGCACTTTGGGAGGCTGAAGCGGGTGGATCACTTGAGCCCAGAAGCTCCAGACCAGCCTGGGCAACATGGTGACACCCCGTCTCTACTAAAGGCACAAAAATTAGCCAGGTGTGGTGGCGTACACCTGTAATTCCAGCTACTTGGGAGGCTGAGGCACAAGAATCGCTTGAACCTGGGAGGCAGAGGTTGCAGTAAGCTGAGATCGCACCACTGCACTCCAGCCTGGGTGACAGATCGAGAGTTGCTCTCAAAAAAAAAAAAAAAAAAAAAGTGACAGAGAAGGGTGAATGGTGCCAAGACTGTATGGGGGACCTCTCCAGTCCCACCACTAGGGAGAGGAGAAGACTTCCTGGAGGAGGAAACATATGCGTTGGATCTGGTAGAACAAATAGGATTTTGTTCCTAGGGGAAGTGGGAAGATGGCATTCTAGTCACAAAGGCACCAAAGGAGCCAGTGAGACATTTGGTGTGTCTGTGTCTGGACTGTGAGGAGAGGGCAAGATGAGACTGCAGAGGACGCCAGGGCCTGATTCATGTAGGGCCCTCAAGCTTTTGGACTTCTTTTAAGCAGAGGGCAGTGGAGATTCACTGAAGGTTTCCGATAAGGGAGTGAAGAACTGGAAGCTCAGGGGAGAAGGGATTGGAAGAGGTGGAGAGGACTTGCTAGTCCATTCAGGAGGCGAGTGTAGCAGTCAAGAGATAAGAGATGTCACGGATGAAATTCAAGTTTCTGCTAAAAATAGAAGTATCCTTGAGTCAGGAAGGGAACAAGTGGAGGAAGATAAGCATCCTGAAAGAAGGAGAGAATTTTGCATGGCTTTTATCTGGTCTTGCTTAGTGGCAAATGTGCTAGAAGGTGGGTGGCTGGGCTTGGTTTTGCTAGTCTCCAGTTCCTGTGAGCCTGCTCTCTCAGGCTCTAGCAATTCCCTGCCTCCCTTGGCCTGGGAGGTCAGGATGGGGTCTGGGGCTGCTGGGTGACTCACCAATCCAAGCCTGCTCACTGCTTCTGGGGTGGAACTAGTGTCTTGGAGCAGGGACACCGCCACACAACCCACATTCATTTCTGTTCCCAGCTGTGCCTGCAGTTTGTGGTGAAGGTGCTGGATGTGGAGTTGGTTTGTGAGGCCCTGCAGGTGGGTGCTGCTGGACAGGCATGGGAGGAGTCTGGCTGTGTGTGTGGAAATGGGCTCCCAGGTGCTGGGAGCCTGGGCCTGCTGTGTCTGGCCTTGAAATAACTTGGGTACATGGTGGTGGTGGCGGTGCTCCAAGGAGGTTTACAGGATGAATTCTGTGCCTAGATATGTGGGATCCTGGGTATATCAGCAGGGTCAGGTGCAGGAGCAGGTGTTGAAGGGGCTGGAGGTCTTTGCTGGTCTTCTCTCTATCAGCGCTGGGGAATGGTTCTCAGCTGGACTTGAGGTAGGGGGAAGGGTGGCTGTAGACTTTAGAAGCCAAGTTGGGTCAGGCACGATGGCTCACACCTGTAATCCCGGCACTTTGGGAGGCCGAGGCGGGCGAATCAAGAGGTCAGAAGATTGAGACCATCCTGGCTAAAACGGTGAAACTCCCATCTCTATTAAATATACAAAAAATTAGCTGGATGTGGTGGCATGCTCCCAGCTACTCTGGAGCCTGAGGCAGGAGAACTGCTTGAACCCGGGAGGCAGAGGTTGCAGTGAGCTGAGATCGCACCCACACTCCAGCCTGGGCGACAGAGGGAGACTCCATCTCAAAAAAAAAAAAAAAAAAAAAAAAAAAGCCAAGCCTAGGCCCCAGGTGGGGTTTGAAGGCCATGGCGTGGTCTCCTCTAGGGAAGAGCAGGTTGTACAGTGAGTCCACGTATGTGTATGTGTGTGTGTGTGTGTACCAGGCTTTCACTGGGTCCAGTTTCCTGGAAGGCCGAGGGCCCTGTCAGCCTCCCCAGCTAGGGCTAGGGTCAGGCTTGCAGTGGTGGGTCCCAGTGAGCAGGTTGGGCTACACGGCCTCTCCAGTCTCCAACCTGATCTCCCTCATTGTGCTCGCAGGTGGCCGTAACCTTTGGCCTGGGGCCGCTGCAGGAGCGCTGCGTGGCTTTCATAGAGGCCCACAGCCAGGTACTGCTCCCTTCATACTCCTCACCCCACGCACCGCATTCTGCTCCTCCCTGACCCATTTGCCGGCTTGCAGGAGGCCCTCAGGTCCCAAGGCTTCCTGGAGCTGTCAGCGGCCGCGCTGCTGCCCCTGCTCCGCAGCGACAAGCTCTGCGTGGACGAGGCTGAACTGGTCCGCGCGGCCAGGAGCTGGGCGCGCGTGGGCGCGGTGAGTGGGGCTGGGGGAGCGCAAGGGCACGGAAGGAGGTGCGGGCCACAAGCCCAGCGAGCGGGTGGCAGGACAAGTGCCTGACTCAGGGCTGGCGTTCGCAGGCGGTGCTGGAGAGGCCGGTGGCCGAGGTGGCGGCCCCGGTGGTGAAAGAGCTGAGACTAGCCTTGCTGGCCCCGGCGGAGCTGAGCGCCCTGGAAGAGCAGAACCGGCAGGAACCACTCATCCCGGTGCGGACGCGGGGAACCGGCCCAGCTCCACTCAGCAGGGGGTACAGGGCGCTGGGAGGGGGCAGGAGCGGCCCGGCCACGGTCCTCGGGGCGAGGGGCCACCGCGGGACTGCGCACTGACTGGCCTTGCTGTGCAGGCGGAGCAGATTGTGGAGGCGTGGAAATGCCATGCCCTGCGGAGAGGGGATGAGGCCCGGGGCGCCCCGTGTCGCCGCCGGAGAGGCACCCTGCCCCGGGAGCATCACCGCTTTCTGGACCTGTCCTTTAAATGATCCAACGCCGGGACTCACGGGGAGCCTTGGACCCGCCCAGTTGAGCCTGCCCCAAACTACAGCTCCCGAAGTGCTCGGCGTTCGGAGCGGGCTTCCGTTCCCAGCATGCCCAGTAAGCCGGGCGCCGGAAGAACCGTTGTCTGCCACGCGCAGCCTCTTGTGCGGGGTCAAACCCGAGTGGGCGAGGTGGGTCGGGGCTGGGTCGGGCAGGGCTTGGGCTGGGCCTCCCTGCGGGGGCGAAACTCGAAAACGAGGATTTCCGTCGCTCCACGCCCTCACTCTACACCCTGCCCCTGGGGGCATTGTCGTCTACTAGTCTGTTCTGATGACTCCCACATATCTATCTGTTCAGCTCAACTCTTTCTCTCTCTCTTTTCTTTCTTTCTTTCTTTCTTTCTTTCTTTCTTTCTTTCTTTCTTTCTTTCTTTCTTTCTTTCTTTCTTTCTTTCTTTCTTTCTTTCTTTCTCTTTCTTTTTCTTTCTTTCTTTCCTTCCTTCCTTCCTTCCTTCCTTCCTTCCTTCTTTTCTTTCTTCCTTTCTTTCCTTTCTTTCTTTCCTTTCTCTCTCTGTCTTTTTTTCTTTCTTTTTCTTTCTCGCTCGCTCTCTCTTTCTTTCTTTCTTTTTTCTTTTTCTTTTTTTGAGATAGTCTTGCTCTGTTGCCGATGCTGGAGTGTAGTGGTGCGATTTCGGCTCACTTCAACCTCTACCTCCCTGATTCAAGCGATTCTTGTGCCTCAGCCTCCTGAGTAGCTGGGATTACAGACATGCACCACCACGCCCCGCTGATTTTTGTATTTTTAGTAGAGACGGGGTTTCACCATGTTGGCCAGCTGGTCTGGAACTCCTGACTTCATGTAATCCGCTGGCCTCAGCCTCCCAAAGTGCTAGGATTACAGGTGTGAGCCACCGCGCCCGGCTTCAGCTCCTTCTTTCATTACATTCCTGCCCCCCTGGAGATCGCTCCCGGAATGCCCCTCAGACACCACAGGCTCAGTGTGAAATTGATCTCCCCAGCTTTCCCTTATCGTGTTTCTCATTTCCGTGGGTGCAAACGCCAGAAATCTGGATCTCATCCTTGCCTTATCCCTCTTCCTCACACCTGCCTTAGGTCTCTTTTACCTTGTAGGACACCTTTCCAGTTGGTTCAGTTCTCACAGCCCCAGGTTCAACCTGTCGCGTCTGACACATCTCACAGCCTTCCTGCTTTCACTCCAGCGCCCCCTCAGTCCATTTCCCACAGTGCAACCAGACCGGTCTTCGATTGTCAGTCCTATGGGACTTAAGTCCTGGAACATCCCATTGACCTCCAGGACAAAATTCAATCTATTTCACTTTCAGGGCACTCAAAACTACTAGTGAGTGGTTCCTCACCTCTTCTCTCAAATACGATCTTTGCATAAATTCACTTATCCTGGAGGTATTAGTCCTCTAGCTCCATACTTACTCAGTTACTGCAGACCCGTCTGCCACCTCCTTCATTCACCATACATCTTGTTTTCCCGAGGATGTGAATCTCCCTCAAGAAAGATCCCTGGGGCCTGGAGTGGTGTCTTACTGGTTTTTGCTTCCTCAGTCTCTGTCAGATAATCAGTGTTATGTAAATGTTAAGTAAATGACTTTATTTATTTATTTATTTATTTATTTATTTATGACGCAACCTTATTCTCACCCAGGCTAGAGTGCAGTGGTGCGATCTCAGCTTACTGCAGCCTCAGCCTCCCTGGCTCAAGCAATCCTCCCACTTCAGCCTGCCTAACAGCTGGGACTACAGGCATGTTTGATCACATTCGGCTAATTTTTTTTTTTCTTTTTGTAGAGATGAGGTCTCCCTATGTTGTCCAGGCTGGTCTCAAACTCCTGGGCTCAAGCAGTCGTCCCACTCTGTCCTCCCAAAGTGCTGGGATTACATGAAGCACCACCACACCTGGCCTATTTCCTCATTTAAATGCCACTTTATTCCATAAAAGAGTTTTAAAGGTGCTGCAAAGCAAGATACTATCAATCTAAAATGAGAGACAGTTGACTATTTAGAAGAAGATAAAGTTAGATTTCTGTCTCAGGGACTTCATATGAAAATATGCTGTACAGGAGGAGGCCAGGCACTGTGGCTGGCACCTGTAATCCTAGAACTTTGGGAGGCTGAGGTGGGTGGATCGCCTGAGCTCAGGAGTTTGGGATCAGCCTGGGCAACATGGCAAAACCCTGTCTCTAAAATACAAAAAACTAGCCAGGTGTGGTGGCACATGCCTGTAATTCCAGCTACTTGGGAGGCTGAGGCACGAGAATTGCTTGAATCTGGGAGGCGGAGGTTGCAGTGAGCTGAGATTGTGCCACTGCACTCAGCCTGGGCAACAGAGTGAGACTCTGTCTCAAAAAAAAAAAAAAAAAAAAAAATATATATATATATATATATACATACACACACACACACTCAAAAAAAATATATACACACACACACATGTGTGTGTATATATATTGCACAGGGATTAAAAATAGTTATTTAGCATTATCTCTCAAGACAGAAAATGTGCTTAGTAGTACCATGTCATGACAGCATTGGTTGGATAGTAGAAATTGAAAATCATCTATATGTCCATTACCAGAGGACTGGTAATATTAACTATGGTATATTCCTATAATATTTTAAAAATCCATGATCTTTGGTGAAAAAAAGCACAGAATAGACCAATTACAGCATGATTCCTCTTGTTAAAAGAAAAAAGGTAGCATAGTGATTAAGAGCGTGTCTCCTGGAGCCAGAATGCTTGCCTATGAATCCCAGCTCCGCCACATATTGTCTTTGTGATTAACCTTTCTTTGCCTCAGTTTCCTTGTTTATAAAATGGAGGTAATGGAACCTATTTAGTGGAGTTTTTAAGAAGATGAAATTAATTTTATAAAATACTTAGAATTGTAGTGTTACAGATTAAATTCTGTATGTGTGTTTAGAAACATATTCATTCATTTGTTCCCCAACTATTCACTGAGTGCCCACACACTAGACATTGATTTAGGGTCATGGAATAAATACATCAGAGAACAAGTCAAATCTTTGCCTCATGGAGCTAACATTCTAAGAGGAGAAACATGCAGTAAACAAGTAAAGAAATATATGATCTGTTCAGGGAGTAGTTTGTGCTATGAAGAAAAGCACCTGTTTTGGTTAAAAAAATAGCTATGTGGTGGGAGTGGGACTATTTTGTACAGGGCAGTGATTGTAGACCTCTGATGAGATAACATTTGACGAGAGATCTGCAGGGAGCCATGTGTCATGGGGAAAGGCATTGGAGGGTTTTGTGCAGGACAGTGATGTGTGATCAGATTTACTTTAAAAGAATAATTTGGGCTGGACATGGTGGCTCCTGCCTGTAATCCCAGCACTTTGGGAGGGTGAGGTGGGCGAATCACTTGAGTCCGGGAGTTTGATACCAGCTTGGGCAACATGGCGAAATCCCGTCTCTACAAAAAATACAAAAATAGGCCGGGCGCGGTGGCTCAAGCCTGTAATCCCAGCACTTTGGGAGGCCGAGACGGGCGGATCACGAGGTCAGGAGATCCAGACCATCCTGGCTAACACGGTGAAACCCCGTCTCTACTAAAAAAATACAAAAAAAAAAAAAACTAGCCGGGCGAAGTGGCGGGCGCCTGTGGTCCCAGCTACTCGGGAGGCTGAGGCAGGAGAATGGCGTGAACCCGGGAGGCGGAGTTTGCAGTGAGCTGAGATCCGGCCACCGCACTCCAGCCTGGGCGACAGAGCCAGACTCAGTCTCAAAAAAAAAAACAAAAATTAGCCAGTGTGGTGGCATGCGCCTGCAGTCCCAGCTACTTGGGAGGCTGAGGTGGGAGAATTGCTTGAATCTGGGAGGTGGAGGTTGCAGTGAACTGATATTATGCCACTGCACTCCAGCAAGACCCTGTCAGAGAAGAAAAAAAAAAAAAGTTTGGCTGTTATGTGGAGGACTGGGATAGAGAAGGGCAAGAGCGAGATAGAAGAGTGGTCTAGGGAGAACGGTTAGGGGCTATTGCAATTATCCAGCAAGAGATCTTGGACCAGGATGGCAGCAGTGGAGGTGGTAAAATATGGTTGGATGAAACATACGCTTTGAAGAGGACCAGCTGATGGAAGGGAGTCAACAGGACCAGCTGATGGCTGTAAACTAGGGGGTCACTAGCTATCAGATGGCATTTACTTAAAGCCATGGAAGTAGATGAGCTCCCTTATGGAGAGGGAATAGGAAGGAGGTAGACCATTCTATCAAAATTCTCTTTCTACAGGGCACTTCTCACTGAGATATTATTCATCTGGGATTTATGTTATTTATTCAATTTGTTTTGTGTTTGGTTCCATTAGAAAAGCTCCATAGGGGCCGGGCGCGTTGGCTTATGCCTGTAATCTCAACACTTCGGAAGGCCGAGGTGGGCGGATTACCTGAGGTCAGGAGTTTGAGACTAGCCTGGCCAAAATGGTGAAACACCGTCTCTACTAAAAATACAAAAATTAGTTGGGTGTGGTGGTGCACGCTTGTAGTCCCAGGTACTCGGGAGGCTGAGGCAGGAGAATCGCTTGAATCCGGGAGGCGGAGGTTGTAGTAAGCCGAGATTGTGCCACTGCACTCCAGCCTGGGTGACAGAGACTATATCTCACAAAAAAAAAAAAAAAAAACCAGCTCCTATCTCGGGATAGAACAAGGAGTTTGGTTGGCGAGATATACCGTTCCTGAACCTCTAGCCACACTAAGGCTTAATTAATGACCCGACGACTTGAAAGTGCCTTCCACTGTTTATCTCTTAAATCTGCAACGAAATGCAACAAAAACGCGAGAAATAAAAGAAGCCAGTCTTACTACACACTGCAGAAACCAATAAACCCCAAATGCAGCTCAAAACCAGGTGTCACGCAAACTTCTGTTTTTATCCTTTTATTTGAGACGGAGTCTCTGTCGCCCTGGCGGGAGTGCAAGTGGTGTGATCTCAGATCACTGCAACCTCCGTTCCGGGGTTCAAGAGACTCTACTGCAGTAGCTTCTTGAGCAACTAAGGTTACAGACGTGCACTACCACACGCGACTAATCTTTCAGATATGTTGTGAAAACGAGATTTTATTAAATTGGTAACAATAATCTAACTTTTAACACTTAAAATTTAGCCTCGTGAAACACGAGGCCTCAAAAAATTTTTTAAAGACTCAAAATTGTTTTCCTCCACGGAAATCTTTAGTAAAAGGCGAAAGATTTGTACGATTTGAAGGAAAACTAGAGTATACTAGTAACTATAGCTTCGAACCTCGGGGGGAGAGCTAACACTTAACACAGTTATGGTTGTTGGGTGCTTGCGTGGTACACACTCCCTGCATGTAGTTTATGCATAAAGATGCTGTAAGAGGCATCATGCCCTAAAATAGTGCAGAAACGCCCGCACGGAGGGAGTGCAAGCATCGTGAGTGTATCTTTTCGTGGTGCACCATGGGTATGCAAATCACAGCCGGCTCCGGGCTGTTCCGCGCCGCCGGGGCTGGGTCCCCGGGGCGGGACCCCGGGGACCCGTGGATCACTGGTCTCCTTTGCTCTCCTATTCTCCTGTCTGCTGGCCCTCCTGGGACCCGCACCCCGTGGGTGCCGAGTCCTTTGCGGAGCTGGTGTTTGTCCCAGGGGTTAAGGTCCTGTCCCGCCGTCCTTACCCGCAGTAAGCCTCCGGGCTTAGGGAGAGGGACGGGGAAACAGACGGGCATAGACACTCAGGGGCAGTGGGAACTCACAGGAGGCACGACATTACCTCTCCTGGAGGAGATGGCATCCGATCCAATTCACCTCGAAGGGTGATATGGAGTCACGTCAAGGGGATGTGGGAAAGTGTTCTAGGCAGAGGGAATGGCGTATGAGAAATTACGGACCCAAAGACCAGTTCAGCCTGTCCAGACAGTGGCGCTCCGTGTGTCTGATGAAGGGGTACTGGGGTGGGAGGTACAGGCTAGATCTCGGGCCTGGGAAGATGAAGATGAGGAGGCTTAGTGAGGCTGGCTAACTTGCCCAGGGTTACTCCGCTGGTAAGTGGCACAGAGGGCTGACCCCCTTTGCACTATTCTAACCTGGTGAGCTCTCTCTGCTCCACCTAGAAGGCCCTCCTTGGTGACCCAAACACTGCTGGACCCAAATCCAGCCTCCCTCCCTTGGGCCTGCTGGTTGCACCCCCTACTCTAGGTTCTCTGCCAACTACCCACTTCTCTTGAGCTTTTTAGGCATGTTGGTGTGAATTCAATTGCAATAGGCGTTTCCTTTTTTTTGTTTCTTTTTTTGTATCTTTTGGTCAGAACATGATTTCCTGGCCTTTGTCCAGGTGGGGTGGGATGTGAGAAGGCATTTTTGGTGGGGTGGGATCATTCCTGGTGAGTGGGTGATTGGAGCCCAGGGTCTGTGTGAACTAGACCATGGGTCCTAAGCTATGGCTGGGAAAGGGCAGTTGCAAACCTCCCCACGCCTCTGGGTGAGGCTCTGTGCTCTATTCCAGGGCTGTGGCCACTCTTCAAGGCCTGTGCTCAGTGGGGCTGTTCAACCTTCACAGAACAAACAGCTTAAATTGTGTCCTCACTAGCTGCTAGCACTTTCGTTTCTGGGCAGTTCCTGCAACTGATCCACTGGCTGACTGGCCAAAGATGCCTCTCGACTGTCAGGCCAACCACCAACTTGCAGAGGCCTTTGCCTTGGAGGTTGCTCTGGGAACTGGCTCCTTTCCCTTGGTCCACAAACCTCCTGAGAAGCTCCCCAGACCCTGTTGCCCTCTCTCTGCTTCAACTGACCACTTTCCTGATCTGCCTCCACCTCACCTTCCAGCTGCTGCATGGCCTTGCCCCTCCGCCTTGCCATTTCCCGTGTGGGTGAAGCAGGTAGGTGGAGGTGAGTCTGGAGAGGTGGGCGGGCTGGAATATGGTGGCTTGGAAAGCCACACAGTGTGGCTTTTTTTTTTTTCTGCTCCCGATCTCCAGATTGAACCCAGTAGGATTTCACACCAACAAAATTTGTTATTGTTTTGTATACTAAGCATTTAATCCAGATGATGTTACCAAGTATGAGACAAAAATCCAGAATCTGGGGTCTTTTCCACCCAGAACTAGAGAAGCTAATACCTCAGGTCCTGGCACCAAAGCCCCTTCCAATAGCGAATGTTCACTTGCAAACTCCCCACTCTGTCCAAAAAAAAAAAAAGCACTGAAGTCATTTGAGATGAGTTCACATAGAATATATTTCATTCTTTAAAAAATAAAACTTTCAACATAGCTAACATCTATGTACACTACAAAAATAGACATTTTCATATAAATAATGGACATGGTAGGAGGTGGGCAGGGATATGAAGAGCCTGCCCAGGAGTCACCAGGCGGTGGGGCCAGGACTGAGGAAGGGTGCTGGAGGGTCTCTCAGGCTTGGTCAGCTGAGCGGGCAGCGGTGTGGGGTGGGAAGGGGGACAGGGCTGCACTGCAGCCTGAAGTGCTGGCTTTCACTCTCAAGTGACACAGACAGAGGTTCACACAGGCCTGGGTGTGCAAGGCGCTGGCTGTTCTGTATGGATATCAGGGAGGCCCATGATGGCTGGGTCGGGAGAGGGGGTGCAGCAGCAGCAGGGCCCTCCAGGGGTCCATCCTGCGTCTAACACCTGACCCAGTGCTTCCCAGTGACCCCACGTGGCCCACACATGGTCTCTGTGCTTCAGCTGCTCTTTTCACCCAGTGGCTGGACCTGGTCCCCTGGAACTGAGGTGGTAGCAGGGGACCAAGGATGCTCATCAGAGGCTGGATGGACATAGGCACCAGGTAGGGGGGGTGGGTGGATGGCCACGGTCATGGAGGTAGTCACTCTGGCAAAGCTCTGGGGCAGGGAGGGGGATGCCCCCCACCTAAGCCCGCCTCCCTGTGGAGCTGGTGGACTCAGGACCTCTGGGCTTTCCTTGTACATCTGTATCACCTGTGGGGAGACACCAGCCACAGTAAGCCCACGGGCCCCTGGGGCTCCCGTCCCCTTCAGCATCTCCCTGGGGATCACCATGACTGTTGGGAAGCTGGGGTCCTTGTTCGTCTCCAGCAGGATATGAGAGCTGGCAGGTAACAGGATGTTGAGGCCTGGGGCAAACTCTGCACCTTGCTCTGGATCCTAAAAGGCTAAGGTGGGTCCCATGAAGAAACCAGGAGGGCTGAGGGGCAGGAATATGGTGTCTGGGGAAAGAAGGAGGCTGCCACCTTCAGCTCGTGGCACCTGTTGGGGAGGTACCTGTCTGTGGACCACACGGCTCTGTCCCTTCCCTTGCCTATCCCTACCCCATCCCCTGGGCTGGGAGCAGAGGGATGGAGCCGAGGGTGTGGTCACCTCTGGTGGCGGGCCCAGGATGGACAGCAGCACAGGCAGCAGCACAAGTCCATGGAGGAGGCCCAGGAGCGTGAGCACCGTCAGCGCCGCAAAGAAGTACCTGGGGGCGGGGGGAGTCAGCTCAGGCCTGCCCTGAGCCCTGCCTCCCCGCCCCCGAGCCCTCCCTACCTTACAATGAAGTCAAAGTGGGAACCAGCAAGCATGAGCAGACCCAGCAATGTGGAGATGGCCCCATCAGTCACAGGGGCAAATGTGTGCTCAAGGGCACGGGCGGCCCGCAGGTTCCGGCTGCCCTGGGTGGTCAGAAAGCCCTGGGAAAATAGAGTGGTCCTGGAGCTGCTCCTCTGCCAGTCATGGCCAGCTCAGCCATGTCCCCAGCTGTAATTGTCTTCAGAGCTCAACAATACCTTGGCCCACCGAAGGCCAGGTGAACTAAGTTCATGGAAACTGTACAGGGAGCATGCGTGAGTCCTTTTAGGTAACACCGTATGGATGGGTTTGGTGAGCTTAGACACAGAGACGTGTAGAAAATAGGGTACAGCCTGGGTAACAGAGTGAGACCGTGTCTTTTTCTAAAAACAAACAAGGCTGGGCGTGGTGGCTTATGCCTGTTATCCCAGGCCGAGGTGGGTGGATCACCTGAGGTTGGGAGTTCGAGACCAGCCTGGGAAACATGGTGAAACCGTGTCTCTATAACAAATACAAAAATTATCTGGGTGTGGTTGTTTGCGCCTGTAGTCTCAGCTACTTAGGAGGCTGAGGTGGGAGGATCGCTTGGCTAGGGAGGTGGAGGTCACAGTGAACCGAGATTGCACTGCTACACTCCAGCCTGCACAACAGAGTGAAACTGTTTCAAACAAACAAACAACAAAAATAGGTTGGGCAGACTACAGCCTGTTACTTGTGTTGTAAATGAAATTTTGTTGAAACAGCCATACCCATTGGTTAATGTATTGTCTAGACAATTTTGTGTTTCTATGGCAGAGTTGCAGCAGAGACTCTATGGCCTACCAAGCCTGAAATGGTTACTATTTGGTCCTATAAATAGAAGAAGTTTGCCAACCACTAGTCCTTCTAGAAGAGGGATGCCAAAGTGATAACAGTTATTTCTCAGAGTAGTGTTTCAGAGGATTTCTAATTCTTCTTTTGTACCTTTCTGCATACTGACTTTGTTTTCAAGGACCATCTATTGTTCTTACAATCAGAATAATAATAGAGATATTTGGTGGGGGGAAGGGAGCTGTTTGTGGAGTCTGGCTAGTCTGTGGTTCCCCCCTTTCCTCTGTCAGAGAATATGCAGCCCTGGGTAAGGCCCTCCTTGGTTCTGGCATCTCTGTATCTCTGATATCTCTGTAGAACCCCTCCATGAAGCCCACATTGCCATCCGCTACCATCCCTTTTTTTTTTTTTTTTGAGACAGGATCTTACTGTGTTGCTCAGGCTGGAGTGCAGTGGTATAATCATGGCTCACTGCAACCTCAAACTCTGAGGTTCAAGTGATCCTCCCGCCTCAACCTCCCAAGTGGCTGGGACTACAGGCACGTGCCACCATGCCCAGCTAATTATTTACTTTTTTTTTTTTTGAGACAGAGTCCTGCTCTGTTGCCCAGGTTGGAGTGCAGTGGCGTGGTCTTGGCTCATGGCAACCTCCGCCCTCCCGGGTTCAAGTGATTCTCCTGCCTCAGCCTCCCCAAGTAGCTGGGATTACAGGCGCTCACCCCCACACCCAGCTAATTTTCGTATTTTTAGTAGAGACGGGGTTTCACCATGTCGGCCAGGCTGGTCTTGAACCCCTGACTTCAAGTGATGTGCCCACCTCGGCATCCCAAAGTGCTAGGATTACAGGCATGAGCCACCACACCCAGCCCTTATTGTCTATCTCTATCCCTAGAATATAAGTTCCTTGGAGGTAAAAAACTGTATTGCTATTATATCCCTTATTCTTTTTTATTTTTATTTTCCAAATTCTTTTCCTTTTTGAGATTGAATCTTGCTCTTTTGCCCAGGCTGGAGTGCAGTGATGCGATTTGGCTCACTGTAACCTCCGCCTCCTGGGTTCAAGTGATTTTCCTGCCTCAGCCTCCTGAGTAGCTAGGATTACAGGCATGTACCACCACGCCCGGCTAAATTTTGTATTTTCAGTAGAGATGGGATTTTGCCATGTTGGCCAGCTAGTCTTGAACTCCTGACTTCAGGGGATCCTCCTGCCTTGGCCTCCCAAAATGCCCCAGCATCATCCCAATTACAGGCATGAGCCACTGTGCCCAGCCCAAATTCTTCTTCTTCTTCTTCTTTTTTTGAGACGGAGAGTTTCACTCTTGTTGCCCAGGCTGGAGTGCAGTGGCTCGATCTCAGCTCACTGCAACCTCTGCCTCCCAGGTTCAAGCAAGTCTCCTGCCTCAGTCTCCAAAGTAGCTGGGATTACTGGCATGTGCCACCACGCCTGGCTAATTTTTTGTATTTTTAGTAGAGACGGGGTTTTACCATGTTGGCCGGACTGGTTTCAAACTTCTGACCTCAGGTGATCCACCTGCCTTGGCCTCCCAAAGTGCTGGGATTACAGGCGTGAGCCACCATGTCCAGCCAGCCCAAATTTTTTTTTTTTTGAGATGGAGTCTCGCTCTGTCGCCCGGGCTGGAGTGCAGTGGCGCGATCTTGACTCACTGCAAGCTCCGCCTCCTGGGTTCACACCATTCTCCTGCCTCAGCCTCCCAAGTAGCTGGGACTACAGGTGCCCAACACCATGCTCGGCTAATTTTTTGTATTTTTAGTAGAGACGAGGTTTCACCGTGTTAGCCAGGATGGTCTTGATCTCCTGACCTCGTGATCTGCCTGCCTTGGCCTCCCAAAGTGCTGGGATTACAGGCGTGAGCCACCGCGCCTGGCCCCAAATCCTTAAACAGTACCCAGCACATAGTAGGGGCTTGAACAATATGCGTTGAATACTGAATCAGCTGACTGGTCCCTCCCCAGGGTGCCTGTGCTCACCAGAGCCATGTGGACTGTGAACTCAACACCGATGCCTACAGAGGCCACGAGGATCACCACGGGGATGGCGCTCAGCTTGATGCCCAGGAAACCCATGATACCAAAGAGCTCCACCGTCATCATCGCCAGGACCAGCACCTGGGGGAGACAAGGCTCACGGAGGGCTCCTGGCAGGAGGGAAGACAGGCTGGGCAGGGAAGGGTTCGGGTGCCGCTGGGTCTCTCTGTCCCCACTCCTGCAAGCACTCACTATGAGGCCAGCCGTCCAGGGGTTGAGGAGCAGCAGGGCACAGACGAGGAATGTGCACACCAGCAGGATGCAGACTGCCAGAAGGAAGCAGCGTCGCAGGCCCAGATACTGCTCCCAGAAGAGGAAGGGGGAGCCGCTGGGGTAGGCGTGCACCCCAGCCTGGCCGGCCTCTGCACATGCTGCCCGGGCCCCCTCGATGGCCTCCACAAAGTCTGCAGTCTTCTGGAGGCCACGCAGCAGGAAGGGGAACTGGGCAAACTCCAAGGGCTGAGCTGGCGGGACTGCGGAGGGGAGGGAAAGGGAGAAGAGGGAGAGGGACGGGGCAGTGAGCACGGGGCAGAGCGGGCAGGGCCTCAGGCTCAGGGCTTGTGTGGGTGAGGCTGAGGCTCTTGCTGAGCTCCCCCCAGGACTCACTGCGAAGGTTCTCCCCCGTGGTGTCGTATTTGTCGTGCAGCCATTCAGGAGGTGGGGGGTAGAAGTTGGCCTGTGAGGCTGCCAGACCCAGGGGGTCACTGCTCACCCACACGGTCAGCCCCATGTAGAAGAGCTCGGGTGGAATCAGTCCCTCCCTGTCTACCAGCTTCCTTGTGGTCAGCTGCAGAGGCAGAGAGGGCTGAAGGCCTGGGCCCAGGAGGCCTGCAGCCCCTGTGCTACTCCACCCCTCCAGCCCTCTCCCAACCTGGCTGAAATCCAGAGGCTCCTGGGCGTCTCCAGTCTGGATGAGCAGCTTGTAGGCCAGGGCCCCATCCTCAGAGCCATTGCGGTACGAGTGGCGGGTGATGCGCCCAGAAGCCCAGTCCTGGTCAAAGGCAGCCTGGATTCCTAGGGGAGACCAGGATAGAGTTCTCTTGGCTAGTGGCCCCAGGGCATTTCTCCCTGCAGCACCCCTCCCTGCCAGTTTTCTCGCCTCTCACCCTGTAGCCAGCTGCGGTAATAGTGCAGCCAGGTGCGGGGTGCCTGGGTGGCCGGTGGGGGCAGCACTGCCTTGAGGGAACTGAAGCGCTGGTGCAGATCAAAGAGGGCGCGTTGGGAGTGGGCGTAGTCAAAGCCACCCTGGGTCACCAGGGCCACCTCGTACAGGGAGAAGTACCTGAGCTGGGCGCTCAGGAAGGCATGCTCCTTGGTGCCCCGGGGCACCACATCCGTCAGGGCCAGGCCGTCTTGCACCAAGGTGGCTCCGTAGAGGCTCAGGCCCAGAAGAGCGCCAAAGAGCACCAGCACAATGGCCTGTGGGAAGTGGCAACTAAGCTGGAGGCCCCAGGGCTGCCCCCAGCTCCTCAGGGGTGGACTGAGCCCTCTGCCCTTCTGGACCCACAGATGCTAAGTCTCTGCCCTGCTCGGCCCAGTCTTACCTTGGCATGTGACTGCAGCAGCAAGGGGGCAAACTGGTAGCGGGCAAAATGGGCAAGATTCCAGCGGGCACAGGGCAGGGACTTGCAGGCTGCCTTCTGCCTTGTCTCCTCCTCCTGGCCTAGAAGGTCCCGTGTGGACCCTCCAGGGCTGAAGACCTCAGAGCCCAGTGGGTCAGAAGGTGGGGGCACCAGGTGGGCTTGGGGAGGCAGGATGGTGACCACATGCTGGCTGCTGGCTTCACAGTGTGTAAAGGCTTGAACTGTGGCAGTGAGGTGGGCAATGCCCACTGGAACCGTCTCGTCCTTCAGCTCCTGGGGCAGGATCTGAATCACCCGAGCAGAGCAGGGACTGGAAGAAGTAGAGAGTGGATGACAGGTCTGTGCCTTGAAATGCTGGTGAGGGGACAGGCTGGCGTGGGTCACGGGAGGAAGGGGCTGGGGTGCAGGCAGTACCTGGAGAAGCAGCAGAGCACATCGAGGCGCTGGCAGTGGCGCCGCCGTAGGTCCAGGCTGAGGATGGCTGGGAAGACAAGCATCACGGCTACAAAGGTGCAGCCAACCACTATGGCCGCCTGGGGGACGGACAGGAGGGGCATGAAGGCTGGATGAAGCTTGGCCTCAGCCCCACACCCACCCTGAGTTCGCCGCCCATGTAAGAAGCCTCACCTGTAGGGAGAAGGCTCGCAGCGCGGGGATGGGAACGAGGGCAGCCATGAGGAAGGCGGCCATGTTGTTGATGGATGTGAGTACAACACTGGTGCCCGTGCGCTGCAGACACTCGCCCATGCGCTCCTGCCAGGACAGAGTGGGGACCTGCCCTCAGGTCACAAAGGAGGGGCTGTGTCAAGGTGGAGTGAAGGGGAGGCTCAGGAACTTGGGGTGCAGAGGTGGGGCAGTCATAACACAGCAGCTAGCATTTACTGGGTACCATGTACGTGTGGTGGGCTGTTCTAAGCATTCAGCTTGAGTTACCTCACTGATCCAAACACAACTTAGGACACAGTATTATTATTTCCCCTGTTTACAGATGGGGACAAGAGGCACTGAGGTTCATTAGCAGCCCAGGGTCACTTGAACCAAGAGGCTCTTAACCAGTAAGCTGAGCTGCCTCAGATGAGCCCTGGGGGACAAGGCCCCACCTGGAGAGGGGTGCCAGGCAGAGCCTCTGTGAAGGCGTGCGCCAGCAGGAATACGTCATCCACGCCGATTCCCAGAGCCAAGAAGGGCAGCACCTAGAGGGGCAGAGGAGCGGGCAGCTGAGGACCCGTGAAGCCTGGTGACTGGCACTGAATCTGCCCTGCAGTCCAGGCGTACCTGGGTAGTGGCAGCATTGAAGGTGATGCCGAGCAGGGCACAGAGCCCAAGGCCTGAGGCCACCGCCAGGGCCACCAGCAGTACCCCGGCAAGGCCCACAGCACCCTGGGACTGGGCACAGTCCCACCGTAGCATTGTCACACAGGCATAGGCCAGCTGTGGGGAGAAAGGGCAGTCTCAGACAGGGGCTCCCAGGGTGGGCACTGGCTGGAGGTGGAGTGGGGCAAGGTGCCAGGTGCAAAACCCACCATGAGCAGATAGCCTCCCACCACACGGGCAGCGCTGACTTCAGAGAACGCATGCAGGATGTCGTCCAGGGTGGTGGAGGAGAAGGCGTGGATCTGCTGGGAAGCGTTCTCAGGCAGGGCCTCCTGGGCCAGCTGGAGAAACAGGGTAGATTGGAGGGGGCAGGAGGAGGGAGTGGCCTCAGGGCACCCACCTTGTCCTTGTCCATACCGACCTGCACAAAGCGCCGCTGCCAGGCTTGTAGCACTGTGCCAGCCTGCTCCTCACTCCAGCCAATGTCATGCGTCTGATAGTCACCCCGGAAATGCTCGTACAGTTGGCGGGGACTCATCAGCAAGAAGGTGCTCTGCAGGGCCTCTGCCCTGGTGGGGGTGCGGGAGAACCAGGGGTCAGAGCTGGCCCAAACACCTGGTGAGGGATGTGCAGGGCCTTTTGCCAGAGCTGCCTGGCATTACAGTATGGGTTCTCATGCACGGAGTCCCCTCATCACCTCCCAGAGGAGACCCTACCTCAGCAGCTGTCCCTGGGGGTCTCTGGCCATGCCTCCCAGCAGCAATTCCTCCTGCCAGTGCATGAATTTGTGGGAGAAGCCATGGCAGCCCCCACTCAGCTCGTGAGCCACGTTGGGAGCCTGGAGGGGAATAGGAGGGGTTAATGCTCAAGGCCCTGGCTGCGGATAACTGAGTGTCCCTGGGCTTCCACCTCCAGGAACCAAGCCACTATGGAGCTCCGTGGGCCTGGAGTGTAGGTAACTATTCTGAGCCTCTTGACTGCTCTGCAGAAGTGAACAGCTAGTATCCCGAAGACAGGAAGCCCGAAGGGGGAGCAGAGGCCTGGAAGTAGGCTTCTGGGAGGAGTTGGTGTAACTGGCGGATTCGGGGAAAAGTACCACATTGGCAGGACCATAAAGAAACCAGGGAGACCAGGTATGATATTCATGCTTACCTACTGTGTTCTTAGTTTCCCTGTATTAGTCTATTTTGACAGAAAGTCCAGCCTTGGCCAGCGCAGTGGCTCACGCCTGTAATCCCAGCCCTTGGGGTGGGCTAACAAAAATTAGCCAGGCATGGTGGTGGGCACCTGTAATCCCAGCTACTCAGGAGGCTGAGGCAGGAGAATTGCTTGAACCAAGATCCAGCTACTGTACTCCAGCCTGGACGACAGAGTGAGACTCAAAAAAAAAATAAATAAATAAAATTTTAAAAAGTCCAGCCTTATCTAGGCTCAGAAAAGGAAAAAGGGATTCATATACCACTTGAGGGCTCCGTAGGATAACTGAATGGGAATGGAACACTGGGGGCCTGGCACTGCGGGAGCAGGGTAATGCCAGGAAGTGAGGGTCAGGGCACAGAGCAGTCAGCTTCCCCGGAACATAGGAGTGTATGAGGGAAGGAAAACAGTCTTTCTCTGGCAGACCTGGTTGGAACCCACCTGCCTGCTGTGATGGTTGGGGGCACTAGGTGGGCAGTGGAGGTCATCAGGGTGTAGACAGGGCCGCCCCACGTAGGCCTGGCCCACCTGTGCCTTGTCTAGCAGCTCCCGGAAGCCCTCAAGGGAGGCAAAGGGACCCAGCTCCTCCAGCAGCTGCTCTGGATCCAGGTTGGTCCACTGGATATCCGGACGGCCACTGAGGGAAGAGCCCATAGTTGGTGAGGGTCAGAGATGAAAACCCAGGCTCCAAACTGCTGCTGGGGCCCCATGCTGTACCCCACCCTCCTCTTATCTGCCCATTTGTCCCTCCATATGGAGGGTGTGCAAGCCTCAGCTTCTCAGAACTGCCAGGCAGCATGGGCCCACCAGGGTGCCTCAGTGAGCGGTAGATGAGTACAAGGGGCTGAGACGGATATCAGGGCAGGGTTACCTAATACACAGAAAGGGCCTAGAAAGGCCCCACTGAGTTCCTTACCAAGCTGTGTGCTTGGTTCTAATATATAACCAGCAGGCACACGCCTGTAGCAGGTTTTCTTTCTGGCCTGGGCAACAGCTTAGCAAACACCTAGGTAATTCCCCCCAACAAAGCCTCTTTCTGGGGATCTTTTTCTCCTTTGCTCAGATCTTACAGATCTTTGTGTTTAGTTTTGTGTAAATAAGTCAGGTCTTCCTTCCTTCAGAGGGAAGGAGAAGGGGGATGTTGAGAGAGCCCTGGGGAAGCCCGTGCTCTCTGTTGCTGGCCTGGGAGCACTTAGGACCTTGGTAAGGTTTTGATCATCCTCATTCCCCCAACCCCTCCTTTCTGCTGGGAAGAGTCCCCAGCGGGAGATGAAGCAGGGCCCCAGGAGTGGCACTCACGGCAGGTAGGCGGAGCCCCCTTGGAGTTTGGCTCCCTCCCAGAAGCAGTCGAGGGGAGTGAGGATCACGCACGGAAACAGCTTCTCAATCATCTGCCAGGGATACCCCGGGCCACATCAGTCCTGCCCCACAACCTTTGTAGGATGCCCTCTGCAATCCCCCTCCTTAGTTTTAAGGGGGCGGATTGCAGGCTGTGGAGCTTGCTCGGTCTCTCTGAGTCCTTCCACGCCACAGAAAAGGTTCTGCCTCTACTCCCTCTTAGGACACTTACCCGCTCAATCATTCCATTTTCAATAAGGGGAACTCCTGACTTGTAGCAGATTTTGTTCAAATCCCAGGACCTGCAATAGCCAGGGGCATAGGAGATCAGCAGAAGAGGGGGATTTCCACTCCAGAACCCCCACAGCAAGCCTCAACCCCAGCTGCTCAGGGGCTCAGCCAGACTCACTTCCCATAGAGTGATACTTGGACTTTACTGGCAGTGAGGGCTGCCTGGAGGTGGAGGCCAAGTGCTTCGGGCGTGAGGATGTTCTCTCCCTCCTGCCGTGCGGTCTGTATCAGCATCTGAGAGGTGTATGCAGCCTCCTCCCCCAGCTTCTCCTTGGTGTAATGCAGCTCCTGGCTCACCCGGCTGCCCACTGCAGGAGCAAAGAGAGAAAGCTGGGGGGAAAGGGCCTAGGTGCATCAGAACTTGGGAAGGGGGCTTCTAACTCTGAGGCCTCCCCAGACAAGTGGGAGAGGTGGAGCAGAGAGGAGCCCTTGCCTTATCCCTGAGGGCCTGGTCATGGCCCAGGCTGACTCCCCAGGCTTCTGGGTCCTGGAGCTCTGCCAGGGAAGTGGAGAGGCCTCGGTTGTGTGGCTCTGTGGATTTCCTGTGTGGTCTAGGGCTTAAGCATGAACCAGGTTGGCTGGGTTTTGGGCATAAACTTAAAAATGACAATCAGCATGAGCTGGCCGTGGGCTGCGGGGGTTGTAGAGGCATCTTGGTAAGGGAACCCTCAGTCCCTCTGTGCTCTGGTAGGGAGGACAAGGAGGGCCAATGGGGCCAATAGGGAGGCTGCTGCTGGGAGGGTTTCCTGAAAGAACAGGTGTAGGGCTGGGGCTGGTTCTTAGTTCAGGTTGCTCTGGGCAGTGATTTATATCCACACACCTTTCTGCAAAGTGTCCTGGGGAGAGGGCAGGGATAGGAGTGTCTGGTAATAATGGGTGATAATAGTGGGCCCTGTGTTGGTGTGGGGAAGGTGGGGGATGGGACAGTCATTCAGTGTGCTGCTTCTGCTCAGGCAGGAAGTGCATGGAATCAGCTCACAAACCCTGGCAGGGGTGAAATCAAAGTGAGCCCAGGGGAGGAAGGTGTCCAGATCCCTTTCACCGCCCTCACTGTCCAGACCACAGGGAGTCCCGGCGCCAGGTCTGCCTTAGTGTCCTGGATCTTAGCGCCCCTCCAGTCCTGCGTTATGCTGGCCACAGGCTCCTGCTGTGTAACTGGGACCTGGGGGAGGTGGGGACATTGTGAGGGGATATCACTTAACTATGATGTGGGGGAGAATGGGGGCCAAATTTACCTCTGGAGGCTTTGTGGATTTGGTCCAATCTCAGACCCTGCGCTGTTTCCATCTGTCTGGGGGTCTCCTCCTGTTAGTCTTTGCTGCCTGCTGGGACCCACACATACTGCTTCTCTGAGACTCAAGTCCCATCTGAGATCGTCATGTTTCCCAATCTCTTTTCCTTTTTCTCTTTTTTTCTTTCTTTCTTTTTTTTAGACAGGGTCTTGCTCTGTTGCCCAGGCTGGAGTGCAGTGGCCTGATCACAGCTCACTATAGCTTTGACTTCCTGGGCTCAGGTGATCTTCCCACCTCAGCCTCCCGAGTGGCTGGGACCACAGGCGCCCGCCACCGTGCCTGGCTAATTTTTAAATTTTTTGTAGAGAGAAGGTCTCATCACTATGTTGCCCAAGCTGGTCTTTTTTTTGGCTCACTGCAACGTTCTGCCTCAGCCTTTCAAGTAGCTGGGATTACAGGCGCCCATCACTATGCCTAGCTAATTTTTTGCATTTTTAGTAGAGACGGGGTTTCACTATGTTGGCCAGGCTGGTCTCGAACTCCTGACCTCCCTTTTGGGAGGCCCTCCTCGGCCTCCCAAAGTGCTGGGATTACAGGCATGAGCCACCGCTCCCGGCCCCAAGCTGGTCTTAAATTCCTGGGCTCAAGTGATCCTCCCACCCCAGCCTCCTAAAGTGCTAGGATTACAGGCGTGAGTCACTGCGCCTGGCCCTCCAATCTCTTTTTCAAACCCATGTAATCTTCTCACTCACAAAAGCCCCAAATCCTTGGTAGCCCCCAACACATACTTACCCATATGCTCACATGTGCCCTCGTGCCCCAAAAGTCACATTCCTGGCCTTCACCTCACGAAAACAGTCTTCCTGTCCTGCTCCCCACACTGCCAGTTCCTTCTCTTTTTTTTTTGAGACAGAGTTTCACTCTTGTTGCCCAGGCTGGAGTGCAATAGTGCAATCTTGGCTCACTGCAACCTCTGCCTCCCGGGTTCAAGTGATTCTTCTGCCTCAGCCTCCCGAGTAGCTGGGATTACAGGTGCCTGCCACTATGCCCAGCTAATTTTTGTATTATTAGTAGAGATGGGGTTTCACCCTGTTGGCCAGGCTGATCTTGAACTCCTGACCTGAGGTGATCCGCCAGCCTCGGCCTCCCAAAATGCTGGGATTACAGGCGTGAGCCACCATGCCTGGCCTCTCCTTCTCTGACTCTTCCCTACTCCCCACTCCTTTGCCAGGCCTATACTGCAGTGTTTATTTCACCAGGATTAGGCCGAAGACTGCCGCATGGAGGGGAAGAGGAGGACAGAGATAAGCTTTCCATAGTAAGTGGGTTTGCTAAGAGGAAGGAGGCATGGGAGGAGGAAGGAACCCAGAGAGATCTGACGAGAAACCAAGAGAAAGAAACATGGATAACTTAAAATGAAGCATCAAAGACAATAAAGACTCCTCAGGGGAGAAAATGGGGAAGAGAAAAAGATAAACCTTAGTTGACAAAGATAGATATGGACAGATGAACTGGGATGCATTGTGGTGCAGGAAGGAAGAGACGATAATGCTTAGTCTGTTCCTTGGGCTAATTACTTATTCTCTCTGGGTCTCCAGCTCCTCATCTGTCAAATGGAAACAGTGACTACCTTGGTAGAATTAGCATCAGTGCAGGCAAAGTACTTAGGAAATTGCATGGCACACAGTAGGTACAGATGTGGAGTTATTTTTCAATGGTTGCTGGTAGAGAAATGATGTGACAGAAAAATGAGAAGGAACTGAAGGAAAGAAAGACTGCAGGTGACAGGGGAGGAAATAGGACAGAGGAGGGAGAATATCAAGATTGATACGTTAGGCCGGGCGCGGTGTTTCACGCCTGTAATCCTAGCACTTTGGGAACCCGAGGCGGGTGGATCATGAGGTCAGGAGTTCACGACCAGCTTGGCAAACATGGTGAAACCCCGTCTCTACTAAAAGAAAATACAAAAAATTAGCCAGGCGTGGTGGCGGGTGCCTGTAGTCTCAGCTACTTGGGAGGCTGAGGCAGGACAATGGCATGAACCCAGGAGGTGGAGCTTGCAGTGAGCTGAGATTGCGCCACTGCACTCCAGCCTGGGCGACGAAGCGAGACTCCGTCTCAAAAATAAATAAATAAATAAATAAATAAATAAATAAATAAAAGATTGATACATTAAAAAAAACTCGTCCCTTTTTTTTTTTGAGACAGGGTCTTGCTTTGTCACCCAGGCTGGAGTGCAGTGGTGCGATCACAGCTCACTGTAGCCTTGACCTCTTGGCTCAAACAATCCTCCCAGGTCGCTGGAACTACAGGTGTGTGCCACCATGCCCAGCTAATGTTTGTATTTTTTGTAGAGACAGGGTCTCCCTATGTTGCCCAGGCTATTCTCGAACTCCTGGGCTCAAGTGATCCTCCCGCCTCAGCCTCTGAAAGGGCTGGGATTACAGGTGTGAGTCACTGTGCTCGGCCATACTTTTATGTCTTTTTTTTTTTTTTTTTATTTTTTTATTTTTTGAGACTGAGTCTGGCTCTGTCGCCCAGGCTGGAGTGCGGTGGCCGGATCTCAGCTCACTGCAAGCTCCGCCTCCCGGGTTCACGCCATTCTCCTGCCTCAGCCTCCCGAGTAGCTGGGACCACAGGCGCCCGCCACTTCGCCCGGCTAGTTTTTTGTATTTTTTAGTAGAGACGGGGTTTCACCGTGTTAGCCAGGATGGTCTCGATCTCCTGACCTCATGATCCGCCCGTCTCGGCCTCCCAAAGTGCTGGGATTACAGGCTTGAGCCACCGCGCCCGGCCACTTTTATGTCTTTACCAATGAGAAAATATAACTGGTTAACCAATATGGAAAAAGAGTCTACCTTATAAGTAATCCTCTAAATGCAAATAAAAACATCAATAAGTTACTATCTAACAATTTAGCAAAAATTTTAAAATTGATAGCACTCATTGCTGGTTTACAGGAGTACACTCTAACCCACTATGGGAGTGTAACATGGCATACTCTTTGGGGGAAAGCAACATTGCAATATGTAGATTCCATAATATTTGGTCCAGAAGTTTCATGTGTAAGGGCCTATATACCATGGTAGGGACTTAAGCTTTCTCTGGGTGAAATGGGAGTCATGGGAGATTTTGGGCAGAGAGGATCTGACGTTTTCATCACTTAACAGTGTATTTTTGTGAATACACGGTTGTAAGAGGTGCCCACGAGAAGAAGTCAGGAAAGGTGTCCTGGACCAAGTGTGTGCAGGGAACTGTCAAAGACTCCATGTTTCGGTACTGCTAAGAGTGAGCCAGGGAGGAGCCAGCGGCAATGCTGGAGAAGCAACCAAGTCCAATTATGGAGGGCCTAGAGTGTGTGCTATGGAGTTTATATTTGATTTTACAGAATCTGGTGGAAATCGGTGGAAGGGCACTAAGAAGGGGACTGACTTGGCCAGATGGAGATTGGCCACAGGGTGGTGCTGTGGAGGCAGATTTGAAGGTGAGGCTGTCAGCACCTTCCTCCTTTCTAACAGACCCTGATTTCCGTGGCCATCCTCAGAAAGGCCTAGCGATTAAGGACAGCTGGGCTCCTCCCCAGCATCAGAAGGTGAAACTTGATTAGTTTAAGAAGCCGGGCCAGGCGCGGTGGCTCAAGCCTGTAATCCCAGCACTTTGGGAGGCCAAGACGGGTGGATCACAAGGTCAGGAGATCGAGACCATCCTGGCTAGCACGGTGAAACCCCATCTCTACTAAAAAGTACAAAAAAAAACTGCTGGGCGAGGTGGCGGCGCCTGTAGTCCCAGCTACTCGGGAGGCTGAGGCAGGAGAATGGCATAAACCCGGGAGGCGGAGCTTGCAGTGAGCTAAGATCCGGCCACTGCACTCCAGCCTGGGCGACAGAGTGAGACTCTGTCTCAAAAAAAAAAAAAAAAAAAAAAAAGCCAATCAGTAATTCCATTGCCTTTGCCACGTGAAGGATTTCGGCATAGGATGCTACACAGTTCTTGCTAAAGAGAACAAATGAGAAGTTGGCTGGGAGGCTACTAATAAATTTTTCCTCACTTTCAAAAACAGATGCAAGATCAGGCATGGTGGCTCATGCCTGTAATCCCAGCACTTCAGGAGGCCAAGGCAGGAGGATCGCTTGAGACCAGGAGTTCAAGACCAGCCTAAGGGCCGGCTGGGTGCGATGGCTCATACCTGTAATCCCAGCACTTTGGGAGGCCGAGGTGGGTGGATCACGAGGTCAGGAGGTTGAGACTAGCTTGGCCAACATGGTGAAACCCTGTCTTTACTAAAAATACAAAAACTAGTCAGGCATGGTGCGTACCTGTAATCCCAGCTACTGAGGCGGCTGAGGCAGAAGAATCGCTTGAACCTGGGAGGCAGAGGTTATAGTGCGCTGAGATTGATCCACTGCACTCCAGCCTGGGTGACAGAGCAAGACTTCATCTCAGGGGATGGAAAAAAAAAAAAAAAGAAAGAAAAAAAAGACCAGTCTGGGCAACATAGTGGGACTGTGTCTCTACAAAAAACAAACAAACAAAAAAATTAGCTGCACATGGTGACATGTGCCTGTAGTCCCAGATACTATGGAGAAAGAGGCAGGAGGACTGTGTGAACCTAGGAGTTTGAGGCTGCAGTGAGATGTGATTGTGTCACTGCACTCCAGCCTGGGTGAAAGAGTGAGATCCTGTCTCTATAAAACAAAACAAAACAAAACCAAAAAGACGTGCGAGACAAGAATGACTTCTTTTTCCTGACACTGCAGCAGCTACTTTGAGATAAGCCTGAGGACAAAAGTCCAACATGTTGAAGATGGCAGAGGAGAAAGAAAGAAACTGGGTGTTTGCTAATGTCCTTGGGCTGCTGAATTAACAAAATCAACCAGGCTTCCTGTTACAGAGAATAATAAATCAATCTTCTTTCTTCCTTCTTCCCTCCTTCCTTTCCTTTTTTTTCTCTTTCATGTTGCTAAAAGCAATTCTATTATTTTATTTTATTTATTTATATATATTTTTGAGACAGAGTCTTGCTGTTACCCAGCCTGGAGTGCAGTGATGCGATCTCTGCTCACTGCAACCTCCGCCTCCCAGGTTCAAGTGATTCTCCTGCTTCAGCCTCCCAAGTAGCTGGGATTACAGGCACATGCCATCACGCCTGGCCAAATTTTGTATTTAATCAGGAGTGTATTGCCAGGGATGGAACAAGACCTCAACTAGAGCAGTAACCACAAGGAAGAAAGGATGGGTCTGTTATGAGAGAGGTTAAGAAGCAAGGATTTACTAGTTTACTAAACAAGTGGGTGAACGGGCCGGGTGCGGTGGCTCACGCCTGTAATCCCAGCACTTGGGAGGCCCAGGCAGGTGGATCACGAGGTCAGGAGATTGAGACCATCCTGGCTAACACGGTGAAACCTCGTCTGTATTAAAGATACAAAAAATTAGCCGGGCGTGGTGGCAGGCGCCTGTAGTCCTAGCAACTCGGGAGGCTGAGGCAGGAGAATGGCGTGAACACAGGAGGCAGAGCTTGCAATGAGCCAAGATTGTGCCACTGCACTCCAGCCTGGGCAACAGAGCAAGACGCCGTCTCAAAAATAAATAAATAAAACAATTGGGTAAACAAGAACTGAGGATGACTCCTAAGGTTTTAGCTTTAGATATTTAAGTGGGTGGTGATTCTACCAACATAAGGCCATCCTCTGTCTTCTACACAGAATGGCAGCTCTTGTTGCGCAGGCTGGAGTACAATGGCGCGATCTCGGCTCACTGCAACTTCTGCCTCCCAGATTCAAGTGATTCTCCTGCCTCAGTCTCCTGAGTAGCTGGGATTACAGGCATGCACCACTCCTCCTGGCTAATTTTGTATTTGGAGTAGAAGCAGTGTTTCAACATGTTGGTCAGGCTTGTCTCAAACTCTTGACCTCAGGTGCTCCACCCACTTCGACCTCCCAAAGTGGTAGGATTACAGGCGTTAGCCTCCATGCCCGGCCTTTGTAATTTTCATTTTAGAGAACAATCTACCTCTGAACCCTTGACTTTACAGTTGGCCAGGAAAGACAAACCAGTCACATTCCAAGTCTCACCGTGGCAAAGTTAAGGAGGTCTGGAACACTGGTCTGGAACACTGAGAGCCAATGTTTGCTTTCTTCCTCTGCTTTCTGTTTCTGTTTCTGTTTCTCCTTCTCCTTCTCCTTTCCTTTTCTTTTCTCTCTCTCTTTTTTTTTTTTTTTTTTTTTGAGATAAAGTCTCGCTCTGTCGCCAGGCTGGAGTGCAGTGGTGCAATCTTGGCTCACTGCAACCTCCGCCTCCTGGGTTCAAGCGATTCTCCTGCCTCGGCCTCCGGAGTAGCTGGGACTACAGGCGCAAATCACTGCACTTGGATAATTTTTGTATTTTTAGTAGAGATGGAGTTTTACCAAGTGAGCCAGGCTGGTGTTGAACTCCTGACCTCAGGTGATCCACCCACTTCGGCCTCCTAAAGTGCTGGGATTACAGATGTGAGCCACTGCACCCTGTCTGCTTACTCTTTCTTTGAGAGTGGGTCTCATAGTGAGACTCCATCTCTATGAAAAAAAAGACTGGCCAGGCGCGGTGGCTCAGACCCGTAATCCCAGCACTTTGCGGGGCTGAGGCGGGCGGATCACAAGGTCAGGAGATCAAGACCAGCACGGCCAACATGATGACACCTGGTCTCTACTAAAAATACAAAAACATTAGCGGGGTATGGTGGCGCAGGCCTATAGTGTCAGCTACTCTGGAGGCTCAGGCAGGAGAATTGCTTGAACCCGGGAGGCAGAAGTTGCAGTGAGCCGAGATCGCGTCATTGCACTATAGCCTGGGCAACAGAGCAAGACTCATTCTCAAAAAAAAAAAAAAAAGAAAGAAAAAAATGATCACTGCTTTTACCTCACCCCCAGCCATTACAGGACAAGAATGATATTCTGAAATAAAGGAAAAAAGCCTAGGAATTGGCTACCATCCTCTTATAAAACCTTCCCCCAAACAACAGCAAAAAACTGCTGGGGTCTAGCCTATCCTATGCTGGAGTGTAGGAGAGATGAGGAAACATGGAGGTTCAAACAGTGCTTAGATGGGGAAAATGTGGGGAATGGAGAGGGAGGAAGGGAAGGGAGACTGCCTCTGCTGTGGCAGGAAATCCAAGAGTCATCTGGGACCACCCAGGCAGCAGTGGTGTGGGTGGGGGTACGTGTATGTGCATGTATGCACATCTGTGTCCTGGGGCTGGGGGCAGGCAGGCAGAGCGAAACATCTGCTCTGGACCCCAGCGCTGGCCTAGAGTGTGTATGGATGTGAGAGTCTGCAGGGCTGTGGGTAGATAGGGTGGGGACAGCGTGTGGGAGCCCAACAGGCAGGCAAGCTCTGAGAAACATCTGCTCTGGATCCTAGGACTTGCCAGTATTTGAAATAACTCAAGGGTGTGAGACTCCAACGTGGGCTCTGCCTTTGGGTATGGGCCAGGGCTGAGGGAGCCTACAAAATGCAAACTTCCCAGGGAAAAACAGACTGGAGTTTGACTCCTATCAAAGGGCTGCCATATGAAACCAGCCCTCAGTAAAGAAGAGTCATGCTGAAAAAAAATTTTTTAATTAAAAAAAAAATTCTTTTGTTGGGACAGAGTGTCCCTCTGTCGCCCAGGCTGGAATGCAGTGGCGCAATCTCGGCTCACTGCAACCTCCACCTCCCAGGTTCCAGCGATTCTCCTGCCTCAGCCTCCCAAGTAGCTGGGACTATAGGCGCTTGCCACCACATCTGGCTAATTTTTGTATTTTTAGTAGAGATGAGGTTTCACTATGTTGGTCAGGGTGGTCTTGAACTCCTGACCTTGTGATCTGCCCGCCTCGATCTCCCAAAGTGCTGGGATTACAGGCGGGAGCCACCACGCCCGGCCTGCTGAAATTATTAATAAGAAATCATTCTGGCCAGGCACAGTGGCTCACACCTGTAATCCCAGCACTTTGGGAGACTGAGGTGAGCAGATTACTTGAGGCCAGGAGTTTAAGACCAGTCTGGCCTACATGGTGAAACCTGGTCTCTACTAATAATACAAAAATTAGCAGAGCATGGTGGCGCCCACCTGTAATCCCAGCTACTTGGGAGGCTGAGGCACGAAAATCACTTGAATCCAGGAAGCAGAGGTTGTAGTGATCTAGGATCGTGCCACTGCACTCCAGCCTGAGCAACAGAGTGAGACTCCATCTCAAAACAAAACAAAACAAAAAATAAAACTGCCCCCTGCCCCGCAAAAAAAAAAATCCCAAGAAAATCATTCTTTTATGCTTCCTTAAGAAAGCGAGGATTTGATCCCATCTGACCCTGGCTGTTGCCTCAAAGTGTGGATTCTGTATTGCTTTTCCATTAAATGGGCCTGGGTGCCTAAGCCCTCTCCCTGGAGGCTTGGCCAGATGATTTACTCAGTTTCCCCAGCCTTCTAGTTCTAACTTTTCTGATACTCCTGGTCATAAGTGATTTCTCCCTGCTTTCTCTTATACAACATAATCACAGGATGCTCTGTATTGTATTTTAGTTATTCCAGCACATATTTTACTTTCCTTGCTACTGAAAAATGAATCTTGTTTTAGCTGCTTTTGTAAACCCTGATGCATTGTCAAAAACACACATAGAAAGTTAACAATAAATGCTAAATAAACACATACAAAATCACAGACAAATATTCTATACAGCCAATTCACAGGGTCTACCATCTGCAGATGTCCATTTATGGTTGTGGGAGGGAACAGTGTTCCTAGATGCCCAGGTGTACAGACTCTGACCAGCAAGAGCCCCTCCAGCCCCAGGGCCAGGCCTACTAGAGCTCGGTAGCCAAGCTCCTCACCCGGTTCTTGTCTTGGGCTCACCATACCTGAGCAGCTATGGCCAGTGGCCACAACTTACCTTCTACCCAGAGCTGTTCCAAGTTTGTCTCAATAATGGCCACGCGGAGACCTAATGCCAGGGCCCCAAAGGCCAACAGTCCCAGAAAGAGCACTTTGCCACAGTGTCTCTGGATCCCGCAGCCCAGAGAAAAGAGCAGGCCCTGGAAGTAAGCACGAAGCCAGAGTGGAGCCTTCAGGCTCCCAGCTAGGATCTGGGATGGAAAGAGAAGGGTCAGCTAGGCATCACTGCAACAATGCATGAAATCCTTCCCTTCTCACCCTGTATATCTGCTGCCCAGCCCTAGCTTCTTGATTTCTGGATGTGGGACAGGGAGCACCAACGCAGACACAGGCCCACACTTGGAAGATGTAACACCCACCACCTCCAGCACACACCTGAGGAAGGCATAGGCCTATTTTCTTTTTTTCCGTTTTCTCTCTTTTTTTTTTTTTTTTTTAAGATGGAGTCTCGCTCTGTAGCCCTGGCTGGAGTGCAGTGGTGTAATCTCGGCTGACTGCAACCTCCGCCTCCCTGGTTCAAGAGATTCTCCTGCCTCAGCCTCCCAAGTAGATGGGACTACAGGCGCCCGCCACCACGCCCTGCTGATTTTTTATTTTTAGTAGAGACAGGGTTTCACCATGTTGGCCTGGCTGGTCTCGAACTCCTGACCTCAGGTGATCTGCCCGCCTCAGCCTCCCAGTGTTGGGATTACAGGTGTGAGCTACCGCGCCCGGCCGGCATAGGCCCATTTTCTGAGAGCAGGATACATATGTACACACACCTGTCGTCGGGTGCACAGAGGTGAACCCACAGACATTTATTCTCACTGGCCAGACGAGGGGGAGACACAAGCACAGACACACCGACACACACGCACAACTTGCTTGCCGTGCTAGCTCTCGCTAGTGTCAGACACCCAATGACACTCGGCACTTGAAGACATCACAAACCTTGCAGAGGCCCGAGTGACAGACCTGGCCCCGCTTTTCCTTCTTCCAGCTCCCCCTCTACTCACCTGGGGTGCTGCGGTTCGAGCTGGGGGTGTGTAACTCGGGGGCAGCTCTCTGAGGGGCGGCGATCGAGTCATGCTGGCGGGGATGGGGGGCGTGGGCGCCCCCAACCCGCGTTATCTGGGCGCTCCCATAGGCTAGCCCGGTCTCCCAGTACCGCTGGGCCCCGCGTGGGGATTCAGTGGGGCCGCCAAGGCGCGGGCGTGGGAGAGACTGTGGGGTGCCGGTGTTAAGGCGGCTGCGAGGGAGGAGTGCAGGGAGCTGCGGGCCCGGGGCGCGGCGCCGGGGTTCACCCGCTCTGTGGGCCGTGGGCCGCGGCGGCTGGAGGAGGAATGGGTTCCGCGCGCAGACGGAATTGCTGGCCCGAGACGCACAGCAGGGTTCGAGGTGGCGACTGCAGTGCCCGGGAGGCGGCTGGAGCTCCAGAAAAGGGAGCTGGCGGGGGCGACGCCCTCCCATTGGCTGAGGGGCCCGCAAATTACACTAGCCGCGCGGCCGGGCCCGCTGCTAGGTAACGGCGCCGCAGGGGGCGGGGCAGGAGACCACCCAGGCTGGGCCACCCTGCGCCTCCCTCCCGCCCGCGGGACCACAGGGAGGAGGAGGGAGGGAGATCCCGGGGAGGCGCAGCGCTGCCAAGTGTAAGTCCAGAGGCTGACGCTAAGAAAGGGCGTTTGCGGGCTCTGTTAGGGCTACACTTTTTTTTTTTTTTTTTTTTTTAAGACGGGGTCTCACTCTGTCACCTAAGCTGGAGTGCCGTGGCTCCATCTCGGCTTGCAGCCTCCGCCTTCCAGGCTCAAGCCATCCTCCCACCTCAGCCTCCCGAGTAGCTAGGACCACAGGCATGCACCACCACGCCCGGCTTTTTGTATTTTTGGTGGAGAACGGGTTTCCGCCATGTTGCCCGGGCTGGTCTCAGACTCCCGAGCTCAGGCTATCAGCCCACCTCAGCCTCCCGAAGTGCTGGGATGACAAGCGTGAGCCACCGCGCCTGGCCTAGGACCACACTTTCTTTTTCTTTCTTTTTTCTTCAGGCTTAATTCACTTTATTTTTCTTGTATAAAAACACTGTGTTGTAGCCACAGCTGGAGCCTGGATCCTCTGCACGGAGACTCTGGTGTGGGTCTTGACGAGGTGGTCAGTGAATCGTGATAGAGAGTCTTGGTGAATACAGTCTCCTTCCAGAGGTCCGGGGTCAGGTAGCTGTAGGTCTTAGAGATGGCATCAAAGCGGGTAGGGCCACACTTTCTTTCCGACCCAATCAAAGCCCAAGATTTCTGTTCACTCTTCCCGGCCTCCATTCTTGCCCTCTTCAGTCCACTCTCTCCACTGAGACCAGAGTCATTTCTCTAACATACAAATCTGATAGCTCCAAAGCACAAGGCCCACTTGGAGCACAGGGCCCTGTGTGATCTAGCTAGCTAAAGCCTCCTCTCCCATAGTTCCCTCACATCAGTGTTCCCGCCTTCCTACCTTTGCACATGTTTTGGCCCTTTTGTCTTGGCAGATAATCTTCAAAAAACTGAACTTGAATCACTGCTCCCCTCCCCCACCCTTTTTTTTCTGAGGCAGGATCTCCCTCTGTTGCCCAGGTAGGAGTGCAGTGGTGCCTTCACAGCACACTGCAGCCTTGAGCTCCCAGTCTCAAGGGATCCTCCCATCTCAACCTCCCAAACGGCTGGGACTATAGGTGTGCACCACCACACCCGGCTAATTTTTGTAATTTTGTATAGACAGGGTTTCGCCATGTTGCCCAGGTTGGTCTCGAACTCCTGGGCTCACGTCATTTTCCCACCTGGGCCTTCCAAAGTGCTGGAATTATAGGCGTGAGCCACTGTACCCAGCCTACACCCTCTTTGAAACCTTCCTTGATTCATGTCTCTCTCCTGGCAGATAATTGCTTATTTGTGCTCTCTATAACAACTCAATTTATATATGTATAATTGCATTTATGACAAAATAACTTATGTACTTGAAAGTCTGCCTTCTTCACCAGACAATAAATAGGTGCTTAATAATTGTTGAGTGAGTCACTAAGAGTTGCAGAATTCAGGGTGTAAAGGATTGGAAAAAGGGAAGAATAGAGGCAATAGTCCCTCTATTAAACTTTCAACTATCCTACTTGAGTGTGCTGTTTCTATTGGGTTCCTGACTGATAAACCCCAAGTGGCAGAGTTGGGTAAAATCAATATTCCAATATGTAAAGTTTGGGAAAGAGAAAAATAATCTACAATAAGCTTATTTTTCTAACACAACTACTATTATCTCTGGCCAATTTCTTGGTCAGTTCTTCCAGACTTTAAAAAAAAATCATTACATCATAAATATTTCATGGCGTGAACCCGGGAGGCTGGAGTGCAGTGGCCGGGTCTCAGCTCACTGCAAGCTCCGCCTCCTAGGTTTATGCCATTCTCCTGCCTCAGCCTCCCAAGTAACTGGGACTACAGGGGCCCGCCACCTCGCCCAACTAGTTTTTTGTATTTTTTTTAGTAGAGATGGGGTTTCACCGTGTTAGCCAGGATGGTCTTGATCTCCTGACCTCGTGATCCGCCTGTCTCGGCCTCCCAAAGTGCTGGGATTACAGGCTTGAGCCACCACGCCCGGCCACTACATAGTTTTTATAATCAATCATTTGGAGAATATCCTCAGGACAGATTCCCAGAAGTGGGGTTGTTTGGGTCAAAGAGTATGTACATTTTTATGGCTCTTGCTACATACTGCTCAACTGATTTTTGAAAGCTTATGCTAGTTAACATCATCTCTAGCACCTCAGTCCTGGGGAAGAGGAACATTTAGGTTGAAGGGGTGAACACCTAAGGGGTTTGCCATTTCCATTTGTCCATTCACCCAGAAAAATGCCTATGGAGGAACTAATATATGTATGGTGCTATTGGCCAAATAGTAACTATACATGAAAAGCAGCCTACCTGAATAGTACTTTCTTCTCCCTGTTATACAGTGTGTCCTGCTGAGGATAAATTGGCATGGTAGCTCACGCTTGTAATCCCAGCACTTTGGGAGGCTGAGGCGGGAGGATTGCTTGAGGCCAGGAGTTCAAGCCCTGGCAACATAGTGAGACCTCATCTCTACAAAAAAAAAAAAAAAATTAGCTGGGTGTGGTGGCGCACACCTGTAGTCCCAGCTACTTGGGAGGCTCAGGCAGGAGGGTTGATTGAATCCAGAAGGTAGAGGCTGCAGCGAGCTGTGATTGTGCCATTGCACTCCAGCCTGGGCGACAGAGTGAGACCCTGCCTCAAAAAACAATAATAATGATAACATAAAAAATTTAAGGTTAAAAAAAAAGTGTATCCCTAGCAAGTCTCTGAAATAGAAACAGCTAGAAAGAGCCTAGCAAGTCTCTGAAATAGAAACTAAACAGACACTTAGTCTGTATGGGCTCCTAGTTTGCTCTTGGGCTCTTGGGGCAACAGCTGAAGACAGGGAGAAGCCTGGAATCAGCACTGGTTGTCATCAGGAGTGCAACTCCTGATGCTATGCTTTAAGTAGCTCTTGATCTCCTTCCTTTTTTACCAGACTCTGCAAGACATAAGGTCCTTGGAGAAATAGATTTGTAACCACTTGGGCCTTGGGACTGTTTTCATCATAGGCCCATCACTGCTAACAATTGTGGCAAAGTCGATCATTCTATGGATGCTTCCAAGGCAAAGTCTGTTATTAAGGAAACCTCTTGCCTTATAGTTGAAAGACAAGGGTGGGAGAAATGGGTCTACAGTTTCCAGCCTTTCCAACCTAAGGCCTAGTGCTGTCTGGCTGCTCCAAGCTACAAAATGACTTCTCTTCTCCCAAACAAAATGGTTTCCTGAGCCCAGCTAAGCCTAAACTAGAGATATTCTCCAAATAACAGGAGAAAAGCAATCTAATTAAATCTCATTACTGACTCATGAGACAAACGTGTCTTGGGATCTCTTTTTAAAATTTTTTTTTTTTTTTTTTTTTTGAGACGGAGTCTCACTCTGCCGCCCAGGCTGGAGTGCAGTGGCCGGATCTCAGCTCACTGCAAGCTCTGCCTCCCGGGTTCATGCCATTCTCCTGCCTCAGCCTCCCGAGTAGCTGGGACTACAGGCGCCCGCCACCTCGCCCGGCTAGTTTTTTGTATTTTTTAGTACAGACGGGGTTTCACTGTGTCAGCCAGGATGGTCTCGATCTCCTGACCTCGTGATCCACCCGTCTCGGCCTCCCAAAGTGCTGGGATTACAGGCTTGAGCCACCGCGCCCGGCCTTAAAATTTTTTTAATGAGACAGGGTCTCACTCTGTCACCCAGGCTGCAGTGCAGTGGCACAATCTTGGTGCATTGCCACCTCCACCACCCAGGCTCAAGTGATCCTCCCATCTCAGCCTCCCAAGTAGCTGGGACCACAGGCACGTGACACCATGCCTAGCTAATTTTTTATATTTTAGTAGAGACAGAGTTTCACCGTTTTGCCCAAGCTGGTCTTGAACTCTGAGCTCAGGCAATTCGCCCGCCTCGGCCTCCCAAAGTGCTGGGATTACAGGCGTGAGCCACCGCGCCCAGCCTTGGGATCTCTTGTGTGTCCATTCCTTTGCTGGGTTCTGGTGTTGCAGGGTACCTGCTTTTGGGCGGGTCACCGGCTCTGTCGCCAGGCTGGAGTGCAGTGGCGGGATCTCAGCTCACTGCAAGCTCCGCTTCCCTCCAGTTCTACGCCATTCTCCTGCCTCAGCCTCCCGAGTAGCTGGGACTACAGAGCGCCCGCCACCAGCCCGGCTAGTTTTTGTATTTTTAGTAAGAGCCGGGGTTTCACCGTGTCAACCAGGATGAGATCTCGATCTCCCGACCTCGTGATCCGCCCGTCTCGGCCTCCCAAAGTGCTGGGATTACAGGCTTGAGCCACCGCGCCCGGCCTGGGTACCTGCTTTAAAGTTCATAGCCTGAGGGGGAGCACAGAGACCACAGGGGAAACCACTGAGTTGGGGGTACTCAGGGATGTTTCCAGAAGTGAAAGGAACTGGATGGGGGAGGTGGGAGGATGACAGAGTCTAAAACGAAAAGGAATGGCTCATGGTCTGGATCTTTTGTTTGCTGGTTGTGAGATCTTGGGGAAGTCACATAATCTCTGACATTAACATAAGGATTAAATGAGATAATCCATATGGCTGAGGAACAGTGCCAGGAAAAGTGAGGTGGACCACACTCACACACACACAGTGCTGGGTAAAGTGACCAGTCTGGCTTCAGGGGTGGGTTCATGTGGGAGTTAATTCATGGTGGACGCAAGGCAGGCTTTCTTTCTCTGGCATTCCTCTAGGATTCTCACTCACCAGCTTTTGACGGCTTCTGTTATCTAGGCCAAGCAGAGTCAATGACCCTGAGATGTGGAGGAGGGAAGTGGGGGTCCTGGGCAGCCCCATCACCACCTGTTACATTTAGGGGCCAAGCCTGGGTGTGTATGCTCCTTCCCTGTGGGCAGGCTGAGGCCAGTAGCATCTATCAAGTTATTTGTGTGTCTGAGATGGATTTTGCTCTTGTTGCCCAGGCTGGAGTGCAGTGGTGTGATCTTGGCTCACTGTAACCTTCACCTCCTGGGTTCAAGCGATTCTCCTGCCTCAGCCTCCTGAATAGCTGGGATTACAGGCGCCTGTCACCATGTCAGGTTAATTTTTTGTATTTTTAGTAGAGATAGGGTTTCATCATGTTGGCCAGGCTGGTCTTGAACTCCTGACCTCAGGTGATCTACCCGCTTTGGCGTCCCAAAGTGCAGGGACTACAGGCGTAAGCCACTGTGCCTGTCGCACTTATCAAGTATTTGGTACCAGGGCTGCAAGCAGAGATTAGGGAATGGTCCTTCACTTTAAGTGTGGGGGAAGGAGAGAGGCTAAGAACAAATGCAGCCTCTCTCCATTTATCCATGGCAGAAAGCCCCCTAATGCAATCATCCTGGGTAGTGGCAGATGGCTCAGGCCAAGGACAGGTCATACTGGCTTCCAATAGAATGTGTTCTCCTGCCCAGTCTCTCCCTCCGTGTCAGCTTCATTAGAGCAGAGCTTTCTAGACTTTCTGTCCGGGTGGTCCTTTCCATGGGCCTCCCCCTTCTTCAGACATATTTAACTACTTAGAAAGCTGCATACAAAGGCCTGGTTTATGTACCTCCTTAGGAGTAGGGATAGCTATGGATAAAGAAAGTGTATCCCCTGCAATTCTCTGGAAATAGAAACAACTTCTCAACTAGGCCATGAAGGCCCTAGATACCTGTTGGGGCTTCAGCTAAACACAATTTCCCTCCCTCCATTGGTTATGGAAGTGGGATGGTAATAATAATGTAGTAATAGTAATGTAGTTAAGAACTGGGAAGAAGTTTGACCTTTGGCCTTGGGAAACAGCTTGGAGGGCAATCTTGGCACTCTTATAGGCTCACAGGAGCTTATGGCCCCTCACTTCAAGTATGGGGAAAGGAAAGAGGCTAAGAACCAATGCAGCAGCTCCCCATTTATCCATGGCAGAAGGCCCCTGATGTAATCATCCTGGGTAGTAGTAGTCTTCTCAGCTCAAGGAACTCTTGCCAGCAGGGAAGGATGAGTTGTAACTGGGGGATGGATTCCTGGAATAGCAGCTGTCAAGTTATGTCTGAGACGGCAAGCTCCTGGAACTCTGTTTCTCAGCACATCCCCAGGGCCCTCCCTGATTCAGCATTCGAGGTCCCATTTCTCCTCTTGCTCCACTCCCCTCACTGAGCATCACTGGGAGGGGCAGGGCAGGCTCTATTAACTCTTCTGCCTGCCTGGCTTTTCTGATTTCTATCCATAGAGAGGTGGCCGGCCAGTGGACATTCAGTTGCTCATTATGTTTCGGACATACTCAACCCCTCTGTAGCTGCTACCAAAAGAAAACAAAAACTGTCCCTGCCTTCTGGCAGACAAACAGAGCAAAGAGAAGAAAAATCGAAGCATCTTGGGCACCCAGCCAGTCCTGAAACTGTCAGACAATAGCAGCAGTGTCCTGAGCTGGGGGCTGCTCCCAGCTGGGACTCAAACTCAACAACACCTTCCTCTGGGAAAGCTTTTACCTTTTGTTTTCTCCAGCTCCTTCCTTTCCTTGATGCAGAGGCCGTTCGATGGACTTGTGCAAAGGGAAGGCACAGGAGAGGTTTTTCCTCTGTCTCACTGTCAGGGGTTCTAAGGCCTCCATGGGGAAGGACAGGAAAGAGTGTATAGGAGGGCTCTGAGACAGTTTAATCAATGCCCTTTACTCCTCCACCCCACTTTCCCTCCCAACCCTTTTCTGTGGTCAAGGGCTTCTTGGGAGACCCAGGCCCTAAGGGGAAGAAAGTTCAGGGAAAGAGGACAAAACCTGAGAACCAGAAGGGCCTTTAACAGTCAAGCAGTCTAACTTTCTCATTTTGCAGATGGAAACACTCAAGGTCAGAGAGGAGAGAGTGATTTGACCCAAACCAAACAACATTACAGAGGACAGATTTTCTTCCACCCAGGCCAGGACTCTGTCTCCAGCACCATCTAGGCCCCACCAATTTAATTTTTGTTCCAAAGGGGACCATGCTGGGCACCACCACAGCTCTTTATTCCCACATCCCCCTCAGCCCTAGTGGTTTCAACCACTTCTGCCGGGCCATTTCAGCTCCTGCCTGATGAGGGCAAACTTTCAGGAGCCTTGTTCTGACCAGTGGGAGGAATGTGGAGCTCCAGGGCTCTCAAGAAGGCTGACAGAGGTGGAGATCCCCCAGGGTCGAAATACTCATCGAGTCTCTCACAAGTTCTGTGACTAAGATAGGCAAGATTACTCAAGTAAACTTGAGAGCCTTGAGGTTTTTGAAGCAATGCAGAAACCAGTATTTCAAATAATTCTTTCTAATTACTGCCACCCACAGTGAAGACATCAAGAGAAATCTTTACTTTGATAATTCTAGGAGGTGAAATCTCACCCCAGGAACCACTTTTATCTTCCACCAAACACCTGCACATTGTAAAAGCAATGCAGGGAGAGAGCAGAGTGAATGTGTTTGGAAGCAGGGGTGGTGGAGGGAAGGTGGATATGCCTCTAGAAGGGCTGTGAATATGGAAATTTCATTCCTCAATTATCTGAAGCAGGAGAGTCTGCAGAATTAGGATATAAAGGAGTGCAGGTGGAGGACAGTCAGAAGGAATTTCAAGTCATGATACAGGTTTCTGGCTCTTCCTTCCCAGGTTGGGCAAACCTCAGTGAGGTGAGGTGCAGCGGGGTCTGACTTGGCTCAAACCATGGCTCTTCATGTTATCTCTACTAAAACCTGTGGGAATAGACTTGTTGGCTAGGCAGGGGCTGCCCCTGCTTCTGTTCAGAGTCTTCAAGGGATATTAGTTGAACTGGGGAAAATGGCTAGAGGCTGGGAGGTGAGGGAGTGAATGGTGAGCATGGAGGGTGGGGCTGTGGGTGAGGTGGGGGAAGGGGCTGGGAATCTGTATGGCAGGTATGGGAGCAGAGTCTTGGGCTGATGCTTAGCGTTGGCACTGCCAGCAGCTAGGCCTATGGGTCTAGAAAGGCTGATTAGGATAAGGGACTGAAGTACTCCCAGGTCCTTTTAGGTGGGGGATACTTTCAGGACTGGGCTGGGTCAGCCGGTCAGAAAGCAGCCTTCCTAGCAGCTTTACATCGGACAGCTGCTGCCCCCACCTGATGCACCTTGGCACATAAGAGTTAGGCCACTGTGTCTGTCCTGTCACATACCCTTGCTCCAGATGATCTTTACCATCTGACTCATGAACATAAACACTGTGTACACCCGGAGCCCACCTGACGTGGAGCTTCGGACTGCTCCACAAGTCTCCAGCATGCTTTTGGAAGCCCTTCTTTATTAGGAAATAAATACAGAGTGAAACATGTGGGCCACATGTGATTTTGGAGGCCAAAAGGAAGGCGGCTGACTTGCTCAGAACTCAGATCTCCATGAGCTGGTCACTCCCCACGATCACCTCGTTCACTCGTTTAGCTACAAAACAAAAGGGAAAACGTTTCCTGAGAACTGGCAGCAAGATGACATTTCAAACCCAAACCCAACTGCTTTTTTTTTTTTTTCTTGGGTACAGTTTCACTCTTGTCACCCAGGCTGGAGTGCGAAGGCGCAATCTCTGCTCACTGCATCCTCCATCTCCCAGGTTCATGCGATTCCCCTGCTTCAGCCTCCCGAGTAGCTGGGATTACAGGCACCCACCACCAGGCCTGGCTAATTTTTGTACTTTTAGTAGAGATAGGGTTTCATCATGTTGGCCAGGCTGGTCTCGAACTCCTGACCTCAGGTGATCTGCCAGCCTCAGCCTCCCAAAGTGCTGGGATTACAGGTGTGAGCCACCAAGCCCAGCCAAACCCAACTGCTTCTAATTCTGTGTTCACAAAAATTTATTTCTCTACTATTGTGGCTCTGTTCCTGAGAAACTCTTGGGAATAGGGGTATGAGAGAGGGAGCACCTTCCTATGCAGGAGGATGGGACCAACTTTCTACATACCTGGCTATTAATAGGAGAGCTTTAAATAGGAGAACTGAAACTGGGTCTTAAAGGGTGAACAGTTTCTCCAGGCAGTGAGGGAAAGGAAGATATTCTAGGCTGTGAGAACAGCAAGGGCAAAGACAGTGAGATGGGAGAAAAGGGACCATGAAGTACTGTGGTGTGGCCAGAGGATAGGAAACGAGGGGATAAGAGTAAGAAATGAGGCTAGGCCGGGCGCGGTGGCTCAAGCCTGTAATCCCAGCACTTTGGGAGGCCGAGACGGGCGGATCACAAGGTCAGGAGATCGAGACCATCCTGGTTAACACGGTGAAACCCCGTCTCTACTAAAAAATACAAAAAACTAGCCGGGCGAGGTGGCAGGCGCCTGTAGTCCCAGCTACTCGGGAGGCTGAGCCAGGAGAATGGTGTAAACCCGGGAGGCGGAGCTTGTAGTGAGCTGAGATCTGGCCACTGCACTCCAGCCTGGGCGACAGAGCTAGACTCCGTCTCAAAAAAAAAAAAAAAAAGAAATGAGGCTAAAAGGATAAATGGAGATAGTCAAAGAAAGGGCAATACCTTATATATAATACGGAAATAATGACACCTACTGCATAGGGTTGTTGTGAGAATTAAATTAGTTAAAGGTAAGTGAATGCTCAATAAGTTGTGGCTATTACTATTTCTATAAAGGTCAAATCCATAAGGCCCTCCATGACATCTTTGCCTACCTCTCCAGCTTCATTTCCCACTGTTCTCCATTTTATTCTCCATTTTACCAATAAGCCATACTGTTTTAATATGCCCCCCTCCTTTTTTTTGAGACAGGGTTTTGCTTTGTCACCTAGGCTGGAGTGCAGTGGGACGATCTTGGCTCACTGCAACCTCTGCCTCCTGGGTTCAAGTGATTCTCCCACCTCATCCTCTCCAGTAGCTGGGACTACAGGCATATGATGCGACACGTGGCTAATTTTGTTTGTTTTTTTTTGCGTGTGTGTGTGTTTTTAGTAGAGACGGGGTTTCACCATGTTGGCCAGGCTGGTCTTGGAACTCCTGGGCTCAAGTGATCCGCCCCGTCTCGGCCTCCCAAAGTGCTGGGATTACAGGTGTGAGCCACTGCGCTTGGCCCTGTTTTATGCCTTTGAACTTTGGCACATGCTGTTGCCTCTGCCTAGAATGCTTCCTCCTCCATTTTTTCCCATTGCACTCTTATTACCCTGTGTGCCCTAATGTAGTACCTGTAATATGTGATGCCTTCCCTTTTGAACTGTCCATTTCCTACTTTGTGAAACCACTGTACCTAATACAGTGGTTAATACAGGTACCTAATACCTAATACCTAATCTCTATTCCTACATCATTATACCATTCTCCTCTACTTCACTATAAGAACATTGAGGGTGCCAGGCATGGAGACTCACGCCTCTAATCCCAGCACTTTGGGAGGCTGAAGGGGGCGAATTACCTGAGGTCGGGAGTTCAAGACCAGCCTGGCCAACATGATGAAACCCTGTCTCTACTAAAAATACAAAATTGGCTGGGCATGGTGGTGCATGCTTGTAATCCCAGCTTCTCGGGAGGCTGAGGCAGGAGAATTGCTTGAACCCATGAGGCGGAGGTTGCGGTGAGCCGAGATGGCACCATTATACTCCAGCCTGGGCAACAAGAGTGAAACTGTCTCAAAACAAACAAACAAACAAACAAACAAACAAACAAACAAACAAACCAAGAACGTTGAGAGGAGAGATGGAACAGTGTAGTTATGATTATATCCCCAATGTATAGCATAGCTACTGCCCCATGATGATTTTAGAGGTTTTGGGTAATGACAAAGATAGGATATGGTCATGTAAGTGGAGAGCTAAAGCTGAATGGAGACGAAGGTTGGTAGAGAAGTTCAGGGAATCATGAAGCTGGAGAGCTGATGAATACATTTAAGTTGTCCAAGATGTTGTGACAAGTGAGGGAGAGGAGAGGAAGACTGCGAACCATAGGCTAAAGCTCTTAATAAATGTAGGGAATTACCCTGGAAGCTGACCAATGACAGGGTGAAAGGTAAGAAGAGTTATAGAAAACTTTCAAGGAAAAATAACTATAGAAAGGAGGCAGTGAGCCAATGACCTGGAAGGGGCAGGGGGAGCTAGGGAACAGACTATATCTGGCATGTTGGGGTTGATGTATTTTCACAGAGATTCAGTAAGCTGGAGGAAACCTGTAGGGGCACAACAAGCAGAACGAGGCCAGGTGCGGTGGCTCACTCCTGCAATCCCAGCACTTTGGGAGGCCAAGGTGGGTGGACTGCCTAAGCCCAGGAGTTTGAGACCAGCCTGGGCAAGACACCACCTCTACAAAAAATAAAAATATTAACTGGATGTGGTGGCACATGCTTGGGGTCTCAGCTACTCAGGGGCCGGGGTGGGAGGTCGCTTGAGCCCAGGAGGTCAAGGCTACAGTGAGCTGTGACTGTGCCACCTACACTTCAGCCTGGTGACAGAGCAAGACCCTGTCTCAAAAAAACAAAAAACTAAGCAAAGCTAGTGATGTTTGGTCAGGGATGGGAGTAGGCTCCAGTAAATACACTGGAAAATCTCTGGGCTGGAATCAGGTTGGGAAAGATCCCAAGGGGAAAAATACAAGGGAGGATGATAAGTTGGGAAAATAGCAATGGGATAGAAGGGAAAAACGTCACAAATAAAAAGTGCACTGTTGGGAAACTGGGAAGGCTTCCTGCTGGCCAGGAGGATTTGACCTATGTCAAGTATACGTCAACCCCCTGACCTATACCAGGTCTACCTTCATGGTCAAAGAACTGATCACTCTGGCCACAGGGAAGAGATCCCAGTTCTCTCACTGACTGTAAGAAGAGACTCAGATGAAACATGCTTTTAGCAGTTAGTGGATTTTTTTTTTTTTTTTGAGATGGAGTCTTGCTCTTTCACCCAGGCTGGAGTGCAGTGGTGTGATCTGCGCTCACTACAACCTCTACCTCCCAGGTTCAAGTGATTCTCCTGCCTCAGCCTCCCAAGTAGCTGGGACTACAAGTGTGTGCCATCATGAACAGCTGATTTTTGTATGTTTAGTAGAGATGAGGTTTCACCATATTGGCTGGGCTGGTCTCGAACTCCTGACCTCAAGTGATCCAATTCTTCCAGTTGCCACATAAAATGGTTTCAGACCCAGTCTGGGTTCTCTCAGCTGTGTCAAGGTTTGGGGGCTGCCATGCATTATCCTTGGGTCCTGCATTCTCTGTGCTTTGACCGCTGGTTAAGGTCCTAGCTTTGATGGCCACCTTGCTGCTTTTCCTGGTGGTTTGACAGGCTATAAGAAGACCTAACTGACCGGGCGCGGTGGCTCATGCCTGTAATCCCAACACTTTGGGAGGCTGAGGTGGGCGAATCACCTGACGTCGGGAGTTCGCAACCAGCCTGACCAACATGGAGAAACCCCGTCTCTACTAAAAACACAAAAAATTAGCCGGGTGTGGTGGCACATGCCTGTAATTCCAGCTACTCAGGAGACTGAGGCAGGAGAATTGCTTGAACCTGGGAGGCGGAGGTTTTGGTGAGCTGAGATTGCACCACTGCACTCCAGCCTGGCCAACAAGAGTGAAACTCTGAATAAAAAAAAAAAAAAAAAAAAAAAAAATTGACAGTGATGTCAACTGCTCTCTAAAGATGTCTTTATCAATTTATGTTCTCGCCCGCAGTGTATGTATGTGCTTGTTTCCCACATTCTCACCAGCCTTTGGCATTATCGGTGCTGGTGTGAGAAGTAAAAATGGAATCTGTGATTGTAATCTGGTTTACCTTTGGCTTCAATCCTCTGGCCACTTCCAATCAAGCAGTCCTTGATGTCTGCACCCTTCTCGATCACAGCATTGTTGCAGATGACACTGCCTTGGATGTTGCTTCTGTAACACAGTAGCCAAGTTAGGGAGGACCCAGGGCTTGCATCACCATCCTCATTACTACTGGTTGGGGGTTCTGGCTCCTCCCTAGGCCAGGAACAGCTGGGCAGTCTAGTTAATAGCTACCTACCTCAAGTTATGAGTGAAAGACAGAATGGTAAGCCAAGGGAGGACCTGGCTTCAGAGAAATCCAGATTTGGGACTATGCTCGTAACGATCTTTCTCTAAGGCCTGAAAAGATATTCTGACTTCAGTTCCTTTTTTTTTTTTTTGAGACAGAGTTTCACTGTGTCACTGGGGCTGGAGTGCAGTGGTGTGATCATAGCTCACTGCAGCCTCTAAAACTTCTGGGTTCAAGTGATCCTCCCACCTCAGTCTGTAGCTAGGACTACAGGTGCACACCACCATGCCTGGCCAATTACTTCAGTTCTAGGATCCCAGAACCTAGAGGTCTAAATTCCATCCAACCTCTTCTTTGGTCTGGGGCTGGTCCTTAGGCTGACCCATCACTGCTACTTCTCATCTGAGAATATATACCAAATTTCATTTGAAGCTCAGAAATCGCAAATCCTCCTAGGAGATCATCTCTGGAAACAATGGGCTCCCTGCCGGGCACGGTGGCTCACGCCTGTAATCCCAGCACTTTGGGAGGCCGAGGCGGGTGGATCACAAGGTCAGGAGATCGAGACCACGGTGAAACCCCATCTCTACTAAAAATACAAAAAATTAGCCGGGCGTAGTGGCGGGCACTTGTAGTCCCAGCTACTCGGGAGGCTGAGGGAGGAGAATGGCGTGAACCCAGGAGGCGGAGCTTGCAGTAAGCCGAGATCGCGCCACTGCACTCCAGCCTGGGCGACAGAGCAAGACTCTGTCTCAAAAAAACAAACGAACAAAAAAAAACAATGGGCTCCCCACACTCTCACCACAGACTCTGGTTAAGCAAAGCAATACTCATTCAAAAAAAAATTTTTTAGGCCAGGTGCAGTGGCTCATGCCTGTAATCCCAGCACTTTGGGAGGCCGAGACGGGCGGATCACGAGGTCGGGAGATTGAGACCATCCCAGCTAACACAGTGAAACTCCATCTCTACTAAAAATATAAAAAAATTAGCCGGGCGTGGTGGCGGGCGCCTATAGTCCCAGCTACTCGGGAGGCTGAGGCAGGAGAATGGGGTGAACCCGGGAGGCGGAACTTGCAGTGAGCTGAGATCAAGCCACTGCACTCCAGCCTGGGTGACAGAGGGAGACTTTGTCTCAAAAAAAAAAAAAAAATTTTTTTTTCTTTGAGATATGGTCTCAGTCTATTGCCTAGGCTGGAATGCAGTGGCGTGATCTTGGCTTACTACAGCCTCCACCTCGTGGGTTCAAGCAATTCTGCCTCAGCCTCCCAAGTAGCTGGGACTACAGGGCCACCACACCCGGCTAATTTTTATATTTTTAGTACAGATAGGGTTTCACCATGTTGGCCAGGATGGTCTTGAACTCCTGGCCTCAAGTGATCCACCTGCCTCGGCCTCCCAGTGGGCTGGGATTATAGGGGTGAGCCACCGTGCCTGGCCTAAACAATTTTTTAAGAGATAAGGTATCATTATGTTGCCCAGGCTGGCCTCGAATTCGAGCTCAAGCAATTCTCCTACCTCAGCCTCCCAAGTCTCTGGGACTACAGGTGTCCATCACTATGCCTGGCTAAAAAGGATTTTTTAAAAACCAACTCCATTCCACATAAAAGACTACTCCAGATCCTAAAGCATACCCCAAGAGCAGCACCACTTGCTCATAGCATTTAAATGTATTTAAAAAGTATCCTCCTAGGCCAGGTGTTGTGGCTCACCCCTGTAATACCAGCACTTTGGGAGGCTGAGGTGGAAGGATCACTTGGGCCCAGGAGTTCAAGACCAGGTTGGGCAGCATTATGAGACTCTCTACAAAAAATAAAAAAGCTAACTGCATGGTGGTGCATGCCTGTAGTACCAGTTATTCAGGAGGCTGAGGCAGGAGGATTGCTTGAGCGCAGGAGGTAGAGGCTACGGTGAGCTGTGATCGCACCACCGCACTCTAGCTTAGGTGATAGAGGGATATCTTGTCACAAACGGAGCATCTTCTTGGCTCTTAAAGACTGCCAGGTTGGAGGAAGGGTCCTTTTGAAAATTATGACTAACGTGGCTGGGTGTGGTGGCTTATACCTGTAATCCCAGCACTTTGGGAGGCCGAGGTAGGTAATCACCTGAGGTCAGGAGTTCGAGACCAGCCATGGCCAACATGGTGAAACCCCACCTCTACTAAAAATACAAAAATTAGCCAGGCATGGTGGTGCGCACCTGCGATCCCAGCAACTCAGCAGGCTGAGGCAGGACAATCAACTGAACCCGGGAGGTGGAGGTTGCAGTGAGCTGAGATTGCAACATTGCACTCCAGCCTGGGCAACAAGAGCGAAACTCCATCTCAAAAAAAAAAAAAGAAATTTATGACTAACCTTTATTGCACATCTACTCTATGCCAGGTATTGTGCTAAATAAATACTCTCTGTACATTATAGGAGTGACTTTTACAAATCTAGTAATTTCTTTTTTGAGACAGAGTCTTGCTCTGTCGCGCAGGCTGGAGTGCAATGGTGCAATCTCAGTTCACTGCAACCTCTTGTGTCCCAGGTTCAAGCAATTCTTCTGCCTCAGCCTCACCAAGTAGCTGGGATTACAGGTGCCCGACACCACGCCTTGCTAATTTTTTGTATTTTTAGTAGAGGCAGGGTTTTGTCATGTTGACCAGGCTAGACTCAAACTCCTGACTTGAGGTGATCCAGCCTTTTTTTTTTTTTTCTTTTGAGACAGAGTCTTGCTCTGTCTCCCAGACTGGAGTGCAGTGGCATGATCTGCCTCACGTAAACCTCAAGTGATCTGCCTGCCTCAGCCTCCCAAAGTGTTGGGATTACAGACATGAGCTACTGTGCCTGCCTGGCCACAAATCTAATAATTTCTTTTATTTGAGACAAGGTCTCACTTTGTCACCCAGGCTGGAGTGCAGTGGCGTGATCTCGACTCACTGCAGCCTCCATCTCCTGGGCTCAAGTGATCCTCCTGCTTCAGCCCCCCAAGTAGCTGAGACTCTATAGGCACATCCCATCATGCCTGGCTAACAAATCTAGTAATTTCATCTGAAAATCACCTGAGCAGTGTAAAAAATAACAAATAAAGCCACCCTCAGTGACCTGGCCCCCATCAATTATTTTGGTAGCTCTTGGATAGGTATTTAACTAGAAGAAAACCCGGCTGGGTGTGGTGGCTCACGCCTGTAATCCCAGCACTTTGGGAGGCTGAGGCGGGCGGATCATGAGGTCAGGAGATCGAGACCATCCTGGCTAACATGATGAAACCCCATCTCTACTAAACACATACACACACACACACACACACACACACACACAATTAGCCAGGTGTGGTGGCAGGTGCCTGTAGTCCCAGCTAGTCAGGAGGCTGAGGCAGGAGAATGGAGTGAACCTGGGAGGTGGAGCATGCAGTAAGCAGAGATTGAGCCACTACACTCCAGCCTGGGTGATAAAGCAAGATTCTGTCTCAAAAAAAAAAAAAAAAAAAAAAAAAGAAAACCCCTCCTAGATGATTCTGGGAGTACTATTTTTATCTCTGATGCAGTAAAAAAGAGCAGCTACATTTTGCAGATGAGGTAACAGATTCAGAGAAGTTAAACCATTCACCCAAAACCATATAATGGCTAGTAACAGATTTCAAATCTAGGTTTGCCTGACTTCAGAATCCATAATTTAATCATAATGCAATAGAAAGAAATTAAGAAAATACTAGAGGAGACCTAGAACTGTCTTATTCTGAGCTGATAAGGCTCAGTGGAAGAAGCACTTTCCTAACAAGGGAATCATCAGTACCCCTGAGTCAGAAATGGGAAGAGAAAAAATGGGCAGCTGGAGGGGAGAAGGAGGAGGATAGAGAGGGTGTAAGTACTCTTTTTAACAAAACAAAACTAAGGAAAAATTCCGAACCCAAGAGGCCTGAGGGGGTTGGAAAGAGGACATTCCAAGGACTAAAAACACTGATACACAGACCATTAAAAAAGATTCTTCCCAAATGCCAAAACTTAGTAAAATGCATAAAGAAATACTAGCACTTTATGGCATTTCAGAGTCTTCTTTATCTCTGTTCTCCTAGGAGGTTAAAGCCTTTTGGAAAGTAACAAAAGGCCAAAACCACAGCACCTCTGTGGTGTAGGCTAGAGATGGGCAGAGACAGCACTAGTTTGCCCTTTGGCAGACTTGGGATACACTCAGTGGGTGGGCTTTAAGAGAGCTTCCATAACTTTCCAACTTGCCCAACTTGCAAAGCAGTCCAGTAAGCAGTTAGGGTGGTTCCTGCTTTTTGGGGAAAATTCCTCCAAAAGGGGTAATAAGGAAGTACAGAAAGCTTTAGATACAGAGGCTCCTGGGACAGAGCTGCCTTTCAGTTGGCTACTAGTTTATCATGGAAAAGTCTTATTTCTTTTTCCAAGGTGGTAGTAGGGGTATGCTTCCTACTTAGTCATGAGAGCCAAAGAATGTATGCTCTGAAGCTGGGCAAGAGGTAAACATAGTCAGCAGACAAGAAACAGCCAAGAGGAACTCAAGCAGCCATAATTAGAGACAGTTAAATGTCTATTTTGGAATCTGGGATATAAGTGGGAGAGATTTCTGGAAGGAAGAGACAAGAATAACTGAGGTCAGATTTCCACAGCAATAAACAGCCTGGTTTTCCTTAGGCTCAGTGGATCTGACTGGGGTCTTCAGGAACCTCCCATATTGTCTGTCTCATCCAGTTTATGTGTAACTCTTTCTGAGACACATAAACCACTGCTGTGGAGCCTGCAGATATGATAGGGAAAGTGGGGTGACCAATGGAAAACTGTGGACTCTCCTGAAGCTCCTGGTAAGTGGATCGATGGAAGGCTTTGAGATGAATACCTGACAACAGCTTACTGGGTGTGAAGCTCTTTTGTGACCATATGTATCCTCAATTGTTCCCCAGTATTATTGTGCAGCCAAAATCACCTCCAATGGCAAGGCTGAGGTATTTTGGAAAAATTTCAACCCAACACAGTTTCTCCCCATCCAAGAAGAAACTCCAGAATCAAGGACTTTACTGGGAGTGTATCTGTTCATGCTACAGGGAATGGAAAGATAGGACTATATCAAACAAGCCCTCTCCAGGTTGCCAATTGGCAGCAAGGACTCTGTCTTTTTTGTTTAGTGCCTAAGGAGAGAGAAGAGGTGAGTTCTATAGTCCAACAAAAGAACTTGCTTCAGACTAGAACTACAGCTTCTGCATCCTAGTTTTAACTCTCAGGTTGGCACGAAGCACTCCTCCGTGCTAATGTCTAGCTGTGTTCTCTAAGACGCTGCTCAGTGATGGCTAAGACTAATGGAGACTTGGTCCTCATTTCTCCTTGGTGGGTTCAAATTTCAAGCACAGATGCAGGTTTTGCAAAATTACTCCAAAAATTGTAATGCTTCACTGGAAAGGAGGCCATGAGAAAAACAGAGTTCTATAGTAAGATCACTGCTTGGCCAGCCACACCACACTATACTATGTGGTGGCGTATCACATATGAGGAAGAAGGCTTACTGGGAAGCAAGACTGCCTCCAATTTCTTGCTCCTCTTCTGGCTTTAGGTAGGACTTTTCTTCAGTTCTTTCAAGGGAGGAAAGGGAACTCCCATATATGTAATGTCTAATACATCTCAGTCATTATATACAGCACTTTGCACCAATTTTGTTTTATTTATTTATTATTATTATTATTATTATTTTTTTTTTTTGAGACGGGAGTCTCGCACTGTTGCCCGGACTGGAGTGCAGTGGCGCAATCTCGGCTCACTGCGATTCTCCTGCCTCAGCCTCCCAAGTAGCTGGGATTACAGGCATCTGCCACCATGCCTGGCTAATTTTTTGTATTTTTAGTAGAGATGCGGTTTCACTATGTTGATCAGGCTGGTCTCAAACACCTGACCCACCCACCTTGGCCTCCCAAAGTGCTGGGATTACAGGCATGAGCCACCACACCCGGCCTACACTCATTTTATAACTGAATCCTTTCAGCAAACTTGTAGGGATGGTGGCATTTATTCCAATTTTTACAGAGAAAATTGAGACTCACAGATATCAGGCAATGTGCCCAGGCCTAAAGTGACAGTCCACTGTATCACAGGTTCCTACCTCAGATATTGACTTAGAGAACATTCGGCAAAGAGCCATGAAACTTCTCAGTAACTCTGAGGATGGGTAGGTTCTTTTCTTTTTTGAGGATTAGTTGGCAGGCTTTCTAAACTACTCATGACCCTGGGGGAAAGGGAATAAAACTGAAGATACGTGTAGCTTTTCCAGGCCTGTGACTAAGGTCTGCTTTAGGCCAACTCAACACTTGGGCCCAAAGATTATGGCTGAGTCACCTATATCTCTCTAGGTACTGGGAGCCTCCTAACCTAAGCCCTTCTAAGCTGGTCCAAGAATCTCTCTACAGGAAGAGCCATGTGTTATTTTTATTAAAAATTATTTTTTATTATTTATAATTTAAAACTTTTTTTTTTTTTGGGAGAGATGGAATCTTGCTATGTTGCCCAGGCTGGTCTCAAACTCCTGGCCTCAAGTGATTCTTCTGTCTCAGCCTTCAAAGTGTTGGGATTACATGTGTGAGCCACTGCATCCGGCAACTATGTATTATTATTATTATTATTTTTTGAGATGGAGTCTTGCTCTGTCGCCCAGGCTGGAGTGCAGTGGCCGGATCTCAGTTCACTGCAAGCTCCGCCTCCCAGGTTTACGCCATTCTCCTGCCTCAGCCTCCCGAGAAGCTGGGACTATAGGCGCCTGCCACCTCGCCCGGCTAGTTTTTTTTATTTTTTTTATTTTTTTTTAGTAGAGATGGGGTTTCATCGTGTTAGCCAGATGGTCTCGATCTTCTGACCTTGTGATCCGCCCGTCTCGGCCTCCCAAAGTGCTGGGATTACAGGCTTGAGCCACCGTGTCCGGCTAACTATGTATTATTTTTAATGAAATATTTTACGTATAGAAAAAAGCCTAGAGAATAATATCAAGAACACTTGTGCATCCACCAAACAGCTTAAGAAACCAACAATCCAACTTGCTAAGCGTCTTTCTTTCATCCCATTTCCTTCCTTCTTCCACCAGGGTATCCATTGTTTGACTGTGGTGTTTATTGTTCCTAAGCATTTTTACTACATATGTTAAACATACAATATTGTTTTGAATGTTTTAAAATTGTACATACATGTTACCATTCTCTGTGTATCCTTCTGCAACTTGCTTTCTCCAACATCATATTTGAGATTTATCCAGGTTAATTGAGATAATGAGATATAATACTTGAAGAAATGATCGTACCTTTTCCCTGTTTTCTGGTCACTCTTGCTCTTGAGTCCTCTAGATTAAAATGTACTGGCTCCAGTGAGCAGGCTAAAAATTTCTTCCTTTTAGTTCTGTATGCCCCCCCTTCACTATACAAGGTTTAGTGGTGAGAAATGGCTCCCTCCTAAGAAATCTAAGTCCTTATATTCCGTAAGCAGAGGCTAGGGAGCTTAGGGGAAATCAAAGTAAAGATGTAACAGCCTTAAAGAGTTAAGCTGCAGAATTCTTCATCTAAGAAGATGGGTTTAGTGCAAATGGTTCAAAGGTAGGGAATGAACTAAAAGCCATTAGGAGTCCCTTTAATCCAGGGGATCTTCCCAAAGTGTCATAATTTGGTGTCTTCAAGAGTATGACAGAAGTGCTGGGCGTGGTGGCTCATCTTGTAATCCCAGCATTTTGGGAGGTTGAGGCAGACGGATCACCTGTGGTCAGGAGTTCAAGACCAGCCTGGCCAACACAGCAAAACTCCATCTACTAAAAATACAAAAATTAGCCTGGTGTGGTGGTGTGTGCCTGTAGTCCCAGCTACTCAGAAAGCTGAGGTGGGAGGATAGCTCGAACCCAGGAGGCAGAGGTTGCAATGAGCCAAGATTATGCCACTGCACTCCAGCCTGGGTGACACAGCGAGACTCTGTCTCCAAAAAAAATTCTTTTAACAATTATGTTCTTTTCTTCAACTCTAATTACCTCTAATTAGACTTATATTTAAGAGGATTCACTTTTATACCTTAAACTATCCATTTTCATTTCTTCCTTGGCTATACTATGCCTTCAAGTAGAGTTTTCCGGAGGGTTCTTGGGTGACACATGTCCTGAGCCCTGGAATACTTTTGATGCTTTTACTTAGCAACCATAACTGGCTACAGGATGCTTTTGTGTTTTCTTTCCTTGTAGGGATGAAATATGGAAGGTTATAAGATTCTTAGGTCACAAACGTTTCCCTTCTAAATTCTCTAAATGTTGTTTCACTGTCTTCTGGCCTGAAATATTATCATAGAAAACTCTGAAGCCAGGCTGGGTGTGGTGGCTCATGCCTGTAATCCCAGCACTTTGGGAGGCCAAGGCAGGCGGATCACTTGAGGTCAAGAGTTCGAGACCAGGCTGGTCCAACATGGTGAAAACCCGTCTCTACTAAAAATACAAAAATTAGCTGGGTGTGGTGGTGCACACCTATAATCCCAGCTGCTTGGGAGGCTGAGGCAGGAGAATTGCTTGAACCTGGGAGGCGGAGGTTGCAGTGAGCTGAAATTGTCACTGCACTCCAGCCTGGGTGACAGAGTGAGACTCTGTTTAAAAAAAAAAAAAAAAAAGAAATGTGTGAGGCCAGCCTGATTTTCTCCCTTCTATGTGGCCTAACGTTTTTTTCTTTCAGTTCTGCATGCCTCGGTATTCTGAAAAAATGATGTTTGATGTTTTTTCTTTGGTTCACCCATGTTCCCATTCCTTCTCCTTATGTTGAATCTTGGTGTTCTCTTTGGGTTTAATCTAAATTTCATTGTATCTGGCAGATATTCTGTAGTCAGTGCACAGGTATGTGTAGGTTATTTCATTTTATTATAGATGAGGCTTCCTTCTGTGGTTTTGTTTTTTAAATTTGGTGAGCTTTAAGGAATGAAGCACTCATCCACAAATTTTTTTCTATATTTGTGACATTCTTACCAACTTTTTTTTTGAGATGGAGTTTTGCTCCTATTGCCCAGGCTGGAGTGCAATGGCATGAACTGGGCTCACTGCAACCTCCACCTTCTGGGTTCAAGAGATTCTCCTGCCTCAGCCAACCGAGTATCTGGGATTACAGACCTGTCCCACCACACCCGACTAATTTTGTATGGGGGTTTCTCCATGTTGGTCAGGCTGGTCTCAAACTCCTGACCTCAGGTGATCTACGTGCTTTGGCCTCCCAAAGTGCTGGGATTACAGGCATGAGCCACTGAGCTCGGCCATCACTGGTACCAACTTTTAAAATTTTTATTTATTTATTTTCTTTTTCTCCCTCTCTATAATCATGTGCAATATTTTTTTTCTAGAAGCAGAGAGGGATCTCTTAACAGATATTTAGCCAGTTATAGTAGAGGGGTTAAATCAGAGATCTCCATTTTTCATTCAGTAAATGCTTATAAGATATCTACTATGTAAAAAATGCAGTATTAAGAAGTTAGGGGAGGCCGGGCACGGTGGCTCAAGCCTGTAATCCCAGCACTTTGGGAGGCCGAGACGGGCGGATCACGAGGTCAGGAGATCGAGACCATCCTGGCTAACACAGTGAAACCCCGTCTCTACTAAAAAATACAAAAAAAATAGCCGGGCGAGGTGGCGGGCGCCTGTAGTCCCAGCTATAGGGAGGCTGAGGCAGGAGAATGGCGTAAACCTGGGAGGCGGAGCTTGCAGTGAGCTGAGATCCGGCCACTGCACTCCAGCCTGGGTGACAGTGCGAGACTCCCTCTCAAAAAAAAAAAAAAAAAAAAGAAGTTAGGGGATATAAAGACATATAAAATTATTTCTATATTTAGCCAGGCACGGTGGCTCATGCCTGTAATCCCAGCACTTTGGGAGGCTGAGGTGGGCGGATAATGAGGTCAGGAATTTGAGACCAGCGTGGCTAGCATGGAGAAACCCCATCTCTATTAAAAATCCAAAAAATTAGCTGGGCATGGTAGTGCACGCCAATAGTCCCAGCTACTTGGGAGGCTGAGGCAGGAGAACTGCTTAAATCTGGCAGGTGGAGGTTGCAGTGAGCCCAGTTCGTGCCACTGCACTCCAGCTGGGGTGACAGAGTGAGATTCCCTCAAAAAAAAAAAAAAAAAAATATATATATATATATATATATATATATATATTCAAGGAATTTATAGTCTAGTTGAAGAGGGAAGAAAGATGCAGTAAGTGCCACAGTACCACGTGAGCATGAATAAAGTGTTATGGGTGCACAGGGAGCACAGAGGTGGGGGAAACAGTTTATGGCTATGACAATTTTTTTTTGAGATGGAGTCTTGCTCTGTCATCCAGTCTGGAGTCCAGCAGTGCAATCTCGGGTCACCACAACCTCTGCCTCCCAAGTTTAAGTGATTCTCCTGCCTCAGCCTACTGAGTAGCTAGAATTACAGGCATGCACCACCAGGCCCAGTTAATTTTTGTATTTTTAGTAGAGACGGGGTTTCACCATGTTGGCCAGGATGGTCTCGAACTCCTGACCTCAGACGATTGGCCCACCTTGGCCTCTCAAAGTGCTGGGATTACAGGTGTGAACCACCATGCCTGGCCGGCTATGACATCTTAAGAAAGCTGCATGCAAGAGTTGGAATATGCATTGGATCTTGCAAGATGGGTAGGATTTTTACAGGAAAGAGCTCCAAAGAGAGGCAATTCAGGCAGAGTGAATGTCAGAAATAAAGGGAAGTAGGAATGGGCAGGGCAGTCAGTCAGTTGAGTTGAAGGGTACACTCAGGGTAATGATGAGAAGTAGTAATTTCTTACCTGGCGCTGAGGGCTACATTTGGTAACTGCAAAGAGCATCTAAAACCTAGGTGAGAACCTGGCTTTCTAGCCGGCCAGCATGTGAAGATGCACTCTAGACTGCTGCTTGAGTCATGTGCCTTGGATTAGGGGGAAATGCAGGAGAGGTTGCTTGGGACCAGGGGACCAAAGATGCAGAACACAGGGCTGACACTCAAGCCTTGACAATGAAGTGTTCACTACACTGCAGATTCCTGAGCATCAGCTGTCATATAAAATGCCAGAACATGAGAAAGATGGGCAGGAGCTTTCTCTGAATAGTCTCGCCTACACCTTCTCCAAGGTGGTCCTATTAGCATCCCTCAAACCCTGAAGACCTTGGGCAGGTGTCCAGAAAACCTCAGCAAGCTTTCAAGCCTCAGCAGCCCACCACTGTTGGCAGAGACAAGCACACAACGAATATGAGAAACTCCCTTCTGAACAATTTTATGCTCCTACTCTGCCACTTAGCCAAGATGTAATAGCAGCAAGGTAATCAAGTCTCACTTGACTGCAATTTAATTACCTTTCCCAGATTTACCATAAGTAATTAAAACGAAGTGACCCCAAAATAATGGGACAAAGTTCGTATGGGATGTAGGATGTCTGATCTTATCAGCAGGAGCTCATTCGCAGGATTGGGTAATTGTTAATGGCCTTCCCAGTCATTAGCCTTGCGTGGGCTGCCTATAGCTTTACCTCAACTTTTTTATTTAAAAAAAAAAGAAGTAGCCAGCCTAGGCAACATAGAGACTCTGTCTCTAAAAAAAAAAAAAGAAAAGAAAAAGAAAAAAAATTAGCCATGTAGTGGCACACGCCCGTAATCCCAGCTACTTGGGAGGCTGAGGTGGGAAGATCACTTGAGCCCAGGAGGTTGAGGCTTACAGTGAGCCATGATTGCGCCATTGCACTCTAGCCTGGGTGACAGAATGAGAACTTGTCTCCTCCAAGACAGCAAATGACTATGAGATATGCTAGGCCTTTTCTCTGAACTTCTTTTCTCACACAGAAAGCTGTAGTGTCTTAGGGAGTCATGGTTTCCTCACCAAGTCTCTTCATGTCAATTAGGACACTAACACTAACACTGGACTTTTTTTTTTTTTTGAAACAGGGTTTTGCCATGTTTCCCAGACTGTCTTGAACTCCTGAGCTCAGGCAATCTGCCTGCCTCAGCCTCCCAAAGTGCTGGGATTACAGGTTGCAGGTGTGACCCACTGTGCCTGGCCCTGCCCACCCACAGAAGGGCAGGGAAAGGTTGCTAATTAGAACATATGGGGAAATTTATGCCATTGTCTTCCTTGGAAGGTCTGAGAGAATGGAAGCCACAAAGCCTCATGAGTTACTTGGAATCAGGTGATCAAATGGATGAAGGCAAGTGTAGTTCTGGTTTAGAGAATGGTGATGTCTGTCAGTCCTATCCAGGAGTCTGGAAGAGGACGTGGTGTAGCACGGGTGCAACAAGAAAAATGTCTGGAATGCTACATTTATTCATCTATAAAAATTCAGGAGTTCAGCTGGATGACTTCTAAGGCCTCATCTCACACTAGCATTCTAGACTCAGTACTGGAGCCAGACCATGAGAAATCATGAAGTTCCGATTTCTTTTAAAGGTAAGAGGGAGCTTTCAAAAGGTTTTTAACAGAACAAGGATGTGATCAGAGATATTCTTTAGAAAGACAATGTTGGCAACATGCCATCCTTGTGAAATGGGATAAAGTAGTAATATAATAACAACAACAATAATAAATAAATAAAAACAGCAACTAACTATCCTAAATGCTTTGTATGACAGGGCACAGTGGCTTAGGCCTGTAATCCCAGCACTTTGGGAGGCTGAGACAGGCAGATCACTTGAGGTCAGGAGTTCGTGACCAGCGTGGCCAACATGGTGAAACCCTGTCTCTACTAAAAATACAAAAACTAGCCAGGTGTGGGGGTGCGCACCTGTAATCCCAGCTACTTGGGAGGTTGAGGCAGGAGAATTGCTTGAACCTGGGAGGCGGAGGTTGCAGCGAGCTGAGATCATGCCATTGCACTCCAGGCTGGGCGACAGAGTGAGACTGTCTGGGGGGGGGAAAAAAAAAAGCTTTATATTTACTAACTAATTTAGTATTCCCAATAAACCTACACGGTAGTTCACTTTTACCCCATTTTATAATGAGAAAATCAGGCACAAAGAGGTAAGGCCATTTTTTTTTTTTTTGAGATGGAGTCTCGCTCTGTCACCCAGGCTGGAGTGCAGTGGCATGATCTCAGCTCACTGCAACCTCTGCCTGCCAGGTTCGAGCAATTCTTCTGCCTCAGCCTCCTGAGTAGCTGGGACTACAGGCGTGCGCCACCACACCCAGCTAATTTGGCCAATTCTTTAAGAGGTGAATAAGTGACAGACCTAGGATTCAGTTTGTCAGTCTGACTCAAAGCTCATGTTCTAATTCATAAGAACAACGGGGGAAGGGTAAATATAGAAGACAAAGAATGATGAAGACAGGAAAAATAAGTTAGAGAACACCACAATGTAGTGGTGTAGTGGCTCATGCCTATAATCTCAGCATTTTAGGAGGCACTCAGGAATTCAAGCCTGAGCAACATAGTGAGACCTGGTCTCTACTAAAAATAGAGTGGCGCATGCCTGTGGTCCCAGCTACTCAGGAAGCTGAGGTGAGAGGATCATCTGAGCCCAGGGTGTCGAGGCTGCAGTGAGCCATGATCACATCACTGCACTCCAGCCTGGGGGACAAAGAGAGACCCCATCTCGAGAGAGAGAGAGAGAGAGAGAGAGAATATCACAAGAATGATTCGGGAAGGAGACAAAGACTTTATCTCTGGGTCTGACCTCTTCTCCTGAGCTCTAACCACAAACTGAATACCAGACATCTCCACATACCTGATGCCCTACAGGAACTTCCAACCTCTTGTGCCCTACACAGACCTTGTCTCCCATAAATCTGTCCCTCCTTCCTCATCTCAGTTGAGTACACCACCATCCACTCTTTCCCTAACTGGAAACCTGGGCTTCACCTGTCATCTCTCCTCTTCCTTACCCCACATGTCCCCTCCTTGCTCATTCCTTGTCAGTCTCCTTAGATTCCTTTTCTTATGTCTAAAATTGCTTGCTGTTAGTTCCCATTCCCCAAGGTTTTGTTTTGGTTTATTTTCTTTTCATGTCACACACTCTCCCTGGGTGATTTCATCTACTCTACTCCCATGGCTTCAGCTATCAGTTCTTTTTTTTTTTTTTTTGAGACCGAGTCTTGCTCTGTCACCCAGGCTGGAGTGCAGTGGTGCAAACTCTGCTCACTGCAACCTCCACCTCCAGGGTTCAAGTGATCCTCCTGCCTTAGCCACCCGAGTAGCTGGTGTTACAGGCGTGTGCCACCACACCCAGCTAATTTTTGTATTTTTGGTAGAGATGGGGTTTCGCCACGTTGCCCAGGCTGGTTTCGAACTCCTGGGCTCATCCGCCCACCTCAGCCTCCCAAAGTGCTGGGACTACAGGCATGAGCCACCATGTCCAGCCTTCAGTTATCACTTCTGTGCCTGCCACTTCCAAATTTGTACCTCAAGCACAAGCTTCTTTCCTAAGCTCCAGCCCTGTAGATCAAGGCCTCCTGCACACCACGATGCATTCAACTTGTCCCAGATGGAATTTATACTTTCCCCACCTCCCAGCCTGCCAATCTTGCTCTTCCTCTACTAATTTCTATCTTGAATAGCACACCAGAAATCTTATTGCTCAAGCAACAAATCTGTTTTTTTCCTTAATTTCTCTTTGACCTCATATATCTAGGCAGACACATGTTTTATAGTTTTTAATCACCTTATTGTCTGTCGTCTTCATCTCTACTGCTATTTATTGCCTTAGTTTAGGAGCTCTTCTGTTTTACCAGAATTATTTCAATGGCCTTTCTGCCTCCATGTTTACCCTCTTCAGGCCAACCTTCCTAATGTAGCCCAAATAATCTTCCTGAAATGCTGATTTAATCATGCTGTTCTTTTGCTTTCAGCTCTTAAATTACCATTACGTATCAAACTCCTCAGGGAATAATCCATTACTTGGCCCTTGTCCATCTGCATGTATAGCCTTCTCTCTTGTATCCATCCCTCTCTGAATTATATTCTGGACATGGTGAATTGTTTATCATTCTTTCATATAACAAATACATTTACTGAGTTCCTGTAGGCCCTCAGGATATAAAAGTGAATAAGAGAGATAAGGTACTTACATTCTGAAACTAATATTTTACTTGTGAGAGACAAGTAAAGATAGGACTAGATAGTGATGGTGTTATGAAGGAAATAAAACAGGTTGATGTGATGGCGGTCAGTGGGACAGATTATTTCTAACAGGGTAGTTGGGGAAGGTTCCTCTGAAGAGGTGACATTTGAGTTAAGATCAAAATAAGGAGATGTTTCTGGAATAAGATATACTCTTTCATAATTCACAATCTTTTTTTTTTTTTTTTTTTGACAGGGTCTCACTGCAACCTCTACTTCCTGGGCTCAGTTGATCCTCCCACCTCAGGGGTTATAGGTGCACACCACCATGCTCAACTAATTCTTGCATATATATGTATTTTAAGACAGGCTCTCAGTCTGTTACCCAGGCTGCAGTATAGTAGCACAATCTTGGCTCACTGCAGCCTTGACATACTAGACTCGGTGGATCCTCCCACCTCAGCCTTCCAAGTAGCTGGGACTACTGACGTATGCCACCACTCCTGGCTAATTTTTTTTTTTTTTTTTTTTTTTTTGAGACTGAGTCTGGCTCTGTCGCCCAGGCTGGAGTGCAGTGGCCGGATCTCAGCTCACTGCAAGCTCCGCCTCCCGGGTTCACGCCATTCTCCTGCCTCAGCCTCCCGAGTAGCTGGGACTACAGGCGCCCGCCACCTCGCCCGGCTAGTTTTTTGTATTTTTTAGTAGAGACGGGGTTTCACCGTGTTAGCCAGGATGGTCTCGATCTCCTGACCTCGTGATCCGCCCGTCTCGGCCTCCCAAAGTGCTGGGATTACAGGCTTGAGCCACCGCGCCCGGCCTCCTGGCTAATTTTTATAGTTTTTGTAGAGATGTGGTTTCGTCATGTTGCTCAGGCTGGTCTCAAACTCTTGGGCTGAAGTAATCTGCCCACCTTGACCTTCCAAAGTGCCGGGACTATAGGTATGAGTCACCGTGGCTGGCCACTTCACTTTTTATGTATCTAGAATACCCTTGGCCAGGTGCAGTGGCTCATGCCTGTAATCCCAGCACTTTGGGAGGCTTCAGACCAGGAGTTCAAGACTAGCCTGGGCAACAGAGTGAGATCCCTATCTCTATAAAAATTTTTTTAAAAATTAGCTGGGCCTGGTGGTGTGCGCCTGTAGTCCTAGCTACTCGGGAAGCTGAGGCAGGAGGATTGCTGGAGCTCAGGAGTTTGAGGTTGTAGTGAGCTGTGATCATGCCACTGTACTTCAGCCTGGGCAAGAGAGGGAAACCTTGTCTTGAAAAAAAAAACAAAAAACAAAACAAAAAAACACCACCTCCAAAACCACTCCTTTCTCCAGCTCAGGTGGCTCTACTCATTGTCTAAGATTCAGCTCAAGGGTCATTTCCTTAAGTCTTTCCTGACCCTTTCCTCCCTTCTGACCTTACAGATCTTTACCACAGCACCTATCACTTCTTACTGCACATAGTATAAATTCCTTGAGGGAAGAGATTAAGCCTTATGTCGTTTTGTTTCTTTCATTGCCTAGCACAATCTTAATCATAGAGTGGGTCTGTTAGTATCTGATAAATCAGTGAAATGCTTGAGATGGGTCTCTATTAGTGGTGTGCTGAAGCTGGCTTGTTTCAGCTTGGGAGAGGCAATTATTAGCATCTCTTCTCAACTCAGCGTTCAGTGATATCATTGGCTATAGTGGAATAATTTACACCACAGAAATTAGCAAATGTTTCGAATTACGTCACTTATTTTTTCCTTTGGAGAGCTGGTTGTCAACAATTTATCAGCACACCACTGGTAGCAGCGTACCACAAAACTCTGGATATTTTTGGCCAATTGATGTTAGCAGTTTAAGGCAAATACTTCTGAAGGTTTTGTTACGAAAAATAGCAGTCCCCTGCAACTCCTATTCATTTCTCTCTTCCCAGAGGCAACTCTTTTAATTCTTTCTGCTGAGTATTTTGGTATTACTTCCATGCCTCTAGGTATTAACATAATTGTATTACTAGTTCTTTATTTTTTCAGCTTTAGGCATTATCAATTGACTTTCTACAATGAAAAATGAGAATTTAGCTCTCCTTTCTCCCTTACCCCCATTTCCCTTTCCATCTTTCATCCTTTCAACAGAGTTATAGCATAACTTTGGCCAGTAGTCAGGTTTACTTTATTATGACTATGTAAATTCTATTCTGTAGCTGATCCACAGCAAACTATGGTCTTTTCATTTCTTATACAGGTTATGTATCCCTTATCTGAAATACTTGGGACCAGAAGTGTTTTATTTATTTATTTATTTATTTATTTATTTATTTATTTATTTATCTGAGACAGAGTCTTGCTCTGTCACCCAGGCTGGAGTGCAGTGGTGCAATCTTGGCTCATTGCAACCTCTGCCTCCCGGGTTCAAGCCATTCTCCTGCCTCAGCCTCCTGAGTAGCTGGGACTACAGGTGCACACCACCACACCTGGCTACTTTTTTTTTTTGTATTATTTTTAGTAGAGATGAGGTTGGCCAGGCTAATCTTGAACTCCCGACCTCAGGTGATCCACCTGCCTCAGCCTCCCAAAGTGCTGGGATTACAAGCGTGAGCCACTGCGCCAGGCCAGAAGTGTTTTAGATTTTGGATTTTCCTTTTTTTGGATTTTGGAATATTTGCATTATACTTACCATTTCAGCATCCCTAATTCAAAAATTGGAACTTTCAAATGTTCCAATGAGAATTTCCTTTGAGTGTCAAGTTGGTGCTCAAAAAGTTTCGGATTTTGGAGCATTTGATTTTGGGTTTTTGGATTAGGGACATTCAATTTGTACAACTTCTTCATTTTCCCAGAGTTAATAACTGTCTTGTTTTTGTTAGTGTTGTTTTTTCTATGTTATCCCCAATTCAACTTCAAACTTTTAGCCAGTTGTCTAAATTGCCTTTCAAATGTTTGTATGTATCTGGTATTTTATCAGTTGCATCTTGCTGAATAGATCTTTTCTGGATTCTTGGGTTTTGTTCCACTTTGGATTAACTAATCCCTTTATGCCCCATTTAAAGCTGACATTCTTATCTCTGTTCACTGTTATCCCATGGATTCTTTTTGCCTTTTTTCTGAGTTGAATCTCTTGTTTCTGATCTTTCTCTTTTTGGTTTATTTTCCATTTTGGAGGAATAAATTTCCTAGTAAAGTTGAGACTTTTCATATCTGAAAATGTTTTTATTCTATTGCCCTCCTGATTAGCACTTTGCCTGGGTATACACTTTTCGGTTAAAATGAACTTTCCTTCAGAATTTTGAAGGCATTTTTCCATTATCTTTGCCTCAAGTGGGTACATGGGGAAACATACCCTTCCTCCACAGTGACTGAGTTCATGAGAAGGCAATTGGTAATAGTCACTCTATCTTTTATGAGACAGGATGAACCAATGACTGAGCGCTTAATGGATGACTTCTCTCCAATCTGTGTCTCTGGCCCGATGAGGCTGTCAACTCCAACCTGTAAAAGGCAAAATATAAAACTCTGTCCATCCATCTCAACCAACTGCAAACCACCCTCCAGATCTTTCAAGCTGCGATCTAATGGGATCTTTCCATAGAGACACTTCAGTAAGAGGGGCCATCATCAGTATTTCTCAGGGCCACAAGGTCATACAACACCTCTGAGACCAACTCAAAACTAACTGAAGCATGGGCCCTCCTCCCTTGCCAAGAAAACAAAACAAAACAAAACAACAGACACACATACACACTCATGCATTTGTGTGTACAGATGTGCTCTCTTAAAGAGAGTGCTCAAATCAGAATTAGAAGGGGGACAGATTGAGAGCTCCTGTGTCTGAGTCCCAGCACTATAATGGACCCTTCCTTACAACGTCATTACTTGCCCAGGCAGTCTTGTTGAGTGAGATTTTATTCTTAGAACCCAGCTGTGATTTCCCTGGGGCTAACGAGGTTCAGGACTTGAAGGCCTCAATCCGGCTTCTCAAGGACAAGTCTCAGTGCTCCCAAAGAACATCCCACCCCTGCTCTGGCCACACTAGCACTTACCAGGTGTTTGCTGACAATCTGGGCTGATGAATGGACCAGTGGTTCTTCTGGACAGAGAGCAGACAGCAATTTGGGCACCTTAAGGACAGAGATTTGGTCACCAAAGATCAGAAAACACCTTAGGTAGAACCCAGGGCTCAATCAGAGATATGGGGAGTTCTCAGCCATAGCTTCCTGTCTGAGTGAGGGAGAGCAGGAGGCTGCTGCATTCCCCCTAGGATGAAGATAATTCATGCTGCAGCTTCTAGATGGCCTTATTGTCAGTCTCTTAGCTGTGAATGCTCCTCCTTGAAAGTAATGCCATGTCCCTTGGCTGGGAGGCACTGAGACCAAGTCTTTGAGTTACCCACGTAGCACCTCTTGGAAAAGGAGTCCTGATCAGGTTAAGGAACACCCTGAATCCTGATCACAGGCATCCTGGGTTCCGGGTCACCTCCTGGACCACTGTGACCATGCATGAGGTAAGGATGAGATCCATTTTAGACAAATTCCAAAATAAGGAAAGACCCTGAGAAGGCATCCATCCACCAGCCAAAAGAAAACATGAAGGGGAAGTTCACACTATTCCCTCTCCAGTGTGAGAAACCTGGAAAGGTTAGAGGAATGGGGGGCTTTGGCTACTAGTCCATTAGGAAGGCACAGGTAGTGTGCCTGTCTGTGATTCTCCAGCACAGACAGAATGCTGGTCAGAGCACTGTGCGTGGCAGCCACACTAGCTGACGGAGGCCTTGTCAGCATGGCTACACTGGAATGTGAAGGTTAATTCTGAGTCCCCAGCCCTAGGATCTCTTCTTCCACACTCCACCCAAGGCCCTTCAGGCCTGTCTGCTGCATAGCCCCTGTTGGCACTTCAGGGGATACTTTTCCCAGCATGCTCACTCGAGAGCAGGGCCCCTCTTTCATGATGTGGACACAGCAGTGATCTGGACAAGTCTTCCCACTCAGGTTATCCATGAACATCTTTCCAGACCAGCCTGAAAGACTCTAGTCATGGCTAAATGTGGGACTAGCTATGATTTCTCATAAGCTTTCTGGCTTGGGATTCCCTTGGATCTGTAACCAATCCAGGTTGAGGCTCACCTGAGCTTTTATCTGGTGTGGGTCCTACAGATTCCTGAGCCAGGTTTTCTTCAGGGACTCAATCCCAATTTTCTTTTTCTTTTTTTTGAGACAGAGTCTCACTCTGTTGCCCAGGCTGGAGTGCAGGGGCACAATCTCGGCTCACTGCAACCTCCACCTCCCAGGTTCAAGCGATTCTCCCTGCCTCAGCCTCCGGAGAAGCTGGGATTACAGGCGTGTGCCACCATGCTTGGCTAATTTTTGTATTTTTAGTAGAGACAGGGTTTCACCATGTTGGCCAGGCTAGTCTCGAACTCCTGACCTCAGGTGATTCACCTGCCTCGGCCTCCCAAAGTGCTGGGATTATAGGCGTGAGCCACTGCGCCTGGCCTCAATCCCAATTTTCAACAATTTATTTTATATTATTCTGCGCCCCACTGCCACCCCGGTCTGCACCTGCAATTATACTTTCATAGGGTTCTACCAGGTGCAATGTAAATACCTAATCTTTTCATTATGTCACCTCTGTTATCCTTGAATGCCACCGCAATGTAGTTCCCTCAATTATTTATCTTTTCCTATCCTCTTTTTTTTTTTTTTTTTTTTTAAATACAGAGTCCCACTCTGTTGCTTAGGCTGGAGTGCTGTGGTGTGATCTCAGCTCACTGCAGCCTCCACATCCCAGGCTCAGGTGATCCTCCCACCTTAGCCTTCCAAGTAGCTGGGACGACAGCCACATGCCACCACTTGGCTAATTTTTGTAGTATTTTTGTAGAGACAGGATTTTCTCCATGTTGCCCAGGCTGATCTCGAACTCCTGGGCTCAAGCGATCCACCCGCCTCGGCCTCCCAAATTGCGAGGATTACAGGCGTAAGTCACTGTGCCCGGATGCTTTTCTTATTCTCATCTAAACCATCTGCTGCTCTGCATTTCCTTTTCCTAGTCTCATTATCCCTCCCTCCAAAAACCTTCCTCCTGGGCCTACTATACAATACAGAGTTCCTCTACATCTTCAGCCTCTTTACTGTACCCCTCTCCACCCTCTGCCTTCATTAAGTCCTGGCTTATCTTTGAGGACACTGCTTCTCCTTCAGTGGAAGCTATTTGTTCCCTGTATCTCACAAACTTTAAGGTTAAAAGGAGGGGCTAGCAAGAGACTCCTCATTAATGCTGTTTGCAGATAATTCTCTCTCATAGTCATTCCTTTCCTGAGGCTTTGCCATCTGGCCACTCTACACTCTGCTCCTTCACCTTCTCAGGGAAGCCTCCTCCATATGCCTATGTTTACTTCATCAGAGTAATGATTACAGAGTATTTACCTGCTTATTATGAAGTAAGTACCGCAGATATCCCCATGTTGAACAGAATAGGAGGAACCTGCTGACCCAGAGTCCAGAAGTTAGCCTTCCTGAAGATCTTAGCCTTTCCCTGGAGCCACAGAGGCCCTGACTATGGACCAGGCCCCCTGCTTCCTTTTTTGCTGCACCTGAGTACCCTAGTAGTCTCCCTTGACATGCCAGGTCTTGCTCAACCTTGGGAATGACAGGGATTCTTAACAAGTTACTATGTACCTAATGAAGAAACAGACAAATGGCTCAGTCGGTTTCTAGGACAAGAGCCCCACGATTTTCTTTCTAAACTTATGCTCTCACCTGTCTGTTTGCTTCCATGTAGAGTCCCAGTGTGCTCACTCGAGAGCAGAGCCCCTCTTTCATGATGTGGACATAGCAGCGCACCTGTGATCTGGACAAGTCTTCCCACCTGTCTCCTCGACAGGCATTCCAGCAGGCATCATAGGGAGCCAGGTTCAGTGTATTGGTTTCTTTTATAAAACTGTAAATATCTTCAGAACAAACACCCACACCAAGGAAATAAATGAGAGAGAGGTAACAGAACAGATATAGACTCAGTCAAGTTGTTTTTTGGTTTTTTAAGAGACAAGGTCTTGCTATGTTGCCTAGGCTGGTCTCAAACTCCCAGACCCAAGCGATCCTCCCACCTCAGCCTCCTGAGCAGCTGGGACTACAGGTGTGCACCACTATGCTTGGCTCTGAGTTAAGTTTTAAAAGAGGTTACAGCTCACACTTCTCCCTTTGGAACTCACCCACAAAACATGAGCCCTGAGGAAATCCCACTAAAATCTGTAAGAGAAAGTCAAACTAAAAGAGGCAATGTACTTCCCTAAAATATCATATGATATAAAAATGCTTAATATGAGGTCCTAAAAGCATGTGACCAGTAATCAAGACCACTAGGGAAAATAAAACAGATGGCCCTTGTAAATCATGAAATAACACAAGCCAGCATCGAGGCTTTAGTGGCCAGCCAGATTGACTTTGTGCTGCTAGTCTCTATTGCCATATCTGGTAGCTGTGCTATGACAGAAAGCACAGAACTTGGAGCCCACTGTACCAAGGCTCTAGTTTTTCAGCTCTCACAACGACTCTTTGAGATCTTTTACTTTCTGATTAAAAAACTGGGGCTCAGAGAACTGAGTAACCTGCCTTAAGACACAATGCTAGTAAGAAGGCAGTCAGATTTCAAATCCAGAACTGTCTGATGCCCAGTTCTACAATCCTAATCATCATGCTGTACTGTCAGTTTATTAATTTGAGAAATACTTTTTCAGAACATCTACTATGAGCCTACGACTGGGCCAGGGATTAGGGATATGAGAGCATACGAGACAGCTCCGATCTTCAGATCCTGGCATGGAGACACCTGGGCTGGCCTGCGGTTGGACTGCAGTTGTACATTCTTTCACCTTCCTTCCCTTGATAAAACAGGCTGAGTTTAATCAGGAACAGGGCTGCCTAGAGCCTAGAGAACAGGGGAACTAAGAAGTGGCAGGTGGAGTTTAAAGGCAAAATGGTCTAGTGAGGAACACAGCCAAACCAGAGCTATGAATCAGAGAATGGGGCTAGAGGCACGATTAGCCTGTTGCTGAGAGCATAGTGGCAGGATCTGCCTGAGCAAGCTTACCCAGAGCTCAGGGAGTGGGTTGGCAAGCCTGTCTTGCCTAGTAGGCTAGAAAATAGTCTGCTGCCTTGAGACAGGCATCTTGGGCTGGGCTAAGCTGCCAAATCACTCTTTCCAAAGGTGCTGCTACCCTTGCCCCTCTTACTGAACCAACCCAAGAACTGACCTAAGGACTTCAGCTCCTTTTTCTTTAGATCCTCTTCTTTTTCTTCTTGTCCCTGTTGTGAGGAAGCTGAGGAAAACTGTTTTCTCACTAGATACGGAATCAGTTCACTCCGGATAGAAGTGATTGACCTAGGAAGAAAGAATGGCCAAATATGAGAAACCTGACTGTCTGGAACATACCGGGATCAAAAGCTCTGTGCATACAAGGAAAAACCAAGTCCTTTCCTGTCATGGCACCTTGGGACTGTCAGAGATCAAATGTGGCATCGACTTGGAAGTTCGGAGAAGGAGAGTGCTTCCTGGTGGGTACTGAGACAGGATGTTGGTTCTAAATGACCAGGAATCTGTACCAGGGGAAGAAGGGACCTGATCTTTAGTATAGCATGTGTTTTTTATTTATGTTTTTATTCATACTTAGCAATGGAAAGCAGAGAGGTGAGAGACTAGTACATGTTTTCCAGTGTTCTCTCACACTATGACCTTATTAGAATTTTATATTGCTAATTAATTTATGTAGCATTTACCAAGCATGTGCCAGTTACTGCGCTAGGCCTTGGAAATATATCAGTTTTGATCTCAAGGAATTCATAATCCAATGGACAGTAGCCTGCATGAGTTTAAGAGGAAAGGCAGAAGGAGATGAAACTAATCAGGTGGGGCCAGATCATGAAAGCTTTCTGTGGTGAAACCACCTTTGCAAAAATAACAGTGACAAAATTATGACTGAAAGAGATCTGACCTAATCAACTCCATCTTGCTGTTAACCTCCAAACTGCTCTTGCTCATTCCTGGGCATCGGCTGAGCTAACTTTGGAAGAAAGCTTTTTTTTTTTTTTTTTCCTGAGACAGGGTCTCACTCTGTCACCCAGGCTGGAGTACAGTGGTGCGATTTCAGCTTGCTGCAACCTTCACCTCCCAGGTTCAAGCGATTCTCTCACCTCAGCCTCCTGAGTAGCTACGAAGCTGGGATTACAGTTGTGAGAGCCACTATGCCCAGCTAATTTTTTTTTTTTTTTTGAGACAGTCTTGCTCTATCGCCCACGCTGGAGTGCAGTGGCATGATCTCAGCTCACCGCAACCTCTGCCTCCTGGGTTTAAGTGATTCTTGTGCTCCAGTCTCCCAAGTAGCTGGGACTACAGACACATGCCACAATGCCTGGCTAATATTTTTGTATTTTTTGGTAGAGATGGGATTTTGCCATGTTGGCCAGGCTGGTCTTTAACTCCTGGCATCAAGTGATCCGCCTGCTTCAGCCTCTTGAAGTGCTTGGATTACAGGCATGAGCCACTGTGCCCCACGTTTTTTTTTTTGAGATGCAGTCTCGCTCCGTGGCCCAGGCTGGAGTGTGGTGGTGCGATCTTGGCTTACCGCAACCTCCACCTCCCAGTTCAAGTGACTCTCCTGCCTCAGCCACCCAAGTAGCTGGGATTACAGGTGCCGGCCACCATGCCTGACTAATTTTTGTATTTTTAGTAGAGATGGTGTCTCGCCATGTTGACCATGCTGGTCTTGAACTCCTGACCTCAGGTGATCCACCTGCTCTGGCCTCTCAAAGTGCTGAGATTATAGGTGTGAGCCACCATGCCTGGCGAGAAATTTATTACAGTTTATAGTTTAAATGATAGTCCTTCTCAAAATGAAACCACCTTTATAAAACTAATAAAAGGGCACAAGTTTAGGATTACAAGAGGGGCCTGAATTCTTATGATTACCAGTCATTGTTGCAAAGGTCACAAGATTTGCAACTTCCCCAGTTACTCCTGTAAATAACATCACTATTGTGGAACCTAAGATTGGCTTTTTAGGATGTCTTTTCTGACTTTTGCATTTCTGATGACTGGATGACTCCACTGGGACCACTGACCCCTCTGTGGCCCCCACCCAGAACTGGACTCAGCGGAGGACTGTCTTCCACACCCCTGTGATTGCATCCCCAACCAATCAGCAGCACCCATTCCCTACCCTGCCTACCAAACTATCCTTGAAAAGCCCTAGCCTCAGAATTTTGGGGGAGGCTGATTTGAGTAATAATAAAATTCTGGTTTCCCATTTAGCTGCCACTATGTGTATTAAACTCTTTATTGCAATTGTCCCATCTTGATAAATCGTCTCTATCTCGGCAGCAGGTAAGATGAACCCACTGGGGAGTTACAGTGGCAGTCTAGAAAGTCTGGACTGAAAAGCCAGTGGTAATTTTTTCTTTTTAGACAGGGTCTCGCTCTGCTGCCCAGGCTAGAGTGCAGTGGTGCAATCACAACTCACTGCAGTCTTGACCACCTGGGCTCAAGTGATCCTCCTGCCCTGGCCTCCCAAGTAGCTGGGACCACAGGCATGTGCCACCATGCCCAGCTAATTTTTTTATTATTTGTAGAGGCAAAGTCTCACTGTGTTGCCCAGGCTGGTCTCAAACTCCTGGACTCAAGCAATCCTCCCACCTTGCACTCCCAAAGTGCTGGGATTACAGGTGTGAGCCACAGCACCCGGCTGCCAGTGGTAGTTTTTTTTTTATTTTTTATTTTTGAGATGGAGTCTCGCTCTGTCGCCCAGGCTGGAGTGTAGTGGCCGGATCTCAGCTCACTGCAAGCTCCGCCTCCCGAGTTCACGCCATTCTCCTGCCTCAGCCTCCCGAGTAGCTGGGACTACAGGCGCCCGCCACCTCGCCCGGCTAGTTTTTTGTATTTTTGGTAGAGATGGGGTTTCACAGTGTTAGCCAGGATGGTCTCGATCTCCCGACCTTGTGATCCGCCCGTCTCGGCCTCCCAAAGTACTGGGATTACAGGCTTGAGCCACTGCGCCCAGCCGACAGTGGTAGTTTTTAAGTAAGAAAGTGACCTGATCAGTTTTCTCTCTTAGTAAGGTAATTCTGGTAGCAGTGTGGAAGAAAGCCTGGAATAAGGAAACTGAAGAAAGGGAGACCAGTTACAATATTCTGAGAGATGAGATAATGAGGCCTGAGAGAGGGGTTAAAGTATGGGCAGCTCTATAAACCCGACTTGCTGAATACTTCCCACCACCTCTCCCAGCCCCCATTCAAAGAAGCTCTGCATGCTGACACAGGACCACACAGATGGAGTGTAGGTAGGAAGGCAAGACAGAGGCAGAGGCTGAGGAGGATAAGGAAAATTATGAACCCTGGAGCTATACAGTTCACGGTTTTTGTAATTTTTAAAGGATCAAGTCAAATATCTTTGAAAAATTCTGTGTTAAGCTATGAGCTCTTGTGTTGAATTTCAATGTGATTTTTCTTCTGATCCTTTGATGGAGATTTAAAAATTTCCATGTGAATGCGAAGAATGAAACAACACTTACTCTTAGCTCTTTTTCTCCCCTTTTAATGCTTCAAACTAGTGTGGGCAGCAAATGTTCCTCTTCCATTGGAAAACAAGTCAGTTCCCTTTGAAGAAATGACAAAGCACGGACAGCTGGGGGATTTCAGGGCCATGATATTTACATTATGGACCAAAAAGAACTGTCACTGCAAGACGCAAGCAGACAAGCCTTGGCACGTGGCCCCATCAGGCAGAGCCATTTGAGAGGATCTGTGATTTTGAAGAGAGGCTATGAAACAGCCCTGCCAAGTCCCACCCACCTCTGCTGAAGCTCAACATTAGGTCAATCCCCATAATGCAGTTGGCTTAGAAGCATAATAAAGGAAACAATTACTCTTCCTGCTTCCTAAAGTGGAGGCAGCTCAGAGCTGTGCCAAGAAATGTTACAAAGCTACAGTGAACCATTGTGAACATCCTGGGCCTAAAGGCCACAAGCTGGATACAGTGCCCTGGGTCAACCTTACTTTCTCCTTTCCCTCTGATACACAGCCTTCCTAGAAACACCTGTTTTATCTTATGAAATCATAAGCTCTTCTCAAGCAATCACAAAGGAGAACAATAGACTTGACTACTAGCCGTAAACAAACAATCCCACCAAATAAAAAGATAAAATAATTGCTATGAATAGGGCAAAGAATATTCTTAATAAGCAGATATAAATGTTCAAAAAACACATAAAATATTTTCAAAGAAGTAAAAAACTAAAATAAGATGCAGTTTCTCCTCCAACTAAATTAACTGATTTAAAACAATTTTCATTACTGATAAGAGTGCTTTGAGAACAGTTACTGTCACATAATGGGAGTTGAAGTATAAAGTGATAAAATCTCTGAAAAATAATTGGCAACACTATAGCAAAAGACTTTAAAATATTCATATAATTTCACCCAAGTCTATCCTCAGAAAAATACATTACTCAGTAAATATTTGCTGAATAGATGAAATCATCAGATTATAAATAAGAATCTTTCAAAAAAAGGTATTCCCCTGTTATTTATAAAAATGGAGAACAATAAAATATTCAACAATGAAAGATCAAAATACTTCTATAACAGAATGTCATATAGGCAAAACTGTGACTGTAAAGAATTTTTTTTTTTTTTTTTTTAAGACGGAGTCTTGCTTGGAGTGCAATGGCATGATCTTGGCTCACTGCAACCTCTGCCTCCCGGGTTCAAGTGATTCTCCTGCTTCAGCCTCCTGAGTAGCTGGGATTACAGGCGCCTGACACCACGCTTGGCTAATTTTTTTTTTTTTTTGTATTTTTAGTAGAGATGGGGTTTCACCAGGTTGGTCAGGCTGGTCTCAAACTCCTGACCTCGTGATCCGCCCACCTTGGACTCCCAAAGTGCTGGGATTACAGGCATGAGCCACGGTGCTCAGCCAAGAATTTTTTTTTTTTTTTTTTTTTTCAGACGGAGTCTCGCTCTGTCGCCCAGGCTGGAGTGCAGTGGCCGGATCTCAGCTCACTGCAAGCTCTGCCTCCTGGGTTCACGCCATTCTCCTGCCTCAGCTTCCCGAGTAGCTGGGACTACAGGCGCCCGCCACCTCGCCCGTCAGCCAAGAATTTTTTAATGGTAGAAAAAAAAATGCTTATAATACTCAATGAAAAAAGCGAATTATTTTTTTAGACGGAGTCTCACTAGAGTGCAGTGGCGTGGTCTCGGCCCACTGCAACCTCTGCCTCCTGGGTTCAAGCGATTCTCCTGTCTCAGCCTCCCGAGTAGCTGGGATTACAGGCACCTGCCACCACACTGGGCTAATTTTTTGTATTTTTAGTAGAGATGGGGTTTCACTATGTTGGCCAGGCTGGTCTCAAACTCCTGACCTCATGATTCGACCTGCTTCAGCTTCCCAAAGTGATGGGATTACAGGCGTGAGCCACTGCACCTGATCCAGATTATTTTTAAAGTGTGACTTCAAGCATGTATTCTCACTATATATGAAAATAAAACAATGGAAATACACTAAAATGTTCACAATAGTTATCTCACAGTAGTGAAATTATGAATGTTAAAGCAAACTAAATATGGCCTGAGAAGGACTTTGTACTTCTATATTTGAGTGCTTGTGGACAAACTGCATCCTAACTTAATAGGTAGACGAGACTGAAAACCTAATTTAGGAGGATGTGCCTATACCAACAGCTGAGAATTGGCCAATCCCAGCAGCCATACTTCAACCACCCATACACTGCTGAGTGTTCAAACTGTGTTCAAATAACGCAAATGCTGAGCTGTAACCAATCCAGTTGTTTCTGTATCTCACTTCTGATTTCTGTACATCACTTCATTTTTTTGTCTAAAAATTGTCAAATGCCTCTGACCATGAGGCATCCTTGGAGTCTTTCTGAATTTGCTGTGCTTCTGGGGGCTTCCTGATTCATGAGTCATTAATAGATCAAATAAACTCCTTTAAACTTAATTTGGCTTGAGTTTTTCTTTTAACAGATGGTGTCAGAAGTGGGATCTGAAGTAGAGCTTTAATGACCCCCAGGAGCTGAGGGAACAAGCAAGGTACCTGCAAGGACCCACTTATGTCCACTGATCTCTCAGAGTGACCGGGGATTGTGGGTAAGCTCTCTCTCTCAGATTTCAGAGCTCCAAGGATTTGTGTTTTGAGTTATCCAAGTTTATTTGAGCAAATTTCTTGATCCAAACTGGGTCCAGGATTGGATTTGATCCAGTAATTAGCTGGCTTGGATCCAGTTAGAAGCTTCTTACATCTGACTGGGTCAGAAAGAAACTGGTTGTAAATGGTAATATTATAGGGGTTGTAAAATTTGGCTCTTAAAAATTCACAGGGATGTTTGTGTTCTACCCCTTTGTTTCATTTTTCTTGTGTGCTTAGGTAGGAAAAATCATTGGCTAAATTCATCAAGGGAACCTGAGAGCAAAGTGAATATTTTAGGTAAAAACGGGATCCTTAATTTCTGGAAAACTGAATTCCTTCCAGCTTATACATTAGCTGGTAAGCAGTGAAGTCTTACAGAAATGGCGAAATCTTACGAAAGATAACTTACAGTAGAACGTTCCAAATGAACAATGCACTGAAGTGCATCGAGACTCATCTAGTGATGCTTATTGATATGCAGACACTTCTAAAAATATTTCAATATTTTTATTTAAAGACTTTACGAAGGCTGGGCACGGTGGCTCACGTCTGTAATCCCAGCACTTTGGGAGGCCAAGGCAGGTGGATCACTTGAGGTCAGGAGTTCAAGACCAGTCTGGTCAACATGGTTAAACCCCATCTCTACTAAAAGTACAAAAAGTAGCCAGACATGATGGTGCAGGCCTGTAATCCCAGCTACTCGGGAGGCTGAGGCATGCTTGAATTCAGGAGGCGGAGGTTGCAGTGATCTGAGATCGCACTACTGTACTCACTCCAGCCTGGGTGACAGAGCCAGACTGTCCCCCCCCCCCCAAAAAAAGAGGCACCTAAATGATTGATTACAAAATTAGATTTGCTAATCTTTTAGCTTAGTTACTATATGATCCAAAGGAAACAGACTGCAGCACCAATTGGCTGACTTTGGATATGTAATGGGGGTACACCTTACATGAGTAAAGGATGGGACTGGGTGAGAGGCCCTCCCCTCAATAAAGTCCCTCTTGGTTAAAAATGGATAAAGATGACAGGGCCCAACCGGGGGCAAGTTTGGGCCTTGCCATTTCAATATTGGGTGCTAAGCATCCATATGGTGGCTAATGTCTATGTTTTGTCACATGTGTTTTGCTATGTCCAGAATGGAAAATATTAGAATTCAGGTCCACCATGCAGCTGTTTGGGTGGCAACTTGCAAAATTGAAAGGAATTTGTCTGTGGTTCCATGATTTTCCTTTGTGATGCAGCTTGGCCCCCAGAGCGATGCTGTGGCAAGCAGTGTTGCTAGGGCTGCTCAGGGAAGGGGAACCCAGAAACAGGACATGCTGGCAAAGGGGTAAAAATTTCTTACCAGTGAGACTTCTGGCCTCTCTCTCTGCAAATTGGCTGATGAATAGTAAAAATCACTGTTTATCTCCTCTGTAAAGTTTTGATTAATGAGAAAAAGAATTCTAAGGCTAGTAATTAAGTCATAATGAATCTAATGTATTTTGTGCTATGAATTTGTCTGTGTTGTTCTGTCATGAAGAGGGGTACCTTAGGATAGAACAGGGGCTTAGGACCCCATAAACTGCTCAAGATGGCCAGCAAGCTGGTCAGTAATAAACTTTGCTGCAGGTCCTTGAAACAAACAAAAAAACTGGGTGAGGTCTCCATTTTGTTCTATGTCCTTGGGAACTTGACCTTGTAACCATGTGGCCATACTTTCTCTCAGTCTCTTCCTTCCAGGGAATAGGAATTCTGGGATTCATGTCATAGCTACCTCTAAAAATTATCTTGAGTAGTTAAAAGCCTTTGCAAGCACAAAATTAACTACTCTAGGCTCTTTCTGGGAAGAGCGGGAAGAGCAATGAAAACTCCTAGTGCTGTAGCTCAGCAGCTAAGGCTTTGACTTTTCACAGTGATGCCCTGGGTTCAATTCCTGGCTTAGGGAATGAGTCCTTTCTGGTTTGACATGTGCGTGACCTTTACCATTAGTTGATTATCTTCCCCTCCACAAACCATCTTGAATTCTCCTTTCCCTAAGCACCTGTGAAGTTACCTTTGGTCAAGTTCAAAAGCCAGAAATATTGTCAGTGTGGCCTGGCTAGAGTCGGGTAATAAGAAATTTAAAAGGGCTTTTTAAAAGAGGCTTATAGCTGGGAGTGGTGGCTCACGCCTGTAATCCCAGCACTCTGGGAGGCCAAAGCGGGTGGATCACTTGAGGTCAGGAGTTCAAGACTAGCCTGGTCAATATGGTGAAATGGCATCTCTACTAAAAATACAAAACACTAGCCGGATGTGGTGGCGCATGCCTGTAATCCCTGCTACTCAAGCTGAGGCAGTAGAATTGCTGGAACCTGGGAGGTGGAGGTTGCAGTGAGCTGAGATTGTGTCACTGTACTCCAGCCTGGGTGACAGAGCGAGGCTCCATCTTAAAAAAGGAAAAGAAAAAAAAAAAAGAAATTAAGCTGACTTTTAACCATAGTGCTTTTATTTTTATTTATTTTATTTTTTATCTTTTTTTTTGAAACGGAGTCTTGCTCTGTTCCAGGGATTCTCCTGCCTCAGCCTCCTGAGTAGCTGGGATTACAGGCACATGCCACCACGCCTGGATACTTTTTATATTTTTAGTAGAGATGGGGTTTCACCATGTTGCCCAGGCTGGTCTCAAACTCCTGACCTCCAGTGATCGACCTGCCTTGGCCTCCCAAAGTGCTGGGATTACAGGTGTGAGCCACTGCACCTGGCCAGTCAGCTTAATTAAAAGTGGATATTCAAGCTCTAACAGACTGGGACTCCTTGCAAAAAACAGAGCAGGTGTCACAGACCTCATTGTGGGAAAAAACTCTGTTTTCCTCATGAAACCCCAGGAATGGGTGGTGGATAGATTCCTCCGAAAATCTAAGGCTAAATATACTTTTAACAATGGCTAATGGCAGTTATTAGGGAATATGTGGCTCTTTGCACATTTACATCAGAGAAGCATGCTCTTGGCCACCTAGAAGTTATGGAAATGTCCCCACTCCCCACTGAGAGATAAGACTTCCATGGGAGCTGGGCTGATTCCCTCTTTTTGGGATCCAGGATCTGGTATAAAAATGGGACCCATAATTTTTGGGGGTCTGTTTTTGTCTTTCAGCTGTGCCTGCTTATTAGGCCCTAGAAACTGCATGTTTTCCTAGCCCTGTTTCTTGAAGGGCTCTACCATGAGGCCAGTAATCCAATTAAGAAACTGACAAATGAAAAATCTTACAACTACCAGATCTTCTTCTGTCTGTCTGTGTAGTTTATATATGTGTTATGTGTGTGATATTTATGTAAAAGAGCTCTAATTAATTGGCATAAAGAAAAATAAGTGCTTAAATATTTTGAAAGAAAAATAAAAACTGTAATGCCTTTTAGTTTATGTAACTTTAGTAATCTTTGGGAAATAAAAAATGTTAAAGATTATCGGTAAAACAAAGACATTTGGTCTAAATTAGGCAGGTCAGATATTAGGTTTGCTAAATGCCTTAAGGTCACAAACTGCTTTGATTTTTGAAAATTCCTTCCAAAGCATATGTTTTTTTCCCCAAGGTATAGGCTCTGGGTCTGGGGGGTTGCAGTATGGAGATCTACCTGTCTTGCACCCACCCAAGATCACGATTCTGTCTATAAGTTGCCCTAATAATGGCCAAAATAATGAAACCCCGTTTCTACTAAAAATACAAAAATTAGCTGGGCATGGTAGCACATGCCTGTAGTCCCACATACTCGGGAGGCTGAGACAGGAGAATTGCTTGAACCTGGGAGGTGGAGGTTGCAGTGAGCAGAGATTGCTCCACTGCACTCCAGCCTGGTGACAGAGTGAGGCTCTGTCTCAACAAAAAAAAAAAAAAAAATTCCAATACTTGAAAAAACACATGATTATTAGTTCTAGTCAAACCTGATACTTCCATTATTTTGCCTTGATCTGAGATCAGGCCCTCCTTGTGACCACAAGATTCCAGATGCCTAAAAGTGATGTCCATGGCAAAAGAAAAAGTTTGGCTACTTTTGCATTCTGGCTTTTCTGTCTTTGTAAGCAAATCAAAAGAGACTAAGAATTGCCCAAATGTCTCACTTCAACTCAGTCCTTCAAAGAATTAGGAAGGAGGGAGAACAGAAAACCTACTTTTATAGGGCCTGGAACTCAAGTCAGCCAAGCAGAGGACTAAAAACTTGGGTTTTCTTGCCTCTTCTCTCAGTGGAGCTATAATTGGGAAGAAAAGGCAATTGCTGAGTTAACCCTGTGCTTTGTTCTCAGTTTTTTTTTTTTTCCTCCAAAGAAAGCTGGAAAGTAAACACGAAATTATCTTAAAGGGTCCTGATTTAAAAGCTAGATATTTGGTATACAGTTCTGTGATACCCTTTTTTCCTTGTTGACAAAATACTGACGTCTTCCATAAGAATAAAATTTCAATGCTGGTGCACAGGACTTGAGAAAGAAAAATATGTTCAAATCCTACTCCTACTGGCTGGAGAGGTCAAATCAATAAACTTTTTTTTTTTTTTTGAGACAGCCTTTTGCTCTGTTACCCAGGCTTAAGTGCAGTGGCGTGATCACAGCCTCAAATTCTCTCCTAGGCTCAAGTGATCCTCCCACCTCACAGCTTCCAGAGTAGCTGAACTATAGGCACATGCCACCACACCTGACTAATTTTTCTATTTCCTATTTTCTGTAGAGACGGGGTCTCACTTTGTTGTCCAGGCTGGTTTCAAACTCCTGGGCCCAAGTGAGTCACCCACCTCAGCCTCCCAGAGTGCTGGGATTACAGGTGTGAGCCACCTCACCTGGCCAATCAACATTCTATTTATTCAGTTTATTCACAGAGCGCCCAAAATGTGCCAGGCACTCTTCTAGACAGTAGGACTACAACAATGAAACAAAACAGGCAAATCCATGGCCTCAGATGCACTTGACAGTTTGGTTGCCTTTATATTTACTGAGCATCTATTAGTGTGTCACAAGATGAATCAGGGATGAAGTCTGTCCTCAAGGACTTCAAAAAGATGGAAAAGACAGACATGTAAATACAATTTAATGGGATGCATGTAATAATTAAAGACTATACAAGATCAGAAGAGGGAATGGTTAATTATGCCTGATGGAGACAAGCAGAGAATATTATTATGGTAGCACAGTAAGGATATCCAATCTAAGTGGTAGTAAAAGGGGAAAAAATTGAGAGACACTTCCTACAGGAATAACATCTAGGGATGTTTCAACAAATATTTAGGAATGTGCCAGAGAACAAAGATAGATGGAAAGGACATCAATTAACCATTATACTTACAGGGAGATTATTCTTAAATCTTCATCAAACCAAACATACCTTTCCCTCTGGTTTTAGATTTTCTGGCTCCATGATGATGCTTCTTTGTGGGAGTGCTTTAATTATATATATTCTTCCAGTTTTTAAGTCCTCTTTAAAAAGGTTGTCTTTCCTACCATAGGCTGACCCATGATACCCTCAGATAGCACAGGCTAGCTCAACTGGGGACTCTTTATTTATAAGTCAATACAATGTGCTGTGCTGCTAGAACTTTGTCCCTTCCCCAGCAGCTGATGATTTCTAGAAGTCCCAGAGATAAAAATGAATGCAACTAAGAAGTTCAAAGAGACTACCTTGATTTATTCTTGGTAGCACCTGCATCTTCAGATATCAGTATGCAGTCACCCAATAACAGCCCTGTTGAGAAGGTGTGTAAGTCACATACTCTTAGCTTAATCTTGTTGTTATTGAAGTAAAGGACACATCATGAAACCTCTGGGACATCTAAGGACATGTAAGGAAACCAAGTACAGCCAAATTAATGGATGCCCGAACTGAACAGTAAGAAATCAAGACTAGGCCGGGCGCGGTGGCTCACGCCTGTAATCCCAGCACTTTGGGAGGCCGAGGCGGGCGGATCACAAGGTCAGGAGATCGAGACCACAGTGAAACCCCGTCTCTACTAAAAATACAAAAAATTAGCCGGGCGCGGTGGTGGGCGCCTGTAGTCCCAGCTACTCAGGAGGCTGAGGCAGGAGAATGGCGTGAACCCGGGAGGCGGAGCTTGCAGTGAGCCGAGATCGCGCCACTGCACTCCAGCCTGGGCCACAGCGCGAGACTCCGTCTCAAAAAAAAAAAAAAAAAAAAAAAAAAGAAATCAAGACTACTACTGTCTACCTCTCATGGCACTATCTGGTCCCTCATCTCTGCTTCTTACCTCCACTCTGCTGTCTTGTGCTTACTCGTGGCTTTCTAGCTATTCCACACTTTTATCTTTTTAAATTTTTAACTTTTTTTAGAGACAGGGTCTCTTTGTGTCTACCAGGCTGGAGTGCAGTGTGCCATCATATATAGCTCACTGTAGCATCAACCTCATGGGCTCAAGTGCTCCTCCTACCTCAGCCTCCTGAGTAGGTGAGACTAGAGGTATATGCCATCATGCCCAGCTAACATAACTTCATTTTGTGTGTGGCTTTAATTATTACCATGATTCTGACCTTACCATGGCTGCCTATCCACAACTCTTGACTTCACTTTGTGGGTCCTATCCTTACTTCTCTGCATCCCGACATAGCTGAGGCAAGGAAGTTGTGACTGCTCTGTTATTCTTCCAAGTGTGAGTCATGTGCATGTGCGCATAAGCATGTTAGCAATGGAGATACCCAACATCTGTGGTGGACGTTGCTGGCAATCAATTAAATAGTGATGGATTTTGTTGAGGCTGTGGCTGCATGACATTGAGCAAATGACTTTTGAGCATTTTCTTCCTCTATAATATAATACCTAATGAAAGAACTATTGTAAGAAGTGAATATATGTGAAAAGCACCCAGCATAGGGCCTGGTACACGATAGGTGCTGTTAAATCTTTTTCTTTCCTCTCTCTTCCTGCTCTGAAGGTCCAGCCCCAAGACTATAAGCACTGCACGGCAATATCAGATTCTAACACTATAAGAGGGTGACTGTAACCGTGGATACTTCTGGACAAGAAGGAAGTAATCAGTCTCAATTCTCCCTGTTAAGGAGACTAACCTTTAAGTCTCTTAAAGAGAGAAAGATAAATTTGCGGGGGGGGTGCGGTTGGGAGAGGTTCTGTACTAAAAGAAAATCAAGACTAATCCTGGTATATATTGCCTGGCATATATTGCCCATGGCTTTAGCTCACAAAGTTGGCATACTGGCATATTGCTTGAGGCCTTCATAGGGTCAGTGCCAATCTAGGGCCCTGACTCAGGTCTAGGAGCAACTCCTACTAAGGCAAGCAAAGAGCTGGGCCAATACCTGGGCTTCTAGATCTCCTAAGAGATCAGCTTCTTTAGGCTTAATCCAGCTGACATTGTAAAAGAGGGAGGAACACTCAGTTATCAAGAGGTATTGGCTGGGCGCGGTGGCTCAAGCCTGTAATCCCAGCACTTTGGGAGGCCGAGACGGGCGGATCACGAGGTCAGGAGATCGAGACCATCCTGGCTGACACGGTGAAACCCCGTCTCTACTAAAAAATACAAAAAAAAAACTTAGCCGGGCGAGGTGGCGGGCGCCTGTAGTCCCAGCTACTCGGGAGGCTGAGGCAGGAGAATGGCGTAAACCCAGGAGGTGGAGCTTGCAGTGAGCTGAGATCCGGCCACTGCACTCCAGCCTGGGCGACAGAGCGAGACGCCGTCACAAAAAAAAAAAAAAAAAAAAAAAAAAAGAGGTATCACAGTCACAATACTCAGACTAAGCTCTGCTTTGGCCCTGGACATAGAATCCAACACATTTTGAATTAAAATGTTCAACAGATTCTGTGGAACATTCATCTATCATACCACATTCAGAAGTGGATAAAAAACTTGTAAAGTGTGTATAGTTACTAACTTCTCATCAAAGAGAGTACAGATTTTCTTCTCTCTGCAGTTCTCCTTATAGCTTTTCTGCTTAGTCAACTGTGGAAACCCACTTCTCTTCTTTCATTATTATTAATACTAAATTGCTTCTGTTACCTGTCACTACATCTCCTTTCCCCCATTCACCAAGTATATAGTGAATGCCTTACAAATCCAGGTAGCTATCCATTCTCAAAGAATTTGAGTGGAAAATGTTAACATGTAAACAACTAACAAAACCTAAGTGTGACTTTGTAGAAAACATGAAGCTTTCCTACATAAAGAACACAGGGTAGAATATGTTAACTCTCAGAGGTGAAATATAACAAAGGATTGCTATAGCAGTCCTTTCTTGAAGCTGGGTCTCCTAGGTTTACTCTTTCCATTAAAAGGAGTCATCATTTGATGACCAGATGATTATAAATGCCTCCTACTTATCTTGAAGAAATCTCTTTCCCATGCAGAATGGTTTATGTTCACTTGCCAGGTTGCATCATTGCTTATTTCCTTTAAGACTATTCTGTTTAAAGATTTGTACTCCCTGCTCAGCTTTCAAGACCTTCTACATGCTGCTATCTACCACCAACCAATTCAATCCCATCTCCCACAACTTTTCAAAGACCTTCACTATTCCAGCCAGGAACAAAGACTCTCCCTCAAGTAACATTCCAATTTGCCCTGCTGTGCCTTTTTACTTTTTCCAATATATTGAAATATATCAATTTTCAGTATATGCTTTTTGATTGCAGCAATTCTGAGAGGTGAAGGTAGATGTGGGGAGGAAAGAGATAAGGGTCTCCTAAACAGATCTGGAGGTGGGGAAACAGTATGTGCTGAGGCTCTGTATCATTCTCTACTGCAGGAGGTTCTGGGAAAGTCCCATTTGGCAGAGCTTCTGGCCAGGACCTATAGCCGTATCACCAACTTCAGGTTTGTCCTCACCATTGCACTACACTTGCCAGGTGTGGGAATAACTAACTGGTACTGGCCAAATGAGCTACAAATAAGCCATAACAACCAGGATGAGATGACTAGGTTTGCTGTAAAACTGCCTGCATATACAGACACTGAAAGCCACAATCCTCTTTGATAGTATTAAGAAAATATTGTCAGTTTTTTGTAGGTGTGATAATGATATTAAGGTATTTATTAAAAAAAAAAAGAGCCTCTCTCTCTCTCTCTATATATATATATGTATACGTAAAATATATATCTATTTTAAATATCATCTTTATCCTGGAAGGGTCCTTTCATGCTGAAATATATTTACAGATGAAATTATGTCAAAATATTTACAGATGAAATTATATCAAAATGCCTTGCTTTAAAACAATTTACGGTAATGGGGGGAGAGAAATGGTGGCATATATAAAACAAAATTGACAATGAGTTGATAATTGTTGAAACTGTGTGAAGGATACATGGGAGTTCATTATTTTCTTTACTTTTGCATTTATGTGAAATTTTCCACAGCAAATCATTTTTTAAAAAGTCATCCTTTCTAACACAGTTGTGTCCCCTCTGCCCATCAAGGTCTAGGCTCATTTCGTATGGCTTCATTTTTATTTGAGAGTGAAAAATAAACTCTTCAATGGCCAAGAGTTAATTTCATTTTTGGAATACAAACAGCCCAGACTGGTCACTGAGAAATAGGTCTTGGATCACCCTCTAAACTTGGCAACAAGTTACCCTGCTATCTAAAAAGCAAGGTCTCCACGTTCCACCATGGAGCTCAGGCTGTAATTTCTATGAGGGCAGGGCCATATCTGTTTATTTATCATTGATCCCATGGTTGATTTAGCACAATGCCTGCCTCATAATGAGTGCTTAATAAGTATGCGTTGATGGAATGAAAACATTTTTCAGAGGTCAGAAGGGAGCAGGGCAACAGTGTCCTTGGTAGGGGAAACAGAGATATAACAATCCTTGGGAAAGCTTTCTAAAAGTCCAAATGATTTGTTTTACCATTGGCTCTACATGGGCCTCCCCATAGGAACTTAGCAAGTGTTGTGGGAGGTGGGGGGTGAGGGGTAGGACACCGCAAGAAAGATCATACTGGGCAGGGGAACAATCCTCCTTCCTCTTAATATTCTGATATATATTCAAGTCCATCAGCCAAAGGCAGAGCTAGCATTTAAACTCAGGTTCTCAAATTCTTTTCTCCAGATGGTCTGAGATACCTCTTCCTACTGTGGTATCTGTTCACCTAGATAAGTTTCTGCCTTGAATAGCACTGGTGAACTTTCCAAACTTATCCAGCAGTCATCAAGGGAAGCTAGCTGCTCCTATTCTTAACCATGCAGTTATTAAATCTTTTCCCACCTGTTCCTTTGAGGACTGTAGCTGCTTTTCTTAAAAAAAATCCTTGAGATCAACTGCAAAAGGGGTTTTCTCTTTGAAAACTCAAGTCCAGTGATCTGCCAACCACAATCTCTGGAAACTATTTAAGTCCTACAATTCTGTTCTCAAAAAAAAAAAAAAAAAAAAAAAAAAATCAGAAAGTGTGCCACATTTTGTTTCTCTGCACTCATTGAAGTGGACTTCTTTTCTAAAATTGGGGAGAAACTTGCTCTTCTTCTTCTCTTCTGTGGTTAAGTCTCTAGCTCTTTGCTAAGAGGGCCCATCTATAGTATAACTGCCTAGGAGAAGAACATGTAATTAGAGACAAATAGCATAAGGGCTGTGGAGCTCGATCCTGTTGAAGGAGGGAAGAAGAGCCTGGAACTGGGCAGAAAGAGGCACCATGGGTTACTACAAGTGTTACAAAATATTTTGTTGACGTATTATAACACACGCTGCAAAAATACAAGCAGGGGACTCTGTGGTACAGATAAAACAACACTATGTTGATGACATAATTTCATTTCTAAAACAAAAATGAGAACTGTGCTATTGTGCTATTTTTAGAAACTGGTTATCTAAATTATGAAGGTTTAAAACTTAAGGAATTCACAAAGTAGCTAGTTAAGCACTGTAGGTTTGACTCTACCACCCTTTTTCTTACCCATTTTCCATTAGGAAATCCACGACGTATTTTTTTAAACAGTAGAGGTGGGCATCCACAAGATCCGTGTGGAAACGTATTCTAGGGTACCTGCCAAAAAAAATAAGAAGAAGAAGAAGAAAGAAGAGGCTCACAATCAGGTAACATGGTCTCCATTCTATTATTAGGTAGTAGGCACTGGTAAGTTTATGAGGGTCACAGCTATGCTGCCTACACCCCTTTCTGGGGAGACCAGGACAGTGGACCCCAGCCCTGATTCTACCACATAAAAGGTCTTTTCCCTAGAAACCCTATGGCATACTTTCTGAGGCTTTTAGGATTCTAAAGAAATCTGGTGAGATATCATATCATGATAATCTACCTTCTTCTATTCGATCATTAACATTTTTTTTTTTGAGACAGTCTTGCTCTGTTGCCCAGGCTGGAGTTCAGTGGTGTGATCTCGGCTCACTGCAACCTCTGTCTCCCAGGTTCAAGCAATTCTTGTGCCTCAGCCTACCAAGTAGCTGAAACTATAGTTGTGCACCACCATGCCCAATTTTTGTATTTTAGTAGAGATGGGGTTTCACCGTGTTGGCCAGGCTGGTCTTGAACTCCTGGTCTCAAGTGATCCACCCACCTCAGCCTCCCAGAGTGGTGAGATTCACAGGTGTGACCCACTGCACCTGGCCTCTATTATAAATTCTTATACACAATTCTTGTAACAAACATTTTCCCGCTTCTTACCCTAATTATCCTACTTTCCCCAGACCATACCTTAGCCATGCTTTCTTTTGCCTCCATGATTTGGTATGTATTCTCCATCTTTGCAGAAGATGGAGTAAAATTATATGAACAATCCTAACTTCCTACTCCTACTTATTTCTCAGGACTCACCCCAGGATACACTTCCTCTAGGAATCCTTCACTGACAACAGTGAAGTCTGTGCTCCCTCAACACTTGGTATCTACCTCGATTGGATAACTTAACATACAGTAAAGAAACAGACTATTTACTTTCTCTCTCTCCCACTAGACTGAATTTCAGTAGAGCAGAGATTTATCTTCACATCCTTAGCACTTAGCATTATGCCTGACACAGACTAAATGTCCAATAAATAGTTGTTGAATAAACAAATAAATGAATAAATTAGGTCAAATTAAGGCATCTGCCTAGGTGTAAAAAATGCCACGCTGGTAACGTCTGGGGTCACTTTATTTAATAAAAATAAACACCCAGGGAAGAGAAGGGGAGTATGGTTAAAAAAAAAAAAAAGATTCCAGTCATAGATGCCTGGTTGTCGTTTTTCTTCTAACTCTGTGTTGCTTTGCTTTGACTGCCTTGTAGGTTTTTATTTTTATTTTTAGAGACAGGGTCTTGCTGTGGCTGGAGACAGCCACTTGTCTAGGCTGGAGTGCAGTGGTGCAATCATTGCTCACTGTAGCCTCTATCTCCTGGGCTCAAGTGATCTTCCTGCCTCAGCCTCCTGTAGCTGGGACTGCAGGCATGCACCACTATACCTGGCTAATTTTTTTTTTTTTTTTAATTTTTAGTAGAGACAAGATCCCACTATGTTGCTCAGGCTGGTCTTGGACTCCTGAGCTCAAGCAATCCCCCTGCCTTGGCCTCCCAAAGTGCTGGGATTACAGGTATGAGTCACCACACCTGGCTGCCTTATAGTTTTAAGGAAAATTATTATCATGGGATCTAGATACCCCAGAAGCAATTTATCCAATAAGTCATGGTGTACCAATCTGGGCTTCTATTCTTCTGCGAAAAGTGCAATATGAGTCAGAGACTTGGGAATCCCACACCCATACCATACACAAGCTAATTAATGTATACAATGAGGATGAAGAAGCAAGTAAAAGGTACTTTCATGGTTTAACTTTCTGAAATTCTCAAGTTCTACGAAAGTCCTCAAGGAATAGATTGTAGCAAATGTGGGTGTGACTGTAGCAAATACGATTTGTGGTACCAGTGTTTCACTTGAACTCTACATCTTAATATTTCTTTCTTTTGATCTAACCAATTTGAAGAGTTGCAATCTCCTGTTCATTCCCTTGGTTTATAAATTCCTTTCATCATTCATACACTCCATATTATTTAATCTTCACAACTACCTTCTGAGGTAGATGTACTACTCTAATGTTTATAGTTGAGTCAACTTGTACTGATCGAGCCAGGATACAAATAACTTAAAAGTCTGAATAAGTATCTTCTAAACTGTTACCAATCCCTAGTATATATATGGCATAAAATCTATATGGTATTTTATAAATGCTTTTTCAGTTTTAAAAAACTCTCGTTCTTCCATTTTTTTTTTTTTTTTTTTTTTTTGGGGCAGGTCTGGCTCTGTAAGCCCAGGCTGGAGTGCAGTGGCCGGATCTCCATCACTACAACCTCGCCTCCCGGGTTCACCTTCTCCTGCTAAACCTCGGGAGTAGCTGGGACTACAGGCGCCACCACTAAGCCGGCTAGTTTTCTGTATTTTTAGTAGAGCGGGGTTTCACCGTGTGTCAGCCAGGATGGTCGATCTCTGACCTGCGTGATCGCCCGTCTCAGCCTCCCAAAGTGCTGGGATTACAGGCTTGAGCCACCGCGCCCGGCCTTCCATTTTTTATAAGACAAAATGTTCCAAAAATGTAACTGATATACTTAAGGATAGAGATGTAACTAGCTACCAAGCTGGAATATGATGCAGGAACAGAAATGGATGATTTGGAATTTTTTTTTTTTCCTTTCAGGTTAAATGTGTAGTGAATATAAATCTTGGCACTGGGACATTAATGACATTTAAGTTGCCAAAAAGGAGGTTGCCTTATTTCATTTTATTGTTTTTAGAATTATATTAGAAATAAAGATTGATATTTTAAAACAAAACCAAAAACCTCAAAGAGGTACCAATGAAATGTGAATAACTGGCTTATGGCTCTGGGCCAGGACGATGTTTTGAGTCTATATATAATACAGAAAGAAATCAATAAATGGAAGTAAATAAGATATTTATAAATAGTTTTTTTTTTTTTTTTTTTGAGACAGAGTCTTGCTCTGTTGCCGAGATGGAGTACAGTGGCATGATCTCAGCTCACTACAAGCTCTGCCTCTGGGGTTCACACCATTCTCCTGCCTCAGCCTCCCGAGTAGCTGGGACTACAGGCGCCAGCCACCAGGCCCAGCTAATTTTTTGTATTTTTTTTTTAGTAGTCGGGGTTTCACCATGTTAGCCAGGATGGTCTCAATCTCCTGACCTCATGATCCGCCCGCCTCGGCCTCCCAAAGTGCTGGGATTACAGGCGTGAGCCACTGCGCCTGGCCAATTTTATGTTTTAAAAAAGAAAATATGGCCGGGTGCAGTGGCTCATGCCTGTAATCCCAACACTTTGGGAGGCCGAGGCAGAAGGATCGCTTGAGCTCAGGAGTTCAAGACCAGCCTGAGCAACATGGTGAAACCCAATCTCTATAAAAAATACAAATAGCCAGGTGTGGTGGCATGACATGTATCTGTAGTCCCAGCTACTAAGCAGGCTGAGGCGGGAAGATTGTTTGAGCCTGAGAGATTGAAGCTGTGGTGAGCCATGATCATGCCACTGCACTCCAGCCTAGAGGACAACAAAGTAAGACCCCTTTGTTTTGTCTCAAAACAAAACAAAAAACAAAACAAAAGACCATCATTTGCCAACCATAGAAAAAGTCCATTGCAAATCACTTAAACCAGGAGCTGGAGGTTGCAGTGAGCCGAGATCGTGCCACTGCACTCCAGCCTGGTGACAGAACAAGAACTCATCCTAAAAAAAAATAAATCCACCGCAATTTTAAAAAGTCCATTGCAATAAAAAATTTATCGGAATCCTTTCGATGAATAAATAAAAGTGAGAAATTATATAAAAATTTAACCTTCATGATCTGCCCGCCTCGGCCTCCCAGAGTGCTGGGATTACAGGCATGAGCCACTGCGCCTGGCCAATTTTGTGTTTTAAAAAAGAAAACATGGCCGGGTGCAGTGGCTCACGCCTGTAAAGTCTATAAGACCTCTGAAGAACCACACATTTTTTCTTCTCTTCACCTAACTCTTTAAATTAAAAAAATGATTTTTATTTTTAACTTTTTCTTTTGGAGATGGAGTCTCATTCCATTGCACAGGCTGGAGTGCAGTGGTGTGATATCGGCTCACTGAAACCTCCGCCTCCCGGGTTCAAGCAATTCTCCTGCCTCAGCCTCCTGAGTAGCTGGGATTACAGGTGTGCACCACCACGCTGGCTAATTTTTGTATTTTTAGTAGAGACGGGGTTTCACCATGTTGTCCAGGCTGGTCTTGAACTTCTGACCTCAGGTGATCCATCCATTTCAGCCTCTCAGAGTGCAGGGATTACAGGCGTGAGCCACTACGCCTGGCCTGAGCACAATTCTAAAAGTGTTACTCTGTGTGTGTGTGTATTTGTGTGTGACATGGTTTGGCTCTGTGTCCCCACACAAATCTCATCTTGAACTGTAATCCCCACGTGTGGAGGGAGGGAAGTGATTGGATCATGGGGGCGTTTTCCCCCCATGCTGTTGTCATGATAGTGAGTGAATGCTCACAAGATCTGATGGTTTTATTTATTTTTTGAGATGGAGTCTTGCTCTGTCGCCCAGGCTGGAGTACAGTGGTGTGATCGCAGCTCACTGCAACCTCTGCCTCCCAGGTTCAAGTGATTCTCCTGCCTCAGCCCCCAAGTAGCTGGGATTACAGGTGCCCACCACCATGCCGGCTAATTTCTTTTGTATTTTTAGTAGAGACGGGGTTTTACCATGTTGGCCAGGCTGGTCTCGAACTCCTGACCTCAAGTGATCTGCCTGCCTCGGCCTCCCAAAGTGTTGGGAATACAGGTGCGTGCCACCATGGTTGGCTAATTTATTTTTTATTATTTTATTTTTAGTATAGATGGGGTTTTGCCATGTTGGCCAGGCTGGTCTCCAACTCCTGACCCCAGGTGATCGACCGCTTGGGCTTCCCAAAGTGCTGGGATGACAGGTACGAGCCACTGCACCTGGCTGAACTCAGAATTTCCGCTGTCAATTTCACCTTATCCAAAATTCTCTCCAAATTCTTTTTCTTTTTTTTTGAGACAGAGTTTCACTCTGTCACCCATGCTGGAGTGCAGTGGCGCCATCTCGGCTCACTGCAAACTCTGCCTCCTGCGTTCACGACATTCTCCTGCCTCAGCCTCCCAAGTCGCTGGGACTACAGGTGCCCGCCACCACTCCTGGCTAATATTTTGTAATTTTAGTAGGGATGGGGTTTCACCATGTTAGCCAGGATGGTCTCGATCTCCTGACTTCGCGATCTACCCGCCTCGGCCTCCCAAAGTGCTGAGATTACAGGGGTGAGCCACCGCACCCGGCCTGTACTTGTGATTTGATTATCTTCATTTGTTCAAAAGTTATCCTTTCTAGCCAGGTGCCTTGGCATTGCACCTATAGTCCCAGCCACTTGGCAGGCTGGGGGTGGGAAGATCACTTGAGCCTGGGAGTTTGAGGCCAGCCAACACAGTGAGACCTTGTTTTTTTGTTTGTTTATTTGTTTTTAAAAAGTAGGCCAGGCATGGTAGCCCTCACCTATAATCTAAGCACTGTGGGAAGCCAAGGCAGGAAGAATGCTTTGGCTCAGGAGTTCAAGACCACCTGGGCAACATGGAAAGGCCCTGTCTCTACTAAAAATTTAAAAATTAGCTGGGTGTGGTAGTGTACACTTGTGGTTCCAACTACATGGGACGCTGAGGCAGGAGGATCACTTGAGCCTGGGAGGTCGAGGTTGCAGTGAGCCATGACTGCGCCACTACACTCCAGTCTGGGCGCCAGAGGGAGACCCTGTCTCAAAAGAAAAGAAAAAAAAAGTACATAATGCAGTACTATAATGCAGTGTAATTGTAATAGGGAAGATGAAATTACTTCTGAAAAATGATTTTTGGAATTAAACACTCCTATGAATCTACCACTGCAGACTGGGTATGATGGCTCACACCTGTAATCCCAGCACTTTGGGAGGCTGAGGCGGGCAGATCACTTGAGGTCAGGAGTTTGAGACCAGCCTGCCCAATATGGTGAAACCCTGTCTCTACTAAAAATACAAAAAATAGCCAAGTGTGGTAGCATATGCTTGTAGTCCTAGCTACTCGGGAGGCTGAGGTGGGAGGACTACTTGAACCCAGGAGGTGGAGGTTGCAGTGAGTTGAGAGTTTGCCACCACACTCCAGCCTGGGCAACAAGTGAGACTGTCTAAAAAAAAAAACAAAAAAAACCTAGATGCAGTTGTTCACACCTGTAATCCCAGCACTTTGGGACGCCGAGGCAGATGGATCATCTGAGGTTGGGAGTTCGAGACCAGCCTGGAGTTCGCCAACATGGTGAAACCCCGTCTCTACTAAAAACACAAAAATTAGCCAGGTATGGTGGCGCACGCGTATAATCCCAGCTACTCATGAGGCTGAGGTAGGAGAATCACTTGAACTTGGGAGGTGGACGTTGCAGTGAGCTGAGATTGTACCACTGCACTCCAGCCTGGGCGACAGAGTCAGACTCTTTCTCAAAAAAGAGGAATCATACAGTATTTATCCTTTTGTGACTGGCTTATTTCATTTAGCATAATGTTGTCAAGGTTTATCTGTGTTGCAACATGTGTCAAAATTTCCTTCCTTTTTAAGGCTGAATACATTCCCTTGTATGTATAGACCACATTTTGTTTATCCATTCATCTGTTGATGAACATTGGGTTTCTTCCACCTTTTGGCCATTGTGAGTAATGCTATAAACATGGGTGTACAAATATTTATTCAAGTCTCTGCTTTGACACATACACTTCTTAAAAAAATTTTTTTAAGGAAATAAAATTTCGAATATACATAAAATTCAGGATAAATTCTCATATATCCATCAATCAGGTTAAATAATTTTCAACATTTTGCCAATCTTTTTTATTTTTATTTTTGCTATAGTACTTATCATGAGTTGAATTGTGTTCTCCACAAAAGATATTGAAGTCGTAACCCTCCAGTGCCTGTAAATGTGATCATATTTGGAAACAGAGTCTTTGCAGATGATCGAGTTAAGATGAAGTCTTTTTTTTTTTTTTTTGGGGGGGGGGCCATCAATCCAATATAGGTAGTGTCCTTATAGAAAGGGAAATTTGGACACAGAGACAGATATGTAGAGGGAAGACGAGGTAGAGATATGGGGAGAATGTCATCTATAAGCCAAAGATGCCTGAGGCTACTAGAAGATAGGAAAGAGGCATGAACAGATTCTCCCTTACCACCCTCAGAAGGAACCACCTGCTGACACCTTGGAATTTGGACTTCTGCCCTCCAGAACTGTAAGACAATAAATTTCTGCTGTTCTAAGTCACCCAATTTATGTACTTTGTTATGGCAATCCTGGCAAACTATACAGTATTTTAAAGCAAATGCCAGATATTGTGTCATTTTACCTATAAATATTTCAGTATGTGTAGTATATATTTCTAATTGCTAAGAACTTTACAATATAATTTTGATGTCATTATCAATGATATAATAATGTCATCTAGTATCCTATCTGTATTGATTTGTCTTTTTCCATCTGGTTTATCTGATTTGAGATCCATTAAAGTTCTCACATTACATTTGCTTATTTTATTTTATTTTTTTTTGAGACGGAGTCTCGCTCTGCCGCCCAGGCTGGAGTGCAGTGGCTGGATCTCAGCTCACTGCAAGCTCCGCCTCCTGGGTTCACGCCATTCTCCTGCCTCAGCCTCCCGAGTAACTGGGACTACAGGCGCCTGCCACCGCGCCCGGCTAGTTTTTTTGTATTTTTTAGGAGAGACGGGGTTTCACCGTGTTAGCCAGGATGGTCTCGATCTCCTGACCTCGTGATCCGCCCGTCTCGGCCTCCCAAAGTGCTGGGATTACAGGCTTAAGCCACCGCGCCCAGCCTGCTTATTTTATTTTTTTGAGATGGAGTCTTGCTCTGTGACCCAGGCTGGAGTGCAGTGGCGTGATCTTGGCTCACTGCAACCTCTGCCTCCCAGGTTCAAGCGATTCTCCTACCTCAGCCTCCAGAGTAGCTGGGGTTACAGGCATGCACCACTACACCTGGCTAATTTTTGTATTTTTGGTAGAGATGGGGTATTACCATACTGGCCATGCTGGTCTCGAACTCCTGGCCTCAAGTGATCCGCCTGCCTCAACCTCCCAAAGTGCTGGGATTACAGGCATGAGCCACCGTGCCTGGCCACATTTGCTTATTTCATTTTTAAAAATTCCAGCTGGGTGAGGTGGAGCATGCCTGTAGTTCCAGTTATGGGGAAGGCTAGTCTGGGCCTGTCTCTCTCTTTCTTTCTCTCTCTCTCTCTCTCTGTGTGTGTGTGTGTTTGTGTGTGTGTGTGTGTGTGTGTGTGAGAGAGAGAGAGAGAGAGAGAGAGACAGGGTGCTCTGTCGCCCAGGCTGGAGTGGAGTGGAGCAATCACAGCTCACTGTAGCCTTGAACTCCTCAGCTCAAGCTATTCTCCTGCCTCAACCTTCTGAGTAGCTAGGACTACAGGCACGCGTCACCATGCCCAGTTAACTTTTCAGATTATTTGTAGACAGGGTCTCACTATGTTGTCCAGGCTGGTCTTGAACTCCTGGGCTCAAGGGATCCTCCTGTCTTGGCCTTCCAAAATGTTAGGATGACAGGCATGGGCCACCATGCCTGGCTGAGACCTTGACTCTTAAAAAAAAAAAAAATTTCCCTTTCTTATTTCCCCATGAAGCCATTAATCTGTTAGATTGGGTCACCTGTCTTATAGAACATTCATGTTCTGAATTTGGCTGATTGCTTTATTTTAGTGTCTTCTAGCTTTATTTATTTACTTATTTATTTATTTAGAGCTGGGATCTTACTCTGTCACCCAGGCTGGAATGCAGTGGCACTATCTTAGTTTACTGCAGCTTCCAACTCTTCAGTTCAAGCAATCCCCCTACCTCAGCCTCCCAAGTAGCTAGGACCATAGGTGCAAGCTGCCACACCTGGCTAATTTTGTATTTTTCTATGGGGCTTCACTATGTTGTCCAGGCTAATCTTGAGCTCCCAGCCTCAAGTGATACTCCTACCTTGGCCTCTCAAAGCGCTGGGATTACGGGCATGAACCACTGCACCCAGCCTATGTCTTAAACAAAACAAAACAAAACAAAACAAAACAAAACAAAAACAGCTTTATGGAAGTATAATTTACATACCATAAAATTCACCTGTTTTAGACATACAATTTAATGATTTTTAGAAAATGTACAGAGCTATGAAACTATCACTACAATCCAGTTACAGAACATTTACTCAAACGATATCACATGACTGTTTATAATCAAACATTCCCCTTTCCACCTCATTAAAGACCTTCTGCACAGCAAAAGAAACTAGCAACAGAGTAAACAGACAACCCACAGAATGGGAGGAAATATTCTCAAACTATGCAACTGACAAAGGTGTAATATCCAGCATCTATAAGGAACTTAAATCAACAAGCAAAAAACAAGCCCATTAAAAAGTGGGCAAAGGACATGAACAGACACTTCTCAAAAGAAGACATACAGGCAGACAACAAACACATGAAAAAATGAGGTGGACTCTTAGTTCTGTTCCATAGATCTGTATGTCTGTCCTCAATATCACTAATCATCAGAGAAATACAAATCAAAGCCACAATGCGATACCACCTCATGCCAGTCAGAATGGCTACTATTAAAAAGTCAAACAACAACAACAACAGATGCTGGTGAGACTGTGGAGAAAAAGAAATGTTTATACACTGTTGGTGGGAATGTAAACCAGTTCAGCCACTATGGAAAGCAGTTTGGAGATATTTCAAAGCACTAAAAATAGAACTACCATTCAACCCAGCAATCCATTACTGGGCATATATCCAAATGAAAAGACATTGTTCTACCAAAAAGACAAGTGCCCTGGTATGTTCATCACAGTACTAGTCACAATAGCAAAGACATGGATTCAACCTAGGTGCCCATCAACAGTGGACTGGATAAAGAAAATGTAGTGCAATATGTATCATGAAATACTATGCAGCTATAAAAAAGAACAAAATCATGTCCTTTGCAGCAACATGGATGTAGCTGGAGGCCATTATCCTAAGCAAAGTAATGTAGAAACAGAAAACCAGGTATCACATGGTCTCACTTATAAGTGGGAGCTAAACATTGGATACACATAGACATTAAGATGGGAACAATAGGCTGGGCGCAGTGCCTCATGCTTGTAATCCCAGAACTTTGGGAGGCCAAGGCGTGTGGATCACTTGAGGTTAGGAGTTTGAGACCAGCCTGGCCAAAACGTGGTGAAACCCCATCTCTACTAAAAATACAAAAATTAGCCAGGCATGCTGGCAGATACCTGTAATCCCAGCTACTCAGGAGGTTGAGGCAGGAGAATTGCTTGCACCCGGGAGGTGGAGGCTGCTGTTAGCTGATATCATGCCAGTGCACTCCAGCCTGGGCAACAGAGTGAGAATCATCTCAAAAAAAAACACAAAAAAACAAAACAAAAAAAAACGGGAACAATAGACATTGAGGATACATAATGCGGGGGAGGGAGGAGAGCAAGAGTTGAAAAAACACCTGTTTTGTTCTACGCTCACTACCTGGGTGATGGGTTCAATCACACCCAAATCTCACCATCATACAATATACCATGTAACATACTTGCACATCTAAGTAACAGTTGAAATAATAATTAAAAAAAAAATCCCCTTTCTTGTCACATCTCAGGCAATCACTAATCTGCCTCCTGTCTCTATAGATTTATAGATTTGCTTTTTCTGTCACTTAAAAAAAAACTGTAGCCATTCTATTGGGTGTGAAGTGGTATCATCAAGGTTTTGGTTTGCATTTCCCTATGACATGATGTTGAGGATCTTTTCATGTGCTTGTCAGCCATTTGTGTATCTTCTTTGGTGAAATGTTCATTCAAGTCTTTTGCCTATTTGGAAATTAGGTTGTTAGTGATTTTTTTGAGTTGGAAGAGTTCTTATCTTTTCATTTCCTTATTTTCTTTCTTTTCTCAGAGACAGGGTCTTGCTCCATCACCCAGACATGATCAAAACTGCAGTCTAGAACTCCTGGGCTCAACTGATCCTAATGCCTCAGTTTCCCAAGGAGGTGGGACTACAGGCTCATGCCATGCCTGGCTAATTAAAAAAAAAATTTTTTTTTGACATGCAGTTTCACTCTTATTGCCCAGGCTGGAGGGCAATGGTGTGATCTCAGCTCACTGCAACCCCTGCCTCCCAGGTTTAAGCAATTCTCCCGCCTCAGCCTCCTGAGGAGCTGAGATTACAGGCGTACACCACCACAACTGACTTATTTTTGTATTTTCAGTAGAGATGCGGTTTCGCCACGTTGGCCAGGCTGGTCTCAAACTCCTGACCTCAGGTGATCCACCCGCCTTGGCCTCCCAAAGCGCTAAGATTACAGGTGTGAGCCACTACGCCCGGCCCCTTTAAGATTTTTTATAGAGATAGGGTCTCACTTTGTTGCCCAGGCTTTTCTCACACTCCCAGCTCCAAATGATCCTCCTGCCTCAGATTCCCAAAGTGCTGGGATTACAGGCATGAGCCACTGGGCCTGGCCTCTTTTTTTTCTTCTTGAGACAGAGTCTCATTCTGTCATCCAGGCTGGAGTGCTGTGGCGTGATCACAGCTTACTGCCCCCTCAACCTCCCTGAGCTCAGGTGATCCTCCCTCCTCAGCCTCCTGAGTAGCTAGGACTATAGGTGCATGACACCACACCTGGCTAATTTTTGCGTTTTCTTTGTAGAGACGTGTTTTGCCATGTTCTCCAGGCTGGTCTTGAACTCCTGGTTCAAGCGATCCACTTGGTTTGGCCTCCCAAAATGCTGGGATTACCTGCATGAGCCACTGTACCTGACTCTCATTTTCTTAATGGTGTCTTTGGGGTTCAAAATCTTTAATTTTTAAGAAATAAAATTTATAAAACTCTTACAGTTTTAGCTCTCATGTTAGGTCTGTAATCCAAGTAAGGATCAAACTGCTCTAGCACAATTTGTGTAAAAATCTATCCTTTTCCTGTTGAGTTGCCTGGAGATCTCAGGTGAAAATCAATGACCATAAACCTAAGGGTTTATTTTTGGACTCTTAGTTCTGTTCCACAGATCTGTATGTCTGTCCTTATGCCAGTACCATACTTGTTTTTTTTTTTTTGAGACAGAGTCTCGCTCTGTCGCCCAGGCTGGAGTGCAGTGGCACAATCTTGGCTCACTGCAAGCTCTGCCTCCCGGGTTCACACCATTCTCCTGCCTCAGCCTCCCGAGTAGCTGGGACTACAGGCGCCTGCCACCACGCCCAGCTAATTTTTTTGTATTTTTAGTAGAGACGGGGTTTCACTGTGTTAGCCAGGATGGTCTCAATCTCCTGACCTCGTGATCCACCCGCCTCGGCCTCCCAAAGTGCTGGGATTATAGGCATGAGCCACCGAGCCCGGCCTTGACATCATACTTGTCTTGACTACCATAGCTTTATAGTAAGTTTTGAGCTTGGGAAGTATAAGTTCTTCAACTTTTTTGTTGTTTTTCAACATTGTTCTGGATATTCTGTGTTCTTTGTATTTCCATATAACTTTTTTTTTTTTTTTTTTTTTTTTTTTTTTTTTTTTTTTTGAGGCCGGTCTCCGCTGTCGCCAGGCCTGGAGTGCAGTGGCGTGGTCTCGACTCACTGCAAGCTCTCCTGGGTTCCGCCATTCTCCTGCCTCCCAGCCTCCTGAGTAGCTGGGACTACAAGGCGCCCACCACAGCGCCCGGCTAATTTTTTTTTTTTTTTTTTGAGGCGGGGTCTCACATCACCAGGCTGGAGTGCAGTGGCGGATCTCAGCTCACTGCAAGCTCATGCCTCCGGGTTCCGCCATTCTCCTGCCTCCAGCCTCCCAGCTGGAGTACAGGCGCCCGCCGCTTCGCCTGGCCTAGTTTTTGTATTTTTTAGTAAGGCGAGTTCCCGTGTCAGCCAGGATGGTGATCTCTCCTGACCTCGTGATCCCGCCCGTCTGACCCTTCCCAAAGTGCTGGGATTACAGGCTTGAGCCACGGCGCCCGGCCCGACTAATTTTTTGTATTTTTTAGTAGAACAGGGTTTCACTGTGGTCTCGATCTCCCTGACCTTGATCCGTAGCCTGGGCCTCCCAAAGTGCTGGGATTACAGGCATGAGCCGCAGCCTTGACCCCCATATAACTTTTAAGATGAGCTTGTCAATTTCAGCAAAAAAATCCAACTGAGATTCTAATTCGGTTTGTGATAATCCTATAGATCGGTGAGAGCTGCCCTCTTAGATCACTTGGGCCCAGGAAGTCGAGGCTGCAGTGAGCTATGATTGCACTACTGCACCCCAGCACCTGAGTGACTAAGCAAGACCCTGTCTCAAAATAATTTAAAAAAAAAAAAAGAAAGAAAAAAAAAAAAAGAAATGTTCCCAGTCGGGCACAGTGGCTCATGCATGTAATCTCAACACTTTGGGAAGCCAACGTGGGAGGACTGCTCAAGCTCAGGAGTTCAAGACCAGCCTGGGCAATATAAGGAGACCTCGTCTCCACAAAAAATAAAGAAATAAAAATCAGCCAGGCATGGTGGCATATGCCTGAGGTCCCAGCTACTTTGGCGTCTAAGGTGGGAGGACTGTTTGAGCCCAGGAGCTTGAGGCTGCTGTGAGGCATGAATGTGCCACTGCACTCCAGCTTGGGCAACAGAAAAGAGACCCTCTCTTAAAATAAAATAAAATAAAATAAAATAAAATAAAATAAAATAAAATAAAATAGATCCCAAAGAAGCAGCCGCCTGCTTTGGGCAGATTACTTTTAAATTTCAAGGAGTTCAAGAACCAAGCTGTACCTGTGTTTCAATATTTATTTACCCAAGTTTGTTCCAAATATTAACAACACATACTGTATGTCAGGGACAAAGCTTTAGGATTTCTAGGGAAGCTGTAAGAAAGACTAACACACAGCCACTGGTCTATGAGATCATGCAGGACTGCATACTTTGAACTCTTCTGAGATTTGCTTTAATTTAAAGAAAACTGAACACAAAGATGTATATACCATGAACATTGTACAAAACATCTGTGAACTATAGAGCTAGGGAATAAAAAAAGCAGTTCAGAAAGGTAGCCTTGAAAGAAGGAAATATGTCCATGAAAGACAAAATTAGTACTTCAAATGTCCAAAGCTCTTAGTGACTCTAAAAAAAGGTCTTTAGTTAACAACAAGATCTTTAATTTTCCCCCAAAAGATCTCCAGGGATTTTCAGATCCTGATTCCCTTCAAATCTACAAAGGTCCCTAGGCTCAGGGCAATGCCAAATGTTCTTGAGGTCTGCTCCCTTCTTCCCCGTTCCCAGCATCATCATGTGTGTGGGAGGAACTGAGTTGTTTTTATCCTGCTCACTGCATAAGTACAGCAGAAGCCAACTGGGAGTTCTATTCCCCAATATGCTCATTGTACAATGCTTAGCTCCTAGAAGGGTGGGTAGAAAAGAGCTGACAGGCAAAGAAGCAGTTTATAGTAGCTGCATGTTTAAAAACTGAAATTCATCTAGACACCCTGTGTGAACACATTTAGATTTTCGGCACTGCTGTGAATGAGATCGTAAGAATTTCTAGCCTAGTGCGAGAAATGGTGTGCATGTTGATATAGTCCACAGTGACTCAGTGAGGAAGGAAAGCCATCATTAATTTAAACTGAGTGTGTTGGCTAGGTGTAATGGCTCATGCCATAATCCCAGCACTTTGGGAGGCCGAGGTGGATGGATCACCCGAGGTCAGGAGTTTGAGACCAGCCTCCCAACATGGCAAAACCCCACCTCTACTAAAACTACAAAAAATTAGCCAGGTGTGGAGGCACGCACCTGTAATCTCAGCTACTCAGGAGGCCGAGGCAGGAGACTCACTTGAACCTGGGAGGTGGAGGTTGCAGTGAGCTAAGATTATGCCACTGTACTCCAGCCTGGGAGACAGAGCAGACTCTGTTTCAAAAAAAAAGGAAAAAATAAAAAACAAAAAAACCCAAAAACTGAGTGTGTCTTGCCAGCTTATATGGCTGCACAGAATGACTTTTTCCAAACCAAGCTAAGTTCAAAGTTTGGGAACCAGAGAAAGGTATTGGGTGAGAACAGAATGAAGAAAACCCAGTTGCACAAAAAAATGTCAAATACAAGAGAAACTTAGTTTTATCACAGGCTTCTCTTTGCCTAAATATGAATGTTAACAGAAAGGAAGTGTCATGGATGGCTTCTGAATTCAGATGCCAGTGGAACTGGAGCTTGAAACTAGAGACAACAATTCGGATGAGGATAAAAGCTTCCTACAGTAACTTAACTATCTTGCAGTGTTCAATGCAACAACATAACTCCTCTATTTGAAGACCTTCAGATAATCACCTTCTACTTTATTTGGCAATCTTTTTTTTTTCTTTTTTTTAACTGAGATGGAGTCTTGTTCTGTCACCCAGGATGGAGTGCAGTGGCACGATCGCGGCTCACTGCAAGCTCTGCCTTCTGGGTTCACACCATTCTCCTGCCTCAGCCTCCTGAGTAGCTGGGACTACAGGCGCCTGCCCCCACACCCGGCTAATTTTTTTGTATTTTTAGTAGAGACAGGGGTTTCACCATGTTAGCCAGGATGGTCTCGATCTCCTGACCTTGTGATCTGCCCACCTCGGCCTCCCAAAGTGCTGGGATTACAGGCGTGAGCCACTGCGCCCAGCCAGATTTGGCAATCTTAAACATGTTCCAACAAAGAAGTGTCTTCTCTCCCACTAAAAGAATCAGAGCTAATTCACTGCTTCCTAATCACTGCAATTTAGAAGAAACTAGAGACCAAGATATGCTTGAAATAATCAAGTATGCTCAGAACTAGGGAAAAGGGAATGACCTACGGCTACTACTTACTAGCTACCTTTAATTTTAACAAGAGATGCTGGGGCAAGCACCTGTGGTGTGGCTATCTGGTATTTGCTATATAGGAAGGCACTAGCCATACCATCCCAATGCCTGATCTTGGTCTCACTGTAAGTGGTAGGAATAACAGATTCTTGATTGTTAGGAGTGCATATGGAGTTATCAAACTAGACGTCTGCCTGTTCAGCAGGGTAGGCTATCTCACCATAGCCCTGAGGTGCTCAGGCCCTCTCAAAAAAAAAGCAGTTGTGTTGAGGTGAAAACCCTGGACTCAAAGCAGCAGAGTCTGCCAACAGTGGAAGGATTCTTAAGAGTTCCAAGTGCTGCTCCAGGTCCAGTTTTTAGGTGACCTTGTGCGTTTGTTCTTGTTCTTGTCCACATCCAGCTTTCCTTTCTGACTGATGGCCCGGCTGACTGATAGTGATTTCAGGCTCAACACTAGACACAGAAACAACAGCATACATACACTACTCTATGAGCTTCCATTAATTGTGTAATAAATTCTTTATTTTCTATGACTCACAGCATTTCTGTTTCTCTGATATAAAAATTGCTACTAGAAGTGGTCCTGGGGAAAAGAAAAAAAAAAAACCAGAATCTTGAAGATGGGTTTGCTGAACTTGTTCTGTGTTATTTGGAATTGGTTCTCTGATTTGATTAGATTTAAAGGCCTATCAACTAATTGGATGAGGCCCACCCAGATTAGCCAAGATAATCTCTCTTACTTAAAATCAATGGATTGTTGCTATTAATTACATACAAAAATACCTTCATAACAACACCTAGATTAGTGTTTGACGGAATAAATGGATACTACAGACTAGCAAAATTGATACATAAAACTAACCATCACACAGACTAATGAGAGCCACATGTCTAATAAGTAACACAGGAATTGGCAAAGCCTTCCTAGGCAGAATCACACTGCTGTTCACCCTCACCCATCTCAACTCAGCGTGCAAGAACCTGCTGAGATCTAGAAGTCTCTCACTCCCCAAGAGGTGCTCAAGAAAGCACTCTGCACAGCACCACTGACAAGAAGCTTCTACTCAAAGATAAGCCCAAGAGTGTTATGTCTCTCAAGTTATCCCTCAAAGCTGCCTGGCCCATACAACACTGGGTGAAAACTGACACATTCATTTGCACTCCACTCTAGTCTCACTGGTCTAGCCAATATGACATTTCAGCAGGTCATGCCCATCATGAGGTAGAGTCTGTTTTCTCATCTCATGAATCTAGGCTGGCCTTGTGACAGCCTTGACCAGAATTCTCCCAAGTACACTAAGCAATATTCCTACTGTCTTCAGGCCTGGTTCTAAGCTGGTTGTGTAGGAGATGGTCATGGCAAAGGTTCATTGAAGGATCACTCAAGAGTTCATGCCTCAAAGCTTTGTTTCAGCTTCTGCATGGCTAGAGTTATACTAAATTTAAATATATATACATTTGAGATGGAGTTTTACTCTTGTTGCCCAGGCTGGAGGGCAGTGGCACGATCTCGGCTCACTGCAACCTCTGCTTCTCAGGTTCAAGCGATTCTCCTGCCTCAGCCTCCCAAGTAGCTGGGATTACAGGCATGCGCCACCACACCCGGCTCATTTCTTGTATTTAGTAGAGACAGGGTTTCATTATGTTGGTCAGGCTGGTCTTGAACTCCTGACCTCAGGTGATCCACCCACCTCGGCCTCCCAAAGTGCTGGGATTACAGGCATGAGACACCGTGCCCGGGATAAAAGATATTATAAAACAACCTAGCTCAGACATTCCCCACCCTTGAGGTTCAACAGCTGGGTAAGTAACTTTCTCCTAAGTACCAGGTATGTACAAGACACTAAGTTGACATCTATATATTAATGCTTACAAATTTATATCTGAAGCATAGTCCTATCCTCGGAGCACTGAGTCTATACATGACCTCCTCCTGTTTACCTGGATCCCCAAATGAACTTTGGATTTCCCTGCTACAAACCCAGTGCTCCCTATCTCATTACTATCCTGCTGCTCAAACCTGAAATGTGAGTCTTTTTTGACACCACTCCACTTCTCAACCCCAAGGTTCAAACACCAAGTCCTCAGATTTTACCTGCTAAATCCTTCTCTAATTTATCTACTTTTCTCCAACTCTTCTGTCAATACCCTAGTTCAAATACCATTACTTCTCCCTGGATTACTACAATACCCTCCTTTACTTGGTCTCTCTGCATCCTCTCTTACCCAACTCCAATCCCTTCTCCATATCGCATCCAGAGTTATCTTTCGAAGGCAAATTTGATTGTGTCATTCCCTAATAAAATGCTTTGGTAGTAGCTGGGCGCGGTGGCTCATGCCTGTAATCCCAGCACTTTGGGAGGCCAAGGTGGGCGGATCACGAGGCCAGGAGATGGAGACCACCCTGGCCAACATGGTGAAACCCTATCTCTACTAAAAATACAAAAATTAGCTGGGTGTGGTGGGGCATGCCTGTAATCCCAGCTACTTGGGAGGCTGAGGCAGGAGAATCGCTTGAATCAGGGAGTTGGAGGTGGCAGTGAGCCAAGATTGCGCCATTGCACTCCAGCCTGGCGGCAGAGTGAAGCTCCGTCTCAAAAATAAACAAAAAATGCTTCGGTAGTTGGGACTATAGTAGATTGTTTTAAAAATGGTCACAGCTGGGCGCGGTGGCTCACACCTGTAATCCCAGCACTTTGGGAGGCTGAGGTGGGCGAATCACCTGAGGTTGGGAGTTCGAGACCAGTCTAACCAACATGGAGAAACCCTGTCTCTACTAAAAATACAAAATTAGCCGGGCATGGTGGCGCATGACAGCTACTCAGGTGGTTGAGGCAGCAGAATTGCTTGAACCTGGTAGGCGGAGGTTGCGGTGAGCCGAGATCGTGCCACTGCACTCCAGCCTGGGCAACAAGAGCAAAACTCCATATCAAAAAAAAGAAAAAAAAAAAGGTGACCACAATTATTCCCCTCTCTGTACCCGTATCCTTTTGTAAAGTGACTTTGCAGCTCCTCCCATCATGAGGTAGAGTCTATTTTGTTATCTCATGACTCTGGGCTGGGCTTGTGACTGCTCTGATCCAAAGAATGTGGTGCAAATGATGCTGTTCCAGCCCTTTCTCCAATACACAAGGTTAAGAAGTCTCATCTCTGCCCACAAAGACTCTGTTGCCAGAGCACATTCAAACACAAGATGACACTCTGGCTCCATTAATGTCCTCTTTCAACAAATTTACTAGGATTCTACTATATGTCAGGCCATGTATTAGACCTTAGGTCTACAAAGACAAAATACAACCACTATCCTTATGTAACTTATAATCCAGAGCAATACAGGGTTATAGATGTTACCACAGAACTTTCCTCAGGATATAGGGGAGCACAAAGGAAGAAGGACAGTTCTGCCTATAACAGGAAAGATTAGAAAAATCTTCACAGAAAAATGATACTTGAGCTGAGTCTTGAAAGAAAAATGGGTACTTAGCCAGGGAGAGAAGAGTAACTTTGGCTGAAGGATTACCAGGAATGGTGAAAAGTAAAAGGACAGAGGCATTAAAAGGAATGCAGAAGTTAAGAGAACTATAAGCAATTTTTCATAGCTACTGATAGAATGTTGAGAATGGGGTTGTGGTAGAGAAAGATATAAGGCTGGAGGGGTAAGCATGATTAGATAACTGAGGGCTTTAGGAATTTGTGCTTTATTCTATAAGCAATGTATTTATAGGTTTGGGGTAAAGAGATAGCAGAAAGCAAAGTTGAAAATTCTGGAGAGTGTTGAAAAATCTAATGGCGAAAAGGTTCCAGGAGTGGCAGAAGAAAGGGGGTAAAAGGCATAAATTGAAGGGACTGGCCCCAAACTTCTTCCAATGCTGGAGGAAAGGAATCGAAGGTGGGTCTGAATAAAGGCAAAGTCATGGATGGGGTAGCTGGGGAAATCAGCAGGCCTGTGTTTTGACAGGAGAGTGGTGATGGCAGAGAACAGCTTCTGAGAGGAGTGAAAAGCTGGCCCAGGACAAATGGAACAATGCAGAGTGATTCTGAGGGTTCAGCTAAGATAGGAGCCATGAATTTATAGTGCTGCCAATTTATATCCGTACATAATATTTCTCCTAAAGACTTTGGACTTGGAGAGAAATGCCTGAAGGCACAGGACCTAGACTGGATGAAGAAGGAAATGAAGGAAGAGAGAGAGAGAGAGAGAGGGAGAGAAAAAAGAGAGGGTAGGAGTGGTAGTAGTAAGGGACTAGAAAGATTTGAGGCTGAAATGAAGGAAACAGGATTCTGAGTAAAGATGGCAGATTAAACACAAGTGTTAACTCATCCTCCTTCTGAAAACTCATTGAAGTGTCAGTACAGAATTTTTTTTTAAGACATAAACCCACAAGGACAAAGACCACAAGAAGAGATGATGACAAAATTTCGGAAGCTGGAAAACCAAAGGATGGTGGTGGTAACAGATTCAGCATATCCAAGAAAGCTGAATCCTAAACCATCTATAAGCAAAGCTAAGAAGCAACTTGATTTGTATCTCAGGAGCCCTGAAATGATCACGAATTGGCAGCACAGCTTTTACCCACCCAGGCAGGAGATTGGAAGATTGTTCTCTGAAGTCTATACAGCCAGCTCCAAAGAAAAGACTTAAAGATATTGACGTGGGTTCTCTTATAGCCATATCATTTTATAGAAGTAAATTAAAAGTACAGAAGAGTAACAATACACTGGACAAGATACCTTGGGAAAGGTTTGTGATCCTAATTTCCACAAGCCCCTTTCCCCGCCTATACTTGCCCCCACCCCAAACTGCAAATCAGAGATGTATTTTGGGAATTAGGGCTGGTTAGTAGCAGTGGAGGTACTAATTTACATAAATAGTATTTCAAGACTTCCACACCACTGGGAAAATAATCAAGGGTTTAAACCATTTCTCACCATCTGTAGTCCCAGAAATACATATCTGGCCATGATCTTTGAGGTCTTGACTGAAGTCCTTGACTCCCCAGATATAAATGTCTAAACCTTCCAAGATGACCTTGTGAACATTTTATTCCATTTTAAAGATATCCTTTAGGAGCTTGTTTTAATATTTTCATTACTCTTCCAGTAAAAAGACTTGACAACTATTCAAAAGAAAACAATGTAACATTGGGGAAAAGCTACATGATTTTCTTATTAAATATTTGGCACAAATATCTTTTACTTAATGAACTATTAAAAACATATGTCTGTCAGAAATAAAGCAGGAATTTTAGAGCTGGTGGGGGGGGGGTTTCTTTAAAGACCAACTAAGCCAATTTCAGCCGGGAAAAACTGAGGCTTAGAAAAATAAAGTTATTTGCTCAAGGTCACACAGCTGGTTTTCTCCAGCCTAGATTGCAAATTCTCTGAACTTGAATTTTCAATATCAAGCTCTTTCTACCAGTAACATTGTTTCCCACTACATGTAATGCCTCTCCAAGTCAGAAAGGCATCAATCAGACATGTAGGAAAGGTGTTGTGCTTTGTTTAAATCCAATGAGGCCCTTTGGAGTAAAGTTACTAGTACTGACTGATGACTAAATAGCTTGCTGCGGGGGCTGCCTCTGCATCTGACCATATTCTAACAAGTGTCTTTGAAATCAAGCAAACATTTTATCCCTCCCTGCCCCCCAGTAATGCTTTTTTTTCTTTCTATTTTTTTAAGAGAGAAATGGGTCTTGCTATGTTGCCGAGGCGGGTCTGAAACTTCTGGGTTCAAGCAATCCTCCCACCTCAGTCTCCTAAAGTGCTGGGATTACAGGTGTGAGCCACCACACCCAGCCTCTCTCTCAGAAAGAGAGAAAACTGACAATGACATTCTATCATTGTCCTTTCCTCTCTTTTTTTAAATTTTTAAAAAAAATTTTCATAGGTTTTGGTGGTATTTCGTTACGTGAGTAAGTTATTCAGCGGTAATTTGTGAGATTTTGGCGCACCCATCTCCTGAGCAGTATACACTGAACCCAATTTACAAAAGTTAAAAAAACTTTACAAGAAGTTTCTGATTTTCCTATACACATGAAGGCCTTATCCATGATAACTGGTGTTTGCCCACTAGGAACTAGCCTCCATCTTTAGAAATTCAGCTTTTTAAAAAAGATAAAAGACAGCAGGAAGTACTGTATTCTTATAATCAGAAAGTGCTTGAAAATTTGAATCTAATTAGCTTTTAACCAGCATCTCACTGAGGCAGGAGGAGCACAACACCCCAGAGGGTCATAGGAAGGAGAGAACATTTTTATGCGTATTTATCCAGCCAGCAACCCTTTTATAACTACACACCAAAGATCCTGAATCACTGGGGTGTGGATTACAAATTAAAATAACAAGGAAAACAATCTGCCAACAAATAAAAATGCAACCTACTCTTAGGAAACTGACAGAAGATCTATCTGGTCTCAGTGACTCCAGTGCTTAGTCAAGGCCCTGAGCTTGACATCTATGAAGGAAAAAGACACATCCACCTGCTTTTCATTATCACCTCACCTCTGACTATGTCCATCTTCTTTGCTGCCATCATGCCCAAGCCTTGCTCTTGTTGTCGAATATAATTACAATTAAGGCATTTACTAACACTCCATTGTATGGAGCCATAAACTAGTTCCCAGGGAGGTTAAACAGAAAGCAGAAAACAACCTCCACCAACCCTTTAGTTGTAACCAGAGAAACAGATGACTCTTGCTTTTAAGAACTTAATGTCTAAGGCTGCTATCTCTAATACAGAACAAAGCATAAACATCAGTGCTTGATGGATGCATGTGAGTCAGGTCCTCATTTCACATAATAATTGCTAATCACAATTAGTTTTCCTTTCTGTATTCCAAAGGACATAATTCCTTGAGAGTCTTGAATTTAGCAATGTAACACTGTGATACTTTTCAAGTCTTATACCTTAAATCTATCCTACACACTTCTGTCAGATTATTTTTTTTCAGAATCCTATATTTGAATAATCATTTCCTTCCTCAAAAGTCTTTAATAATTCCCTGGTATTCAAGGCCCTCTATTTTTAGACCAACCTAACATCTCAGCCAAGTTTCCCAACATGAACCTTCCATTCAGGTCAAATTGTCCTTCCCCACCTTTGCTCATGGCATTCTCTGTATATAGGATTCAGCTAGCTTCCCATGTCCCTTTCCATATCTGGACCAAATCAATCTTTCAAGTCCGAATTATTCTATTCGGTTTCCCTGACCACCTCAGCCCCTAGGATTAGATACCTCCTTTGAATTCTTAGAATACTGTCTGTTGGCCATAACTGTTCAGTATCTGATATTCCTTGCTATTGTTTGTTAACCTTTTACATGCATAATTCTATCTTCCACCAAGGCTGATGAGCTATTTGAGATAAAGTCCCCTGCCTCAAGGAGAAAGTCTTCTGCCTTAAATACCAAAACAGTGGTTTGACCAGATTTGAAGGATGTGTGCCTGAAAAGTAGAATGTCCTCATGAATAAGGACCAGTTCTGTCCCTAACTGGAGATGACACTGAACAAAACCCCTTCTTCCTCGCTTTCAGAATCACTGCCTGAAATATAGAAGACTGGACTAACTAAATGACCTTCCAGCTGTGGCAGTTTATAATTCTAGAAATATTACTTTGGGGCAAAAGCAATTGCGTTTTTTTAAATGGCAAAAACTGCAACTACTTTTGCACCAACCCAATAGCTACAAATAAGATCATATTTTTTAATACATTAAGAGATATTTATTGTTTAATTGCATCTTGTGGCGAGCTTTTCTGAAATACAAAAAAACTCCCTCTGCTTCCTACGTTTTGATTTTGATAAATGGATTTAGGAAAAAAAAAATCCAAAACAAAACCCTTACTTCTTTCTTCACAGAATTCCAGAGCTAGTCAGCTATTTCCTGACCACTGTAAGAAACAAGCTGTGCTCACAAGGCTCCATCACAGATATTCTTTATGGAGAAAAAAAAGAACCTGAGTGGGGTCAGCAAACTACAGCCTGCCAGTTAAATGGCCCTATTGCCTGTTTTAATGGGAAAAAAAAAAAAATTCTTGTACAGATAGGGTCTCGCTCTGTCACCCAGGCTGGAGTGGAGGGGCATGAAAAAAGTTCACTGTAGCCTTAAATTCCTGAGTGCAAGGGATCCTCCCGTCTCTGCCCCCAAATAGCTGGGACTACAGGCACGCGTCACCATGCCCAGCTAATTTTTCAAAAACTTTTTGTAGAGATGGGGGTCACAGGATGTTGCCCAGGCTGGTCTCAAACTCCTGGCCTCAAGTGATCCTCTTGTCTCGGTCTCCCAAAGTGGACATCAGAGGTGTGAGCCACCACACTCAACCTTACTTGCTTTTAAAACTTTTTAAATTAGGAATTTTTTCTTTTTTTTTTTTTAGACAGAGTTTCGCTTTTGTTGCTCAAGCTGGAGTGCAATGGCGCGATCTCGGCTCACTGCAACCTCCGCCTCCCGGGTTCAAGTGATTCTCCAGCTTCAGCCTCCCAAGTAGCTATAGGTGTGAGCCACCATGCCTGGGTAACTTTTTGTCTTTTTAGTAGAAATGGGTTTCACTATGTTAGCCAGGCTGGTCTCGCACTCCTTACCTCAGGTGATCCACCCACCTCGGCCTCCCAAAGTGTTGGGATTATAGGTGTGAGCCACCGTGCCCAGCCGGAGTTTTTAAAATACAGAAAAGTATAAAGAAAAAAATAATAATCATCAATACTTCCACATTCCAGAATTGTTACTATCTCAGCTAAATGTTGTTTTTAAAAAAGAAACATCACATTTATTTTATGAAAAAGGATGTACTTATCTTACAGAATTCAAGGACTTTAGAGAATTACTAAGAGTTTAAAAAATTCTCCCTCCCTCCCTCCCTTCCTTCCATTTATTTTTTTGAGACGGAGTCTCGCTCTGTCACCCAGGCTGGAGTGCAGTGGTGCGATCTCGGCTCACTGCCAGCTCCGCCTCCCAGCTTCATGCCATTCTCCTGCCTCAGCCTCCCAAGTGGCTGGGACTACAGGCACCCGCCACCATGCCCGGCTAATTTTTTGTATTTTTAGTAGAGATGAGGTTTCACCGTGTTAGTCAGGATGGTCTCAATCTCCTGACCTTGTGATCCGCCCGCCTTGGCCTCCCAAAGTGCTGGGATTACAGGCGTGAGTTAATGTGCCTGGCCCATTATTTATTTTAAAATTTTATATATATTTTTTGGCCAGGTGCGGTGCCTCATACCTGTAATCCCAGCAGTTTGGGAGGCTGAGGCAGGTGGATCATTTGAGGACAGGAGTTCAAGACTAGCCTGGCCAACATGGTGAAATCCTGTCTCTACTAAAAATACAAAAATTAGCTGGGTGGTAGTGGCGCATGCCTGTAATCCCAGCTACTCGGGAGGCTGAGGCAGGAGAATCGTTTGAGCCTGGGAGGCGGAGATTGTGGTGAGCAGAGATTGCACCACTGCACTCCAGTCTGGGCGACAGAGTGAGACCGTGTCTCAAAAAAAAAAAAAAAAAAAAAAAAATTTTTATTTTTTGAGATAGGGTCTCGCTCTGTCGCCCAGGCTGGAATGTAATAGCATGATCACAACGCACTGCAGCCTCGACCTCCCAGGTACTTTCTCTCAAGAATGATGAAAATTCACTGCAGCCTTGACCTCTCAGGCTCAAGCAATCCTCCTGCCTCAGCCACCTCAGCAGCTGGGATTAGAGGCACGTGCCACCGTGCTCAGTGAATTAAAAAAAATAATTTGTAGAGATGAGGTCCTGCTATGTTGCCCAGGCTGGTCTTGAAATCCTGGGCAAAAGTGATTCTCCAGCTTAGGTCTCCCAAAGTGCTGGGATTACAGGAGTGAGCCATTGTGCCTGGCTTTAATTCTCATTACCCAGGAGTAATAATCATTATAGACACTTCTTTATGTACATATACAAATAGATAGATGTACTGTTATAAAAAACAAAATGCTATTTTAAAAATTTTATTTTATTTTAGGCCGGGCGCGGTGGCTCAAGCCTGTAATCCCAGCACTTTGGGAGGCCGAGACGGGCGGATCACGAGGTCAGGAGATCGAGACCATCCTGGCTAACACGGTGAACCCCGCCTCTATTAAGAGCAAAAACTAGCCAGGCGAGGTGGCGGGCGCCTGTAGTCCCAGCTACTCGGGAGGCTGAGGCCGGAGAATGGCTGAACCCGGGAGGCGGAGCTTGCAGTGAGCTGAGATCCGCCACTGCACTCCAGCCTGGGCGACAGAGCCGGTGACTCCGCCTCAAAAAAAAAAAAAAAATTTATTTTATTTTAATATAAAAGCATCACCATGCTGTGGCTCACGCCTGTAATTCCAGCACTTTGGGAGGCCGAGGCGGGCGGATCAGGAGATCGAGACCATCCTGGCTAACACGGTGAAACCCCGTCTCTACTAAAAATACGAAAAATTAGCCGGGCGTGGTGGTGCGCGCCTGTAGTCCCAGCTACTCGGAGGCTGAAGCAGGAGAATGGCGTGAACCCGGGAGGCGGAGCTTGCAGTGAGCCGAGATCGCGCCACTGCACTCCAGCCTGGGCGGCAGAGCGAGACTCCATCTCAAAAAAAAAAAAGTATTCAATTTTAGTGGTATTTAACAAAAGAAAAAGTAAAAATGAAGGAAAAAGTAAACTTAATATATCTTCACCATTAAAGATACTATTTCTTAGAAGATCTCGTGCCTAAAAACAGATTAAGAACAAAAGATTAAGAGGCTGGAATTATTATGGTATTTTTTTTTTTTTTTTTGAGACGGAGTCTCACGCTGTCGCCCAGGCTGAAGTGCAGTGGCCGGATCTCAGCTCACTGCAAGCTCCGCCTCCCGGGTTTGCGCCATTCTCCTGCCTCAGCCTCCCAAGTAGCTCGGACCACAGGCGCCCGCCACTTCGCCCGGCTATTTTTTGTATTTTTTAGTAGAGACGGGGTTTCACTGTGTTAGCCAGGATGGTCTCGATCTCCTGACCTCGTGATCCACCCGTCTCGGCCTCCCAAAGTGCTGGGATTACAGGCTTGAGCCACCGCGCCCGGCCCTATGGTATTTTTTTAGGTTTGTTAATTTTTTCTAACTTCCTACTATGAAAGATGATGTTGTTAACATTCAGCAATGTTTTTCTTTTTTTTCTTTTCTTTTTTTTTTGAGACGAGTCTCGCCTGTAGCCCAGGCTAGAGTGCAGTGGCCGGATCTCAGCTCACTGCAAGCTCGGGCCTCCGGTTCACATCTTCCGCCCTCAGCCTCCTGAGTAGCTGGGACGACAGGCCACCACCCCGCCCGGCTAGTTTTTTTGTATTTAGTAGAGATCGGGTTTCACCGGCTAGCCAGTGGGAGATGGTCTCGATCTCCTGACTGATCTCACCCGCTCGCCTCCCAAAGTGCTGGGATTACAGGTTTCTGAGCCACCGCCACCGCAGCAATGTTTTTTCTTCCCACACTTTTATCTCTTGATTTTGGCAGTTTGTTTATATATATATATATATATATATATCTTTTTTTTTTTTTTTTTTTTTTTTGAACGGAATTGCTGTTACTCCAGGCTGAGTGCAGTGGCGATCTGGCTCACTGCAAGCCCGGCCTCGGTTCACACTTATTCTCCTGCCTCTAAATCGAGTAGCTGGGATTACAGGTGTCCGCCACCACGCCTGGCTAATTTTTTGTATTTTTAGTAGAGACGGGGTTTCACTGTGTTAGCCAGGATGATCTCGATCTCCTGACCTCAAGATCCACCCGCCTCAGCCTCCCAAAGTGCTGGGATTACAGGCGTGAGCCACCATGCCCGGCAATGGCAGTTATATTTTTATGTTGTCCAGGTTCAAGATATTTAAATTACATTCTGCAACCATAATTCCTATAGTTGTTGTGTGTCAGTTCTACATATAAATGGGCTAAATGTTAACGACCATGGTTTCTCTATTACCATATTCTTTATTTTGACTCAATTCTTGGCATTTTATTTTATTTTAATTTTGAGACAGGGTCTCTCTCTGTCGCCTAGGCTAGAGTGCAGTGGCGTGATCTTGGCTCACTGCAGCCTCTGCCTCCTGTGCTCAAGCAATCCTCTCACCTTGGCCTCCGGAGTAGCTGGGACTACAGGGATATGCCACTGCACTTGGCAATTTTTGTTTGTTTGTTTGTTTGTTTCATAGAGATGAGATCTCACCATATTGCCAGGCTTATCTTGAACTCCAGGGCTCAAGTGATCCGCCTACCTTGGCCTCTAAAAGTGCTAGGATTACAGGCTGGTTGAAGTTTTATTTTCAAGAAGGGCTCAGGCCTGGCATGGTGGCTCCCTCCTGTAATCCCAACACTTTGGGAGGCCAAGGTGGGAGCATCACTTGAGCCCAGGGGTTTGAGACTAGCCTGGGCAATATGAGACTTTATCTCAACAAAAAGCAAACAAAAGTTAGCCAAGTGTGGTGGTGCACACCTGGCTCTTTTAGTGGTGGCTACTCAGGAGGCTGAGGTAGGAGGATTGATTGAGCCCAGGAGGCAGAGGCTGCAGTGAGCTGAGATCACGCCACTGTACTCCAGTCTTGAAGAAGAGCAAGATTCTGTCTAAAAAAAAAAAAAAAAAAAGAGCTCAGGGCTCATATGTCACAAGTCTTTTCATGCCTGAGAATGTCTTCCTACTGCTTTCATATTTGAATAAAATCTTCATTGTTTATAATATTCTTTTTTTTCTGGTTATCTATCAATCTGCATACTCAGTTTATAATATTCTTGAGTTCCACTTTCTTTCCCTGAAAAGTCTGTGGACAGGATATTGTTCCTCTTGTATTAAATGTTGGGAATAACTCAGAGGTAAGCCTAATTTTTTCCTCCATGTAAATGATTTGCTTTTTGCCTCTGGATACTTGAAGAATTCTTTCTTTATCCCCAAAGCTTAATAAGTACATAAGGATATATCTGGCCAAATTATCTTAGAACACACTATACTCTTAAAATCTGCAGATTTGCCAGGCATGATGGCTCACGCCTGTAATCCCAGCACTTTGGGAGGCTGAGGTGGGCTGATCACTTGAGGTCAGCAGTTTGAGACCAGCCTGACCAACATGGTGAAATCCCATCTCTACCAAAAATACAAAATTAGCCAGGCATAGTGGCACATGCCTGTAATCCCAGCTACTCGGGTGGCTCAGGTAGAGAATTGCTTGAACCCGGGAGGCGGAGGTTGCGGTGAGCCAAGATCGCGCCATTATACTCCAGCCTGGGCAACAACAGCAAAAACTCCATCTCAAAAACAAACAAACAAACAAACAACAAAAAAAAACTGTAGATTTTACTTGATTCAGAAATTTTTAATGTATTATACCTTGTTCTTATTTTTAAAAATTAAAATTGAAGTTACATATGCACATAAAACGGCAAGTCGTTTCTCAAGCTTTTAAGGAAAAAACTGACCATCTATTCCCTTTCCTGCCCATTTTATGTTCCCCAGATATGCCCATTTTTAACTCTTTTAGCAGATCCACTTAGTATTTATTTTTCCACCAATAACACTTTTTTTTTTTTCTTTTTTTTTTGAGATGGAGTCTTGCTCTGTCTTCCAAGTCCAGGTTGGAGTGCAGTGCAGTGGCACAATCTTGGCTCCACTGTAACCTCCGCCTCCCAAGTTCAAGCGATTCTCCTGCCTCAGCCTCCCGAGTAACTGGGATTACAGGTATTTGTCACCACACTCAAATAATTTTTCTAATTTGAGTAGAGAGGATTTCACCATGTTGACCAGGCTGGTCTCGAACTCCTGACCTCAAGTGATCTGGCCATCTTGGCCTCCCAAAGTGCTGGGATTATAGGAGTGAGCCTCTGTGCCCAGCAATAGCATAGTTGCTTTTTTTTTTTTTTTTTAAAGACAGAATTTCACTCTTGCTGCCCAAGCGGGAGTGCAATGGCGCCAGCTTGGTTCACTGTAACCTCTGCCTCCCAGGTTCAAGCAATTCTCCTGCCTCAGCCTCCCGAGTAGCTGAGACTATAGGTATGCGCCACCAAACTTGGCCAATTTTCTGTATTTTTAGTAGAAACGGGGTTTCACCAAGTTAGACAGGCTGGTCTCAAACTCCTGACCTCAGGTGATCCGCCTGCCTCTGCCTCCCAAAGTGCTGCCAATAGCATTCTTATACTGGTATTTCTTGGGTTTTCCATTTCAGGAATAATCTGATTTTCCATTGTGGAAAACAGGACTTAACTTATTTTCATCATCAACCCTGCTCCCATCATATACACCCATACTTCCTTATGCCTTTTACCTTCCCAATAATTGTTATATTATTTTGGTCAGCTCAATAATCGATGCTTAAATTATTATGACTTCAGCTCCATGTATTAGCTACTAACTATAGAAGAGGACGATTTCACTCTTCCCTCATGTGTCCAACATACTAACCTCCTCTCATCATTCCAAAGTAATTAAATCATAATTTGGGTTAGACTGTATCAGTGATTGCATTAGCATGCATATTTAAATATTAGTTACAGGCCAGGCTTGGTGGCTTAGGCCTGTAATCTTAGCATTTTGGGAGGCTGAGGTGGGTGGATCACTTGAGGTCAGGAGTTCGAAACCAGCCTGGCCAACATGGTGAAACTCCATCTCTGTTAAAAATACAAAAAAAATTAGCCAGGCGTGGTGGTGCATCCTGTAATCCCAACTACTTGGGAGGCTGAGGCAGGAGAATCACTTGAACCCAGGAGGCAGAGGCTGCAGTGAGCTGAGATCAGCCACTGCACTCCAGCCTGGGCAACAGAGTGAGACTCTGTCTCAAAAAAAAAGAAAAAAAAAAAAAACAACTAGTTACAGCTGAACCATGCAGTCGCTAAGAATTTTTTCACCTGCACATTTTTGTAGTTTGCCTTGGTGTGAATAATCGCTTTCTTGATTTTCTAGGTGCTTACCAATACAACTCCAAACTAACTACTAAGTGCTCCAAATCATCTCAAAATGTTGAAACACATCACATTGTGTCATTTTCATCAGAAGAAATATGATCATCTTGAATAAATCATTCCCAAGTTTTCTGACCTATTCCAGTCTGGTCTGGTTGCCATTTACACTGGGTGTACATGTGTTAGCCTGGAATCTCCCTTCATCATCATCGTGGGGATTCATTTTATCTTAATTGAATGTCTTTTTTTTTTTTTTTGAGACGGAGGCTCACTCTGTCGCCAGGCTGGAGGGCAGTGGTGCAATCTTGGCTCACTGCAATCTCCGCCTCCCAGATTCAAGTGATTCTCCTGCCTCAGCCTCCTGAGTAGCTGGGATTACAGGCATGCACCACCATGCCCGGCAAATTTTTTTTTTTTTTGTATTTTTAGAAGAGATGGGGTTTCTCCATGTTGGCCAGGATGGTCTTGATCTCCTGACCTCGTGATCTGCCCACCTTGGCCTCCCAAAGTGCTGGGATTACAGGCATGAACCACCACACCCGGCCTGAATGTCCTTTTTCCTTCCTTTCCTTCCCTTCCTTTCCTTCCTTCCCTCCCTCCCTCCCTCCCTTCCTTCACACCCAGCCTGAATGTCCTTTGTCCCTCCTTTTTTTCCTTTTTTCCTTTCTTCCTTCCTTCCTTCCTCCCTCCCTCCCTCCCCCCCTCCCCTCCCCTCTCCTTCCTTCCTTCCCTCCCTCTATCCCTCCCTCTCTTTCTTCTCTTTCTTTCTTCTCTCTCTCTCTCTCTTTTTTTTTGAGCAGAGTCTCCCTCTGTCGCTCAGGCTGGAGTGCAATGATGCGATCTAGGCTCACTGCAACCTCTGCCTCCCAGGTTCAAGCATGAATGCCCTTTTTCTTATATCCTGTGTCTTCCTCTTTCTTAGTTTATGCTAAGGTTTTGGTGTTACATAAACTCTAGCAGCTTTCCTTTTTTGATTTAATTTTTAATTTTTGTGGATACATGCTAGATACATATACTGATGGGTTACATGAGATATTTTGATACAGGCATACAATATGTAATAATCACATCGGGGTAAACAGAGGTATCCATTACCTCAAGCATTTATCCCTTGAGTGACAAACAATCCCATTATACTCTCGTAGTTATTTTAAAATGTACAATTAAATTGTTTTTGATTATAGTTACCCTGTTGCACCAGCAAATATTAGGTTTTATTCATTCTTTCTAACTAATTTTTTGTACCCATTAACCATTCCCCCCTCCCCCCACGCCCCCACACTCTCTACCCTTTCCAGCCTCTGGTAGCCAACCTTCTACTCTCTATCTCCATGAGTTGCATTGATTTTTAGCTCACACAAGCAAGTAAGTGAAAACATGTAGTTTGTCTTTCCGTGCCTGGTTTATTTCACTTAACATAATGACCTCCAGTTCCATCCATGTTGTAGCAAATGACAGGATCTCATTCTTTTTTATGTCTGAATAGTACTCAATAGTGTATTTGTACCACGTTTTCTTTATCCATTCATCTGTTGATGGACACTTAGGTTGCTTCCAGATCTTGGCTATTGTGAATAGTGCTGCAATAAACATGGGAACGCAAATATCTCTTCAATATACTGATTTCCTTTCTTGTGGGTATATACCTAGGAGTGGGATTGCTGGATTGTATGGTAGCTCCATTTTTCATTTTTTGAGGCGCCTTCAAACTGTTACTCATAGTGGCTGTACTAATTTACATTCCCATCAACAGCATATGAGAGTTCCCCTTTCTCCACAACCTTGCCAGGATTTGCTACTGCCTCACTTTGGGATAAAAGGCATTTTAACTAAGGTGAGATGACATCTCATTGTTTTTATTTGCATTTCTCTGATGATCAATGATGTTGAGCACCTTTTCATATATCTGCTTGGCATTTATTTGTATGACTTCTTTTGAGAAATGTCTATTCAGATCTTTTGCCCATTTAAAAGCCCAGATTAGGTTTTTTCCTATAGAGTTGTTTGAGTTCCTTCTATATTTTGGTTATTAATGCCTTGTCAGATGGGTAGTTTGCAAATATTTTCTCTCATTCTGTGGGTTGTCTCTTCACTTTATTGATTGTTTCCTTTGCTATGCAAAAGCTTTTTAACTTGATATGATCCCATTTGTCCATTTTTGCTTTGGCTGCCTATGCTTGTGGGGTATTACTCTAGAAATCTTTGCTCAGACTAATGTCCTGGAGACTTTCCTCAATGGTTTCTTGTAGTAGCTTCAAAGTTTGAGGTCTTAGATTTAGGTCTTTAACCATTTTGATTTGATTTTTGTATATGGAAAGAGACAGGGGTCTAGTTTCATTCTTTTGCATATGGATATCCAGTTTTCCTAGCACCATTTATTGAAGAGATTGTCCTTTCCCCAACGTATATTCTTGGCACCTTTGTCAAAAATGAGTTCACTGAAGGTGTATGGATTTATCTCTGGTTCTTTATTCTGTTCCACTGACCTATACGTCTGTTTTTATGCCAGTACCATGCTGTTTTGGTTACCAAAGCTCTGTAGTATAATTTGAAGTCAGGTAATATGATTCCTGTAGTTTTGTTCTTTTTGCTTAGGATAGCTTTGGCTATTCTGGGTCTTCTGTAATTCCATGTAATTTTTTTTTTTTTTTTTTTGAGATGGAGTCTTGCTCTGTTGCCCAGGCTGGAGTGCAATGGCACAGTCTCAGCTCACTGCAACCTCCGTCTCATGTGATTCTCCCACCTCAGTCTCCCAAGTAGCTGGGATCACAGGTGCCCACCACCACGCTCAGCTAATTTTTGTATTTTTAGTAGAGATGGGGTTTCACCACATTGGCCAGGCTGGTCTCGAACTCCTGACCTCAAATGATTCACCTGCCTTGGCCTCCCAAAGTGCTGGGATTACAGGCATGAGCCACCATGCCCAGCCAATTTCATATAAATTTTAGGATTGCTTTTTCTATTTCTGTGAAGCATGTTATTGGTATTTTGATAGGGATTGCATAAAATCTGTAGATTGCAGCCAGGCGTGGTGGCTCATGCCTGTAATCTCAGCACTTTGGGAGGCTGAGGTGGGTGGGTCACGTGAGGTCAAGAGTTCGAGACCAGCCTGGGCAACATGGTGAAACCCCGTCTCCACTAAAAATACAAAAATTAGCTGGGCGTGGTGGTGGGCGCCTGTAATCCCAGCGACTTGGGCAGCTGAGGCAGGAGAATCGTTTGAGCCTGGGAGGTGGAAGGTGCAGTGAGCTGAGATCATGCCACTGCACTCTAACCTGGGATATAGAGCAAGATGCTCTCTCAAGAAAAAAAAAAAAAATCTGTAGATTGCTTTGAGGAGTAATTGTAACAACTACATTGTAATAATACTGATTTTTTTCAATCCATGAACATGGAATATCTTCCCATTTTTTGTGTCCTCTTCAAATTATTGCATCAATATTTTATAATGTTCATTGTAGACATCTTTTGCTTCTTTGGTTAAGTTAATCCCCAGGTATTTTATTTTATTTGTAGCTATTATAATAGAATTTTCTTGATTTCTTTTTCAGATTCTTTTTTTTTTTTGAGACTGAGTCTTGCTCTGTTGCCCAGGCTGGAGTGCAGCGGCACCATCTTGGCTCACTGCAAGCTCCGCCTCCCAGCTTCAAGCACTACTCATGTGTCAGCCTCCCAAGTAGCTGGGACTACAGGCACATGCCACCATGCCCGGCTAATTCTTTTTCAGATTCTTTGCTGTTAGCACATAGAAATACTACTGATTTTCATATGTTGATTTTGTATCCTGGAACTTTACTGTATTTATCAGTTCTAATAGTTTTTCATGGAGTCTTTAGGTTTTTCCAAATATAAAATTATATCATCTGCAAACACAGATAATTTGACTTCTTCCTTTCCAATTTAGATGCCCTTTATTTCCTTCTCTTGTTTGACTGCTTTAGCTAGGACTTCCAGTTCTATGTTGGGTAACAGCAGTAAAAGTGTGCATCCTTGTCTAGTAGCTTTCTGAAAACAGATGCATGGAAAGCAAATGTCTAAAAAGTTCTCATGACGAGTTGATGGGTGCAGCACACCAACAAGGCACAAGTATACATATGTAACAAACCTGCACGTTATGCACATGTACCCTACAACTTACAGTATAATAATAATAAATTAAAAAAAAAAAGTTCTCATTCTACTCTCATATTTGATCGATAGTTTGATTAGATAGAAATAAGAATGTTAAAGGCATTGTTTATAGTTGCCAGTGTTGCTGTTAGGAAGTTCAAAGCTATTTTAATTCCTTTGTATATGATATCCTCTCTCCTCTCCGGGAGCTTGTAAGGTCTCTTTGTTAGCAGTTATAAAATTTCACAATGATAAACTTGGTATGTTTCTTTTCTCCATTTTACTGGGAACTCAGTTTCCTTTCAGTCTAGAAATCCAGCTCCTTTTATCCTAAGAAAAATTAAAAAATAATTTCACTGATGTTTTCTTCCCCCTTCATTTCTTTCTTTCTAGAAATCCATGTTCTAATTCAGAGGCATTACTTCATTAATTACATTTAATCACCTTTGTATTTCATTTCTATGAGATTCTAATTTCTTTCTTTTCTTTCATTCCCTCCTTTCCTCCCTCCCTCCCTTCTTCTCTTTCTCCCTCCCTTTCTTTCATTTTTTGAGACAGGGTCTTGCTCTGTCACCCAGCCTGGAGTACAGTAGTACAACCATGGCTCACTGCAGCCTCAACCTGTTAGACTCAAGCGATCCTCCAACCTCAGAGATTCCAATTTCTTTTTTTTTTTTTTTTTTTTTTTTTTTTGAGACGGAGTCTCGCTCTGCCGCCCAGGCTGGAGTGCTGTGGCTGGATCTCAGCTCACTGCAAGCTCCGCCTCCCGGGTTCACGCCATTCTCCTGCCTCAGCCTCCCGAGTAGTTGGGACTACAGGCGCCCACCACCGCGCCCGGCTAGTTTTTTGTATTTTTTAGTAGAGACAGGGTTTCACCGTGTTAGCCAGGATGGTCTCGATCTCCTGACCTCGTGATCCGCCCGTCTCGGCCTCCCAAAGTGCTGGGATTACAGGCTTGAGCCACCGCGCCCGGCCAGAGATTCCAATTTCTTAAACGATTTTCTTTTTTACCTAGATCACTCATATCTGAAACCATTCCTTTTTTCCAACAATTTGATTTTCAGTGGTGTTTATTCCATTCTTTTGCTATTTTAAAATGTATTAACTCTGTAATTATTTAAATCTGGTTTTGTTTTTTTTTTGAGACCGAGTCTCACTCTGTCACCCAGGCTGGAGTGCAATGGCACGAGATTGGCTCACTGCAACCTCTGCCTCCCCAGTTCAAGTGATTCTCCTGCCTCAGCCTCCCAAGTACCTGGGACTACAGGCACATGCCACCACGCCCGGCTAATTTTTGTATTTTTAGTAGAGACGGGGTTTCACTGTGTTAGCCAGGATGGTCTCCATCTCCTGACCTTGTGATCCACCCGCCTCTGCCTCCCAAAGTGCTGGGATTATAGGCATGAGCCATTGCAACCGGCCAATCCTCTTTTTTTTTAGTTCTATAATATCCTCTTTTTTATCATCTCATTGCTGAACTTTTATTTATTAAATTCATGTTTTAATAAGTAGTTTTATGGTTATGCAGTTGCATAGTTTTAAGAAAATTTCTTTTATTTCATGAGCTATATTCTTTTCAGGATAGCTTCTTTGTCTTTTACAGGATATTTTTCTTGCTTTCATTGTGTTTTCTGTAGCATATTTGTACAGCTGACATTCTGATTCTTTTGATCTTATTCATGCTTGAGTCACGGCTCTGCCTGGATGTTTTATTTGTTTTGATATAACACAAATGAATTGTCTCTTTTCCTTCTGTATCTGATATCAGTTACCATGTAAGTACTGGTGTGGAGAAACTGGGGATCTTAATCCCACTTGGTGGGATTATAAAACAGTGAAAATGCCATGGAAACAGTATGTAGCTTCCTCAAAAAATTAAACATCATAGTTCTCTATCATATGATCCAGTAATCTCACTTCTAAATATATATCCAAAAGAACTGAAAGCAAGGTCTTGAAGAGATGTCTGTACACCCACGTTCACTGCAGCACTATTCACAACAGTCAAGAGGTGGCAGCAACTCAAATGTCTGTCAGAAGATAAATGGATGACAAAATGTGGTACATACATACAATGGAATATTATTCAGTCTTAAAAAAAAGGAAATCCAGTTATATGCTACAACATGGACAACATGGACATTATGCTAAGTAAAATAGGTAAATAAGTAAAATAAAAAGACAGTCACAAAAAGACAAATATTGTATGATTTCACTTACATGAGACATTTAAAGTAGAATCATAGGTAGCAAGGACTTGTGGGGAGGAAAAAAATGAGGAGTTGTTGTTTGATGGGTATAGAATTTCAGATTTGCAAGATGAAAGTTCTCGAGATCTGTTTCACCACAATTTGAACACATTTAACACTACTGAACTGTTCACTTAAAAATAGCCAGTTAGGGCCGGGTGTGGTGGCTCATGCCTGTAATCCCAGCACTTTGGGAGACTGAGGCGGGTGGACTACGGGTCAGGAGTTCAAGACCAGCCCGGTCAATATGATGAAACCCCGTATCTACTAAAAATACAAAAATTAGCTGGGTGTGGTGGTGGGTGCCTGTAGTCCCAGCTGCTTGGGAGGCTGAGGCAGGAGAATCGCTTGAATCTGGGAGGCAGAGGTTGCAGTGAGCCCAGATTGCACCATTGCATTCCAGCCTGGGCAATAGAGCAAGACTCCATCTAAAAAAAAAAGTCCACTTAGAATGGGCCGGGCATGGTGGCTCATGCCTGTAATCTCAGCACTTTGGGAGGCCAAGGTAGGTAGATCACTTGAGGTCAGGAGTTCGCGACCAGCCTGGCCAACATGGCGAAACTCCATCTCTACTAAAAATACAAAAAAATAGCTGGGCATGGTGGTGCATACCTGTAATCCCAGCTACTCAGGAGGCTGAGGCAGGAGAATCACTTGAACCCAGGAAGCAGAGGTCGCAGTGAGCCAAGATTATACCACTGCACTCTAGCCTGGGTGACAGAGTGAGACTCCATCTCAAACAACGAAAAACAAAAACAAAAAACAAACCAAAACAAACCAAAAAAACAAAACAAAACAAAACAAAAACAAACAAAAAGCCAAAGGTTAGAATGGTACATTTTATGTTGTGTTTTTTTCACCGCTTTTTTTTTTTAAAGGGGGTTTTATAACATTGTCAGAAAGACAGTCTTGTTCTTCTCACAGCTGCTTTGCCTGACTCTTATGCAGGATTTGGCTCTACCTTGGCAAGAAAAGACAGAGAAACAGGCTTATGCAGTGAAGAAAAGCCTTCATCTTGTCTCATGGGAAAAATATTCACATACTTTTGTCAATTTCACACAGTATAGTCTAGTTTTCATTCCCTTTCCCACCCACTGGGTGGTTTTATTTTGTTTTAAGACAAGGATAATTGCCAGAAGAAAACACCCTAGGGCTTACTTCTGTAGGATGGATCCCTTAATGACCAGCTCTTCATCCAAGTCTGCTTCATTAGCCATGAAGAGCAGCCTCTTTCCTGTGCTGTCCACTCCAATGAAGTCACGCTGCTCCACTGAATCATACAAAAGAAAAAAAAAAAAAAGTCAAATAAAGCCATTTGCCCTGCCTGCATGAATAAGCCAGGGAACACAGTATCTGCTCAGTGGTCTTGGAACCAACACAGGATTGAAGGATGGGTGCAGTGGCTCACGCCTGTAATCCCAATACTTTGGGAGGCCGAGGTGGGTGGATCACCTGGGGTCAGGAGTTTGAGACCAGCCTGGGCAACATGGTGAAACACTGTCTCTACTAAAAATACAAAAATTAGCCGAGTGTGGTAGTATGCCCTGTAGTCCCAGCTGCTTGGGAGGCTGAGGCAGAATTACTTGAACCTGGGAGGTGGAGGTTGCAGTGAGCTGAGATCGTGCCACTGTAGTACACTCCAGCGTGGGTGACAGAGTGAGATTCCATCTCAAAAAAAACAAAAACAAACAAAAAAAACCCCACAGGATTGAGATGAGAGAGGAGCCATAATAAGTGTGTTAGGCCATTCTGCGTTACCATAAAGAATCTGTGACTAGGTAATTTACAAAGAAATACTTATAATTTATAATTGTCTCATGGTTCTGCAGGGTATACAGGAAGCATACAGGAGGTTTCTGCGGAAGCCTCAGGGAACTTTTTACTCATGGTAGAAGGTAAAGTGAGAGCAGAATAGTCACATGGCAAGAGAGGGGAATAAGAGAGAGCTGGGGGCAAGATGCCACATACCTTTAAACGAGAACTCACTCACTATCACAAGAACAGCACCAAGCCATGAGAGATCCGCACCCATGACCCAAACACCTCCCCCGAGGCCCTATCTCCAAAACTGGGGATTACATTTCAATATGAGATTTGGGGGAACATGCAAACTATACCAATGAGTGTCCTATAGCACATGTCATGGTATTTAAAACATGGGTGATCAAATTTGTTTTGTACTGCTCTAAAGGATATTATCAAGTTAATTGGTGAAGTTTAAATAAAGTCTGTATATTGAAGTATGGTACCAACGTAATTTCCTGTTTTTAGAGACTATCATTTTTGGAGGAGATGGAGGAAATACATATCGACATATTTAAAGACAAAGGAAAATCATATCTGCAACTTATTCTCAGATAGCTCAGAAGATAATTATATATATTATATTATGTATGCCTTATATATATATATAGAATATATATTACAAAGAAAGAGAGATGCTGGGCAGTGGTTCATGCCTGTAATTCCAGCACTTACAGGCATGAACCAGGAGGCTGAGGCAGAAGCATCATTTAAGCCCAGGAATTCGAGATCAGCCTGGGCAACACTGCAAGACCTCATCTCTACAAATAATTAAAAAATTAGCTGGGCATGGTGGCACGTACCTATAGTGAGGAAGCTGAGACAGGGGGATCCCTTTAGCCTGGGAGGCTAAGGCTGCAGTGAGCCATGACTGCTGTAGTACACTCCAGCTTGGATGACAGACCAAGACCTTCTCTCAAAAATAAATAAATAGGCCGGGCATGGTGGCTCACGCCTGTAATCCCAGCACTTTGGGAGGCCAAGGCAGGTGGATCACCTGAGGTCAGGAGTTCCAGCCCAGCCTGGCCAACATGGTGAAACCCGTCTCTACTGAAAATAAAAAAATCAGCTGCTGAGTGTGGTGGCGGGCGCCTGTAATCCCAGCTACTTGGGAGACTGAGGCAGGAGACTCACTTGAACCCAGGAGGCAGAGGCTGCACTGAGCTGAGATCACGCCACTGCACTCCAGCCTGGGCAACAGAGCGAGAGTCCATCTCAGTAAATAAATAAATAAATAAGTAAGTAATGTTACTTTATTTATTTAGGGCACTTCATTTTTTTTTTTTTAAAGAATTTTCTCTCTGCAAATAATAACCCAGGTCTTCTTACTGTGAAAATGGGAATAATATTATTTAAAGTCATTCACATTCAATCAACATTAACTACAGGCAGTAGATTCTATGCTATGTATAAGGCATTTAAAAAAGTGTATATTTTATTATGTGTGAATGGTTCTTGGTAGACAGTGATCTTACAGGCTGCTATATTATTGCTATTTTCTATGTCATACTTCTCTTCCCCAACTAGATTATAAACTTTTCAAAGGCAGGCTTCTGATTCTTTTATATCTCCCATAACATCTAGTACAGTGTTACATACTTAATAATATGTGCTACTAAACTGTACAGTATCTATACCTTACAGAAACATTTTCACATAGTGACAAAATAGCAGAATGATTAAGAACAGAAGTTCTGGAGCCAGAACACCTGGGTATGAATCCCAGCTTAGCCAATTATCAGTTTATGTTACAGCAATTTACTTAACTTCTCTGTTCCTCAGTTTCATCTATAAAATGGGGATAATAATAGTGTTTGTCTCATGGGTTTATTATGCAGATTAAGTGAATTAATATTTGTAAAACATTTACAATAGTGTTATTAACTAAAACATTAAATAAAATGTTAAGTTTAAAAATTAAACAAAATACACCTTCTAATTCTCACAACAACCAAATAAAGCAATGCCTCAATACCTCTTTATAAAGGAGAAACAGAAAGTTTAGCTCTAGAAAAAATGAGATCTGTAAAGATGAATTTGCTTCCTACTGACAGACAATGGCTGCTAAATAACAGAATATGTTTCACTGTTGGCTAAAGCTGCCTGTATACCTATAACCAAATATACTATTCAATTGTGCAATATGTTTAGTTCAGGTACTTGAAAGTATTTAAAGTCACCAATCAGATGGTGTCTGGTCATCTTATATGCAGTGTTTGAATATAAATGAGGAAAAACAATTATAAAAAAAATATATGTTAGGGTTTTTTGTTCAATAACCAAATGAGGCCGGGCGCGGTGGCTCAAGCCTGTAATCCCAGCACTTTGGGAGGCCGAGACGGGCGGATCACGAGGTCAGGAGATCGAGACCATCCTGGCTGACACGGTGAAACCCCGTCTCTACTAAAAAATACGAAAACTTAGCCGGGCGAGGTGGCGGGCGCCTGTAGTCCCAGCTACTCGGGAGGCTGAGGCAGGAGAATGGCGTAAACCCGGGAGGTGGAGCTTGCAGTGAGCTGAGATCCGGCCACTGGACTCCAGCCTGGGTGACAGAGCGAGACTCCGTCTAAAAAAAAAAAAAAAAAAACCAAATGAAATCCAAAAAAGGAAGAGCAAATGCTGCCAATTTGAAGCTAAATTTTGCAGAGAATTTCAAATGCCACATAGCAGCTTAGACATATATCAATTTATACATTACATGGAAACTTGAGAATGTAACAAAGTCTGTAAGGGTCTCATTATGAGTCAGCCATTTAAAAAAGAAACACGGAGATGTTATTTTTGGATATAATTTGGAATGCTTTCCCTACCCAAGTCCTAAGGCTCACAGAAACCTTGAATCACTGATGTCCTGGGAGCAATAATTTCCAGCCAGCCAATTTTTCAGCTATGTTGCACTTTAGTCCCTTTTCTCTCCCTCTCAGACCCTCCACCTTGTATTGCTTCTTTACAGCTATCATAGTAACTGGGACTTCAGAATGTGATACAAATTATAGAAACTTGGAAAGGTTTCTTTCTGTTCTGCTTTAGCAAAATATGAATTTCACTTTGGGAGCAGAGCAGGTAATTGTAGAATGTCTTCCTAAGAAGAAAGGCTACACAAACTTAAGAAAGCAGATAAAACTGAACTTCTATTAAAAAAAAAAAAAATCTGTCATATTCAAGTATTCACGTTTTTTCCCCTAGTTGACTTTTACTTCTCTGACTGATTCTTCTGTCTCATCTACAGGCATTTTGCTTATCCATTCATTCATTGATTCATTCATTCTACCAATAAATATCTTTGTACACCTACCCTATGGCAGGTGCTATGTCTAGAGCTGGGAATTCCAACTCATTTTATAAGGCCAGCATGATCCTGATGCCAAAACCAGGCAAGGATATCATGAGAAAGGAAAAGGCAAATTTACTCATTAGCAAGTCAAAATAGTATGTCAAGAAGATTAAAAAGGCTCACAAACTTGTTGGAGCTCCTCCTATCCAAAAGTAAGGTTAGTTCCTTATCCTTTATATCTGGGCTTGCTCAGTAACTAGCTTTGAACTAACAGAGTGCAGCTGAAGTGACAGTGTGTGTTCTGAGTTTAGGCTTCAAGAGACTTTGTAGCTTCTGCAGTCATGCTTAGAACCTGCTGCTGCTACCTTGTAAACAAGCCTGGGCTAACCCCCTGGATGGTAAGAGACTAGTCGAAAAGAATATCCAGCTGTCAAGGCTGAGGCTCTCTATGTATATTTTTCTTTTTTTTTGGAGGTGCGGTCTTGCTCTGTCGCCCAGGTTGGAGTGCAGTGGCACGACCTTGGCTCACTGCAACCTCCGCCTCTTGGGTTCAAGCAATTCTCCTGCCTCAACCTCCCAAGTAGCTGGGACCACAGGCATGTGCTACCATGTCCAGCTAACTTTTGTATTTTTAGTAGAGATGGGGTTTTGCCATGCTGGCCAGGCTGGTCTCGAACTCCTGACCTCAGGTGATCCACCCACCTCCCAAAGTGCTGGGATTACAGGTGTGAGCCACTGGGTCCAGCCAAGGCTCCATACATATTAATGAGCCCAGTTACGGGAGACTAAGATAAGAATGATAGTTGCCTCCTGGTATTCACATCCTTGTATATCCCTTCTTGAATGTGGGCTGGCCTAGTGACTTGCTTCTAACCAACAGAACGTGGCAAAGGTAATAAAATGTTACTTCTATAATTAGGTTACACAAGATTGTGACTTCTGTCTTTCTAGAAGAGTTTTTCCCTTGCTGGCTTTGATGAAGTAAGTTTCCATGCTGGAAAGGCCCAAGTGATAAAGAAAGGAAGGTAGCTTCTGGCTAATAGCTTGGTGGAAACTGAGGCTCAGTCCAACAGTCCTGAGGGAAATGAAATTCTCCCAATAACCAAGTAAGCTTGGAACCAAATCTCTTCCCAGTTGAGCCTTCAGATGAGACTCCAGCCCTAGCTGATATCTTGACTGCAGCCTTCTGAAAGACTCTGGTGGACCCAGCTAAGCCATGCCTGGATTCTTGGCTCACAGTATTGTTTTAAACCGTTAAATGTGTGGCAACTTTTATAAGTAATTGTTAATACACGAGCTGATATCACTTGAACAGAGATGAGCCATCTCAGCTACACTTAGGCCAAACTGCCAACCTACAGACTCATAAGCAAGTAAATGTTTGTTGTTTTAAGCCACTAGAGTTTAGGAACGTTTGTTATGTAGTAAAAATTAATACAATGTGTAAAAGGATAATAAGCCATGACCAAGTTGGGTTTATCCCAGGTATCATCATCATATCATCAGAGAAAAACCATATAACCACTTGATAGATGCAGAAAAAGCATCTGATAAAATTTATATACTTAGGCCAAGAAACTCCCAATAAATCAGAACTTAGAAAGGAACTTTCTCAATCTGATGAGAAGTACCTATAAAAATGTATAATAGGCTGGGCATGGTGGCTCATGCCTATAATCCCAGCACTTTGGGAGGCCAAGGCAGGTGGATCATTTGAGGCTAGGAGTTGGAGATCAGCCTGGCTAACATGGTAAAATCTCATCTCTACCAAAAACACAAGTATTAGCTGGGCGTGGTGGCACATGCCTGTAATCCCAGCTACTTGGGAGGCTGAGGCAGTAGAATCGCTTGAACCCAGGAGGCGGAGGTTGCAGTGAGCCAAGACTGTGCCGCTGCACTCTAGCCTGGATGACAGAGAGAGACTGTCTCAAAACAAACACACACAACTATAGTAATAAACATCATTTTAACTGGAGGGATGTTGAAAATATTCCTTTTAAAATCAGGAATGAGAAAAGGGTGCCAACTAGCATCATTTGTACTCACAATTTTATTGGAGGTCCTGGCCAGCACAGTAAGACAAGAAAAAGAAACTAGAAACTTAGACTATGGGGTGGGGGTGGGGGGGTCTACAGCCATATCACCCTGAAGGCATCTGATCTCATCAGATCTATGCTGGGTCAGGCCTAGTTAGTACTTGCATGGAAGTCTGCTTGGGAATACCATGTGATAAAAAAACAAACAAACAAACAAAGAAAAAACTATTGTGAGATCTTTGTCAAAGAATACAAAATTTCACTTAGATAGGAGGAATAAGTTCATGAAGAGACCTAACACAACCTGGTGACTAGTAAGTAACAATGTATTGTATTCTTGAAAATTCCTAAGAGAGTAGATTTTAAGTGTTTACACTTGAAGCACTTTGGAAACAAAAAGATCCTATAAGCTCCCCCTCCCATCCCAAGAAAAAGAGAGGAAAACAATGTTTCATGCAAATAATCAAGAATCAGAATGATGTTGGGCTTCTTAATAGAAAAGCTAGAAGAGAGTAAAACAAAACAAAACAAACAAAAACCTTCAAAATTCTGAGGGGATATGATTTCCAAGAGAAGTTTATATCCAGCCAAAATATCAAACAACTATGTGGGCAGAATAAAGACATTTTCAGGGATGCAAAAGCTCAAAAATTTACTTCTTACAATCTCTATCTCAGGAGGCTTCCAGGGGATATGTCCTACAGAAAATGTGGGTATAGAGTAAGAAAGAAGAAAACATGAGGTTCAAGACAGTGAAGGCTGAACCTAAAATGACAGCTCTACAGCAGGGCAACTAACTCAGATTAGAAAAGCTTTAGGAGAGGTACCTTGAAGAATTTGAAATTGAGAGGACATCTAGTGTGTTGCAATGTAAGGAGAGCAAATTCACACAACTGGAGCTTGGGTTGAATTAGTAATATATACAAAGAAAATAAGCAAATGAAAAAGCAATACAATCTTTAGGAAAACAAGGGGAGGAAAGAGAAAAGTAATCATATACTACAAGGCTCAACTGTGAATACTATTTATATAGTCATGATAATATAAACATAAAATATTCAGTTAATTAACAATACAATATGAATAATTATATTAGGAAATTGGGCCGAACACAACGTTGCATACACGTATCGGGGGCAGAGCATGTGGTAAAACAGAACCAAATCTTTACATTCTACAGTAAGAAGTGAACAGATAATTCTTAAAGCTAAAAAAATTAAGATACAGCAAATAAAAGCAGGTTATTTGGAGATATGGAGTTAAATGCCAAAAAATTAGCTAAAAACGTTGAAAGTGGCATCTCTAAGTAGGGTGAGGATAGATAGGGTGAGGGGCTGCTACTTATTAATTAGATACTCTTTAAATTTTGGGCATATAAAACTTTGATAAAGACAAAAACTAAATTCAAAAAAGAAATAGAAAACACAGGTTATGAAATCAGAAGGCATGAGTTTGAGTTCTGGCTCTTACCACTTACCACTGATGCTATCTTGAGCAACTGTCCACATAATGCTGTTAGGCCATAAATAGGTTAAAAAACAAAACAAAAACTTGGTAAATTAGAAAATTATGGCCGGGTGTGGTGGCTCACGCATGTAATCCCAGCACTTTGGGAGGCCGAGGCGGGTGGATCACCTGAGGTTGGGAGTTTGAGACCAGCCTGACCAACATGGAGACACCCCGTCTCTACTAAAAATACAAAATTAGCTGGTCATGGTGGCACATGCCTGTAATCCCAGCTACTTGGGAGGCTGAGGCAAGAGAATCACTTGAACTCAGGAGGCAGAGGTTGCAGTGAGCCAAGATCGTGCCATTGCACTCCTTCCTGGGCAACAAGAGTGAAACAGGCCGGGCGTGGTGGCTCATGCCTGTAATCCCAGCATTTTGGGAGGCTGAGGCTGGTGGATCATGAGACCAGCCTGGCCAAGACGGTGACACCCCGTCTCTACTAAAAAATACAAAAAATTAGCTGGGTGCGGTGGCAGGCGCCTGTAATCCCAGCTAGTTGGGAGGCTAAGGCAGGAGACTCGCTTGAACTTGGAGGGCAGAGGTTGCAGTGAGCCAAGATTGCGCCACTGCACTCCAGCCTGGGCAACAGAGTGAGACTCTGTCTCAAAAGAAAAAAAAAAAAAATTGAGTATGTGGGAATTTCAAGTCACTTCATTCTTATTTTTTAAATTTTTTATTATTTTTTCTTTTCTTTTTCTTTTTCTTTTTTTTTTTTTTTGAGAAGGAGTTTTGTTCTTGTTGCCCAGGCTGGAGTGCAGTAGTGATCCCAGCTCACTACAACCTCTGCCTCCCAGGTTCAAGCGATTCTCCTGCTTCAGCCTCCTGAATAGCTGGGATTACAGGCACCCACCTCCACGCCCAGCTAATTTTTGAATTTTTAGTAGAGACAGGGTTTCACCAAGTTGGCCAGACTGGTCTTGAACTCCTGACCTCAGGCGATCCACCCGCCTCAGCCTCCCAAAGTGCTGGGATTACAGGCGTGAGCCACCGTGCCCGGCCCACTTTAAGTTTTTTTTTTAATGGGGTGGGATTTGGAAGACTGAGAGGAGAAAATAGTTAACACAGAAGCCCAAACAGGTTTTTTTTTTTGGTAGTACAGCTTCAAGAGAAATAAAGAAAGCTGTAGCAAAAGAAATACTGTACTGGCTCAGAACTGCCTGCCAACATCTGTTAGTGCAGAGGGAGCTAAGCTGATCAAGAGGTGACAGCCAAGTAAGAGTTTTCACTCATGGTTCTGAAGTACATTAACATGTACTGATTCCAGTCTGGGCCAAGGCTATATAACTCTGAGAAGTGAGGAGTTTGGGAAATACTACAGTGAATTGGATTGGTTAAATAAAGTAGTTTCCTAGAACATTTTCTTTTCTTTTTTTTGAGACGGAGTCTCGCTCTGTCGCCCAGGCTGGAATGCAGTGGCGTGATCTCGGCTCACTGCAAAGTCCGCCCCCCAGGTTCACACCATTCTCCTGCCTCAGCCTCGCGTGTAGCTGGGACCACAGGCGCCCGCCACCACGCCCGGCTATTTTTTTTGTGTGTGTGTATTTTTAGTAGAGACGGGGTTTCACCGTGTTAGCCAGGGTGGTCTCAATCTCCTGACCTCGTGATCCACCCGTCTCAGCCTCCCAAAGTGCTGGGATTACAGGAGTGAGCCACCGCACCCGGCCCCTAGAACATTTTCTATTTCAAGTATTCCAAGAGATACAGTGGGACTATAGAGACAATAGTCAATAATTTGTGTCATTAAATCATAATAGTATTAAACAATTACATAGAGGAATGTACAGGGAAAAAAGCCCCCTAACAAACATATTATCTGCAATAAAGCAATATAAATATATTATCTTCTCACTGAAATTGAGAAAAGGAAAGTTAAGTTTCTAACAAGGGATGGAAAACAAATTATTTTTACATATTATTGCAACTTTAAGACATACATGTATATATGGTATCACTGAAATTCTCTTCATATGTGTTGCCTTTACTGTTTGAGAATGTAAACAATTACAGACGTGAGGCTTTTATAAATTCTTTTTTGGTTTTTTGGAGACGGGAGTTTTGCTCTGTTGCTCAGGGTGGAGTGCAGTGGCGCAATCTCGGCTCACAGAAACCTCTGCCTCCCGGGTTCAAGTAATTCTCCTGCCTCAGCCTCCTGAGTAGCTGAGACTATAGGCATGCGCCACCATGCCCAGCTAATTTTTTTGTATTTTTCGTAGAGATAGGGTTTCACCATATTGATCAGACTGGTCTCGAACTACTGACCTCAAATGATCCTCCTGCCTTGGCCTCCCAAACTGCTGGGATTACAGGCGTGAGCCAGTGCGCCCAGCCTGTAAATTCTTTTAAAAACACAATAGCTAATCTAATTTTCCCCATCAGGTTCCAAGTTTCTTAAAATGCCCTATGATTGGGGAGAGTACAATGAACACTTGTTTGTGTCTCCTTGAGGGGAGGGATATTGTGGCATTTTGGGCTTTTTTTCCATTTCTATAGCCTTGGTGCCTAGTTCAAGAGTTGGCATAACACATACCCAGTAACTGTGGTAGGCTGATCTCTTCACCCTTTCACTCAGGAAGTAGTATCAAGCAATGGTGAAACAGTGGCTGAATAATAATGGTATCTACTGCTGAAAAAAAAGGAAATGAGGTTTCTCAGAGTTTAGAACCCCATTTCCCAGCATGGCCTTAGCTGGGTTTCTGGGTCTTGCTTACACTTCTAACTTGTCCATTTTTTTCCTGAGAAAAAAAATTTTTTTTCCCAAAAGTTGGTACCTTCTAGAAAATGCTAGAAACACAGGGCTGTTTGAATCACTAGAAAAGTTACATGTGGGCCAGGTGCGGTGGTTCACGGCTGTAATCCTAGCACTTTGGGAGGCTGAGGCGGGTGGATCACTTGAGGTCAGGAGGTCAAAACCAGCCTGGCCAACATAGTGAAACCCTGTCTCTACTAAAAATAAAAAAAATAAAAATAAAAAAAAAATTAGCTGGGCATGGTGGTGGACGCGTATAATCCCACCTACTCGGGAGGCAGAGGCAGGAGAATTGTTTGAACCCGGGAGGTGGAGGTTGCAGTGAGCCAAGATCCCGCCATTGCATTCCAGCCTGGGCAACAGAGCAAGACTCTGTCTCAAAAAAAAAGTTACATGTGAGCCTTCCAAAGAGGCTTGTCTAGACATTTGCCACTATGAGTTTCCCTTCAAACTTACAAGCTATTATGGTAAAAATGCAAACAAAAACACTCTGATATTCTGTGGCTTTTAAAGCACTGCCATTTTACATGAAATAAATATGTGATATAAAATGTTTACAAAGTTATTAAATGAGATTTGTTAAGTTTCAGTACCAAATTACAACAGCGATTACAAATTATTAAGCATCTACTATCTTTCAGGTAATGAATGGGCCACATGCCTTATAACCATGATACTTAATTCTCACAAAAATCCTGAAAGGATTCAGGCTCACTTTATAACAGAAGAAAATGAAATTCATGAAGATCAAAGTAATTTGCCCAAAATCCCACAGCTTTTGAGTACTGAAACCCAGTCTGAACTCTAGACCTTGTGCTCTTAACAATCATGGTACAGTGCTAGGTATTTATTTAAAAATCTTGAAACCATTTCTAAACACAAAATTAATAGACAATGTAGTTAGTCTGCTAGATCCATATTGCTAAAAGCATTACAAGCTCACACACTCTTATAATTATCTACTCATGAATTCAACTACAGCTCAGATTAACATCTTTAGGATTTTAAACTGCTAGTGCTCAGGTCTACCTTCACTTACCTGGGTGGGGGCGGGGGGGGGGGCAAGAAGAGCTGCCTTTATAAGCAGGCCATTCAATAATATTTATTGATTGCTCACCATGGGCCATAACTGGGCCAGGTGCTGGGAATAAAATAAACAAAAGAGATACGATCCCTTCCCTTATGGAGCTTATAGTCCAGTAGGGGAAAGAGTAAATAAGAGAGCAAGCTGCTATATGTAGGCCAACAAAAGGATATAATTTATATTAAAAGGTCAGGAAAGGTCTTTCTCAGAAAATAACTTGAAGGCTAAGCTGGATTTGGAATATACGTGTTGGGAGGAGATAGGGGCTAGAGAGCATTTCAGGCAAGGAAGCTGTGTAAAGACCTGTAGCAGGAATGAAATACTCTAAAAAGTCTAAACATGAATTTGATCCTGCCCTCTTTAGTATTTACATCTCCTATAAATCTTCTGAGAAGAAAGTGGCAAGGGGAAGAAAGGTGGCTCCAGAAACATCTAGACATTAGTCATTCTCCTATAAGTCAGTAAGAACACCATTTGAGGAAATTGGGTAGAAGATCTAGACTATTAAACCGTATCTGGGAATCAGTGGACTGCAGGCTGTTCTGGCACACAACAGCAGCCAAGAGGCATGCCAAATACATAATCTGAAAAACTTAGGATCCTTTAAAAAATGCTTGTGATGGAAATGCATAGCATGCTATGGGAGGAATTTAAAACTCAGTTATTTAGGTGAATCTTAGCCTTCAAATGTAACAAAATATAGGTATTGAGGAGTTTAAAATTTCATGTTAAGAATGAAAATTTGAGCCAGAAGTGATGGCTGGTACCTGTAATATCAGCTACTTGGCAGGCTGAGGTGGGAGGACTGCTTGAGGTCAAGAGTTTGAGACCAGCCTGGGCAATATAATGAGACCTAATTTCTCTCTCTCTTTTTTTTTTGTTTGTTTGTTTGTGACAGAGTGAGGCTCTGGAGTGCAGTGGCATGATCATGGCTCACTGTAGCCTCGACATCCCAGGCTCTAGTGATCCTCCCACCTCAGCCTCCCAGGTAGCTGGGACTAGAGGCTCACATGCCACCATGTCCAGCTAATTTTTAAAACATTGTTTGTTGAGATGGGGTTTCACCATGTTACCCAGGCTGGTCTCAAACTCCTGGGCTCAAGCCATCTGTCTGCCTCAGCTTCCCAAAGTGCTAGGATTATAGTCCTGAGCCATGGTGCCCCCTGTCTCTTTAAAAAAAGAAAGAAAGAAAGAAAGAGGCCAAGTGTGGTGACTCATGCCTGTAATCCCAGTACTTTGGGAGGCTGAGGCAGGGAGATCACTTTTGAGCTCAGGAGTTTGAGGCCAGCCTGGACATTGTGAAACCCCGTCCCTACAAAAAATACAAAAAGTTAGCCAGGCATGGTGGCGCGTGCCTATAGTCCCAGCTACTCGGGAGGCTGAGGTGGGAGGATTGCTTGAGCCCGGGAAGCGGAGGTTGCAGCAAGCCAAGATTGAGCCACTGCACTCCAGCCTTAGCAACAGAGTAAGACCTTTCTCAAAAAAAAAAAAAAAAAAAGAAGAAGAAAAAGAAAAAAAGAAAGAAAAGGAAAGAAAAATCTTCTTAAAACATTAATCTAATCTAATTATGACATTACTTTGTTTACTTCAACAACTCCCCCACTGTTTTGGGCAAGAATTCAAACTCTTTCATCTGATATCTGGCTCTTCTCTAGTCCTATCTGCTTCTCTGCCTCCTATACTCAGACTCCAGCTATAGAAAGTTACCAATGTACATCACACTTTTTCAAAGAGGATAAAGGATCCAGCTTAAAGGAACTTTCACTGGCCAAACTGACAATTTAAGCATGAAAACATTTTTAAATGAATGGTAGGTAGCTAATAGTTAGTTAATTTAAAATAGAATTACATTGTAAATATAGTTAACAATAGAGTATTGTACATTTCAAAATTGCTAAGAGGGTAAATTTCAAATGTTCTCACCATGAAAAATGTTAAGTATTTGAAGGATGGATATGTTAACTTGTTTGATTTAATTATTCCACATTGTATACATAAATTATAACATCGCTTTGTTTCCCATAAATTTATACAATTATAAATTGTTAATTTACAATAAAAGAAAGGGAACTGTGAAAATCTGTGCATTTATAATGATACTTAGATAAAAACTATATATAAAGTGTATTAAAAAGTTCTATCAATGCCTATGAAAAGGGAGAAAATTTAAAGAAAAGTTCTAATGACAAGAATAAGGATAAGTTTATTTTTTAATTGATTTTTATAAATAAGAGTACAGACAAAGGAAACAAAAAAAATTCATTATAAAACATTTATCTGTTTATAAAATCTGGTTATATATTTATTTCTATCTGTGTAGGCAGAAAAGAATGAATACAGGGAATTGTAAGTAAACCAGAGCTTGCAAAAGCAGAAACCATATGAAGAACAAAAAGACTGATCAGCATGAGTACCATTACATAACAATAATGTAGAAAAAGTATCCAACAACTAATCTGCACCAGTGATCATCTGAACACAAAAAGCAACTAGAAACAAGTTTCAACGTTATACTGGAAAATTATAATTTAACCAAACATCCTAAAAAGGAGAGCTAAAAATATTAACTAGAGTATTCAAATCCTAAGTATGAAGGTTCTAAGTGGCTCTATTTATTAATAATAGTAAGAAGTTAATAAGCTATACATAGTCTAATAATTGTAACAAAATATGCCAATATATAATAATGACAAAATAGTGGGTTACATAATGCTGGCAAAGCAAAACCTAATTCCAGAGGCAAACTTCAAGGAAAAAAACACATCATTCAGGAAAAATTCAAACTCATAAAAGGACTACTAGAATCCTCGGCAAATAAATATCAAAATAAGTATGTTATAATTAAAATAAGTATGTTATAATCCTAGGAAGATAAGCATGATCAACAACTATCGGCCGGGCACGGTGGTTCATGCCTGTAATCCTAGCACTTTGGGAGGCAGAGGCGGGTGGATCACGAGGTCAAGAGATAAGAGACCATCCTGGCCAACATGGTGAAACCCCATCTCTACTAAAAATACAAAAATTAGCTGGGTGTGGTGGCGTGTGCCTGTAGTCCCAGCTACTCGAGAGGCTGAGGCAGGAGAATCACTTGAACCCGGGAGGTGGAGACTGGACTGAGCTGAGATCTTGCCACTGCACTCCAGCCTGGCAACAGAGTGAGACTCCATCTCAAAACAAAAACAAAAACAAAAACAAAAACACAAAAAGAAAAAGAAAGAACTATCACATTTATTAGTCATTCAGGGTGACTGAAACGGTGAAAAGAACCAGCCACACTAAATTTGTGATAGTAACTTTAATTCTTTTCCTCCCAGCCGAGACAGAGTCTTGCTCTGCTGCCTAGGCTGGAGTGCAGTGGCATGATCTTGGCTTACTGCAACCTCCCCATCCTGGGTTCAAGTGATTCTCCTGCCTCAGCCTCCTGAGTAACTGGGATTACAGGCACATGCCACCATGCCCAGCTAATTTTTGTATTTTTAGTAGAGACGGGGTTTCACCATGCTGGCCAGGCTGGTCTCAAACTCTTGACCTTGTGATCCACCCTCAGTCTCGGCCTCCCAAAGTGCTGGGATCACAGGTGTGAGCCACTGCACCTGGCCTATTTTTAAAAGTTAATTTTAAATTAGATTTGTCTTTGTTTGTTTCTTAGATACATGCATTCAATTATTTGAGTCTTAAATACAATGCAAATAGTTCTGAATGCTCCCCTCTGCATACGAAAGGACATTAAAGAATCTAATCAATAGTTATAAGCATTTTCCATTCAGGGACTGTGTCTTATTTGACTTTATGTCATCAACTCCTAGCACAGCATCTGTGGTGCAGAGTAGATTCTTAATAAATATTTTTTCAGGGAAAGCATGAATGACAATACTAATTATGAAAACCCAACAAACAAAACAAACCCCAATCTTCTTACCTGCTTTTTTTTTCCCCTTTTGACCAGGAACAGGTTCTAAGCTATCTTGGCCTTTTCTCATCAACATAGCAAGTGATGCATCATAAGCTCTAAACAGGTCCACAACCTCATGTAAAGCAACATCTGTTATCAGATCACAGCTCAGGACCAGCACATCTGTCTGTTAAATGGAGATGGGAAAAGTCAATATCATAAACGACGATGGATTACACAAATCATCACAAAACAAAATTATGATGGCTTAAAAACACACAAATCAGAGGCCGGGCGCGGTGGCTCAAGCCTGTAATCCCAGCACTTTGGGAGGCCGAGGCGGGTGGATCACGAGGTCAGGAGATCGAGACCATCCTGGCTAACATGGTGAAACCCCGTCTCTACTAAAAATACAAAAAACTAGCCGGGCGTGGTGGCGGGCGCCTGTAGTCCCAGCTACTCGGAGGCTGAGGCGGGAGAATGGCGTGAACCCGGGAGGTGGAGCTTGCAGTGAGCCGAGATCGCGCCACTGCACTGCAGCCTGGGCGACAGAGCGAGACTCCGTCTCAAAAAAAAAAAAAAAACACACACACAAATCAGACAATACTCTTCAAACATTTTTCATAGCCAAACAAGTGAAATAAATGGGGTTGTTCTCATTGAATTGTGCTGGTATAGGGTCTGGAATCTCTACCTCTCCCTTGTGTACCTCAGGAACTGTGTGGGCAGTCCCTGAGACACCTCTGGAACCCTAGGTTCTAAGAAACAGTCTGAAAACCACCACATTGTCTATTTCTATGACTATGGAATATATGATCTTATATTTATACATCTCTTTATAGTTTAAAAAAGCATTTTCGCATAGTTTGATGATTTAGTATGGCAAAGAACAATCACTTTACTACAGTACTAGGAAATAACAGAATGAACACAATACAATGCCTCATTCTCAGGAACTTAATATTCTATAGTAAATAATTACAATATAACCTCAGGTATGTATAAGGCATCCATTCAATCTTATAATAGGGTAAGAATGACAGAAAGGCACTGTTATTATTAACATTACTGGCCTCTATTTTTATAGATGAGAAAAATAAGGCCTATTACCAGTGTCTGACACACAGTAGGCATTTAATAAGTGTTTAACAAATGAATGAAAAAATCAATGAAGAAAAGGTTTTCTCATAGTGGTGGGCTTTCTGTGTGTGTGTGTATATATATATATATATATATATTTTTTTTTTTTTTCCAGACAGGGTCTTACTCTGTCACCTAGGCTGGAATGCAGTGGTGCAGTCACAGCTCACTGCAGCCTTGACCTTCCAGGCTCAAGTGATCCTCCTGCCTCAGCCTCCCAATTAGCTGGAACTACAGGTGTGTGCCACCACTCTTGGCTAATTTTTACATTTTTTGTAGAGATGGTGTCTCCCTATGTTGCCTAGGCTAGTGACAAACTCCTAGGCTCAAGGGATCCACTCACCTCGGCCTCCCAAAGTGCTGGGATTACAGGCATGAGCTACCATGCCTGATTATAATTCTAATAACTAAGATTAATCATAATAAAAACTAATAATGATAACTAATGTTTACTGAATGCTTACTATTGGCCAGGAATTGTGATAACACTTTGCAAACATTATTTCTTTTATTATTTTTTATTTTAATTTTATTTTTAAATTAAAAAAATAGAGAGAGGGTCTCACTGTTTCTCACTATGTTGCCCAGGTTGGTCTTGAACTGGTGGGCTCAAACAATCCTACAATCCTTCTGTCTCAGCCTCCCAAAGTGCTGAGATTACAGGCGTGAGCCACCGTGCCTGGCGGAAAACATTTCAATCTTCACAACAACCATATGCAGTAAGAACTATATATACACACATATACACATACATATACATATATACACATACATATATATGTGTGTATATGTATATGCACATATATATATATATATATATATATATATATATATATATTTTTTTTTTTTTTTCCTGAGACAGGGTCTTGCTCTGTCACCCAGGCTGGAGTACAGTGGCATGATCATGGCTTATAGGAGCCTCAACTTCCTGGGCTCAAGTGATCCTCCCACCTCAGCCTCCCTAGTAGCTGGGACTACAGGCATGCACTACCACACCTGGCTAATTTTTATTTTTATTTTTAGTAGAGACAGGGTCTTCCTATGTTTCCCAGGCTGACTCAACCCTGGGCTCAAGCACCCAGCTCATGGTTCTTTCCAAAGTGCTAGGATTACAGGCGTGAGCCACCGTGCCTAGCCCAGAACTGTTATTATTAGTACTTTACCAACGAAGAAACAGATTTATAGTAGTTATGTAACTAAGATTTAACAATTAGTAATGGCTATTTGTATAACTGAAGAATCTGTATTACTGAATAGTATTAAAGAAATATAGTTTAGGCTGGGCACAGTGGCTCACGCCTGTATCCTAGCACTTTGGGATGCCAAGGTAGGCGGAGTACCCGAGTTCACGAGTTTGAGACCAGTCCGAGCAATATAGTGAAACCCCATCTCTACTAAAATACAAAAATTAGCCAGGCATGGTGGCACATGCCTATAGTCCCAGCTACTCGGGAGGCTGAGGCAGGAGAATTGCCTGAACCCAGGAGGCGGAAACTGCAGTGGGCCAAGATAGCACCACTGCACTCCAGCCTGGGTGACAGAGCAAGACTCCATCTCCAAAGAAAGAAAAAAAGAAATATAGTTTAGGGCCAGGCACAGTAGCACATGCCTGTAATCCCAGAGGTGCCTCAGGCAAAGGCAGGTTCTGATTTGCCCTTTGTGAATCAACCAGGGCAGCTCCTCTTTTATTAATTTTATTTTCTAGGCTTCTGGATAAGCTTTGTCTTGGAAAACCAATTCTGCTACTTTAAAAAAGTCTAGGCTAGACAGAGTGGCTTACACCTGTAATCCTAGTGTTTTGGGAAGCCAAGGCAGGAGGACTGCATGAGCCCAGGAGTTCAAGGTTAGAGTGAGCTAAGATCACATCACTGCACTTCTGCCTGGGTGACAGTGCAAGATGCTATCTCAAAAAAAAAAAAAAAGGCCTGGCACAGTGTCTTGCACCTGTGAGCCAAGCTACTCTGGAGGCTGAGGCAGGAGCATCACTTAAGGCCAGGAGTTTGAGGCCAGCCTGAACAACATAGTAAGACTCCATCTCTAAAAATATATCAAACATTTTTTAAATTAGCAAATAAAATTTTTTAAAAGTTAGCCAGGTGTGGTGGCACGCACTTATAGTACCAGATACTTGGGAGGCTGAGGCGGGTGGATCATGAGGTCAGGAGATCGAGACCATCCTGGCTACCACAGTGAAACCTTGTCTCTACTAAAAATACAAAAAATTAGCTGGACATGGTGGCGGGCGCCTGTAGTCCCAGCTACTCAGGAGGCTGAGGCAGGAGAATGGCACTAACCCAGGGGTGGAGCTTGCAGTGAGCCAAGATCACGCCACTGCACTCCAGCCTGGGCAACAGTGCAAGACTCCGTCTCAAAAAGAAAAAAATAAGTTCCCATAAACATCTCTTTAGGAAAAAAAAAAAAAACCCTACACCTGCAACTCCCCATGCTAACAGCAAACATGAACAAATCAGACCACATACATAAAACTAAAGAAGACACAGCCTGAAGAATCCTACTTAGAACAATGCTTAGAAAGACAAGGAGACAAATCATTACTAAAGACATCCACAGAGTTGTCATTACCACAATACAGAAGTTGCCCCATTTCATCAGAATGAAAATGACAATTTGCTGAGGGAAAAAAATCTCCTTTCTATTTTTCTAAGTTTCTCTAAAAAGATGGCTGTTTTTTTGCAAGTTGACTGATCTACAATAAATTGAACTATTAAGTGTACTCCAAAATCAAGAAAATGACTCTAATGCAAATGCCTCAGAAGTGGTAACAATGTTGTCTTGGCAAATAAATGCTGTTATCATTCAATAGCTGCAAAACTGTTTAAATCTGTCAGTACAATGAATGCCAAACAAGTCCTGCATAATTGTGAACAGGCTGTAGGCTCATTTCTCTCTTTGCCTTTTGATGACTTTTTGCTAAACTGAATGCGAAATCCCCAAGGATTGCAAGGAACAGACCCCTCCACTAAATGTCTGGTTGCCATCTGTTCTTAGTGTGAAAAGAAAGGCGTGGGTCTGAAAGAACAGGGCCTAGCATACAGATGGAGGTGCTGTTCCATCAGTCCCTCTCCTGCCTCTGTTCCCAGAGAATGCACCAAGTGAGAGTCACTTGAGACCAAACACATCTCATCCTCTTTGCAACTCCACCACTTCCAAAGGAAAGTGTTTGTTGTCTGATAAATTTCCAAAGCTGGAAATCTCAGAAGAAGAAAGAAAGGAAAGCTAAATCATACTTATACCTTCATAATACCATTTTTTTTTTGAGACCGGGTCTCAGTCTGTTGCCCAGGCTGGAGTGCAGAGGTATGATCATAGCTCATTGTAACCTCAAATTCTTGGACTCAAGCATCCTACCACCTCAGCTTCCTAAGTAGCTGGGACTACAAGCATCATATGCCACTATGCCTGCTAATTTTATTTTATTTTATTTTTTTAATTTTTTAAAAAAATTTTTGTAGAGATGGGGTCTCACTATGTTGCCAGGGCTGGTCTCGAACCCTTAGGCTGAAGTGATCCTTCTGTCTCAGCCTCCCAAAGTGCTGGAATTACAGGCATAAGCCACTGCGCCTGGCCTATGATTTTATAAAAGCTGTAATAGAAAGAAATGATCATTGTTTTTATTTTTACTCTAAAATGTAAAGCCCATTCTAGGAATGCAAATGGACTTCTAGTAACTAGAGCCCAGAGAGAGAAAGTAGAAAAACTGATAAGACCCAGATAAGTATTTTTGATCATGTGTGACCACAAGCCATGAACAAACATGGACTGTTTGGGCTGTGAAGCAACTGTATGTCAGAAATGCAGTTACTCTGAAAGTTCCCTGAACATGTCAACACTCAGCTGCCTGCGTTTCATGGACCCACTTCTTTTCTAATGCCAACAGTATGCCTCTTTTGCAGAGACCAACTGGCCTCTCCAAAGACCTCCCTACCCACTATTCCAACAGTCCTTGGTATGCCTCATCCCAAGCCTGCTCCTCTAGAGAAGCCAGGGCAATGTCAAGGGCAGAAAGCACAACTCAGAAGGAAAGCAGATGTGTGCACTGTTGACAATATAGAAACACGCAAGGTTTCAAGGGAAGGCAGCAGTTTAGTGTTTAAAGTGTCCAAGACACCCAGGAATTCAAAATCCAAACTGCCGCCAGTTAGTCTTGACTAAAGTAAACAAATTAAGCTCAGAAAACCCAATTACCAAGCCATGGCAAAGCCCAGAAATCTCTCATTACAAGAACATTTTCAATCAAGTCAAAACCACTGAGTAAAATTAGCTGGGAAAAAAAAAAGTTAAATCAGAACACCGGATGTGTGTGTGTGTGGCTGTAGTGGTGGGGTGGGAGGTGAGGAGAGCTACTGGGAATAGCCTCTTTTCTTTTCCTGGCAGCTGTTCCATGACAGATTGTTATAAATAACACAGTCTGGCAACTGATTTCTTATGACAAGGAGAAAGAAAAACACATTTACTCCCTTGGAAAAAAACTGTCAGGGCAAGGTAACTACCATACTTCTACTCACCCAGTGCTTCCACAAATAATGGCTATGATCCAAATCACCAGCCTGCATGCCACCCCTGCCCATATGGAACTCATCAATTCAGCTACTTGGTGTGACTACGAAGGTTACGATTTACATTTTCCTACGTGGTCCAATCCCAATCAAATCCCCAAGAGTAGTTTGTGTGTTTTTTCTTTTCTTTTCTTTTAGACAGGGGGTCTCCCTGTATTGCCCAGGCTGGTCTCAAACTCCTGGGCTCAAGGAATCCTCCTGCCTCAGCCTCCCAAAGTGTTGGGATTACATGCATGAGTCACTGCCCTGGCATAGTTTGTGTACTTTAATAAACACCAAAGGTTAACTGCAATGGAGACCTCAGTTTTGGTTTAAAATGCTTGGAAAAGATTCTAGTCTATAGTCCTCAAAGTGCAAGGCCAAGGGCCAACTGCCACATTGTTTTCACTGAAGCTGGGGTAGTAGGTCTAGGAAAGGAAACGACCAACTCAGTCAGTAAGAAAGAAATGTGATAATCCTTGGGCTCACAGCTAAATATTCTTACCATATTCCTTAGTTTAATCATGGTGTTGCTACCATCCAGAATTGATGCCAGAAATCCGCGCATAGTCCAGGACGGAAGTCCTCCCTCTCCTGCCTGTCCCCTACTCTTCCCCTATTGCACTGCCTTAGTTCAGCTCTCAAAATCTTTTTCCAGTCTCTTGGCTGGTGTCTCTCTTGCTCCAGTTTTCCTTATTCTAATCCATACTCTAATTTCTACTGCATATGTCATTTTCCTGCTTAAAGACACCCTAAAACGGTGTTTCCCAAACAATAAGTTGAACTTATTGACACTTACTTTAAAATTTTTAAAAAAATATACAGATCTAGCCCGGCGCGGTGGCTCACGCCTGTAATCCCAGCACTTTGGGAGGCTGAGACAGGCGGATCACGAGGTCAGGAGATCGAGACCATCCTGGCTAACACGGTGAAACCCTGTCTCTACTAAAAATACAAAAATTAGCCGGGCGCGGTGGTGTGCGCCTGTAGTCCCAGCTACACAGGAGGCTGAGGCAGGAGAATGGCGTGAACCTGGGAGGTGGAGTTTGCAGTGAGTGGAGATCGCGCCACTGCACTCCAGCCTGGGCAACAGAGCGACACTTCGTCTCAAAAAAAAAAAATACAGATCACTATATGATATGCTCTTCATATAATATATATGTAAAGATAGATATTTAAAAAGGAAGAAATAAAACATTTAAAAACTAGAAATTCTAATATTTTCCTCTAGTACTTAATTCTGTCCACCACCTATTTTGGAGATTGCTGCTCAATAAGATTAAGTTGGAATTCCTTAGTATGACATTAAGGGTCTTCAAAATATGACTCCACCTACCTAATTCAGTCTTCCCTCACACAATTCCCCTCCACAGAGCCAATGTTAACTTTTTTTTTTTTGAGACAGAGTCTCGCTCTATTGCCCAGGTTGGAGTAAAATGGCATGATCATGGCTCACTGCAACCTCTGCCCCACAGGTTCAAGCAATTCTTGTGCCTCAGCCTCCTGAGTAGCTGGGATTACAGGTGCGTGCCACCATGCCCAGCTAATTAGTACAGACAGTATTTCGCCATGTTGGCCAGGCTGGTTCTCAGACTCCTGACCTCAAGTGATCCTCCTGCCTTGGCTTCCCCAGGTGCTGGGATTACAGGCATGAGCCAACGCACCTGGCCGCCAGTGTTACTTTGATAGAGTCGACTGCCAATAATGCATTTCCTAGTCTGTCTTCCTACTCTATTATATATTTATCCATCAAAATTCAGGTATTATCACAGTTACTAGAAAGGACAATTATCTTCCCTAGAGATGATGCATTTTCTGATCCATTACAGACCTTAAATCACTAATTGGATTACATACATATTTTTTTCCATCTAGACTTTGCCCTCCATAAGGAGCCCTTTTATCTTTGTATACCCAGAGTTCAACCCAGTGCTGGCAAACACGCATGAGTAAATGTCAGTACTTTTCCTGTTATCTCCTTCTCTTTAATTTGACTCAAATATTAAAACATCTGATTTTAAATGTTTAGAAACAGTATACATTCTGACAGAGGTGAGTGCTCCCTTTGTAGAGACTGACTATTCAGAGTTAGGACAGGGGCCACAGAGACAACTTTGCAGTTCCCCAACGCAAGAAGGTAGGAAATGAACCTGCTACTTCCCAAGAAGCAAAAGGCAGAGATGTCTAAGGAAAGAAATCAAAAGCAGCTGTCCTGGAGGGCACGGCTGAAGAATGACGATATGCTTGCTAGGATTTACAACTTAAAATGAAGGCTCAACATTTATGGTTCTAATATTCATAATTCATTCATATCCTCAAAGGAAATTTTCCTCTTCAGATTAAGAACAAATAGAGGAATTGTATTCTTCCTTCCTGTGTGAAGCTAGGAAAGAAGCACCTAAGAATATATTAATTTTTAATTCTGTTCAAATGAGTTCCCTATAAAAATGCCTGTCACTTCTCTTCCAGGATTTAGATTTATGCAATTTAATTTTCATCTCTAAATGCACTGACTTGGAATAGAAAAAAACAAGAGTTTTTTTTGTTCTCCCAAATGAAACTTTCACTCTAAAGGGAAGTTCATTAACAATGAGAAAAATACAACTAATACATCTTTTTAAAACTTAGGGTTGGCTGAGCATGGTGGCTCACGCCTGTAATCCCAGCATTTTGGGAGGCGAAGGTGGGAGAAGTGTTTGAGGCCAGGAGTTTGAAACCAGCCTGGGCAACATAGCGAGACCTTATCTCTACAAACAATTTTAAAAATTAGCCAGGCATGGTGGTGCAAGCCTGTAGTCCCAGCTATTTGAGAGGTTGAGACAGGAGGATCATTTGAGCCCAGGTTTCAGACTGCAGTGAGCTATGACGGTGCCACTGCACTCCAGCACCCGTGACAGAGTGAGATCCTGTTTCTAAAAAATAAACAAACAAAAATTCAAAACATAACAATGTAAGCATGTTATTTAGCGACATACAGATAAAAAACAAAGTAGCTAAAAGAAGAGAACCTTTAGGGTTAGGGATATGGGGTGGGGGTGGTCAGGGGACTATATTTTTAGGAACAAAGCTTGAATTACTGAATTATTTAAATTATTAAATTATTAATTTATTAAATTATATTGAATTATTTAAGTGATATGTACATATAACTTCAATAAGTATAAGGTGTTTATTTACTTATTTATTTTTGAGACAAGATCTTTGCTCTATTGCCCAGACTGGAGTGCAATGGTGCAATCTCAGCTCACTGCAACCTCCACTTCTGGGGTTCAAGAGATTCTCGTGCCTCAGCCTCCAGAGTAGCTAGGATTACATGCATGTGCCACCGTGCCTGGCTGATTTTTGTATTTTTAGTAGAGACAGGATTATGCCATGTTGGCCAGGCTGGTTTTGAACTCCTGGCCTCAAGTAATCCACCCACCTCGGCCTCCCAAAGTGTTGGGATTATAGGCATAAGCCACTGCACCTGGCCAGTATGAGTTTTTAAAAAAAGATATTAGGACTATTTTCTTATCTCTCTTTTTAAAAAAAATTACTTCAGTGACTTTAACATCCTGTCGCCTAGGCTAGAGTGCCATGGCACGATCTCGCCTTACTGCAGCCTCCATCCCCTGAGCTCAAGTGATCTTCCTACCTCAGCCTCCACGTAGGCACACGTCACCACATCTGGCTAATTTTTTTTCTTTTTTGTAGAGACAGAGTCTTGATGTTGCCTAGACTAGCTAGTCTCGAACTCATGAGCTCAAGTAATCCTCACACCTTGGGTCTCTCAAGGTGCTAGGATTACAGGCATGAGCCACCACTCCCAGCCTTGTTTTTATATTTATGTAGTCAAATTTAATAATCTTCAATTCATCTGGATTTTGAATAATAGTTAGAAAGTTTCTTCCCACATTTAGGTCATAGAGAAACCTACTTTTGTTTCCTTCTAGTACTTGTATAGTTTCACTTTTTTACATTTAGGTCTCTGATCCATTTGACGTTTGTCTTGTGTACCGTATGAACAGTGGATCTAATTTTATCCTTTTTCCAAATACTTATTCAGTTTCCCATCACCATTTATTAAAATATTCATTTTGCCCTTGTTATTTAAGTTTCATGATTATCATATACTAAATTCCCAACCCAAGTCAATTTATATACACACATATATACATATACGTATATATAGCCATAAAATCTTATTGATCATATTGTTAAATTTTCTATATCCACTTTTATTTTTTATCCACTTCATCTGTCTTTTACTAATAGTAGTGTGTTAAAGCTCCCTATTATTAGTGTTTTCTATTTTTTTTTTTTTAATACTTTAAGTTGCAGGTTTGTTATATAGGAATACATGTGCCATGGTGGTTTGCTGCACCCATCAACCTACATCTACCTTAGGTATTTCTCATAATGCTATCCCTCTCCTAGTCCCCCCACCCCCGACGGGCTCTGGTGACTGAGAACATGCAGTGTTTGGTTTTCTGCTCCTGTGTTAGTTTGGTGAGAATAATGGTTTCCATCTTCATCCATGTCTCTGCAGAGGACGTGAACGCATCCTTTTTTTATGATTGCATAGTATTTCATGGTGTATGTGTGCCACATTTTCTTTATCTAATCTGTCATCGATGGGCATTTGGGTTGGTTCCAAGTCTTAGCTATTGTGAACAGTGCTGCAATAAACATACATGTGCATGTGTCTTTACAGTAGAATGATTTATAATCCTTTGGGTATATACCCCATAATGGGATTGCTGGGTCAAATGGTATATTTCTGGTTCTAGATCCTTGAGGAATCACCACAGTTGAACTGATTTACACTGCCACCAACAGTGTAAAAGCGTTCCTGTTTCTCCACCTCCTCTCCAGCATCTGGTTGTTTCCTGACTTTTTAATGATCGCCATTCTAACTGACATGAGATGGCATCTCATTGTGGTTTTGATTTGGATTTTTCTAATGACCAGTGATGATGACCTTTTTTTCATATGTTTGTTGGTCACATAAATGTCTTTTGAGAGGTGTCTGTTCATATCATTTGCCCACTTTTTGATGGGGTTGTTGAATTTATTGAAGGCCTTTTCTGCATCTATTAAGATAGTCATGTGGTTTTTGTTATTGCTTCTGTTTATGTAAAGGATTACGTTTATTGATTTGCATATGTTGAACCAGCCTTGCATCCCAAGGATGAAGCTGATTTGATTGTGCTGGCTGGAGGCATCATGCTACCTGACTTCAAACTATACTACAAGGCTACAGTAACCAAAACAGTACGGTACTGGTACCAAAACAGATATATAGACCAGTGGAACAGAGGCCTCAGAAATAACACTACACATCTACAACCATCTGATCTTTAACAAACCTGACAAAAACAAGAAATGCGGAAAGGATTCCCTATTTAATAAATGGTGTTGGGAAAACTGGCTAGTCATATGCAGAAAACTGAAACCGGACCCCTTCCTTACACCTTATACAAAAATTAAATCAAGATGGATTAAAGACTTAAACATAAGTCCCAAAACCATAAAAACCCTAGAAGAAAACCTAGGCAATACCATTCAGGAGATAGGCATGGGCAAAGACTCTATGACTAAAACACCAAAAGCAATGGCAATAAAAGCCAAAATTGACAAATGGGATCTAATTAAAGAGCTTCTGCATAGCAAAAGAAACTATCATCAGAGTGAACAGGTAACCTACAGAATGGGAGAAAATTTTGCAATCTATCCATCTGACAAAGGACTAATATCCAGAATCTACAAGGAACTTAAACAAATTTTTTTTCCTTATGGCTGAAACTCCATGACTTCATCATTTTTAATTATTTTTTTCTCCTTCTCACCTTAGTCACTCAACCACTTTGTTATACCCTACTCCTTGGCATTACCAATAACTGCACCAACTCCAAAATCCTTAGGCTCACATAAACATGCATCTATTTATTTTTTAGAGATGAGTTTCTCACTTTATTGGCCAGGTTGGAGAGCAGTGCAGCAGTCACAGCTCACTGCTGCCTAAAATTCTTGGGCTCAGGGGATCCTCCCTCTTCGGTTTCCCAAGTAGCTGGGACTACTGGTGCACGCCACTGCGCCTGGCTAATCTAAAAAATATTTTGTAGTGATGAGGGAGTCTCACCATCTTGCCCAGGTTGGCCTCAAACTCCTGGGCTCAAGTGATCCTCCTGCCTTGGCCTCCCAAAGTGCTGGGATTACAGGTGTGAGCCACTGTACCTGACCTAAACATGCACGTCTATATTAAGGGAGTAAGGAACTTAAGGAACTTATTTTAAATGTTTACAAAGAACTTGCTTCCAGCTGTCATTCAATCATTCATTCATTCATTCAGCAAATAATATTGGACAAACTCTTTGTGCCAGGCCCAGATACAGTTCTTGCCTCACAGTATAGCAACAATATGACAGATATTTTTTAATCCCTATGTAAGTACAGAAAAATGACACCGGATCCAATCTTTAAAAACCAGACAGCTGGGCACAGTGGCTCATGCCTGTAATCCCAACATTCTGGGAGGCCGAGGTGAGCAGGCTGCTTGAGCCCAGGAGTTTGAGCCTGGGCACCACAGCAAAACCCTGTCTCTTCAAAAAATTAGATAGGCATGGTGGTACACACTTGTAGCCCCAGCTACTGGGAAGGCTGAGGTGACAGGTTCACCTGATCCCAGCAAGCTGAGGTTGCAGTGGGTCGAGATTGTGCCACTGTACTCCAGCCTGGGCAAGAGTGAGATCCTGTCTCAAAAAACAAACAAACAAAAAAAAAAAAACAGAAAACCAGGGAGGAAGTTTTGTTTTTTGTTTTTTTTTTTTGAGACAGAGTCTCGCTCTGTCTCCCAGGCTGGAGTACAGTGGCTGATCTCAGCTCACTGTAACCTCCATCTCTCAGGCTCAGGTGATCCTCCCACCTCAGACTCCTGAGTAGCTGGGACTACAGGCACATGCCATCACACCTGGCTAATTGTTACATTTTTTGTAGAGACAGGGTTTTGCCACGTTGTCCAGGCTAGTCTCAAACTCCTGGGCTCAACCAATTCACCCGCCTCAGCCTCCCAAAGTGCTGGGATTGCAGGCATGAGCCACTGTGCCTGGCCAACCAGGGAAGTCTTGGTGGTGCAGATGATGCCTAAGTTAAGAGCCTATGTAGCTACAGGCTACTTCAAATGAACTCCCTGGTCATGGTGACAGAATGCTTACTGACTTCCCATAAATTGTACTGCACCATTCCACTACTCGGGCTGTAGTGTTACTTTATGATTCAGAGTAGAATAAGTGGCCCTACTAAGAGCTTCCAAAAATCTAAGTCATGCGGGCTGCTTATTATCCAATGATAGAGTAAGTTTGTGATGACAGTCTGTGTTATCACAATTGCTAGCTAGTACCTTTTCTCTCTACCCTATAGCCCTTCATCCCCTGACAGGGTCCTAAAGGAAGGAAAATGACTCAAAAGAATCAGGCTCAAACACAGGGCTTGTAAGTTTTTTGGCTGTCAAATTAAGTACAGGGCTACAGAAGTCCTATCCCACAGATCAGAGTTCCAACAAGTAACAGTCTGTGAGAAAGTAAGATGAAAACATTTCAGTGTTGTAGATACATATACTAGGTTAGTAAAGTCAAAAGAAAAGCTCCACTGAGATTTCTTGGCCAAAAAAAAAAAAAAAAAAAAGGCTCTAAAATTTCTACATCCAACTTGTTTCTGCCAGTAAGGCTGGGCTTTTCACTGTGCCACCAGTAAACTCAAGGAAGGCTTCATCAGGATTACACTGAGGTTGTCCTAAGCAACCACAGCCCACCAAAGCAGTCTTAAGGAATGTTGCCACTTAATAAAGTCTTTAAGCAAGTTGGGACCAAGTTCTCAGATCTTCCCTTGACCAACTGTATTTACTCTTTTCAAGCTGATAGAAATCTGACAAACAAAAATCCCTGGGAAAAATGAAAGGTTCCAGGAAAGAATGACAGAGATTCGTAATTTGATAAAGACATCAAACACTCAACTGAAAATAACTTGCATTTAGCTTTTTGAACATCTAAAAATAGTACATATGCTCATTCTTTCTAATAAGCTGTCTCCAGCATGGGGATTTCATTGGCATAGTTTGTTCTTTGTTGTAACATGTTAGCTGTTTCTTAAGACATAACAATAGTCCTTTTTCTACATCAAAGGACTTAAGTAACTATACCTCTAACAACTAGTGTGTTGGTATCATTATCCCTACTTTCTTGGTTGTGAAACTGAGGCCCAGGGTAAATGAGGCTTGCTTGAGGCCAAAGATTCCTGTCTAGATTAAATAGAGAATTATCAACGCTGGAATTTCTAAATTAAAAGAAGCAATGAGACCAGCAATATAAAACAAATGTTTTAAACATAGGCTACAGAATTCTATTATAGATTTAGTCTGCTTGAAGCCTCTAAAATACACCTCACGAACTTGTTCTCGAAACACTGAGGAATAATCACAGTCTGTTTCTAAAGCACACAAAAACAGCACCAATGGCTGATTACCCCAGAGAGAGCAACAGCTCTAATATGGGTCAGGATCCATGTCCAAGGAGTCAGTCAGCTTTGTTTTACGTGCTGATCACAGACCGTACCTTTACTGAACAACACTTCTTGTTCACATGGCTCTAGACATAGGACAAAAATTTCTCCTATAAGACTGGAATTCCCTCCACTTAAGAGAAAGAGATCAACAAGCAATCGCTGCACACCTGCAAGACAAGGATACTACATGAGTCCTGTTAGGAGATTTGTTCATTTTTAAGTATGTTTTACACAAAAATAATTAAGAGTTTATACCTATTAAGAACCACCGAATTGTACACTTTAAAAGAGTTCTGGGCCGGGCGCGGTGGCTCAAGCCTGTAATCCCAGCACTTTGGGAGGCCGAGACGGGCGGATCACGAGGTCAGGAGATCGAGATCATCGTGGCGAACACGGTGAAACCCCGTCTCTACTAAAAAATACAAAAAACTAGCCGGGCGAGGCGGCGGGCGCCTGTAGTCCCAGCTACTCGGGAGGCTGAGGCAGGAGAATGGCGTAAACCTGGGAGGCGGAGCTTGCAGTGAGCTGAGATCCGGCCACTGCACTCCAGCCCGGGCGACAGAGCCAGACTCCGTCTCAAAAAAAAAAAAAAAAAAAAAAAAAAGAGTTCTGTACATACATACAACTATCTAATCTACATATAAAATTCTACATAACTGAATGCCACAGAAAAGAACACTACTCAAAAAAAGAAATTTTGAAAATACCAGACCAAGTAAACCTGGTAGAATCTTTAGAACAGGTTTAGAGGCTGAGGTGGGAGGATCGCTTGAACCCAGGAGGCAGAGGTTAGAGTGCACCGAGATGGTGCCACTGGACTCTAGCCTTGGTGACAGAGTGAGACTCTCTCTCAAAAAAAAAAACAACAAAAAAATGCTAGGTGCGGTAGCCTAGCCTGTAATCCCAGCACTTTGGGAGGCTGAGGTGGGCAGATCACTTGAGGCCAGGAGTTTGAGATCAGCCTGACTGACATGGCAAAACCCCATTGCTACTAAAAATACAAAAAAATTAGCCGGGCATGGTGGCACACCCCTGTAATCCCAGCTACTCGGACGGCTGCGGCAGGAGAATCACTTGAACCCAAGAGGTGGAGGTTGCAGTGAGCCGAGATTGCGCTACTGCACTCCAGCCTGAGTGACAGAGCAAGACTCTGTCTCAAAGAAACAAAAACAAAAACAAGCAAACAAAAAAACCACAGTTGTGTTCTAACTGTGGCTCAGCAATTAACCGGCGTGGGAGTTGGGGCAGCTTAGTTAAATTTTCTGAGTATCAGGTTTGTCATTTGCAAAACAGAATAATACCATCTACCTTTCAATGTGGCTGTTAGATTAGAAATCCAGACACACATAATACGTATGAAAGATCTTCCTGGTGATCTTCAGAGCCAATGTTCCAGGCAACCCCAAGGAAAACAAAAATTACATCCCCATAATCATAATCAGTTAATAAGTTAACTCCCTACCTTCCAGTGGTCTCTGAGAAGAGAAACCAAGGTTCTAAAGTAACAAATGAATTTCTCAAATGTATTCATTATAAAGCTTTAGCAAATTTAATTATCATCAGAAATGCTCAGTAGGCTATAAACAGATATCTTGTGTGAATAATCAGTTGTTACTACTATTACTGCAAAGCAGAGTTTCTGCTGCTTCTCAGTACCTTTCATTTTCCACCTGCCTTTCTGTGATCCCTAAAGAGTTCAACTCAAAATCAAATTAAACCTTAAATGTATATAATTCCACCTGCCACCAGAAAGAAAATAAACAATCATCCCTCCTCAGCCTCCCAAGTAGCCAGGACTATAGGTACACACCACCACACCCGGCTAATTTTTTTTTCCCCAGCTAATTTTTACAATTTTTTTTGTAGAGACAAGGTCTCACTATGTTACACAGACTGGTCTCAAACTCCTGGGCTCAAGCAATCCTCTTGTCAAGGCCTCCCTAAGTGCTGGGATTACAAGCATGAGCCACCATGCCCAGGCCTGACCCACCATGCCCAGGTCTGACCCATGTAAAAGTTTTAGAGGTATATGCTTACTTACATTGAGTGAGGTCTTCATTTCACACAATTTGGAGCTAAAAACATACCTGCATATTTCAGCTTTGTAGTAATTCCTCAACTGTTAAAGTATAGGATTTTCATGCTTTCTCAGGAGTTATTCTATCCTAGTACTATTAGGAATGTCTATCCCTGCTCATGTCCCCATCATCACAAATTCTTATTCTTCCTACAAGACTCAATTTGAATGTCACATTCATGAGGTGTTCCTTTTTCTTCAACAAGCACATTCAAGCAGTGTTTCCTGATGTTCCTCTAGAGGACACAGAGTACTGTCCTAATTCCTCTTTGCTATGTCCCTAACCTACTCCACTACTGCATCTCAAATAAAAATTCAATTTTGAGACACGTGTCATCTGGCTGTACCTAGCAGAAATCATCCTTTTAATTCTCTGGTTACTCAATGCATTTACTGAGACTTTGGCACCTAATACATAATATTTCTTTCCGCTCGAACTTTAGGCAAGTCACTCAAGTTCCTCGAGACCTACTTTCCCCATTTTTTGAAAATTTATTTTTATTTTTATTTTTAGACAGAGTCTCCCTCTGTCGCCCAGGCTGGAGTGCGGTGGCACAATTTCAGCTCACTGCAACCTTCGCCTCCCAGGTTCAAGCGATTCTCCTGCCTCAGTCTCCTGAGTAGCTGGGACTACAGGCGCCTGCCACCACGCCCGGCTAATTTTTATATTTTTAGTAGAGATGGAGTTTTGCAATGTTGGTCAGGCTGGTCTCGAACTCCTGGCCTCAGGTGATCCACCTGCCTCAGCCTCCCAAAGTACTGGGATTACAGGCATGAGCCACCTCTCCCGGCCTACTTTCACATTTTTAAGATGGGGACAAAGACAGTTTCTATCTCAGAGTGTCGCTGGGGATTAAATGAAATAATGCACACAAGCACATAGCATGTAGGTTTCTGGTGTTGGAAAACTGGTGGGTTAAGACAACCCAAAAATTCTGTCACAAACATCTAAAAATTTTGAGTAAGACATAACAAAAAATTATTTCAAATACATATCTGAACTTATAAGAAAGAAAGAGAAAATTGATGAGGGAAGTTAAAACAGGAGAACTTCAGCTGCCCTAACTGGGAATTTTAAGGGGTACACTGGGCCAAAAGATGTGGGTCTGGCTGGGCATGGTGGCTCACGCATGCAATCCCAGCACTTTGGGAGGACAAGGCAGGCAGATTACCTGAGGTTAGGAGTTCGAGACCAGCCTGGCCAACATGGTGAAACCCCATCTCTACTAAAAACACAAAAATTAGCCGGGCGTGGTGGCACGTGCCCAGCTACTCAGGAGGTTGAGGCAGGAGAAATGCTTGAACCAGGAGATGGAAGTTGTAGTAAGCTGGGATTGCACCACCGTACTCCAACCTGGGTGACAGAGTAAGACTCCGTCTCAAAACAAAAACAAAAATGTAAAGTGGCTGGTCTAACCATTTACTATCCCTTAGGTTCTGTCATCTGAAACAAGAAAAATTTTCCTTCAGACTCTAACTCCATCCCAATCTATCAAGATATAGGAAATATAAAGGGGAAACAGATAAGTAATAGCAATTCCAATAAAAGTATTATATTAAAATGCTATGCAATAAGTATAGAGGTGGCCATGCGCATGGCTCACGCCTGTAATCCCACCACTTTGGGAGGCCCAGACTGGTGGATCACCTGAGGTCAGGAGTTTGAGATCAGCCTGGCCAACATGGCGACACCCTGTCTCTACTAAAAATACAAAAAATTAGCAGGGTGTGGTGATGCAGGCCTGTAGTCCCAGCTACTCAGGAGGCTGAGGCAGGAGAATCGCTTGAGCTCAGAAGGCAGAGGTTGCAAGGAACCGAGATCCCACCACTGCACTCCAGCCTGGGAGACAGAGCGAGACTCCGTCTCAAAATAAATAAATAAATAAATAAATAATAAAAAAGAAGTATGGAGGTGTATAGGGAATAATTAAGAAGGGCAATTAACCCAGACCTGGAGGCTAAGGAAGGCTTCCAGAGGTAATGAAATTTTAGCTAAATCTTGAAAGACAATGAATAAGAAGACATGTCTTGTGCCCCACCTCACATTCTGTGGGCCCAACTCTTTATTCCAGCCATTGCTCTGGCAATCATCTGTGTAACCTGATAGCATTTCACTTTGTGTACTGGTCATCTCTTATTTTTTGTCTTCAGACTTCTAGTAACCACATTTGGAATACCTACAGGAACCTATTCGGCCATTCTGGCGCACATACAAACCTTGAAGTGTGAGGAAATTTATACCCATGGGGCAACCTTTGACCAATGGGGAAAGGAAGATAGTGAATAAATACTTTTCTTTTCTGATCTTTAGCATCTCTGAGGCACAGTCTACAAAGCGCCTTAGAGGGTCTCCGGTGGAACTGAGCCTCAGTTGCCCACAGGAGTAACAAAGTCAATAACACACCCTCAGACACTCAGACTGGTCTTCCCTCTTTCCCTGTTTTCCTCTTTCCAAATCCCACTCATATTACTAATTGTACAAATACCCTTATCTCAGGCTCTGCTTTGGGGGGAAACCGAGGTTAAGACAGATTACCAGGAATTCATTATTTATATAGGAATGGAGGGAACTGAGAGTGTACCAGGTAGATATGCAAGTATCCAAATGTGTAGAATTGCAAATGCATACTACGTTTAGTAAAGTTAACTGCAGTTACCCATATGATTATTGCTACAAATTTATTCCTTGTCCTGTGGCCTCTAAATTTTGAATGCCACCACTATCCATCTAGTTGCTCTTGCTGGAAACCTGGACATCATGTTTGACCCCTCCCTCTCTTTATCCTTCCACATCTAATTAATTAGTCACAAAGTTTTCCTAAATACTCTTCAATTTTTCCCTATCTCTCTATTACTATTGCCATTGCCTTGTTTTGCTCTTTCATTTTTTCTTGCCAGGATTATTGCAATAACCATTCACTGGTGACTGATTCTCTTCATTTATGTAGTGAATATTTATAAATATTAACCTGTTAGTAATCTTTCAATCTGTCCCTATAGGATATAAAGATATAAGATATATACTTTTTTTGTTTGTTTGTTTATCTTTTTTTGGAGACAGGGTCTCACTTTATCACCCAGGCTGGAGTGCAGTGACGTGATCTTGGCTCACTGCAGCCTCAATCTCCCAAACTCAAACGATCCTCCCACCTCAGGCTCCCAAGTAGCTGGGACTACAGGCACACACCACCATGCCTGGCTAATTTTTTATGTTTTTGGTAGAAATGAGATTTTTGCCATGTTGCCTAGGCTGGTCTAGAACTCCTGAGCTCAAACGATACGCCTGCCTCAGCCTCCCCAAGTGCTGGGACTAAAAGTGTGAGAGACCACGCCTGCCTCAGACTCCCAAAGTGCTGGGATTGAAGATGTGAGCCACCGTGCCTGGCCAAAAGTGTATACTGTATTCTGACTTCTCTCCTAGACTGTAAAGCATAGTTAAGAGCATAGGCTTTGAAGTAAGAGAACCGGTTCAATTACTAATTCTTCCATTAAACTCTCTGAAGACTCAGTCCCCTTATCTATTCACGGTAAGATATGAAAGGGCTAGAGCAGTCTTAGCCCTATGAACTCTCAAAACTAATAAACCAACACTCTCTTTAAAAATGAAGGCCGGGTGCAGTGGCTCAAGCCTGTAATTCCAGCACTTTGGGAGGCCAAGGCGGGCAGATCACAAGGTCAGGAGATCGAGACCATCCTGGTTAACACAGTGAAATCCCGTCTCTACTAAAAACACAAAAAATTGGCCAGGTGTGTGGCGGGCACCTGTAGTCCCAGCTACTTGGGAGGCTGAGGCAGGAGAATGGTGTGAACCCGGGAGGCGGAGCTTGCCGTGAGCCAAGATCATGCCACTGCACTCCAGCCTGGGCGACATATCAAGACTCCATCTCAAAAAAAAAAAAAAAAAAAAAAAGGAAGAAGCGTAGCACTAAATAGAAATTGCCAGGAGTATAATCCAAATTAAGGAAGACAAAGACAATCCTCAGAGCACAGGAACCAGAAAAGCCAGATAAAATGGAGATAAAGGAGCAGTGGAGGAAGATCTTAAAGGAGGGGGATCTAGAGCTGTGAAGCTAAAAAAGCAATTCTGACTCACCCTTCTTTTCTAAAAATGTAAAAAGACCAACTTCAGATAAAAATTAGAAACAAAACGATTACAGTCAAATCCCATACAAAGTTATTCTCAAAAAAGATAATAAAGATTAAAATAACATTCCTATAATGAAAGCACATGTAAGAACGACATGCCCACAAAACAGATGAAATCCATAACCTAATATTCCTGGGTTTTTTTTGAGACAGAGTCTCACTCTGTCACCAGGCTGGAATGCAATGGCACGACCTCAGCTCACTGCAACCTCAGCTCACTGCAACCTCCACATCCTGGGTTCAAGCCATTCTCCTGCCTCAGCCTCCCGAGTAGTTAGGACTACAGGCGCATGCCACTACTATGCTCAGCTAATTTTTGTATTTTTAGTAGAGACAGGGTTTCACCATGTTGGCCAGGATGGTCTCGATCTCCTGACCTCGTGATCCGCCTGCCTCGGCCTCCCAGGGTGCTGGGATTACAGGCGTGAGCCACCACGCCCGGCCCTCCATAGCCTAATATTTCAAAATAAGCTAAAGTAAGAAAATGATAAATGTGGCCAGGCGCGGTGGCTCACACTTGTAATCCCAGCACTTTGGGAGGCCGAGGCAGGCAGATCACTTGAGGTCAGGAGTTCGAGACCAGCCTGGCCAATATGGTGAAGCCCCATCTCTAATAAAAATACAAAAATTAGCTGGGCGTGGTAGCGCACACCTGTAGTCCCAGCTACTTGAGGGGCTGAGGCAGGGGAATCACTTGAACCCAGGAGGCAGAGGTTGCGATGAGCCAAGATCACACCACTGCACTCTAGCCTGGACAACAGAGCAAGACGCTGTCTCAAAAAAAAAAAAAAAAAATAGGCCAGGTGTGGTGGCTTATGCCTGTAATCCCAGCACTTTGGGAGGTGGAGGCAGAGGCGGGTGGATCACAAGGTCAGGAGTTTAAGACCATCCTGGCTAACATGGTGAAACCCTGTCTCTACTAAAAATACAAAAAATTAGCCGGGCGTGGTGGCACACGCTTGTAGTCCCAGCTTCTTGGGAGGATGAGGCAGGAGAATCGCTTGAACCCGGGAGGCAGAGGTTGCAGTGAGCCAAGATTGTGCCATTGCACTCCAGCCTGGTGACAGAGTGAGATGCCGTCTCCAAAAAAAAAAAAAAAAAAAAAAAAAAAAAGGCCAGGCACAGTGGCTCACACCTGTAATCCCAGCACTTTGGGAGGCCGAGGTGGGCAGATCACAAGGTCAGGAATTTGAGACCAGCCTGACCAACAGGGTGAAACCCTGTCTCCACTAAAAGTACAAAAATTAGCCAGGTGGGGTGGCGCATGCCTGTAATCCCAGCTACTCAGGGGGCTGAGACAGGAGAATCGCTTGAACCTGGGAGGTGAAAGTTGTGGTGAGCCGAGATTGTGCCACTGCACTCCAGCCTGGGCGACAGAGTGAGACTCCATTTTGAAAATAAATAAATAAATAAATAATAAAAAAATAAAAGAAAAGGCCTCGTGCAGTGACTCTTGCCTCTAAATCCCATCACTTTGGGAAGCTGAGGCAGGCAGATCACTTGAGCCCAGGAGTGTGAGACCAGCCTAGGTAACAAGGCAAAACCCTGTCTCTGCAAAAAAGAAGAAGAAATTAGCTGGGTGTGGTGGCATGTACCTGTAGTCCCAGTCACTTAGGAGGCTGTGATGGGAGGGTGGCTTGAGCCCAGGAGGTCAGGGCTGAAGTGAGTCATGTTTGGCAGCACTCCAGCCTGGGCAACAGAGTGACACCCTGTCTCTTAAAAAAAGAAAAAAGAAAAAAAGACAGAAACTTCACATGAAAAGAACTCACTACATATCTAAAAAATATGATCCAGAACAATCAATAAGATATGTTATACAGAAAAACCACAAGATATTAAAGAAAAATAAAAACTCCTTTGGGAATCCAGACAAAAGGACCAAGTCACTCATAAGGGAAAGAAAAACAGATTTTATCTGGACTGTTTTGACAACAACACTGTATGTCAAAAGACAATGAAAGAATACATTTAGGCTGGGTGTGGTGGCTCACACCTGTAATCCCAGCACTTTGGGAGGCCAAGGCGGGTGGATCATGAGGTCAGGAGTTCGAGGCCAGCCTGGCCAACATGGTGAAGCCCTGTCTCTACTGAAAATACAAAAATTAGCTGGGCATGGTGGCGGGTGCCTATAATCCCAGCTACTTGGAAGGCTAAGGCAGGAGATCGCTTGAACCTGGGAGGCAGAGGTTACAGTGAGCTGAGATTGTGCCACTGCACTCTAGCCTAGGCAACAAGAGCAAAACTCCATCTCAAAAAAAAACATTTAATATATTCAAGGAATACATGTGAGTCACGGATTCTATATCCAAATAAATTGGCTGTGAAACATAAAGGCAACAGATAACTTATTGAACATTACCATGCACCCTCCTTTAGGAATCTATTAGAAATAAGCTTCAGATAAATGACTGGAGACACAAGGAATAAGGACTGGTATGCAATGATCATCAACAGCTGCTAATATCATAAAATGAAAGACAACCAGATAATCATGTGCCTTCAGATGGAAGAACACACCACTACCTTGCCAAAAATTCAAACCTAAACCTAATCAAGCCTCAAGTTCAACTGCCAATTTATAGAATATACATACAAGAAACACTCATTAGCCGGGCGTGGTGGCTCAAGCCTGTAATCCCAGCACTTTGGGAGGCCGAGACGGGCGGATCACGAGGTCAGGAGATCGAGACCATCCTGGCTAACCCGGTGAAACTCCGTCTCTACTAAAAAATACAAAAAACTAGCCGGGCGAGGTGGCGGGCGCCTGTAGTCCCAGTTACTTGGGAGGCTGAGGCAGGAGAATGGCATAAACCCAGGAGGCGGAGCTTGCAGTGAGCTGAGATCCGGCCACTGCACTCCAGGCCGGGCGACAGAGCGAGACTCCGTCTCAATAAAAAACAAAACAAAACAAAAAAAAAAAAAAACACTCATTAAATCAACAAAATGCAGACTGTGGGAAAACTACACCAAAAACCCAGTTTCTTCAACAATTAAATTACAAGGGGAAAAAAAAGAAATGGAGGGAAAATCTATATGTTAAGAGACTTAAAAAACATTTCAACCAATTATAATGTGTAATCCTTATTCACTTCCTAAGTTAAATAAACACATTTGAAAAAACATGCTGAAATTATATTTATGAGGCAACTGAAAACTCAAACACTGATTAAATACTTAATGATACCAAAGAATTCTTATTGATTTGGTTTTTTACTGTTTTTTAGAAGTGATAGTGGTATTTTTAAAAAGTGCCTTTATCTTTACAATATATTCTAAAATATTTACACATAAAGTTACATGTCTAAGATTTGCTTCAAAAGAACATAGGAGGCCGGGCGCGGTGGCTCAAGCCTGTAATCCCAGCACTTTGGGAGGCCGAGGCAGGCGGATCACGAGGTCAGGAGATCGAGACCATCCTGGCTAATAGGGTGAAACCCCGTCTCTACTAAAAATACAAAAAACTAGCCGGGCGAGGTGGTGGACGCCTGTAGTCCCAGCTACTCGGGAGGCTAAGGCAGGAGAATGGCGTAAACCCGGGAGGCGGAGCTTGCAGTGAGCTGAGATCCGGCCACTGCACTCCAGCCTGGGCGACAGAGCGAGACTCCGTCTCAAAAAAAAAAAAAAAAAAAAGAACATAGGAGAAAGCAAGTTGGGTAAAATATAGATAAAATAAGATTTGCTGTAGGTTGTTAACTGTTGATGCTGGGTGACAGATACGTGGGCAATGTTGTTTACTTTTGTACATGTTTTAAAATTTCCACATAAGGAGTTAAAATATTAACTATGTCTGGTCTACAACTTGTGTGTTTAACAAACGGCAATTATCATTATTATTAGTTAACTCTGAATATTTACTAAATGAATGAGTTTAGACATAGATAGGAATGAATGATTTATCAACAAATATGAAACATTATTATGGAGAAAATATGAAATCTAAGAGCATTCATGTCATCAATGTCAGTTGTAAGAGTGGAGCTCACTCACCCAGGGCCTGGGAGAATGAATGAACCAATAATCTCTCTTGATAAGTCAGGGAAAGAGGTTTGGGTAGCTGAAATAAAAAGTGAGAACCAGTAAATCAGTAAAATTGTGGGGTTAGATAAAGCAAAATGAAGTAGAAAATGGTGCCAGAAATTATAAAGCCAAATGAAATATGTGTCCTTTAAGTGAAAAAACATAACTTAGCAAATATGGTATCCAACTTCAATATCCTATAAGCACATATGATGGAGGTTTCCACATTTAAGCAGGACTGCAATACATTTAGCAAATGTAAGGTAAAGGAAAAAGATTATAAGTTAAAAATTATTTAAACAAAAAAAAGCCAAATAAAGTGAATGTACTACTCTGGCCTTTCTCTGAGAACAGAAGTCAAACACAAAGACCTCACAAAAATAGCTGGGAAACTCAATCTGGAGGAAGTGGGTAAAGATAAAACCAAAAGCTAATAAACCCCAAACTTGCAGGGAATGTTCTTATCTTACCTAAAATCTTATTGGAAACAGACCAAAAGAGCCTCTTAATGTTTAGGAGCTCTTTTGTGGGCACAGGGGAAGAAAAAACATGGGCTTAAAGGGTCACTGTGCCACGCATGGCACAGTTGCTCAGTACAACTTTCTCCTTGAGAGAGATAACCGACATCCCTTAGCAAACACTGACAACTTCCTTCTTACGCTGTCTCACTTTCTTCAACCATTTATATGCCCTTCCACTGCCTTTTCTACAAGTTTATGTTAATTCTAATCAGTTAATTCTGAATTTTGGCTTAGCTCAGTTCCTAACAGCTATTTGGGAGTCTATTTACGTTCTTCCAACAGTTAGCCTTGTTGCCTTCTACTCCCGGTTGGAAGGCAAGCTGATATGAAGCCAGGATTTCAGGAGCTACTGTAGTAAGAAAAAACCAAGTAAAGATAGCAAAGACTTGCTGGCCAAAGTCACAGCTTGGAAGATGGCTCAGAGGTAGGATTATATGTAAGAGATGCTGTGTAAATGATACAGGGGAAACAGGTAAGGGAGGAAAAGAAATTAGACTGCAGAAGGACTTAGTAAAGATTCTGATTTTAGGTGCAAGGGGAAGCCCTAAAATAAGGAGTAAAAGATCAAAGTCATGGCCATGCACGGTGGCTCATGCCTGTAATCCCAGCACTTTGGGGGGCCGAGGCCGGCAGATCATGAAGTCAGGAGATCTAGACCTTCCTGGCTAACACGGTGAGACCCTGTCTCTACTAAAAATACAAAAAAATTAGCCAGGTGTGATGGTGGGCGCCTGTAGTCCCAGCTACTCAGGAGGCTGAGGCAGGAGAATGGCGTGAACCTGGGAGGCAGAGCTTGCAGCGAGCCGAGACTGCGCCACTGCACTCCAGTCTGGGCGACAGAGCGAGACTCCGTTTCTGAAAAAAACAAAAAAACAAAAAAAACAAAAAACAAAAAAACAAAGTCATAAGAAAAGGCAGTAACTTGGAGAGTAAAGTACCCCCTTGGTGGTTACTTTCCTTCTCATGCCTTCTCTCCTAATAGTTGACACTATTACTTCTCAAGCCTCCAAGTGTTAGAGGAACTTATTTGCATGGGACTTCCAAGATTTCTAATTCTAAGCTGGGCCAAAAATAACTTTTCTAAAATTCAGAGATTATAGAGCAAAGAAAGTTTACACATCCATTCTAAACTTTTAGATGGTAGCTAATACAGCCCTGCAAAGACCATCAAAAATCCCAAGCTCTTTGCAAATCAAAACTACAGTAAGATACTAACTCATGCTTATTGGGATGACTATTAAGAAAAAAATATGCTGGGCGTGGTGGCTCATGCCTGTAATCCCAGCACATTGGGAGGCTGAGGTGGGTGGATCACGAGGTCAGGAGTTCGAGACCAGCCTGGCCAACATGGTGAAACCCTGTCTCGATACTAAAAATACAAAAATTAGCTGGGTGTGGTGGTATGCACCTGTAATCCTAGCTACTCAGGAGGCTGAGGCAGGAGAATCACTTGAACCTGGGAGGAGAGGTTGCAGTAAGCTGAGATTGCGTCATTGCACTCCAGCCTGGGCAACAGAGCAAGACTCCTTCTCAAAAACAAAAAACAAACAAACAAAAATAAGCAGAAAATACGTATCGGGAAGGAAGTGGAGAAACTGGAACTATAGACTAGGCATGGTGGCTCACCCTTGTAAATCCAGCACTTTGAGAGGCCAAGGTAGAGGATCACTTGAGCCCAGCAGTTCGAGACCAGACTGAGCAACATAGTGAGACTCTGTCTCTTAAAAAAAAAAAGAAAAAAAATATACACACACACACACACACACATATACACACACACATACATATATCTATATATGTAGCCATGCACGGTGGCTCATGCCTGTAATCCCAGCACTTTGGGAGGCCAAGGTGGGTGGATCATCTGAGATCAGGAGTTTGAGACCAGCCTGATCAACATGGAGAAACCCCATCTCTACTAAAAACACAAAATTATTGTATGTGTATAAAAAAATATATATATACACACACACACACGTTTATTTTAATTTATTTATATATATATTTTGAGACAGAATTTCCCTCTGTTGCCGAGGCTAGAGTGCAGTGGTACGATCTCAGCTCACTGCAACCTTCACCTCTTGGGCGCAAGCAATCCTCACACCTCAGCCTCCTGAGTACCTGGGACTACAGGTGTGTGCCACCATGCCTGGCTAATTTTTGTATTTTGGGAGCAATATAGTGAGACCTCCTCATCTCAACAAAAAATAAAAAGTTAGCTGGGTGTGGCAATGTATGACCATGGTTCCAGCTACTCAGGAGGCTGAGATAGGAGCATCACTTGACCATAGAAGGTCAGTGCTGCAGTGAGCCATGATCACACCATGGCACTCCAGCCTGGGTGTCAGAACGAAATCCTGTCTCACAAACAAAACAAGTAAAGAAAGAAAGAGGTTGGAGCCCTTGTACACTGTTGGTGGGAATGTAAAATGGTATAGCCACTGCAGAAAATAGTATGGCAGTTCGTTAAAAAATTAAACACAGAAATAGCATATAATCCAGCAACTACACTTCTCAGTATAAACCCAAAGAACTGAAAGAGGGTCTCAAAGAAATATTTGTACATCCATATTCACAGCTGCACTATTCACAACAGCTAAAATGTGGAGGCAACCCAAGTGTCCATGGATGGATGAATGGCTAAGCAAAATGTGGTATATCCATAAAATAGAATATTCCTCAGTCTTAAAAAGGAAGTAAATTCTGCAGAATGCTGCGATGTGGATGAACCTTGAGGATGTTATGCTAAGTAAGCCAATCATGAAAAGATAAATACTGGAGGTGGAGGCGGGCAGATCACTTGAGGCCAGAAGTTCAAGACTAGCCTGGCCAACATGGTGAAACCCCATTTCTACCAAAAATACAAAAACTAGCTGGGTGTAGTGGCATGCACCTGTAGTCCCCGCTACTCATGAGGCTGAGGCACAAGACATGCTTGAACCCAGGAGGCAGAGGCTGCAGTGAGCTGAGATCATGCCGCTGTACCCCAGCCAGGGTGATAGAGCGAGACTGTATCAAAAAAAAAAAAAAAAAAGACAAATACTGTATGATTCCACTTACATGAGGTACTTAGAGGTAGTCAAAATCATAGAAACAGAAAGTAGAATGGTAGCTGCCACGGGCTAGGAGGAGGGGGACGTTAGTATTTAATGGTAATAGGGTTTCAGTTTTACAAGATAAAGGTTATAGAGATGGAGGGTGGTAATGGTTGCACAACATTATAAATGTGCTTAATACCACTGAACTGTACACTTGATCCAAATTTTCTTCCCATTACCCTAATGGAATTTCCCATCTATTCTCTAAACAAATAAGCAGCTGTACCCCACAAAGCAACACACCCAACATTATTTTATTGGAAGCCCCCACCCTAATCAGAAGCACCCAAAATCCACTTGAGAGAAAATACAGAAAAGTAGGAAAGGAAGGCCAAAAGTGAATGGAAATGCATATATACACTGTACTGGAGGTCCTGGCCAGGGCAATGAGATAATTTTTTTTTTCTTTTTTTCTTTTTTTAAAGAGTCGGGCATGGTGGCTCACGCCTGTAATCACAACATTTTGAGAGGGCAAGGTTGGGGGTATCACTTCTGTCCAAGGAGTTCTAGACCAGGCCTAGGCAATATAGTGAGATCCTGTCTCTATACAAAAAAAAAAAAAAGTCCAGGTGTGGTGGTGCATGCCTGTAGTCTCAGCTGCTTGGGAGGCTTAAGGAGAATCACCTGAGCCTGGGGAGGTCGAGGTTACAGTGAGCTGTGATTGAGTCTCTGCACTCCAGCCTGGACAACAAAGTGAGACTCTGCCTAAAAAAAAAAAAAAGAAAAAAAGAAAGTAGCCGGGCATGGTGGCACATGCCTGTAGTCCTAGTTACTTAGTTACTTGGGAGCCTGAGGTGGGAGGACTGCTTGAGCCCAGGAGTTTGGGGTTACAGTGAGCTATGACCACACAACTGCACACAAGCCTCGGTGACAGAGTGAGACTGTCTCCAAAAATAAAATTAATGTAATTTAATTTTTAAAAAGAATAAAGATTAGAAGGAAAATATAATACTGTTTTTATTTACAGGCAATATGATGATAAGGTCCTAATCAAATTTATAATTTAAAAGATTACAGCACATAATGCCAAAATACAAAAATCAATTGTGTTTCTATACACATGCAATAAACAATGAAAACAGAAAAACTACCAATTACAATATCATTAAAAATATTTACCTAGGAATAAATTTATCAAGACATGTTCAAAATCTCTACATTGGGCTGGGTGTGGTGGCCCATGCCTATTATCCCAGCACTTTAGGAGACTGAAGTGGGAGGACAGCTTGAGCCCAGGAGTTTGAAACTAGCCTGAGCAACATAGTGAGACATCTCTACTAAAATAAAAATTTAAAAAATTAGCTGGGCATGGTGGCATATGCCTGTAGTCCCACCTCCTCGGGAGGCTGATGTGGAGATCACTTGAGTCCAGGAGGTTGAGGCTGCAGTGAGCTTTGATCATACCACTGCACTCCAGCCTGGACGACAGAGTAAGACTGTCTCAAGAAAAAAAAAAATCATCACTGAAAATTACAAAACTCAGTTGAGAGAAACTAAGGGAAACTTAAATAAATACATACACAATTATGTGTTAATGACAGCGATATGTTCTGAGAAATGCATTGTTAGGTGACTTCCTTGTGCAAACATCATAGAATGTACTTACACAAACCTAGATAGTATAGCCTACTACATACCTAGGCTATATGGTATAGTCTATTGCTCCTAGGCTACAAACCTGTATAACATGTTATTACATACCATAGGTAATTGTAACACAATGGTATTTGTGTACTTAAACATATCTAAACATAGAAAAGGTACAGTAAAAATATGGTATTACAATCTTATGGGACCACATATGCAGCCAGTCATTGACCAGAAATCGTTATGTGGCACATGACTATATATACCATGTTCAAGGATCAAAAGATTCAATATTAAGATGTCAAATCTGTAATCCCAGCACTTTGGGAGGCCGAGACGGGCGGATCACCAGGTCAGGAGATCGAGACCATCCTGGCGAACCCGGTGAAACCCCGTCTCTACTAAAAAAATACAAAAAACTAGCCGGGCGAGGTGGCGGGCGCCTGTAGTCCCAGCTACTCGGGAGGCTGAGGCAGGAGAATGGCGTGAACCCGGGAGGCGGAGCTTGCAGTGAGCTGAGATCCGGCCACTGCACTACAGCCTGGGTGACAGAGCGAGACTCCGTCTCAAAAAAAAAAAAAAAAAAAAGATGTCAAATCTGAGCTGGGTGAGGTGGCTCATGCATGTAATCCTAGCACTTTGGGAGGCCAAGGTGGGTGGATCGCTTGAACCCGGGAGTTCAAGACCAGCCTGGCCAACATGGTGAAACCCTGTCTCTATAAACTACAAAAATTAGCCAGGTGTGGTGGCACACACCTGTAATCCTAGCTACTTGGGAGGCTGAGGCACGAGAATCAGTTGAACCTGCGAGGTGGAGGCTGCAGTGAGGTGGTGCAGTGAGAAGGTGCAGTGGAAGTGGAGATTGCACCACTGCACTCAGCCTGGGTGACAGAGCAAGACTCTGTCTCAAAAAGAATACAAAACAAAGACAAAACCATAAACAAACATCTACACAAAGGTCAGATGGGCAGAGATTTCTTAGACTGGACACAAAAAGCAATAACCATAAAAGACAAAATCAGTAATTTGGATTTCATCGACATTAAAAACTTTTCTCCAAGAGACACCATTAAATAAAAAGACAAGCCACAGACTGGTGGAAAATATTCACAACACATATCTCACAAAAGACTTGAATCTAGACTATATTAAGAATTCCTATAATCAATAATGGAAAGGCAAACAACTCAATTAAAAAAATTGACAAAGGCTTTGAGCAGACACTTCATGAACATATATAAATGGCCAATAAACATATGAAAAGGTTTTCAGCATCATTACCATCAGGGAAATGTAAATTAAAACCACAATGAGATACCACTACATACATACCTACTAGAATGGTTAAAATGAAAAAGACTGACAACACCAAGGGTTGATGAAGACGTGAAGCAAACACAACTCTTACAAACTGTTTCATAAAATGGTACAACCACTTTAGAAAACTGGTAGTTTCTAATAAAGTAAACCCTACAGCCGAGAATATTTTCACAAAAAGACCTGCAGAAAAATACTCATAATAGCTTTATGCAAGATAGCCAAAAATTAGAAACAACCCAAATAACTGTCAATAGGACAGATAAATAAATAGTAGTATATTCATTCAATGGAATACTACTCAGCCTAAAAAGCAACAGATTAGTTATACTTTCAATAACATGAATGAATCTGAAAAATATGTTGAACAAAAGAAGCCAGAACAAAACTGTATGATTCCATTTATATGAAGTTTATAAACAAATAAAATTAATATGTAGTGATAGAAACAGAAGAGTAGTTGACTCTGAAGATCGAATACTTACTAGAAAGAAGCACAAAGGAACTTTCAGAGGTGATGGAATTGTTCTAGATTCAGATAATGGTAATCTAGGTGTATATTTAGTATCTGTGCATTTTACTGTGTATAAATTATTCCCCAATAAAAGGGGTGAAAAAGCCGTGTATTTGCATTAATTTTTTGTTTTATAGTACAAAAGTCAGTTGAAAATAACACATCCTTTTAATCACCAGAAATAACAGAAGAAAGTTTGTCTCCCATTTCAAGTAATATGGCAACATCACGATTGAATTTTTTCCAAAGAAAAACAATTTTAGAACAATCTACGTGGATCTTTCTCAGCTTTTGGGCCACCAACCATTGGGGAGACTATGTTCTCGTATCGACATGCTCCTTAGTTTCTTAACCAAAGGTGACTAAAATTCAAATATTACATGGGAAGTCTATGAATTTTTTAACGTTCCTTCGTGCTTCTTTCCAATCAATTCTCAACTGCAGAGTCAACTGCTTCTCTGATTTATATATTAACATTTCTTGTTCATGAACTTCATATAAATATAATCTTTTGAAGCACATTTAGAGTATATCTTTCTTTTTTTTGAGATGGGGTCTCGTTCTGTTGCCCAGGCTGGAGTGCAGTGGTGTGATCTCGGCTCACTGCAACCTCCACCTCCTGGGTTCAAGCAAATCTCCTGCCTCAGCCTCCCCAGTAGCTAGGATTACAGATGTGCGCTACCACGCCCAGCTAATTTTTGTCTTTTTAGTAGAGACAGGGTCTCACCACATTGGCCAGGCTGGTCTCAAAACTCCTGACCTCAAGTGATCCACCCGCCTTGGCCTCCCAAAGGGATTACAGGCATGAGCCACTATGCCTGGCCTAGAGTATGTCTTTTTTTTTTTTAAATAAAAATGTACCATTACTCAAAAACATAGGAAACCAGTGACTAGGACAAATGAATATCTAAATCTTTCCTAGTAACCAAATCAAAGAGCAACTAAAGAGTACATGGCTAACAAAGTATGTAATGTAAAAATATATTAGAAATAAAGTTTTGTAAACTATAATGCACTGGGGGCCAGGCATGATGGCTCACGCCTGTAATTCCAGCACTTTGGGAGGCTGAGGTAGGCAGATCACCTGAGGTCAGGAGTTCGAGACTAGCCTGGTCAACATGGCGAAATCTCGTCTATACTAAAAATACAAAATCAGTCAGGCATGGTGGCGTGCGCCTGTAATCCCAGCTACTTCGGAGGCTGAGGCAGGAGAATTGCTTGAACCTGGGAGGTGGAGGTTGCAGTGAACTGAGATCACATTACTGCACTGTAGCCTGGGTGACAGAGCCTTGCTCTGTCAAAACAAAACAAAACTATAATGCATGTATTGGATATTATTTATCTTCAATAAACAAGAAGAGTCAAAAAATCGCTTTTCACCTTAAGTTTTGGATATATGTAGCGCAAAGAATCTGCAGTTCCCATGTCAGCATCATCAGGAATACACACAATATCTGGCTTCATTTTCATCTTGAATTCTGCACATAGAGCCTTTTGAACATCCCTGGTTGTAACCACAATGACTTCTATAGGACAAAAGAAAAAAAGAAAGAAAAGCAAAAACTTATTCATGTAGACAGTGGTTTCACTATTTCAATTAGATTTGGTCTATTTCTAGGTATAATAACAACTGCTAATATTATAGTGCCTTTTCAATGTGTTTTACCTGCATTCCCCCAATTAATTCTTTTTTTTTTTTTTTTAACAGACAGGGTCTTAGCCACTCAGGCTGGAGTGCAGTGGCACTATCACAGCTCACTGCAGCCTCAACCTCCCGAGGTCAGGCAATCCTCCCACCTCAGCCTCCCAAGTAGCTGAGACTACAGGCATGTGCCACCATGCTTGGCTAATTTTTGTACATTCTGTAGAAATGAGGTTTTACTCTGTTGCCCAGGCTGGTCTCCAACTCCTGGGCTCAAAGGATCCACCAGCCTTGGCCTCCCAAAGGGTTGCAATTACAGGCGTGAACCACTGTGTCTGGCCTCCCCTAATTAATTCTTACAGCAGTCTCATCTTATAAATAAGGTATCTTGGATTAAAAGACATGCTGGCTGGGCGCAGTGGCTCATGCTTGTAAATCCCAGCACTTTGGGAGGCCGAGGGAGGCGGATCACTTGAGCCCGGGAGTTCAAGACCAGCCTGGGCAACATGGCAAAACCTTGTCTCTACAAAAAACTTCAAAAAACCGGAGGTTTAGGTGGGAGGATTGCTTGAGTCTGGGAGGCAGAGGTTTCAGTGGGCCAAGATCACCCCACTGCACTCCAGCCTGGGCAACAGTGTGAGTCTCTCTCAAAAAAAAAAAACAAACAAACAAAAAATCAGGTCTATATGAATGGTGCCCACACTTTAATATATTATATGCTACTTCTCCTTGATATGAAGAATTCAGAAGAACGTTCATCAAATATACAAATGGGAAGAAATACAAAAAACACTTTGGGAAGCCAAGGCGGGTGGATAACTTCAGCCCAGGAACTCAAGACCAGCCTGGGTAACATGGCGAAACCCTGTCTCTGCCAAAAAAAAAAAGAAAAAAAAGAAAAATTATCCAGACGTGGTGGCGTGCATGTAGTCGCAGCTACTAAGAGGCTAAGATATGGCCGGGCACGGTGGCTCAAGCCTGTAATCCCAGCACTTTGGGAGGCTGAGATGGGCGGATCATGAGGTCAGGAGATCGAGACCATCCTGACTAACACGGTGAAACCCCGTCTCTACTAAAAAATACAAAAAACTAGCCGGGCGAGGTGGCGGGTGCCTGTAGTCCCAGCTACTCGGGAGGCTGAGGCAGGAGAATGGCGTGAACCCGGGAGGCAGAGCTTGCAGTGAGCTGAGATCCGGCCACTGCACTCCAGCCTGGGCGACAGAGCGAGACTCCGTCTCAAAAAAAAAAAAAAAAAAAAGAGGCTAAGATGGGAGGATCGCTTGAGCCCAGGAGGCAGAGGTTGCAATGAGCTGAAATCATGCCACTGTACTCCACCCTTGGGCAAAAGAGTAAGACCCTATATCAAAAAATCAAAAAACCCAAATGGGGCCATGCGTGGTGGCTCACGCCTGTAATTCCAACACTTTGGAAGGCCGAGACAGGCAGATCACTTGAGGTCAGAAGTTCAAGACCAGCCTGGACAACATGGTGAAACCCTGTCTCTATCAAAAATAAAAAAAAAATTAGCTGGGAGTGGTGGTGCACGCCTGTAGTCCCAGGTACTTGGGAGACTGAGGCAGGAGAATTGCTTAAATCAGGGAGGTGGAGGCTGCAGTGAGCTGAGATCACATCACTGCACTCCAGCCTGGGCGACAGAGTGAGACTCCAACATTTTAAATCTTCATTCAATACAAAGAGAGAGCTATTAAGCTACCACCCCTTCCTATTGGAGGCAACTCTAATAATGGAACGAACACTGGATCACAAGACTGGGCCTCAGGCTTTGGCACCCTGATTTATTATATTTAAATATAGGACACCTCAAACTCAGTGTGACCAAAGCTGAACTCATTATTTTAATGAAGACAAAATTCATTAAAACCTTTTCCTGGCCAGGCACAGTGGCTCACACCTGTAATCCTGGCACTTTGGGAGGCCGAAGTGGGTGGATCACAAGGTCACAAGATCGAGACCATCCTAGCTAACATGGTGTAACCCCGTCTCTACTAAAAATACAAAAAATTAGCCAGGCGTGGTGGCACATGCCTGTAGTCCCAGCTACTCAGGAGGCCAAAGCAGGAGAATCGCTTGAACCTGGGAGAGGTTGAACCCTGGCAGAGGTTGCAGTGAGCCGAGATCATGCCATTGCACTCCAGCCTGGGTGACAGAGCAAGACTCTGTCTCAGAAAAAAAAAAAACAACAAAACTGTTCCTTCTCTCCTATTCCTTTTCCTACTTAATGGCATAACTATCTACCTAGTAATGGCATGACTATCTACGTAGTTACCCAAGCAAAAAGTAGAGAGGATCACTAGACTTTAAGGTTCTGGAAGTCAGGGCCTGAGCTGTCTTTTCAATTCTGTACCTCCATGCTTAATACAGAACCTAGTACTTACATCAAAACACAATTTAAAACATATATATATTATGTATCAGATAATACAAATATTACCTGGTACATAATAGACTCTAAGTACTGACTATGAGGCATTTAAGGTCTCAATCTGCTCTTTCTGATATCCTTACAGGGTTCGTCTTGGATCACTGTGGACATGAGCTCCATAACGACAACACTTAGTGCTATCCTCTCAACCTTTTTCACACAGCAATAGAGTACTCCTACATTCCTTATTTTAAAAAGCCAGTCTTCAGCCAATGAGTTCTAGTCATCCTCTCTCACTCTCATAATGCTGACAAATCATGGGGATCAAATCCCCTAAAAGTTTTATGAGTTCACAGCTCACTTTGTCATAGCTCACCTTCAAATCCAACACGCTCAAGCAGGTTCAATGGGTACCAAATTAAAGGTTTGTTCCCAACTGGAAGCAGAGGTTTGGGAATGCTGGAAGTTAGGTCTGTCATCCGAGATCCTCCACCTACTGCCATCACTACTGCTTGAAATTCCATTTTTACAAACTGCAAGTACAGAAAAAACAATTAACAGAAAAAAGCCAATGTAACAAAAATCAAAGCACACACAATACTAGCCTATTTTTATTTAGGTTACTGATATCCACTATGTCAAATGCATAATTCCCAACTCTAGCAATCAGAGTAAGAAAAGCTTAGCTGCAGATAAACATTATGTCTACCAATATGTATTCTCAGTTCTATCCTTGGTAAAAGTGGGAGGATATGAATGAAGGGCCCTTGCCCTTGAGTTATTCACAATTAAGTGGAGAAGACAAATTCAGTAAATCGCAATATATGTCATTAGTGCCACAGCAGAAAAATATCCAAGATATAGTGGGCATACAATAAAAGGAACATCTAGTTGTCATTGAAAACACAGGGAAGGTTTTAGAGGAAGTGATGCTTGAGCTGACACTGAAGAAGTAAGAGTTTACCAAGTGGGCTTCTGATGTATGAATTTTTATTCTTTGAAAATATTAGGCTGGGTGAGGTGACTCACATCTATAATCCCAGCACTTTGGGAGGCTGAGGTGTGTGGATCACATGAGCTCAGGAGTTCGAGACCAGCCTGGGAAACATGGCGAGACGCCATCTCTACCAAAAATACAAAAAATTAGTCAGGCGTGATGGCTTGTGCCTATGGTTCCAGCTACTTGGGAAGCTGAAGTGGGAGGATCATTTGAGCCTGGGAGGCAGGTGTTGCAGTGAGCCGAGACTGGACCACTGCACTCCAACCTGTGTGACAGAGTGAGATCCTGTCACAAAAAAAAAAAAAAAAGAGAAAAAAAGAAAACATTAAAAGATGTCTGACTAGAATTAACAGCAGAAACACAAGCATGTTAGGATTCTGAATAGTATGAAATGACTTAAGACTCCAATAATTCAGCCATCGGCTCATCTTATTCCTCCAATTTTTAAAGATATCACTATAAACACAAACGTAGGCTTGTATCTGAACCTAGATTTACAGAACACAATTATAAAAACAAACCAAACGGTTAATTCCTTTTTTCAAACTCAAGGTAATAAACAAACCTATTTGACTTTGAAAAGAATCTCTTTACAGAAACTACCACAGAACAGAAACACAGTAAAAGGTCATAAATCTTTATTTATTTATTTATTTATTTTTGGAGATGGAGTTTCACACTTGTTGCCAGGCTGGAGTGAAATGGCGTGATCTCGGCTCACTGCAACCTCCACCTCCCAAGTTCAAGCGATTCACCTGCCTCAGCCTCCCAAGTAGCTGGGATCACAGGCATGGGCCACCATGCCCAGCTAATTTTGTATTTTTAGTAGAGATGGGGTTTCACCATGTTGGCCAGGCTGGTCCCAAACTCCTGACCTCAGGTGATCCACCCGAGTCGGCCTCCCAAAGTGCTGGGATTACAGGCGTGAGTCACCACGCCCAGCCTATTTACTTATTATTTATTCAGAGACAGAGTCTTGCTCCACTGCCCAGTCTGGAAGTGCAGTGGCAAGATCATGGCTCACTACAGCCTCAACCTCCTGCACCAAAGCAATCCTCCTGCCCCAGTCTCTGGAGTAGCTGGGACTACAGGTGGGTGCCACCATGCCTGTTTTTTTTGTTTGTTTGTTTGTTTCTTTTTGAGATGGAGTTTCTCTCTTGTTGCCCAGGCTGCAGTGCAATGGTGCAATCTCAGCTCACCGCAACCTCTGCCTCCTGGGTTCAAGCAATTCTCCTGCCTCAGCCTCCCAAGTAGCTGGGATTACAGGCATGCATCACCATGCCCAGCTAATTTTGTATTTTTAGTAGAGACGGGGTTTCTCCATGCTGGTCAGGCTGGTCTCGAACTCCCAACCTCAGGTCATCTGCCCGCCTCGGCCTCCCAAAGTGCTGGGATTACAAGTGTGAGCCACTGCACCTGGCTGCCTGGCTAATTCTTTTAATTAATTTTTTATAGCGACAGGGTTTCACTATGCTTCTCAGGCTGGTCTCAAACTCCTGGCCTCAAGCCTCCTGCCTGGGCCTCCCAAAGTGCTGAGATGAGAGGCATGAGCCACTGTGCCTGACCCATCTTTATTGATTTAAACTGAAACTACTTTCTCTGACTTACAACAATGATGTAATTTTAAATGTGTTAAAAGGTAACATTCAGAAGAAACAATGTATTCAACATCAAATTGCCAAATAACTTGTTGCAACTTTACTATAATTATTACTACTCCTGGGCCCAGGGACATCAACATCTAAAGTGCAGCGCTTAATACCTACTATACTCAAGGCACAAAGTGAAGCCTCTTGCATAACATTCACAATGTAAAGATATGGTCATTTAGATTCTAGCAAGCATTGCCTCAGACTGGAATTTAATTTAATTTTGGCATTATATAACATCCACCACATCTAATGTTATTATGAAAAGAGCACTGGATGCTTAAGAGACAAAAGATGGGCTGGGCGTGGTGGCTCACACCTGTAATCTCAGCACTTTGGGAGGCCTAGGTAGGTGGATCACCTGAGGTCAGGAGTTCAAGAGCAGCCTGGCCAACTTGGTGAAACCATGTCTCTACTAAAAATAATTTTAAAAGTAGCCAAACATGGTGTCAGGTGCCTGTAATCCCAGCTACTCGGGTGGCTGAGGCAGGAGAATCACTTGAACCTGGGAGGCAGAGGTTGCGTGAGCTAAGATCACACCAGTCGCACTCCAGCGTGGGCGACAGAGCGAGACTGTCTCAAAACAAATAAAAATAAAAAAGAGCCAAAAGATGGCCGGGCACAGTGGCTCATGCTCCCAGCACTTTGGGAGGCCAAGATGGGAGGATTGCTTGAGCCCAGGAATTCTAGAACAGCCTTGGGCAACATGGTGAGACCCCATCTCTATAAAAAATTAGCCAGGTGTGGTGGTGCATGCATGTAGTCCCAGATACTCGGGAGACTGAGGTGGGAGAATCACCTAAGCCTGGGAGGTTAAGGCTGCACACCACTGCACTCCAGTCTTGGCAACAGAATGAGACCCTGTCTCAAAAAAAAAAAGAGTCAAAAGATGAGTTTGAGTCACGATTCTGTCACTCATAGGTGGTGTGATCAGGGGCCTGACATTTAAAACTCTCAGTGTCCTCAGCTTCCAGAAGGAAGCCTGGTGGTTAGGTTCACAGACCATAGAGTCAGAATGCCTAGGTTTGAATTCTAGATCTACTATTTATTATTAGCTGTGTGAACTAGGGCAAACTAAACTTTTCTATGCCTGTTTTTGCATTTTATGATGGGGATAATTACAGTTTTACTTCACAGAGTTGTTGTTAAGATTAAATGTTATTCTACGTAAAGTAGACAAAATAATGTCCATCCCATGAGAAGCACTGTATTTGTATTTGCTTTATTAGACAGAGACTAGATCAGGGAAAACCTTCCTACTAACTGAACATGCTGCTTCATAATTCTGGTCTCTACACTGCTACTGTTGCTTCCTTGTCTGCCTTCTCTTGCATCTAGCAATCACCTATTAAACTCTGAAGACAGCTCAAGAATCCTCTTGCCTACAAAGCCATTCCTAACCATTCCCATCCCTCCAGAAGTGATTCCTTTCCCCGAAGTGCTTCCACTTTGCCATGTGCAGATTATCTTAGCCTTTACAGGGTTTCATTGCACATGTGTTTAAATGTCTACTTAAGTATAATATTAATGTCTCTTAAATGTCTATATAAGAGTCTAAAAGTGACTTTCTTGGACTGTGTGTGCATCATCACTGTATTCCCAGTCAGACGTCAGAAATCAGAGTGGAATGAGGACCTGTGAACTTCACAACTGTGTAAGAGTCAAACTCAAACATGTGCACAAGGGCATTAGAATCCAGGTCACTAGGAACTGAGGTTCCAGCTCTCAAGGAGGCTCTGGGTGAAGAAAGGCAACCTAGGAAGCATGAATAGTTACCAAGAACATAACTAATCATGTTACCAGGCAGACTGTCAAATGCTCATGTCACTGCCACGACTATGGGTGACGGGAATCCTGGCAACGAGTCTCGCTGCCTCCCAAGCTTTAGAGAGGGTGCTCGCCGCATCTCAGACTTGCCTGCATCGTAGCACTCATGCCTTTTCCAGTTGTAAATAGATACGAAAACTGTAACAGAATTGGTCTGTCATTCCACGTGTGCTGCCTGAAGGCAGAGACCTTGCTGCATTCCTCCTTGTATTTCACTGCCCTGCATCCAAACAACTAAAGGAAGGCTGAATAAACGAATGAAGGGCTGGGGCGAAAGAGTGCAGGCACAGTGCTAAAGGCGTCTGGTGCCTGTCTGGTGCTCGCTCGCTAGCTGTGACTTCAAGCAGAACCTCCCCTCCTCGAAACTTCCTTTCTTTCTTTTCTTTTTTTTTTCTTTCTTTTTTTTTTGAAACGAAGAGTCTCACTATGTTGCCCAGGTTGGAGTGCAATGGCGGGAATTCGGCTCACTGCAACAAACGATTCTCCCGCCTCAGACTCTCGAGTAGCTGAGATTAGAAACTTAGTTTCTCCATCTGTTGCATAAGGTAGTTGGCTCGGATTCTCCCCCAACCTCCCTTCTACTTCGGACACAGCTACACGGTCGGGTCGAGCAGGGAGTCGAGCTGGCAACTTCGAGGCTCAGCACCCCCTCCTACCCCTTGGGGTCCACCTCGGCCCAGTTCGACATGCCCGCCTCCCTCAGATGAGTGGCCCCACCGCGCTGCTCACCCGGGTCAGCCAGCTCGTGCGCGGCCTGGCAGGGCAGAAGTCACAGCTATACCTCAGCTCCCCGCACGCCACAACCGCTCCCAGCGCTCTCCACGCCGCCTCTGACTGACAGCCCAATGGCGCAGGCGCGCGATGGCCGAGAAACTCGATGGAACGCTCTGAGCAGACCCACGGAGAAGGGACGAGCGCCGAGCGATGGATGACGGAGGGGACGCAATCGCCGCAGAGAGGAGGGGGCGGGGCCGGAGGGGGCGGGGCCACCGAGGAGCATTCGACACTTGTCCCACATTACCAACGCCTTTTGAGTATTCCAGCGCAGGGTGCCAGGAACCCAGACGGAGCAACTCAGCCTTTTTCCTCAGGGAGTAAGTCTAGGACTTGGCTCCAAGTACATTCAGTGAAAGAAAGCTCATTGGGATCCGCAATTTTGGCTAGCTAGTGAAAAAAAATCACCGAATGCTCCTGCAGGGGTTGCCAGGGCTTCCTATTTGTGAGACGTATAACAAGGCCACTCACATTAACTTTAGTCATCAAAACTGGGGGCGGCTGGGCATGGTGGCTCATGCCTGTAATTGCAATTTGGGAAGCCGAGGTGAGAGGACTGCTTGAAACCGGGAGTTCAAGACCAGCCTGTGCGAGAGAGACTCCAGTCTCTATAAAAATAAAAATTAGCTGGGTAGTGTGTGCCTGTAGCCCCCGCTGCTCGGGAGGCTGAGGTGGGAGAATCGCTTGAGCCCAGGAGTTCGAGGCTGCAGGGAACTATGATCGGGCCACTGCACTCCTCCTGCCTAGATGACAGAGACAGACCCTGGTTTTTTTGTTTGTTTGTTTGTTTAATTTAGTTTTTATTTCATAATCATAAACTGAATTCTGCAATCCAGTTAGGCATGGAAAGGAACAAGGAAAACGTGGAACCCAAAGGGAACTGCAGCGAGAGCACAAAGATAAGATACTGCGAGCAGGCCGGGTGTGGTGGCTCACGTCTGTAATCCTAGCACTTTGGGAGGCCGAGGTGGGCGGATTGCCTGAGCTCAGGAGTTCAAGATCAGCCTGGGCAACATGATGAAACCCCATCTCCACTAAAAAAAAAAAAAAAAAATTAGCCAGGCGTGGCAGCATGTGCCTGTAGTCCCAGCAACTCGGGAGGCCGAGGAAAGAGAATTGCTTGAACCCGGGAGGTGGAGGTTACCGTGAACCGAGATCGTGCCACTGCACTCCAGCCTGGGAAAGGGCAACAGGGCGAAACTCCGTCTCAAAAAAAAAATACTGCAAGCAAATGAGGTGAAGGGGGTGCTCTCCTGAGCTACAAAAGGAATGGTCTAGCGGTTAAGATAAAACACAAGCCAAACTTGTTAGAGTTGTCCACAGTCAGCAATGGTGATCTTCTTGCTGGTCTTGCCATTCCCGGACCCAAAGTGCCCCATGGCCTCCACAATATTCATGTCTTCTTTCACCTTGCCAAAGACCACATGCTTGCCATCCAACCACTCAGTCTCGGCAGTGCAGATGAAAAACTGGGAACTGTTTGTGTTGGGTCCAGCATTTGCCATGGACAAGATGCCAGAAGCTGTATGCTTTAGGACGAAGCTCTAGTCATCAAATTTCTCTCCGTAGGTAGACTTGCCACCAGTACCATTATTTTGGCGTGTGAGGTCACAACCCTGACACATAAACCCTGAAATAATTCTGTGAAAGCAGGAACATTTATAACCACATCTTTTCTCTACATTGCTCAGAGCACGAAAGTTTTCTGCTGTCTTTGGAACCTTGTCTGCAAATGGCTTGAAGGAGACACAGCCCAAGGGCTTGCCGTGGGCGATGTGGAACACGGTGGGGTTAACCATGGCTGATAGTACAGAGCTCCCGGCGGCGGCTGCTTCTGCAAAGCCAAGACCCTGTTTTTAACAAAACAGTAATTGGCCAGGTGCAGTGGCTCAGGCTTATAATCCTAGCACTTTGGGAAGCGAGGCGGATGGATCCCTTGGGCCCAGGAGTTCGAGACCAGCCTGGGCAACATAGTGAAACACCCTCTCTACTAAAAATACAAAAATTAGCCAGGTGTGGTGGCGCATTGTGGGGTCCCAGCTACTTGGAAGGTAGGAGGATCTCTGGATCCCAAGAGGCAGAGGTAGCAGTGAGCCAAGATGGTATCACTGCACTTCAACCTGGGTAACAAAGAGATGGGATCTCTAAGTAAATGAAATAAATATTTAAAAATGACGAATAGATAATAAAATAATTGCTGTTCTAAGCTCTATGTTTTGGAGTGGTTTATCAAGTTGCACTAGATAACAGGACCAATGGCCATTCTCTTTTTCCCATGCATTCCTGCAATTTCATAATTTTTTTTCAGACGGAGTCTTACTCTGTCACCAGGCTGAAGTTCAGAGGCACGATCTCGGCTCACTGCAACCTCTGCCTCCTGGGTTCAAGCGATTCTCCTGCCTCAGCCTCCCGAGTAGCTGGGACTACAGGCGTGCGGCACCATGCCTGGGTAATTTTTGTATTTTTAGTAGGGATGGGGTTTCGTCAGATTGGCCAGGATGATCTTGAACTCCTGACCTAGTGATCTGCCTGCCTCAGCCTCCCAAAGTGGTAGGATTACAGGCGTGAGCCACTGTGCCAGGTCTGATTCATCTCTTAAATCTTGAGTTGCTTTACCTCCCTGCCAGCTAAAAGGTAGAGTATGATTTCTGTAATAAAAATAAAGGAGCTTGACTTCATTCAACAATATTTATTCATTTATTTTTAGAAATGAGGTCAGCTTATGCTGCCCAGGCTGGACTCAAACTCCTGGGTTCAATGATCCTCTTGCCTCAGCTTCCCAAGTAGCTAGGACTACAGGTATGTGCCATGGAGGAATGACTTCAACAATATCTATTGAGTGCCTAATATATGCCAAGCAGTGTCTTAGATGCTTGGTGTTGCAGATACAGCAGTCAGTGATTAGGACTTGTCGTTTTTTCCAGAAGGAGTTCTGCTTAGACCCTGAGAAAAAAAAAAAAAAAAGGGACTCATATCCTAAAACTAGCCTATCTTTGCCTTGCCATGAACTGATTGATCTGGCCACAGGAGGCCTGAAGTCTGACTACCCCTCTATGGAAACATAGAGATATTCTCTCTTTGGTATTACCTCAACCAAGCTTTGGAAATTACAGCATGGTTTTGAGGTAAGAACTAATTATAAATAAGAAATTATAAGTAAGAACAGCAGTCAGCCCCGTATCTGCCATCCATTTCATATCCTTATGTTTAAACTAGCGAATGTTTTTCAAGGAACTAGAGGGCTTTCTCTTCTATTGTGGAAAGTAGTTGAGAGATTGCTTCAATTTAAACTCACTTTAAATTATTCCCTGAGGGCAATAATTCTCAAATTTTTTCATCTCTGGACTCTTTATACTTAAAAATTACTGAGGACCCCAGAAAGCTTTTGTTTATATGGATTGTATTTATCAATATTTACCATATCAAAAATTCTTTTTTTTTTTTTTTTGAGATGGAGTTTCGCTCTTGTTGCCCAGGCTGGAGTGCAACGGCACGATGTCAGTTCACTGAGACCTCTGCCCCCTGGGTTCAAGTGATTCTCCTGTCTCAGCCTCCAAGTAACTGGAATTTACAGGCATGCGCCACCACGCCCAGCTGATTTTGTCTCTGTAGTAAAGACGGGGTTTCTCCATGTTGGTCAGGCTAGTCTCAAACTCCTGACCTCAGGTGATCTGCCTGCCTTGACCTCCCAAGTGCTGGGATTACATGCGTGAGCCATTGTGCCAGGCCAACTACATTTTCAAAACAAAAAGTTTAGTGAGATGAATGCCATTGTTTCACCTTTTTGAAGTCTCTTTAGTGACTGGCTTAACAGAAAACAGCTTGATTTTTCCATTACTGTGATATATTATTTTGGTTTAATTTTATCATAAAAATGTGACTTCACATAGATACGTAGTTGGTAAGAGAGCTTTTAATAACCTTTTCAGATAATTTTAGATATTCTTTGATACTATACCAAAATTCAACAAGTGGTAGTTTGTTAAAGGTTTGTTGCAATGTAGAATCGGAAATTATATCAATGAACATTTTGTACTTTGTTACAATACTTGCACTTTGAATGGACATTTTCCCCATGCATGACCTTGCAACTTGGTATACTAATAATATGTAAAATATTGGTTCACAGAGTTATGCAGATCTTCCTAACACTGACTCATTATACAATATTTTAAAATCACATTTGTTAATATTACTAACAATCTCATCAGAAAAATTCTTAAATATTGGAAAGCTGGGAAGCTGATGATGACAGATACAAGTTTTATAAAATTCTAATTTTTGGCCAGGCGTGGTGGTTCAAGCCTGTACTCCCAGCACTTTGGGAGGCCGAGGCAGGTGGATCACGAGGTCAGGAGATCGAGACCATCCTGGATAACACAGTGAAACCCCGTCTCCACTAAAAATACAAAATTAGCTGGACATGGTGGCGGGCGCCTGTAGTCCCAGCTACTCGGGAGCCTGAGTCAGAAGAATGGCATGAACCTGGGAGGCGGAGCTTACAGTGAGCTGAGATTGTGCCACTGCATTCCAGCCTGGGTGACAGAGCAAGACTCCATCTCAAAAACAAAACAAAACAAAAAAACAACAAAAAACAAATAAACAAACAATTCTAATTTTCTCTTCAAAGCTCAAATATTATCATTGGCAGCAAATACTGTTAGTGGTTTCCCTTGAAGTAGCTGGCTCACTTTGTTTATACATTGGCAGGCATAGTTGGTCAGTTGTTCTTCTTTCTTTTTTTTTTAAATGAAAAACCATAATATGCCCTTCATTTGCTTTTAGCTATTTCATAAACACCACAAACTGGACACAGTTTGCGATGAAACTTAGAAAAAATTCTTTTTCCATAACATAAACATGTCAATCTTTCCCTTTAGCTCCTTCTTCCACTCTCCCTCCACTGTGCTGAAGAGATATTAAGTTCTTCCAGATTTTTGCTTAACTGGGTGGCTTCCAAACTCAATGGACTCTCCAGGTAGGTAATTCCTGCACAGGGCTTTCCTGTCACTGGATCTATGATTTTTCCAACTTTGACAACAATCTCAGCCAGTTCATGTTTCACATGCTTTGTTTGTGGAACAGGTAAAGCTCTGAGAAGCACAATATCCCCAACTGTGCACTGCTGAAGGGCATCACGAGCAAAGTAGGTTTTCCGCTTATTATAATACTCTAATAAATAGGCATCCAGAACAAGCCTGGTCACTCTCACTTTAGCAGTCTTTTGCACTTTTGTCCCAATCACCTTCTCCACCATCCATTTGGCATGGATGGATGCATGAACTACGGACATTATGTGGCTTTGGTCACCTCTGCCATGACCGTGCAGCCACCTCCACTTGTTCTTTCGATTAAATATAGTGCTCCATGAAAAAGCAGTAGTTCAACTTGCAGCTCAAACTATCACAAAACTGTTTCTCTTGGAGACAACAATCATACTTCTTTTGTATGCACAGAAGGGCTAAATGTGTACTTCCCACCTCATTATACAGAGTATTAAAAAGACACGTACTCAGTAAACTAGGATATTTGGTAGCCAAAAAAAAGAGAGAGAGAGACATGGGCTGGGCATGGTAGCTCATGCCTGTAATCCCAGCACTTTGGGAGGCCGAGGCGGGTGGATCACGAGGTCAGGAGTTCAAGACCAGCCTGGCCAATATAGTGGAACCCTGTCTCTACTAAAAATACAAAAATTAGCTGGGCGTGGTGGCGTGTGCCTGTATTCCCAGTTATTTGGGAGGCTGAGGCAGGAGAATCACTTGAACCCGGGAGGTGGAGGTCTCAGTGAGCTGAGATCGTGCCACTGCACTCCAACTTGGGCAACAGAGTGAGATTTCATCTCAAAAAAAAAAAAAAAAAGACATGTACTCAGGCCAATGTTTAATAAAATTAATATAGCTTACTGCTTAATCAAAGACTTTCTTAAGTGTAACTGACTTTGTTTAATTTTTTTTCTTTTTTCTTTTTTTTTTTTTTCTTTTGAGACGGAGTCTCACTCTTTCGCCCAGGCTGGACGGAGTGCAGTGGCGCGATCTCGGCTCACTGCAAGCTCTGCCTCGCAGGTTCACGCCATTCTCCTGCCTCAGCCTCCCTAGTAGCTGGGATTACAGGCATGCACCACCCTGCTAATTTTTGTATTTTTAGTGGAGATGGGGCTTCACCACATTGGCCAGGCTGGTGTCAAACTCCTGACCTTAAGTGATCTATTCGTCTCGGCCTCCCAAAGTGCTAGGATTACAGGTGTGAGCCACTGTGCCTGGCCAATTTTTTTTTCTTTAAGACAGGGTCTCGCTCTGTTGACCAGGCTAGAGTAGAGTGGCATGATCTTGGCACCTCTGCCTCCTTGGCTCAAGGGATCCTCCCACCTCAGCCTCCCAAAGTGCTAGGATTACAGGGGTAAGCCACTGTGCCTGGCCTTAATGTTTATTCTTACTTTTATTGCAAGTGTATGGGACTAAAAAATAAAATGACTATTGTACAGTTTGGTGCCAATGCTTCGATTCATGCTCAGTAAAGCACCAGAAGTTTTACCCACCATTGCTTTGGCACCATCAATGCAAATATCAATACGATGAAAACCGTAAATATATTTTAGTATTATTATGAAAATAGTTCTGACCTGACAGATCCCCTGAAAGGGTCTTAGGGATTCTCAGGAACCCATGGAGCACATTTGAAAAACTACTGCCTTATGGATTCCTCCTGGCTCTTACTGCTTCTAGGACTTACATTATGGCACTCACCATAAAGGACTGTCATCCTCTTTTCCATGTCTTTATCACACTAGGAGCGCCTTGAAGATAAGTGCTATATCTTATTTGTTCCCGTCTCCCCGGGACCTAGCATAGAACCTGGGACATGCTCAGTGAATAATATTGGATGAATTGAAATCTTACGATTTTCCCTTGACATCCCATTTGGTGGTGGGAAAACTGGGCTGAGAGCCAGGTTGCTGACAGCATCTCTTCTTCTGAACTTTCCTCCTCACTGTCAATTCATATTATTATCCATGCCTAGCCCCATGCTTATTTATTATTATTATTTATTAAGTACACAGGTGATACTTAATAAATGCTTATTAAATACAGGGTATTCCCTGAAATGTTTGTTTCATCTTGACCTCAATTATCCTCATTTCTTCCCTAAGGGATATTTGTGTGTATATATGTGTGTGTGTGTTTGTGTGTTCATATGTGGTGGGGGAATAACTTAACAAGGGCAAGCTCTCTAAACTGTGGAAGACAAAAGAAACCTTTCAAAATTTGGGCCTTGGCTCACAAACTCTCTTCCCACGGTCTGCTAGAGATCTCGCTGGGAATTTGCTGGCCACCTCACAATATCCATCTACTCCATTTGGCCAGAGACTTGTCAGTGGGGCGGGGAATTATTGTTTTTAGAGTAGTGAATGAAAGATAAAAATGAAAAAAGAAATTCCACTTTGGCAAACAATTGCAGGTCCTAAAATATTTGCATTTTGTTGATTGATTGAGACAGGGTCTTGCTCTGTCACCCAGGCTGAAGCGCAGTGGCACGATCACAGCTCACTGCAGCCTTGACCTGCTGGGCTTAAGCGATCTTCCCACCTCAGCCGCCAGAGTAGCTGTGACTACAGGTGCCTGCCACCATGCCTCATTAATTAAAATTTTTGTTTTTAGTAGAGACAAGTTCTGACTATGTTGCTAAGGCTGGTCTTGAACTCCTGGGCTCAAGATATTCCCCCGCCTCAGCCTCCTAAAGAACTAGGATTACAGGCGTGACCACTGAACCCAGCCTTGTGCTGTATTTTTGTACATAAGCCCAGTAATTGCCCAATAGATCCATGATAAGTTAGAGATAAAATGATGCTACAGTATTTAACAAAAGGAACTTGGAAACAGTTTTCATTAATTAGAACTTTAGTATTTCTTTTCAAGCACACAGAATTTTCTTCATTGGTGGTTTTAAAGGTCAGAATCTGGGCATTCATGTTCTAAAATGGTGAGTAACTTTTAAAAAATAAGTGATTTAATCAATTTGGTGATTTTTTTCTCCTTTATGGAAAACGACTTTTCAACTGGCTGATTTTTCCCCTTGTTTTTAAATTGGAGCCTAGCACAGTGGCTCACACCTGAAATCCCAGCACTTCAGGAGGCTGAGGTCAGAGGATGGCTTAAGCCCAGGAGATTGAGGTTGCAGTGAGCCAAGATGGTGCCACTGCACTCTAGCCTGGGCAATAGAATGAGACCTTTCCTCAACAAGCAAACAAATAAACAAGCAAAACCCAAAAACCATAACACTAAAAAAGAATTACCTTATGATCCAGCAATACCACGTCTGGGTATATATCCAAAGAAATTGAAATCAGAATGTTGAAGAGATATCTGCACTCCCATGTTCATTTCAGCATTATTCACAATAGCCAAAATAAGGAAGTAACCTCAGTGTGTATCAGTAGATAAACAGTACACACACACGCACACATCCACACACACATACATACACACATACACAGGAATATTGTACAGCCTTTAAAAAGAAATATCTTCTGTCATTCATAACAGCATGGGTGGAACTGGAGAACATTATGCTAAGTGAAATAAGCCAGGCACACACACACAAAAAAAAACAAAAATCACTGTATGATCTCGCTTATATGTGGAATCTAAAAAAAAAGTTCATTTTGGCCCAGAACCTGGGAGGTGGAGGTTGCGGTGAGTGGAGATCGTGCCATTGCACTCCAGCCTGGGCAACAAGAGCGAAACTCCGTCTCAAAAAATAAGTAAATAAATTTAAAGGTGGAATCTGAGGCACAGGAAGGTTAAGCAACTTGCCCATGGTCAATAGCTAGTATGTGGCATAGCCAGAATATGGATATAGTCAAGCTGACTCCAAAGAATGTGCTCTTAACTAGTACACAACAGTATATTGCCTCCCCATGGTATATATCCAATATAGGTTTTCCATAAAGAAAAAATTTTGAGCTCATAAACATGTTGAGGTCTAAAAATCAAAACAATTGAACCCATAGAGATAGAGAAGGATGGTTACCAGAGGCTGGGAAGGGGAGTGGGGGGATTAGGGGGAGATAAAGATGGTTAACGAGTACAAAAAAGAGTCTGAATGAGTAATGCCTTGTGTCTGACAGCACAACAGGTTGACTATAGTCAATAATAATTTAACTGCACACTTTAAAACAGCTAAAAGAGGCCAGGCACGGTGGTTCACATCTGTAATCCCAGCACTTCGGGAGGCTGAGGTGGGCGGATCGCCTGAGGTCAGGAGTTCAAGACCAGCCTGGCCAACATGGTGAAACCCCCATCTCTACTAAAAATACAAAAATTAGCCAGGCATGGTGGCTGGCACCTGTAGGCCCAGCTACTTGGGAGGCTGAGGTGGGATAATCGCTTGAACCCGGGAGGTGGAGGTTGTAGTGAGCCGAGATTGCACCACTGCACTCCAGCCTGCAGAGCAAGACTCTCTCAAAAAACGAAACCAAACCAAACCAACTAAAATGGTATAAACGGATTGTTTGCAACACAAAGGATAAATGCTTGAGGGGATGAATACCCCCATTTACCCTGATGTGACTATAACACATTGCATGCCTGTATCAAAACATCTCACGTACCCCATAAATATATAAACCTACTATGTACCCACAAAAATTAAAAATAAAAAATTATTGGCCAGGCGTGGTGGCTCATGCCTGTAATCCTAGCACTTTGGGAGGCTGAGGCGGGCCGATTGCTTGAGCCCAGGAGTTCAAGACCAGCCTAGGCAACATGCTGAGACCCTGGCTCTACAAAAAAAAAAAAAGAAAGAAAGAAAAAAAAGTTGGCTGGGTGTGGTGGTGCATGCCTGTAGTCTCAGCTACTTGGGAGGCTGAGGTGGGAGGATCGCCTGGCCTGGAGGTGGAGGTTGCAGTGAGCCAAGCTTATGCCACTATAGTCCAGCCTGGGGGACAGAGTGACCCTGTCTAAAATAAAATCATAACAAAAATAAATAAATAAAAAAATCTGGCTGGGCGAAGTGGCTCATGCCCCTAATCCCAGCACTTACTTTTTTTTTTTTTTTTTTTTTTTGAGACGGAATCTTGCTCTGTTCCCCCAAGCTGGAGTGCAGTGGCGCCATCTTGGCTCACTGCAAGCTCCGCCTCCCGGGTTCATGCCATTCTCCTGCCTCAGCCTCCTGAGTAGCTGGGACTACAGGCGCCCGCCACCTCGCCCGGCTTATTTTTTGTATTTTTAGTAGAAACGGGGTTTCACCGTGGTCTCGATCTCCTGACCTTGTGATCCGCCCGCCTCGGCCTCCCAAAGTGCTGGGATTATAGGCGTGAGCCACCGTGCCCAGCCTATAATCCCAGCACTTTGGGAGGCCGAGGCGAGCTGATCACCTGAGGTCGGGAGTTCCAGACCAGCCTGACCAATGTGGGGAAACCCCGTCTCTACTAAAAATACAAAATTAGCCAGGCATGGTGGCACATGCCTATAATCCTAGCTACTAAGGAGGCTGAGGCAGGAAAATTGCTTGAACCCAGCAGGCGGAGGTTGTGATGAGCAGAGATCGTGCCATGGCACTCCAGCCTGGGCAACAACAGCGAAACTCCATCTCAAAAAAAAAATTATTAAAAAAATTTTGAACTTTTTACATTAGAAAAGAACATACATGGAATTAAAAGGCAAAGGACAGACTATGAAAACATTTGCAACATCTGACATGACAGACAAAGGGGTTAGGATATAACACCTTAGTGACTTGAGTCAGTAGGCTTTGGAGCTGGCAGACTACCATCCTAATCTCCATCACTTAACCACTTATCCTGGGCAAGTAATTTAATTCCTCGTTGCTCTAGGTTTCTCATCTGGAAAGGGGCATAATAATAGTACTTACTTCACGGAGTTGTTGAAAAGATAAAACAAGACAGTGAATGTATGTTACACAGCACAGTGCTTTGCTAAGAGGATGATCAGCAACTACGAAGCTTTTATTATTTTAGTACCACGCAAAGGTTGCTAAAAATCATTAAGAAAAATATAATGAAAACAACAGAAAAATGGACAAAAATATACGAAGGTAGCTCATAAAGAAGAAAAATAATGACTCCATATACTAAACAAAGCAATGCAAATAAAACATAACAATTTTACCATTTCCCAGCACACTGAATTGACAGAAAACATTTTTAAGTGTGGTGAGATTTTAGGAAATCGACATTAGAGGGAATGAAATCGATTCATTCTTTTTACAGGGCAGTTTTGCAGTTTGATGATTTTAAGAAGTTACTCTAGGCTGGGCATGGTGGCTCACGCCGGTAATCCCAGCACTTTGGGAGGCCAAGGCAGGCGGATCACAAGGTCAGGAGATCAAGACCATCCTGGCTAACACGGTGAAATCCCATCTCTACTAAAAATACAAAAAAATCAGCTGGGCGTGGTGGCGGGCGCCTGTAGTCCCAGCTACTCGGGAGGCTGAGTCAGGAGAATGGTGTGAACCCAAGAGGCAGAGCTTGCAGTGAGCCAAGATCATGCCACTGCACTCCAGCCTGGGAGACAGAGGGAGACTCCGTCTCAAAAAAAAAGAAGTTATTCTAAGGAAATAAATAGATATTGCAACGGTATATGCATGAGGATGTTTATTGCAACATCTGTAGTTTCTGGTGTTGAAAATTTGGGGACAATCTTAATGTCCATCTGTAGAGGTTTTAAAATAAATACAAATTATGAAAGTTCCTTACAATGTAATACAATTGCCACCTATAAAAATAATGGTCAGGCAGGCACACTGGCTCACGCCTGTAATCCCAGCACTTTGGGAGGCTGAGGCAGGCACATCACATGAGGTCAGGAGTTCGAGACCAGCCTGGCCAACATGGTGAAACCCCATCTCTACTAAAAATACAAAATTTAGCTGGGCATGGTGGCAGGCGCCTGTAATCCCAGCTACTCGGGAGGCTGGGGCAGGAGAATAATTTGAACCCGGGAGGCGGAAGTTGCAGTGAGCCGAGATCGCACCACTGCACTCCAACCTGGGTGATGGTGAGACTCGGTATTAATAATAATAATAATAATAATTATTATGGTTAAAATGAGTGCCCCCTTGTCCCAGTCGTCATCATTTCCTGCTTTGATTAATCCCTGCCACCTGTCTCCTTCTCAACCCATTCTCTACACAGCCACCAAGGCAAATATAGTTATGTCACTTTCTTGCTTAACGCCCTCAGGGCTGCTCACTATAAAATCCTAAAACTGGCCTTATAAGGCTGGAGTCTCATTTCTCTCCTCCCTTTACACTCCACAGGCTCAACAGGCTTCTCAGTTGACCTTTGTGTTCATTTACATGCCTTGGGAGTTTCACATTTCTTTTTTTTTTTTTTTTTTTTTTTTTTGAGACGGAGTCTCGCTCTGTCACCCAGGCTGGAGTGCAGTGGCCGGATCTCAGCTCACTGCAAGCTCCGCCTCCCGGGTTTACGCCATTCTCCTGCCTCAGCCTCCCGAGTAGCTGGGACTACAGGCGCCCGCCACCTCGCCCGGCTAAGTTTTTGTATTTTTAGTAGAGACGGGGTTTCACTGTGTTAGCCAGGATGGTCTCGATCTCCTGACCTCGTGATCCGCCCATCTCGGCCTCCCAAAGTGCTGGGATTACAGGCTTGAGCCACCGCGCCCGGCCGGGAGTTTCACATTTCATTGAGCTGCATTGGTTAGAACGATTCTGTTTTGGCCCCTAACAATTTTCACTTCTTTGTAGTTTTTACAAAAATGTTAAGTGTTGTTTATGGAACTCTTTGTTTATATATGTCTCTCCCATTAGAGTTTAAATCCCATGAGAGTAACAATTATCACTGCTTTAGCCACTATTTTATCCATTCACCTAGTGTAGTGCCTGACCTAGGTGCTTGATGCCTATTAGTTTATTGAATGGATGAATGAATGGTTAAATGAAATGCAGGCTACGAAATATACAGTGTGAGTAAAAGAGGAACTAAAGACTTCACGTGACCATACCAGGCACAGAAACTGGCTACTTCCTATAGGTGCATGTGGCCTGGGCCCTTTCCTGAAGGGAGAGAAGGAAGAGGTGCACCTCTGACCTGGGAAAAGCACAGCTGGGTGGGAGTGGTGGCCTTGGGGGTTCCCATGCCTTCTGCTCCCTGGGAGGGAAGGGGGTTCACCACCCAAGGTGCAGGGGGCCAGGGGAGGCGGTGGCAGCCAAAAGACTGAGCTATTAAGTTCTGTGTTTTGGGACAGGCCTCAGGGTGTACCCAGTGCAGGCAGAGATCAACCTCTTGCACAGTAAGTTTCCCAACTAGGGCAGTGTCAGGGCGCGCCCTAGAGGACAGGAAGGGGAAGAGTTGCCAGGGCGAGACTCCGCGCAAGCCACTTCTCTGGGCAATCAGCCACCACAAGGTCTCACATTGTACCTGGACTCTGATATGACTGGGACCCTGGGGCTGTGCTTGAGGGTGTGACTGGCCACTGTGGGGGTGTAGGGGGGCTGTTCATACACAGGGTTCTCCCAGATATTCCTTTTCTTTTCTTTTTTGAGATGGAGTCTCACTGTGTAGCCCAGGCTGGAGTGCGGTGGCACAATCTTGGCTCACTGCAAGCTCTGCATCCCGGGTTTACGCCATTCTCCTGCCTCAGCCTCCCGAGTAGCTGGGACTACAGGCGCCTGCCACCATGCCCGGCTGATTTTTTTTGTATTTTTAGTAGAGACGGGGTTTCACCATGTTAGCCAGGATGGTCTCGATCTCCTGACCTCGTGATCCGCCCACCTCGGCCTCCCAAAGTGCTGGGATTACAGACATGAGCCACAGCGCCCGACCTTTTTTTTGTTTTTTTGATACATGGTCTCACTCTGTTGCCCAGGCTGGAGTGCAGTGGCATGATTGGCTCACTGCAACCTCCACCTCCCGGGCTCAAGCGATCCTCCCACCTCAGTCTCCCAAGTAACTGGCACCACAGACACGCACCAAGCCCTGCTCATTTTTGTATTTTTAATAGAGACAGGGTTTCACCATGTTGGCCAGGCTGGTCTCCAACTCCTGGGCTCAAGTGATCTGCCCACCTCAGCCTCCCAAAGTGCTGGAATTCCAGGTGTGAGTCACTGTGTCTGGCCCCAGGTACTTGTTCTTGAAGACTACTCAGGCCTATAATCCTAGCACTCTGGGAGGCTGAGGTGGGAGGAATGCCTGAGGCCAGGAGTTCAAGAACCACCTGCTCAACATAGGGAGACCCCCCATCTCTGCAAAAAATTACCTGGAAGCGGTGGCATACCTGTGGGCCCGGCTACTCAGGAGGCTGAGGTGGGAGGATCACTGGAGCCCAGGAGGCCCAGGCTGGAGTGAGCCGTGATTCCACCACTGCACACGAGCCTAGGCAACAGAGACCCAAACAAACAAACAAACAAAAAACAAAAAGACTGCACGGGGTTGGGGGCAGGGTAATAAAGACGCTACTGCCTCCACTTCTGTCAACAACCCTGACCTGGCTGGTCTGTCAGCCCTCCCGGGTCTCTGTCTTCTATGATGTCAAATTCTTCTGCTTGCTTGGTTCCAGAAGTGGACTCCCTTCCTCCAAATCACCATATCCGTGCCAGAAAATGCCAGGCCAGCCTGTTTGCTTGTTTTCTCTTTTCTGGGCAGTGGGGCCCTTACGTCCCAGGTCCCTGCTCAGCCCCAGATGTGTAACTGTGCAACGTTTGTCACTGAGAAGCCTCTACTTGCACTTCACATTCATCTTCTTGGCTCCAAGCAGGGCACTAAAGTCGATTTCTCTTTGTGATCCCTGTGCCTAAGCCCAGGGCCCAATAAACACATTCTGAAGGAATGAACTCATCCATTTATTCAACTTTCCGGTATGCAAGAACTTCTTTTCATGGAGTGTCACGGAGGCCCTGAGGGAGGAATGGTAAAAGGGGAGGGGTGTGCATAGCTCTAGGAACAGGTTTAAGGTCTAGGCTTTAGAGTTGGGGAAAGGGGAGCTATTACAGATTTCAAAAAGGTCATAACTGGCCTTAACCTGTGCAAAATCTTGGGGGTGAAAGGGCAGACAGGGAGTCAGGCCGGAGGCGATGCAGAAGTGAGGAACATGGGGAGGTCTTGGTAGTGAAGAGTTCACATTGAGTGGATGTGGGTTCTGAGTTAGGGAAGCTGGTGGCACTTTGTGTGTTGAGACTGGGTTGGAAGAACAGAGCTCACCACATCTCTGGTATGGAGGGAGAGGAGGAAAAGAGCAGTATGCGAGGGCAGGTGGCTCAGCTACTGCTTCCTTCTTGGAGCAGGTGACCAAGGAGTTTGGCTATCACTCCCTGCCCATCCCAGGCTTCTTGCTTGGGGAGGGGCCTCCACCAACCTCCAGTGTTTTATGTTTTGAGTCATGGCTGAAGAAAGCCAGAGAGAAAATAGAAGAAAAAAGGTGGAGCTGAAAATGGAGGCAAAGTCCATGAGTTGGGGACCTACATGGCCCCCTTCAAGTAGCTCAGGCCTGGCAGCTTGTGCTGGGCTTGTGGAAGATTCCCTCTTAAGAGGTGAAATACCTCAGGAAGCAAGCCCCAGCACGGGTAGGGCTTGTGGGTCTGCGGGGCTGGGCCACTAGTGTTCACCTGACCACGCCAGCTGCCCGCACGCCAACTGCACACAGGAGCGGGCCACACGGGGTTTTGCTGAGCACGTCAGCCAAACCAGGGCAGGGAAGGTGTCTTCGCCCTGGGCAAGGCCAAGAGGGACACGTGCTGTCCTGACGGTCCTGCAGCCTGCGCACACCTCACTCCTCCCAAGGGCTCATGTCGGTGTCGATGGCCACGCAGTTGTAGGCCGCATAGCGGAGCTTCTCCTCGCATACCTTAGCGCTGTGGGAATGGGGACTTGGTCAGATCCATCCATCACTACCAGGGGTGATGGGGCTCCCCTGGGCCCCAACTTGAGCCTAGGAAAAAACCCACCTGGCATAGTGTGGCAGGAAGAGGGTGCTGGAGCAGGTGGAAGACTCGGGCAGCGCGTCTGTGGTCTCGTAGCTAGGGGCATTGAGGGACCATAGGTCAGGAAGATGTGTTGGGGCACATGTATGTGTGTGGGGAGGGAGGACAGCAAGTGGCCGTGGCACCTTCGGGCCTCCCTCCAGCACTCACCCCAACTTGTCTGGATAGATGTAGATTCGTGCTGGCAGGCGGCTGCGGCCTGTGACAAAGCGCAGGAAGCGGCTCCGGTCCTCTGGAGGGAGAAGGAAATCAGTGCCCGCGTGGATGGTGAGGGAGGGTCTACAACTTCTACCCTGCCTCTGCATCCCAGCAACAGAGTCCAAACCCAGGCGTCACCCTGCCCTCCTCCACTGACCGTTGGTGAAGTTGTTCAGTGCCTCCCAGAAATACTGCACCCGCGAGTCAGATGGCTCGAAGTCCTCAAACCGGGCTGGTGGAGACAAGGCCAGCACTCATTCTTGGGTCTCATCTTGCCCAGTCCTTGAGCCCCAACCCCTGTGCTGTGCTGTGCTGTGCTGCCGTGCCCTGCCTTGCCTTGGGGAACTCACTGAGCTTGCGCAGAGCATCCACAGTGACCTCTGGATCCCCACACACTTTCTTCTCCAACTCTTGCCAGGTCAGCAAGTCCAGCACAGCCTGTGGCACCACCTTCAGCAGACCTGCCTGCATAGCTGCCACCTGGAGAGTGGGTAAAAGGCTTGGCTGGGGAAGAGGTCACACCTCCTGCCTTACACTGAGGGGCATCACTGTAGCCTCTGAGCAGCACAAAGGTGGCACCGAGGAATGCTGGGGGCCAGAGTTCTTGGAGTATTGGTGGCCTACAGGCTGCACTCTGGGTCCCAGGAGCTGGGGCTCAGAAGGGGCCAAAGCTCTCTGTTCTACTGGCCTCTGGGTACTACCTGCTCCTTGCTCTCCTCTAGCCGTGCCTTCTGGACCAGCTGGATGAAACGAGAACGGTCTCCATATCCCACGATGATGCCTGCGCCCCCAGGGATCAGCTCCACCACCTGCTGGTCACTCAGTACAGTGGTGAATGTTAGTTCCTTCCCAAACTTGAACTCAAATGTCTCCTTGTCCATTCCTTCCATCACTTCCAGGAGCTTCACCTAGGGGTTGGAGAGAGGCAGGGAAGTAACCTTTTCACTGTGGAGACAGTCCCTGTCTTTTCACAAGATGCTCACAGGGAAGCAGAGACAGCCAGGCAAGGCAGTCACCATGCAGGCAGCAGGGAATGAGGGTGTCAGTACAAGAGCTGTAAAAGCATCAAGACAACACCTAATCAGCCTTGGAGGCCAGAGGAGGCATCCTGTGGGAAATGGCGTCTCAGCTGAGACCCAGATAATGGCTGGGCTATAAGGGAAGTTAGGGGAGAGAACATCTTGGAGAAAGCTGGAAAGAGCAAAAGGCCTAAGGAAACTATTTGGCTGGAGCCTGAATGTGAACCAAGTGCCTGGAGATATAGAGTTCATGTAAGGCCTTTACAGCTTCTGCATTCTATCCTAAGCCCAGGGCCGAGCCACCAATGAGTTTAAATAAGGAAAGTGAAATGAATTACTCTGGCTGCATGGAGACCAAATGGGTAAGAACGGAGACAGGGACACCAGCTTTTCACTAAGTGATTAGCTCAGGAGGAAAGGTGTCCTCAACCAGGCAGGGAGATAGTAGTGAGATAGGAAAAGCAGACAGATTACAGAGACAGACTTAAGAATGTGGGGGTGAGGGAGAAGAAGGGGTGAAGGATGGCCCTGTGGGCTTTGGGATGGGGAGGAGTGGGACATGGTGTCCTTTTGAGGCAGGAGCCCTAGAGGGGAGCAGTCTTGGGAGAAGATAAAGAATACATTGAGCCTGAGATGTGACCTTGGGGCAAACGTTGAGGGTGCAGATACATATATGGCCCCAGGCTTAGGAGAGGCTGGGGCTAGAGGTCAGGATTTTAGGGGTCACAAGTCTACAGACAGTAGTTGAAGCCATGGGAGTGGATGGATTGAAGAGGGATCTTGTGTGTGGCAAAAGAACACGGTACAGAACAGCCTTAGGGAGGACCAACCTTTAGGGGCTAGGCAGAGGAACCACTGGTTCCAGGCCCTACTCACCAGCACAGAGTCCACAGCTGGGAAGTCCTTGCTCCAGCTCACCTCCTCGCCAGAAAGCTGCTTCCACACAAAACCAGGCAGGGCCAGGACCTGTGTGACAAATACTCCCTACTGTCTTCTCACCCTGAGCTGCCCAGATTTGGCTGGCCTTTCCTCCCAGGGGCCAGGGCTGATCAGATGGGGGTGTGGATAAGGCTACTCACCAGGAACTCCTTGCCCCGAAGGGCAGCCCCCATCAGCTGTCCAATCCATTCATACTTGGCAAAGTCTCGGCAGGAGGGGTTGGGCACATACATGTCCCGGGCCTCACCAGTGCCATTGCCCTGCCCCAGAGACAGAGCTGTCAGTGTGGCATGAGACATACCCTACTTTCCTGGCCCGAAGACTTCCCTGAACATTTTCCACTGGGAACATTTTCCACTAAATGATCCCTTCAAATGTACAGTGGCTCCTCCTCTCCCTGTCCGCCCAGATGTTGCCCTGAGCAACTCAGTCCCTCCTCTGCCCCATTTCTATTTTTTTTTTTTGAGACAGAGTCTCACTGTGTCACCCAGGCTGGAGTGCAGTGGTACGATCTCGGCTCACTGTAACCTCCACCTCCCAGGTTCAAGCGAGTCGCCTGCCTTAGCCTCCCAAGTAGCTGGAACTACAGGCACGTACCACCACACCCGGCTAATTTTTTTTGTATTTTTAGTAGAGATGGGGTTTCACTACATCGGCCAGGCTGATCTTGAACTCATGACCTTGTGATCTGCCCGCCTTGGCCTCCCAAAGTGCTAGGATTACAGGTGTGAGCCACCACGCCCGGCCCCCTCCTCTGCCCCCTTTCTAGCTCAAGCTGGCACCTGGGAGGTCTGCAGAGATGGAAACGGAGATTACCTGGTTGGCCGTGCGTACAAAGAAGGGCAGAGGCACGGGGGTATCCGCTGAGCTAGGGCACAGCTCTTCTGACATATCTGCCAGGCTGTCCCGGAAACCACCGCCTGAAATGACAGATGTCCTCAGCTGGGCACTCAAGAGCCCAGCTCCCATAATGGGGTAATGAATAGGTCCCCCATCATCATTAGCTTGTGAAAAGCCTCTACCACTTTAATAGGACAGCAAGAAGGATCCTTGGGATCCTCCCTCAGGGCCTCACCTTGGTCAATGATGCCTTCTGCAATGAATTTACACTCCCACCACTGGTCATAGCGCATGGGCCACCTGCAAAAAACGTGGGCAGATTTGTCATCGTGCGGGGCCAGGTGCAGCACAATTCATCAGCCCAGAGAGCACCTAGGAAAAGCAGTCATGGCGAGGGATGCCTCGAGGAGTTGTGTGTGCACACAGGTGTCCCGAGTAAGTCCCTCACTCTCATGCCATACCTGTAGTCCAGGGGCTTTTCATATTTGTCAGAGGGCTTGAGGCCTTCATATACCTGGGGGCAAGGAGGAAAGGAGTCACAGGAAAGCAAGACCTGGCCCCATACTCGCCCCAAGAACTTGTTCAGGTTCCTCTTGGCCTAGTCCCCTTGGCCCTTCACTGATCCTATCTCAGCCTGACCCTAGGTGGTGCAGACCTGTGTGAAGACTGCATTCTTGCAGGCAGGGTCTCGAGAGGGGCAGGCACGGTGTTCCATGGCAAGGCGGCGGTTGATGTATAGGCGTGGCATGAAGCTGGGCTTGCTGCTCTCTGAGTCACGCAGGCACTGAGCCACCAGGCCAGGCCGCTGGCGGGACAGCAGTAGGAACTGCTTCACTTGCTAGTGAGGAGAAGTGGCCAGAGCAGGAATGAGTGGGCAGTCAGCCTCTGTCCAGGTCCTGGAACTTTCCTCTCTGCCTGTATCCAATTCCACCATTTTAGTCCAAGTCTAGTCCATTCCTGTCCTTGTCTCCAGTCCCTTCCTTAGTTCAGCCACCAGGGAGAGCTTTCTAAAACAAAAAAATTCTAATACTGTCATTACCTTACTTACTTTTCCAATAGCTCCACTATCCTGGGACAAAGTCCTTGCTTCACAGCCTGGCCCACAGGGCCCTCTGCAACCAGGGCCTGCCTCCTGCCCACATCCTCCCACCCTCATCCCTCTGTCATACTCACACCTACCTGTACACTTTTCTCAAGTCATCTTGAGCTGCTGTTAACTCCCGGTATGTACCTTTCACGCAACCTGCCCTGCCTGTGCTGTCAATAGCCCTTGGGTATTCCACACACTCATCTGGGCAGCAGCCTCCCAAACACTAAATTTGGACCATCTGTTCTGGCTTTCTTCCTGTGTTCCCAGACCCAGCAAAGGTCTTGCCCTAGAGCAGGTTTCAGGAACTCTGCTAAGGCATGAACAACTACATGAGCAGGAAGGGGGAACGCACGGCCGAGATCAGCACTGGGTGGGACGGCTCACCTTAATCTCACTGAAGGTGCCCAGTGTGTGGTCCCAGGCAGGTACCAGGTGGTGCAAGACACTATCGAGGATCTTGATGAATCTGGCATGGGTGGGTAAAGACTGACTGCAGCTAAAGAGTTTGGCATACATTTAAGACCCCCAACTCCCCAACATACAGGGACAGGAGAAGGCAGGACCTGGGGGCTTCTCTGACCCTTGAACAGCTTATACTATGAGACCTTGGGAACCTCCTCCATGCAGACACACAAGGCTCAATGCTGGGGGAAGGGAAGGGCCCACAGGTCCAGGACCACAGCCACCTCTGCAGGAGGACAGCTCTGCGGTACAGTACTTCAGGGTCGGTGCCTTCCAGGCGTGGGTATCGCACCAGACTAGTCGGCTGGAACAGGTCTGCATTCAACCCTAGTTCCCGCTGTCTAGAGGACTTGATCTTGACCCCTCGGAGACGAACATCAATCCCATCATCTGGGGAAAGGGGTCAGAGTGAGGTCATTTACGGCACCTGCTGGCTCCTCGGCCCTCACACCTGGGAATGGCTCCTTGAACGCTCAGCCTTTTGTCACCCTTAACCCTAGAAACTTGGGACCTTCGGGATCACCTTCTATCACCTGACTCTGATTTATCTATTCCTGCTGATTCCTCTGTCTTCCACTATAATGCTGGCATGCCTGAGGGTCCCAACTCAGTTCCTTTTCCAGGTGAGCCCAACCACCTGTATGGCTTTAAGGCAGGCCTATACCTGGCACATCCCAGCTGCTCAGGCCCCAAAGCTCCAAATCTCGGAGTTAGTTCAGCATCACCTTCACCCCAACTCCAAGCCTATCCTCTTCTCTCCACACTCACTATCTGTCTGCCCCATCTCCACATCAGGCTCTCTTTCCCTCCTTAGAGCCTTAAGCCTCACCTCGGCACTCCACGATGCGGATCTCGATGATCGGGAGGTGGACAGTCATGTCCTCCAGGACACAGACATCACCAATCAAGGTCCTGAGGAGACGAGTGTGAGGCACTTCGGATACCTCCTGCCTCAGGCCTTCAGAGACTGCTGGAGTCTCACTCAAACTTAGGCTTCCAAGCTGGGCTAGGCTTGGAACACACCCTACTTCCCTCCCGAGGCCAGTGTGCTCACTCGTCAATGCTCACGTCACTCAGCTTCTTCAGGTTGTCCCCTTCGCCCCCATAGACCACCACCCGCTTTGGCATAAAGTTGTCATCTGTGGTATCTACTGTAAGTAGCAGCTTCCTGAAAGGTCAGAGTGTGAACATGAGTCTTTGTGAACCCACAGGAATGTGGCTCACCCATTCTGTCCTGCCCAGAGCCTACTTACTTGACAATGGTGCCCTTCTTCATGGTAAGCCGTACCCAGTGCTGGCACTGGGACCCGTCGCTCTCCCAGTAGGTATCGGCATTGCTGTCTGTCAGGCAGGATACATTGAACTCCTCCTGGGGAGGGGCAGAGAGGTGGAGTCAGTAGTTACCCTCCCTCCCTGAGCTGGGCTTGTGCTCTGGACCAGGAGGACCAGAGAGAAAGCAGAGTGAAGCTGGGCTAACGGGCAACTGGTATGGGATAGGGGGCCGCTGGGTATGTAGGGGTTCCTACAGACTTCCAAGATGGGGAGCTGAAGTGAGTGTGGCCCGTGGGGACCCTGTTTTGGTCTTGGCCTGGAGGTGGGAGTTCTTTCTGGATCTAGCCTTGAGGGGTGTGACTATATCTTGCCTGGGGTGGGAGGAGCCCCAGCACCCACCGTGTAGGAGGAAACGTCTATGCTCTCCACATACTGCTTCACGCTACCCAGGTTCTCATCCTCCTTGCCCAGGTGGTCATACAAGAAGTGGATCAGGTCCTCGTCGCACTCGTAGGTCCATGTCGGGGGTACATAGCTAAGCAACCCCAAGCCCCTAATTAGACTGGACCCAGACGCAGAGCTCCTTCCTCCCCACCCCATTTCTGCTCACTCACAGTAGCCTTTGTACAGCTTCTGCGTATGCCTCTGCCGGCTGAGGTCTCGATCCCAGGCGATGTGAGTATGTCAGGTCCACCACCTGTTCCCACCTGTGGGCACAGAGTAGGGAGTGGGAAAGGGAGACATCAGCGGGCAGCAGGACACGACCTCCATGCCGTGTAGCCTTCTCTTGGGCTCTATCTCCCGGTCTCCAGACGCCCCACCCGAGCCCCCTTCATGTCTCGCCCCTTCCTGTTCTTAACCCTGCCTCTGCTCCAGTATCCCACCCACCCCAGGGTGTGGCTGAAGCGTTCCCAAGCCCTCCTGGCCTGGCCTTCGGACAGCAAGCCCCGCTCCTTCAAGTGCAGGACCTGAGCACCGGCCGATAATCCACGCCAAAGAGCTGCTGCTGCCGCTGGAGGTGGTTGGGAGTGTCGATGGGTACCAGGCGGGCTCCGCCCTCCGCCGGGCGGCACACCAGCAGCCAGCCTTCCTGCAGCCCGCAGTCGCCCAGGTGCTCTGCCAGCTGCTCCTGCCGGGACGCGCCGGATGGGGACAGCCGTCAGGGAACTGCCCAGCCGCCTGTCCTACCCAGCCCAGGGCAAAGGGCACCGAACGCAATGCCAACTCAATACAGGGGAGGAAAGGGAAACAGCCAGAGGTTTCTCTGGCCCCGGGGGTCTTTTACCTGGTCCTGGGCGGGGAAGAGCTCACCTTTGTCAGCTTCACCCAGAGCCCGTGGCCGTTGCACAGCTCCTCGCCCGTGGTGCGCACGCAGGCGCCGCGCCGGAGCTCGATGCTGTCGCGGGCGGCGCGGAGGGGCCCGGAGCCGGTACCGGGGGCTGGGCCTGCGGCGCCCACACGCAACCCCAGGCCCTCTGCCTCCCACACGGGCAGGAGCACGCGCGACGGTCCCGCCGGGTCCTTGTAAAGCTTGTAGAGCACCTCTTGCGGCACGAAAGCTAGCGCTGCCGGCAGCGGCCGCCCAGCGCGGAGGCTCCGCGCTGCCTCCGCCAAGAAGCGCACGCGGCCCAGCAGCTGCCGCGGGGACTCCAGCACTGCGCCCGGGCCAGGACCCGCCATGGCTAAGTGGCGGAGGTGAGCGCCTAAGGGCGATCCTACCCCGTGAACAGCTGGCGCGACCGCGGACGGAGCTTCCCACCACGCCCTGCCCCGCCTTTGGCCAGCCTTCGCCGTATGTTCTGGACTAAGCGCACCCCCAGCACTCACCGTATTGCACTGTGTACTCCTACACTCGAACATATTACCTACCTCTGTGCCACCCTAACCCAGCCGACCAAACCCAAGATTGGTGATTTCTACCTGATCAATCTCCTTCTCTCCATTTCCTTGCTACTACCATTTTATCTCTACTGCTACTACCCTCATTCAATAACCGTTCTATCTGGCCTGGATCATTGCCAAAATTTTTCTGGTTCTTCGGCCTTCTCTTTTTCCTCCCACTCCCAACGAATTTGCTGGACTCCCTATCCTATAGGTGGTGTGACTAAAATGTTTGAGACAATGGCTCCTTCCCCTGCCACTGACAGGAGTCTTGAGTCATTCGGGTTCTGTTTGTCACTCCTAATCCCAAGGACACTGGTAATCGTTATTCATTTTAATGTGATTACTGATTTCTGTTTTCCCAGTCTTATAGCTTCTTAAACACCGGGACTGTCTTGAGCAGAGCTAACCACTACACCTACTGTAGGTCCAGGCTCTTAGTAGGTAATATAAGTATATGACGATTTCAGTTTCCTGTGCAGCCTGGTTCCATCATCCTCAGTATGCCTGGCTGAATAAGACTATTAGAATCATGAGTGGGACTTGAGCTAAGCCTCCGGATACCCAGACCGTCAGATGAGAACAAATTCCTCATGTCACCGTAACATACAGTTACAGCGGAGTTCTCTTTTGAGCGTTTGTTGTTGCGTCGCTACAGCGGACTTTACGGTGAAAAAAGGTAGGGGTCCTACGGGCAGCAGCCAGGGCAGCCCTGGAGCTGTCGCGGGAGTCTGATCATGTGATCTTCAACATGGCGACGCCCTTGATTCCCTACAGAAAGGGGCGGAGCCTGGACGGGGTGGGGGCAGGCTCACATTCAGGTTAAGTTGCGGATTGAGCTCGCAGTTACAGACAGCTGACCATGGAAGCGAACGGGTTGGGGTGAGTTCTCTAGAGCACGCGGTGTGGCTAGTTGAGCTTCTGAGTCTTCCAACTCAGGACGCTATCCCTGTACTCCCCTTTCCCCACCTTGGAGATCTCCCAACCTGGACTCTGTTAGCTGGGATCCTGAATCCTAAAACCATGGATTTTTGAGACGTTCATCCCAGGGGCCTTAATTCAAGGGATGCCTCAGGATTTCCAACCAGGATCTCTATTCTGGGACCATCAACTCTCATCCCTCTTTATCCCCCAGCCTGGGGATCTCTCAGCCTCTGAACCAGCCCAGTGACATTCCCGTTTCTGAGACTCCGTAGTCCGAAGACCCCCAAACTATCCTTCCTGGGCCTCCATTCCCTCCCCCTAGTCCCTCTAGTTGCTTCGAGCTTGGGAGAGTAGGGACTAAGTGGAGGGAAGAGGCCCCAGGGCGGGCCCTTCTAGAGTTTGTGCACCACCTGATAGGCAGAGAGGAGGCGGAACGGGCGGAAAGCCAGGGTTTGGGAGCTGGCCTGGAGGAGGTAGATAGCGGTCCTCGACTAAATCAGCCTTATGAATCCGCACTTTACCCAACCTCCAGCCTAGCATACTGACACCTACCCCTACCCCCACCTGATCGCCAGACCTCAGGGTTTTCCGGAGCTGAAGAATGACACATTCCTGCGAGCAGCCTGGGGAGAGGAAACAGACTACACTCCCGTTTGGTGCATGCGCCAGGCAGGCCGTTACTTACCAGGTAAGAGTCAGGCCCTGGAAATCTAGATAAAACTCCGGAAGGCGAAAAGTTTTCAAGGGGCAGGGGAGGGCTCTGGAGGGCCTCAAGGCTGAGCCCCGTCTTCCCTCTGTATGCAGAGTTTAGGGAAACCCGGGCTGCCCAGGACTTTTTCAGCACTTGTCGCTCTCCTGAGGCCTGCTGTGAACTGACTCTGCAGGTGAGGGGTGCACAAAAGAGGGAAAGATTTATGCCTTCAGTCTGCCACCTAGCAACCCGTCTCCTGTTTCCTACAGCCACTGCGTCGCTTCCCTCTGGATGCTGCCATCATTTTCTCTGACATCCTTGTTGTACCCCAGGTACCTACTCAAATCTGATCCTGGAATATAATCCAAGGACCCCTTGAAAATCCTTCTATCAGTCCAGTCAAGGTTTACAATAAGCACTTATCCTAACTGGATCGAGGGAAAAACTAAGGTTGAAAGAGATGGAGTTTGGCAGTTTTATTCTCCTTTTCCTTCCTTCTGGAATGAGCTGAACAGAACCTTTCCTCCTGGATTCCATTTTGGGAACCCAGATGTTTTCTCCCCCTCCAGGCACTGGGCATGGAGGTGACCATGGTACCTGGCAAAGGACCCAGCTTCCCAGAGCCACTAAGAGAAGAGCAGGACCTAGAACGCCTACGGGATCCAGCAGTGGTAGCCTCTGAGCTAGGCTATGTGTTCCAAGCCATCACCCTTACCCGACAACGACTGGCTGGACGTGTGCCGCTGATTGGCTTTGCTGGTGCCCCAGTAATGTGGGACAGGGCAGGGACTGGCGGCGTGGGAAAATCACTCTGGCAGGTCTGGGGTAGACAAAGGAAGGGTCAGTCTGGCTTCTGTACATGTGACACTATCTTTCTATCCTTCTGTAGTGGACCCTGATGACATACATGGTTGAGGGTGGTGGCTCAAGCACCATGGCTCAGGCCAAGCGCTGGCTCTATCAGAGACCTCAGGCTAGTCACCAGCTGCTTTGCATCCTCACTGATGCTCTGGTCCCATATCTGGTAGGACAAGTGGCGGCTGGTGCCCAGGTGAGTCCAGAGAGAGAGAGAAATAGGCTGAGATTTGGTCTGTAAGGACGAGAAGCAAGTGTCCTAAACCTGAGAGGGCAGGGGTCTTAATGCCAGGGATGAAAGAACCTTGGCCTCCAGTGATCTAGCTGAGCAGCCAAGCCCATCCTGACACTGGCAGTGGGGCTTAATGCTCTTGAGTATTCAGAGACCAAAGCTAGTGCTGGGATCTGGAGAAAGTAAAACTTTTTTTTTTTTTTTAATTACTGGATTTATAGGGTCAGGCAGTATCAGGGATTGAAGTCATTTGGGGAAAATTGAGGTGGATTTTGTATGTGGGGGGAGCTTCCTCTTTGTTACATGTTTGTCTTCACCATACCCTAACTAGGCATTGCAGCTGTTTGAGTCCCATGCAGGGCATCTTGGCCCACAGCTCTTCAACAAGTTTGCACTGCCCTACATCCGTGATGTGGCCAAGCGAGTGAAGGCCAGGTTGCGGGAGGCAGGCCTGGCACCAGTGCCCATGGTGAGGATTGGGATGGGTTGAGTGAAGGTGGGCCTGTGGAGCTTTCAGGCTAAGTCCTGCATGGACTGGAGTGACCACTGGAGGGCAGCAGAAGTACAGTCAAGAAAGATTAGCAAGGCCCTCTGTAGCCTAAGATCTGCTTTTTTTCCAGATCATCTTTGCTAAGGATGGGCATTTTGCCCTGGAGGAGCTGTCCCAAGCTGGCTATGAGGTGGTTGGGCTTGACTGGACAGTGGCCCCAAAGAAAGCCCGGTAAGCTATGGAAGGGTGAGGCCTTGAGGTTGAGGTGGGGGTGTGGAGCTGCCATGTATGCAGTTACCAGAACGTGGCGCTGGCTTTGCTTCCAGGGAGTGTGTGGGGAAGACGGTGACATTGCAGGGCAACCTGGACCCCTGTGCCCTGTATGCATCTGAGGTAACAGACAGGGCCCCTCTGTGTATCTGTTACTGTGCACTCCTGTGGCTGTGGTTGTATTATTCTGTGTGCTTTTCTTTTTTAAATGTCTGTCTGTCCTTCTCTTCTACTCTGTATGTACAACATAAGCCCTAGGAAGACCGGACTTTTTCTTGCTGTTGTTCATTTGTGTTTATGCTTCATGTCCAGACTAGGGATCTGATAAATTTTATTGAATGACTGAATGAGTTAACACTGAGTAGAAGCATACCTACATATGTGTTTGTCACTAGTATATGTAGGGAGGACAGAAGCTTGCTGGTCCTCCTGTAGCCAGTGCCCTGTTGGTCCCCCAGGAGGAGATTGGGCAGCTGGTGAAGCAGATGCTGGATGACTTTGGGCCACAGCGCTACATTGCCAACCTGGGCCATGGGCTTTATCCTGACATGGACCCAGAACATGTGGGTGCCTTTGTGGATGCTGTGCATAAACACTCACGTCTGCTTCGACAGAACTGAGTGTACACCTTTACCCTCAAGTACCACTAACAGATGATTGATCATTTCCAGGACAATAAAAGTTTCAGAGTTGAACTGTTGTGTAGTTTTGTTTGTGAAAGATGTGTGCCCATATCCTCAGTTCTTCTTAGCTTCTGCTCCTTCCCTGGGAACCCTCTCTATGTCCTCTTCACAAGTCATAAGGGTTAGGTATCACTGAATATGTACCAGAGCACTTAAGGATTCTCACTCCTATCTTACTCTTAGATACCTAAGTCCCAGAACTACATGGGGTAGGGTAGAGCTTTCGTAGCAGTTCAGGTTGTGACATTTGCAGAAAAATGGGTGGGGTCCTCACAGTATACAAAGGCTAAATTGATAGGGCTTTATGTCTGGGGAGGAAGGGAAGTATAATACATCAAAAAGGGGCACAGAAGGGGTTAGAATACTTCAGAGAGGCATGGGGAAGAAGATGGAGTCTAGGTGAGCAAGGAGAAGCTGAGGGACCCTCAGCTTTGACACCAAAATATAGGGAGGACATCAAAGCTCAGAGCTAGGTTGCTTAGGATTAGAGCTTTAGGCAAGTCCATCATCAAGGCAAGAAGTCCTCTGAAACCAAAAGACCCTCTGGCACTCAAGGTTGCTTTATATTATTTTCTGAGCATCCCCTTTAATTTTCTCAAGATCTTGGTGTTTCCACCCTTCCTGGTGGTACCTGCTTCCCAGGACAAGGCTATGAGGTGTCTGTAAGGTCTGGAGAAGGGTCTGGTATGGCAAGAAATTCTTTATCTGTCATTCTGCATCTCCTTGGACCACTAGGAGCCCACTGTGCTGTAGGCTGAACCAGCTCCCCGGCCCAGCCAGGGCAATGCAGAAGGTAGAGATGGGTTTCATTTAATGAAGGAACACAATTTCTGCTTTTAGAAAAATGATCGTTTATGTGATCCATGATTTATTCATAGGAAAGCACTGTGAATTCACACACTTGCTAAAAAAGGGCAACTGTGATACAGAATGAGAGTGGCTTCTCTCTTTTTTTTAACCAACCCATTGGGCTGAGACGTAGGGGCCCTTGGCTGGACAGTAAGACTTGAGTAGCCACAAACGGCAAATACAACTTCTTCGTCAGTTTGGAGTAAAAAAAGTGACAGTTTGTCAAAGAAAAAGTAAAGCAGATGGAGAAGTTCTTAGTTCACATTCTAGCTATACCACCCCTTCCCTATCACACCCCACCCCTAACTCAGGAACTAAGATATGAAACAGTAAACACCAGACACTGGTATCCAACTGACTCTTCTGAATGCCTTTGCTACCTCCTGTAACAATTCCAGGCCGAGCATAGAGGTCAGGAAGGTAGCAGGAACATGATACACTGTGGAGGTCAGCCAGGGCTAAGACAGGGCTGCCCACTAGGGCTAGAAATTAGGAAGGGAGAGGCTAAGAGCAGACCAGCCCTAGCCTCCAAGTCAGCGAGCAATGAGACTGTGACAAAAGCAGGCAGAGGAAGCTTGAGGTAGAAAGGCAGGGGAAGAAAGCAAGTATGGGGTGAGAAGAGAACTGTGGAGCTAAAGCAGCCAATCTGATGGCAGAGGGAGATTGGTGCTTAGAAGCTTGTTTGGTGAGAGAATGAATAGAGGAGGCACAGAGATGGGGAACAAACGTTTAGCTGGTGAGAGAGATTTAAGAGGAACAGGAAAGAGAAATTTGGCAAAAAGGAAGGACACATTCATGCAGATCCTCAAACATGAATACACAGACATCCCTACATGTAGAAATACGCTCGGTTACACATATAAAGACACAGGCGCATGGATAACAAGCATACACACAGATACAAACATGTTTATACACATGCACTCATGTGTGCCCAGATACACATACACACTAAATATGCACAGTGCATTTGCACATAGATGTGCATCCTCACATGTATGCAAAATGTGTATATCCTCAGGTAGAAACCCAGTCCAGTGTGCACATATTCACACAGGTACACAGCCATAGAACTGACACATACACATAAATATATATGTGCACATACAGACAGGCATGCACAGATATATCTATGCACATAGACACATGTACTTAGCCATACAGATACACACACACGATTATAGATGAAACCACACACTCTCTAACACAAAGGTGACCACAGTAGATGAATATTATGAACTCAGCAGCTTCCCAGACCTTCATCTTCTCCCTGCACTTGTTTCTCAGGCGTTCAGCAGGCTCCTGAAGAAGCTGTGTGAGGCAGGAGCTTCAATGTCCTCATAGTTTTGTGAGGCAAAAGTCTAAGTCCAGTCCTGGCCTCTGTCCCTCACTCACCACTGGGCTATAAATGCCCTGTCTGTAGGTGGGGGATTCTGCATAGACTAGACTTGGGATTGATTCTAACTGGTCATTTTTCTCCTTGGCACCCCCACTCTTCCACTGCTACCAGCATACACTCTGCAAGGGAAACCTGAGAAATGGTTGTGAGTCTCCTCAGAAAATAAGCATATCCTCCTACCCACAGCTACTTCAAGTGCCCATCAAATCAAAACCACAATTATAAATAGTTGTAAGTTTACAATAATTAGCAACACATATACTATAGTATTTACAGTCCCATAGATGTGTTTGTTTCTCTGGTTAAGCAATCCCTGAGACGGAACAGTGTTCTGTGTTTGCCAAGGGAGACAGGGCCAATGCTCAGGACACGCTGGATACAGGGGCATGAGGTGGCATGTTGTGGGGTTTCTGGTCGATCTGCAGGGCCCAGCTCCTCCATGAACAGTAGGCTGTAGTGAGAAGCTTGCCAAGGTAGGCATATCAACTAGAGTTAGACCTTCCCCATCCTTAGCCCTGTGGTCCTTTGGCCTCAGCCACAGGTGCTCAGAGTCCTCTCAGGGTGGACAAATGTTTCAGTGTCCTTGGCCTGACGTGATACTACCTGGGAACCCAGGCTGCCCTGGCGGTGAGCTATCTGCTCTCTCAGCCAAAGCGCTCTCGCACCAGCAGCATCAGTTTTTTCTTGCCTTTGTAGATCTGTTTGAGGTTGTCGATGAACTGGGCAAATTGCAGGTGGCCATCCTGGGGCAGCAGGAAGGTCTCCCGAGCCTTGCTTAGAAACTCAATGAACTCTCCATAGTGGCGAGGGCTGATGTGTGTTAGGCGTGAGTGTGTAGTGTTGATATAGGCATTGATGGTGGCATCCAACAACTGGCGCAATGGAGCTTTGTCAGTGGACATGAGCTTTCCAGAGCTGCGGCGGCCTGGGATGCCGGCCAGGCCAGGTGCAGTCACTGTGCAGCGTCGTAAGATGTCTGAAAGCACTGTGGCACAGTGCACACTCTTCACCACCAGGGGGATGAGAGCTGCCAGCTCATTCTTGCCCAGAGAGTGGCTGAGAGCACAAGCCCAGAGCACATCATTGATGGCGGGATGAGTATCCTGGTTGTAGGCCAGGTTAAGATGGCTCATGGCCAGTGAGGCCAGCTTGAAGGCACGGAGCGGGTAGCCACGGAGCTCCATGTAGCGGGCGATGGTGAACAGCTGCGAATGGGTCATGCCACCAGCAGCAGCATCAATGGCAATCTGATAGGCTGCCTCAAAGGCGATGTGGTCTTTCTCACAGAGGGTAAGGGCTGACAGGGCACAGCTCTGTGGATCCTTCATAGCACACTGTAGGGCCAGCGTGCGAGCACAGCTAGCCAGTTCCTCCCGCTGTGGATAGTCAAGACTGAGGCGCAGGATAGTGGTGTGGGATACGGCTGTGGCAGCTACAATACTAGTAGCCTCAGTAGGGGTGAAGAGTGTGTACCAGCTCTGCAAGATGCTCACCAGGGCCCGCACACCTGTCAGGGAGAGCCTGAGCTCAGCCGTGGCCATCTGGGTCCTGATTCAGGTCTACCGAGATTACCATTTGGGGTTTGAACTTGGCCTGCAGCGATGAGTTCTCCCTCCTCAGCAACCCTGAGATGATATGAGGCAAACCAGGGCAAGGGGAGCATCCCAGATGGCCAGACCCTGTTTGGGGTCTCTTTCTATCCCTTCTTTCCCCAGGTTAGAGGGTTGAAGGTTTCTGCAGGTGCTCTTGACCCCTCACAAGGACGGGACAGTACAGCCTGGGGTTTGCTTGCCCTGAGGCATGGGTTGCAGATCTGCCAGGGGTTCTAGCTGAAGTGGGGCCTCTCAGGGTAGAGTCTTGTGCTGGGGCTTTGGGCTTTAGAAAGGGTCCTGAGCCTCCAAGTTGTCTGGGGTTTTTCACAAGCATGGACAGGGATGGGGACCAAACCACTGGGCCCACTACCTCCCAAGGGAGCACTTGAGTAACAACTGAAAATTCATTCTCTTAGACATGTCTCTGATGAGAGAATCAAGCGCTGCTGACATCAGGATATGGTTCAAGCAATGAGGACAGGACTTGGGCTGGCTGAACAGAGGCCACTTTCTCCTACCAGCAGCCCCATCCTTTCTTAGGCCATCAGGAATAGGAATATGAGAGCTCTAAGGATTCACTGTCCTGTCCCAAGAGTAGGGCCTAGAAACCCCTTTCCGCTGGGAGTAGAGGGAGGTGGGAGACTCACCCACTTCTGTAGCACAGGTCACCAACCATCGTACCATCTCCCTGCGTCTCCAGTTAAGGGTTGATAAGGTCATCCGCATCACCTGGGCACAAAAGAGGCCTTTCCAGTGGGCTATGCCTAACTGTTGTGACCTCTCCCTCCCCTTGCCATTCATTTATGCAACAAATATTTTCTGGTGCTTTAAACAGTGGTCTCTCCCTTGATAAATATAAAATACAGTTTAATTTCTTTCCTAGCTCTCCCACCAATCAGATAGGAGGCTTCTCTGATGATGTGCAGCAAAGTCCTTATTATCATACCTTACTTGACTTGCAGAAATGGGGAGGTAGACAGAAGACAGGGACCCCATGGAGCCTAAAGCTGTATCTTGCTTCTGGCCTTAACCTGAAAGTGGAGCCCAATTTATGAAATCCTTGCCTTTTCCCTTGTCTAGAACTTGTGTTCTGGGCACAAAGAAAGAGCCAGACTTGGCCTATGCCCAGTCTCCCAGAGATCTTACCTTCTCCCAAGTGTCACTAGGCCAGAAGTCTAAACTGAGGATGGCCCACTCTTCTTCCATACCTGTAACCCAAGTTCCAGGGCAACGTTGAGCAGGGTGCTGTCAGTACTACTGTCAGTGGGAGTAGCAATCTTGAATGCATCTTGGGCCAGTTTGAAGATGAGGGAGGAAGAATGAATGTGCTTCTGTATTGCTTCCAGAATTGTTCGGAGTCTCAAAGTGTCTCCTATAGATGCCAAGAGCAGGGGCAGGGTCTATTTTAATGTTTTACTAAACAGTCAGCTGATTGCAACAGGTAGTTCAACAGGTGGTTGAAATGGCTGCTATTAATTCATTGAATGCTTCTGAATGCTACCGCCCCTTCTGGGTTATCAAGCTGTCTCCACTAAACACATTTGAGGCTCCTCCCTTCCCCAGACCCCATGTGAGTCCTATTCTCTCCACCTTTTCATCTGTCTCTACTGAATACCCTCTGCCCTCAGGATCTTTAAGTACCAGAAATAATTTTCTTGAACACTTGAATTTCCAGAGCTATACAGTAGACAGAAAGCCACATTACTGCCAAAAAAGAATGCCAGTCCCACTGTCGACTTCTCACTACAGCTCCCTGGAGCAAAAAGGAGCAGGGCCACCACTTCTTATTCAATAGGCAGGGATTCTATACGAAGCACAAAGAGTTAAGGAATATAACATCATATGAAGTGAAGGTTGCTGGATGAAGGCAGTAGTGTATGAAAGACTGCTACATCTTATAAAGGACAAACATGTTAAGTAAAGATAGAACAAAAAGTAGGCCTTATGTTTTGCTTTGTAACTGCTGATAAAGTCAAAGAGGAGGAATGGCGGTATGACTATAGGCTTTGGAATAAAACACACTGGGGACTGAACCTGGTTCAGCCATTTAAGAGTTTAATGACTTCAGGTTGGGCGCAGTGGCTCTTGCCTGTAATCCCAGCACTTTGTGAGGCTGAGGTGGGTGAATCACTTGAGGTCAGGAGTTCGAGACCAGCCTGGCCAAATGGTGAAACCCTGTCTCTACTAAAAAAAATACAAAAATTAGTCAGGCATGGTGGCATGCGCCTGTAGTCCCAGCTACTCAGGAGGCTGAGGCAGGAGAATGACTTGAACCTGGGAGGTGGAGGTTGCAGTGAGCCAAGATTGGGCCACTGCACTCCAGCCTGGGTGACACAGTGAGACTCTGTCTCAAAAAAAAAAAAAAAAAAAAGGAAAGAGTTCAATAACTTCATCTATAAAATGGAAACAATAACCTTTAGGATTGTTGTGAGAATTATAAATAATTTATAATATTCTATGATTCTATTTTTATAAAAAAGATACATAGTGTGTGTAAATATATATGAATAGAAAATCTCCAGGAATATTTATGCAAATGTCTTTTTTTTTTTTGAGATGGAGTCTTGCTCTGTCGCCCAGGCTGGAGTGCAGTGGCTGGATCTCAGCTCACTGCAAGCTCTGCCTCTCGGGTTCACGCCATTCTCCTGCCTCAGCCTCCCAAGTAGCTGGGACTACAGGCCCCCGCCACCTTGCCCAGCTAGTTTTTTGTATTTTTTTTTTTTTTTGAGATGGAGTCTGGCTCTGTCGCCCAGGCTGGAGTGCAGTGGCCGGATCTCAGCTCACTGCAAGCACCGCCTCCCAGGTTTACGCCATTCTCCTGCCTCAGCCTCCCGAGTAGCTGGGACTACAGGTGCCCGCCACCTCGCCCGGCTAGTTTTTTTGTATTTTTTAGTAGAGACGGGGTTTCACCGTGTTAGCCAGGATGGTCTCGATCTCCTGACCTCGTGATCCGCCCGTCTCGGCCTCCCAAAGTGCTGGGATTACAGGCTTGAGCCACCGCGCCCGGCCACAAATGTCTTATTCATAGTTGTTTTTGGGTGCCAGGATTATGCAAGAGATTTCCTTTATTCTTCTATCATCTTTAAAAAGTTTTTTAAGTTAATAGACTACGTCTTTAGAGCAGTTTCAGGTTTACAGGAAATTGATCAGATAGTACAGAGAATTCCCATATATCCCCTATTATTAACATCTTATATTAATGTGGTATATTTGGTAAACCAATATTAATACAGTAATCCCTCCGCACCTGTGGGAGATTGGTTCCATGACTTCCCTTGGATACCAAAATCTGAGGATGCTCAAGTCTCTCATAACCTATCATCATATCCTCCCCTATACTTTAAATCACCTCTAGATTATTTATAATATCTAATACAATGTCTATACATCATTACATGTGGATTCAACATAGTGCTTTGTGCCCAGCAAATTAAAGTTTTGCTTTCTGGAGCTTTGACGAGTTTTTTTCCCTGAATATTTTTGATCCACGGTTGGTTGAATCCACAGATGCAGAACCCACAGATACAGAGGGCTGACTGTACATTATTATTAGTGTGGTACATTTGATGAACCAATATGCATATATTATTAACTCAAGTTTACAGTTTACATTAGGGTTCACTCTGTGTTATACAGTTGTATGGGTTTTGACAAATGTGTGTTATTAATCTGCTATTACAGTGTCATATAAAATAGTTTCACTTCTCTACAAAATCTCCTGTGTTCTATCTGTTCATCCCTTTCTCCATTCCCTCTAAGTCCCTGGCAACTATTGATCTTTTTACTGTTTTCATAGTTTTGCCTTTTCCAGAATATCATATACTTGGAAGCATACAGTAAGTAGCCTTTTCAGACTGGCTTTTTTCTTTTTTTTTTTTTTAAACTTAAAGGCTAGTGTGATAATACAGATTGGCTTCTTACAACATGCAATACACATTTAAGGTTCCTCCATATCTTTGTTTCCCTCAGAGTTTACACCCAAAACTTCCATCTTTTTTTTTTTTTTTTTTTTTGAGTGTGTGTGGCTTGAGAAGCCATGTCTTTTTATTTAGAAATAATAATCAATTCTATGGATATACGACAATTTATTTATCCATCCACCTTTTGAAGAACATCTTGGTTACTTCCAGTTTGGAGCAATTATAAATAAAGATGCTTCAAACATTCATGTGCAGGCTAACTGCGACCTCCGCCTCCTGGGTTAAAGATATTCTCCTGGTCTCAGCCTCCTGAGTAGCTTGGATTACAGGTGCGTGACACCACGCCCAGCTAATTTTTATATTTTTAGTAGAGACAGGGTTTCACCATGTTGGCCAGGCTGGTCTTGAACTCCTGACCTCAGATGATCCACCTGCCTCAGCCTCCCAAAGTGCTGGGATTGCAGGCATGAGCCACTGCGCCTGGCCATCCTCTAGACATTTTATAGTTTTGTGTTTTACTTTTAGGTCTATGATCCATTTTGAGTTAATTTTTGTGAAAGGTCTAAGGTCAGTGTCTATATTAATTTCTTTTTGCATGTGAATGTCCAGATTTTCTAGCACCATTTGTTGAAAAGACAATCTTTTGGTCCTTTCTCAATATCAGTTGACTATATTTGTGTGAGTCTATTTCTGAGCTTTTAATTTTGTTCCATTGATCTATTTGTCAGTTTTTCAACAGTACCACACTGTCTTGATTAATATTACAGTAAGTGTTTCCACTGGGTAGTATCAGGCCTCTGACTTGTTCTTCAATATTATGTTGGCTATTCTAGGTCTTTTGTTTTTCAACATAAAGTTTAGAAAGGGTTTGTTGATATGCACAAAATAAATTGCTGGGATTTTGATTGGGATTGTGTTAAATCTATAAATCAAGTTGGGAAGAACTGACCTAATATACATTCTTTTTATCCATGAACATGGGCCATTTCTATTTATTTAAATCATCTTTGATTTTTTTCATCCAAGTTTTACAGTATTCCTCATATCGATCTTATACATATTTTGTTAGATTTATTCCTAAGTACTTCATTTTTGGGGTGCTAATGTAAATAGTACTGTGTTTTAAATTTCAAAGTCCAATTGTTCTTTGCTGGCATATAGGAAAGCAATTGAATTTTGCATATTAACCTTATATACTGCAAACTTGCTATAATTACTTGTTAGTTCCAGTTTTTAAAAAAATTGATTCTTTGGGATTCATACATAGTCAATCATGTCATTTGTGAACAAAGACAGATTTATTTCTTCCTTTCCAATTGGCTTACAATGATTTCACTTAAGAATTTTTGATCCTTATGATGGGTTTATTGGGACATAACCCTGTCATTAGTCAGGGAGCATCTGTGTATCATTTATTTCCTTTTCCTCTCTTATTGTATTAGTTAGGAACTTCTAGTATGATGCTGAATAGAGGTGGCAAGAGGGAACATCCTTGTCTTATTCCTGATCTTAAAGGGAAAGCATCTAGTTTCTCACCATTAAGTGTAATGGTAATTATAGCTGTAGGTTTTAATTTTTTGTCTTTAAGCTCTTTTGCCCAGACTGGAGTGCAGTACACAATCATGGTTCACTGCAGCCTTGACTTCCCAGGCTCAAGTGATCCTCTTGCCTCAGCCTCCCAAGTAGCTGGAACTACAGGAGTGTGCCCACCACAACTGGTTATTTTTTATTTTTTAGTAGTGATGAGGTCTTGCTATGTTGTCCAGGCTGGTCTTGAACTCCCAGGCTCAAGCAATTCTCTCATCTTGGCCTCCCAAAGTGCTAGGATTACAAGTGTGAGCCACCACACCCAGACGGTAACTGTAGGTTTTTTGGTAGAAGTTCTTTATCGAGTTGAGGCAGTTCTCCTCTATTCCTAGTTTGCTAAGCGTTTTTTAAAATTATGAATGGGTGTCAGTTATGCTTTTCCTGCATTTAATGATGAATGACTTTTCTTCTTTGCCTGTGGAAAGAATAAATTCCATTAATGGAATTAATGGATTCCATTAATTGATTTTCAAGCATTGAGACAACTAACATACCTGAAATAAATCCTACTTATGGTTCATTCTTTTTATACACTATTGGGTTTGATTTGCTAAAATTTGTTCAGGATTTCTGCATTTATGCTCATGAGTCATACTGATCTGTACTTTTCCTTTCTTGTAATGTCTTTATTTAGTTTTGTTTTAGAGTAATGCTGGCCTCATAGAATAAGCAAGTATTTCCTCTGCTTCTATTTTCTGGAAGAGACTTTAGACAATCAGTACCATTTATTCCTTAAATATTTGGTAGAACTCACCAGTGAAATAATCTGAGCCTGGTGTTTTCTGTTTTGGAAGGTTATTATTAATTCAATTTCTCTAACAAATATGGGCCTATTCAGATTATTTATTTCTCCTTCTGTGAGTTTTTGTAGTGTTTTTCAAGAAATTGGTCCATCTAATTATCTAAGTTATCAAATTGGTGGGCATAGAGTTCAAAAAATTTTTTATTATCCTTTTAATGTCCATGGGATCAGTACTGATGGCCCCTCTTTCATTTATAATATTAGTAATTTATATCTCCTCTCTTTTTTCTTGGTTAGCCTAAAGGTTTATCAATTTTATTGGTCTTTTCAAAGAATTACTCTTGCTTTTATTGATTTTTGCCTGCTGTTTTTCTACTTTCAATTTCACTGATTTCTGCTCTAATTTTTGTTATTTATTTTCTTCCACTAACTTTAGATTTACATTGCTCTTCTTTCACTATTTGCCCAATGTGGAAGCTTAACTTATAAACTGATTGTTATTCTTTCTCTATTTTACTAATGTGCAAGCTTAGATTATTTATTTTATAATTATTTTTATTAAAAAAATTTTTTTTTTTTTGAGGCAGAGTCTCGCTCTGTTGCCCAGGCTGGAGTGCAGTAGCATGATCTCAGCTCACTGCAACCTCTGCCTCCTGGTTCAAGTGATTCTTCTGCTTCAGCCTCCTGAGTAGCTGGGATTACAGGCACCTGCCACCATGCCTGGCTAATTTTTGTATTTTTGTAGAGACAGGGTTTGTCCATGTTGGTCAGTCTGGTCTCAAACTCCTAACCTCACGTGATTGCCTCGGCCTCTCAAAGTGCTGGGATTACAGGCATGAACCACTTCACCCGGCCTATTTTTTGAGAAAAGGTCTTACTCTTGCCTAGGCTGCAGTGTAGTCGTGTGATCATGGTTCACTTCAGCCTTGACCTCCCAGGCTCAAGTGATCCTCCCAAACCACTGGGATTATGGGTGTGAATCACCATATCTCGCTCTTTCTTTTCTTTCTTTCTCTGTCTTTTTTTTTTTTTTGGTGGAGTTTCACTCTGTCGCCCAGGCTGGAATGCAGTGGCATGATCTCGGCTCACTGCAACCTCTGCCTCCAGGTTCAAGTGATTCTCCTGCCTCAGCCTCCCAAGTAGCTGGGACTACAGGCATGCGCTACCACATCTAGCTAATTTTTGTATTTTTAGTACACGTGGGGTTTCGCCATGTTGGCCAGGCTGGTCTTGAACTCCTGACCTCAGGTGATCCGCCCACCTCGGCCTTCCAAAGTGCTGGGATTACAGGCGTTAAGCCACCATGCCTGGCTGCTCTTTTCACTTTCTTGATAATGCTCTTTGATGCACACAAGATTTAAATTTTGATGAAATCTAATTTACCTATCTATATATATTTTTTTGTTGCTCATGCTTTTGATGTCATAGCTAAGAATCCATTGGCTTACCCAAGGTCATGAAGACTTATTCCTATGTTTTCATGTAAGAGTTTTAAGGCTTTAGCTCTTACATTTAGGTTACTGGTTCCATCTCTACTTTTAATCTATCTGTGTCTTTAGAGTGGGTTTCTTATAGACAACATATAGTTGAATTTTAAAAAGGTTTCTCCACACCTTTGTCAACATAATTTTTTATCAAAAATTCTCCTTGCTGTCCAGGAATGGTGGCTCATGCCTGTAATCCCAGCACTTTGGGAGGCCAAGGTGGGTGGATCACCTGAGGTCAGGAGTTCAAGACCAGCCTGGCCATCATGGCAAAACCCTATCTCTACTAAAAATACAAAAATTAGCTGGGCGTGGTGGTGGGCGCTTGTAGTCCCAGCTTCTTGGGAGGCTGAGGCATGAGAATCATTTGAACCCAGGAGGCGGAGGTTGCAGTGAGCCGAGATCACGTCACTGCATTCCAGCCTGGGTGACAGAGCGAGACTCTGTCTCAAAAAATAAAAATAAATAAATAAAAATAATAATTTTTCCTTGGCTAAGTGTGGTGGCTCACACCTGTAATCCCAGCATTTTGGGAGCTCAAGGTGGGAGGATTACTTGAGGCCAGGGGTTCAAGGCCAGCTAGGGTAACATAGCAAGACCTCGTCTCTACTAAAAAATAAAATTTAAAACAAATCCTTTAGTTTGAAATAATTTTACGTAAAGAAAAGTTTGAAGAATAGAACAGAAATGTTTTTTTCTTCTCTCTGAACCATTTGAAAATAAGTGACTTGATGCCCCACCACTCCTATCGTGGTGTGTATTTCCTACAAAGACACTCTTCTACACCCGCAAGACAACCATCAAAAGCAGCAAATTAACAGATACATTCCTACCATCTACCACCAACCACATTCAAGTTCCACCAATTGTCCCCAAAATGTCTTTTATAGCAAAAAGATTTTATACAAGTTCACGTGTTGCACTTAGTTTGTCATGTGTCTTAAGTCTTCAATTTGGAAAAATGTCCCCATCTTTCCTTGACATTCACAACCTTGACACTTTTGCAGGCTAGTTATTTTGTAGCATGTCCTTTATTTGGTATTCCTGATGTTTCCTTATTAGATGTACATTTGCACTTTTGGCTGTAACATCACAGAAGCGATGCTGAGTTCTTATTGTTTCCTATCAGGTAATCTATGTTTTTTTTTTTTTTTTTTTTTTTTTTTTTTGAGACAGAGTCTTGCTCTGTCACCCAGGCTGGAGTGCAGTGGCGCAAGTCTCCGCTCACTGCAAGCTCCACCTCCTGGGTTTACGCCATTCTCCTGCCTCAGCCTCCCGAGTAGCTGGGACTACAGGCGCCTGCCACCTCACTCGGCTAGTTTTTTTGGTATTTTTAGTAGAGACGGGGTTTCACTGGGTTAGCCAGGATGGTCTCGATCTCCTGACCTCGTGATCCACCCGCCTTGGCCTCCCAAAGTGCTGGGATTACAGGCTTGAGCCACCGTGCCCGGCTAATCTATGTTTTTGACTTCATCCATTTCTGATGATATTAACTGTGACTAGTTGATTAAAGTGGTGTTGGCCAGGTTTCCCAATTTGTAAAGTTACACATTTTTCCTCTATAATTGATAAGTATTTTGTGAAGAGATACTTTGAGACTATATGAATATCCTGTTCTTCAAATGTTCATGCACTAGCTTTGAATCCATTGATATTTCCTGACTGCAGCTATTTTAGGTATCTCATATAAGTCAAATCATACAATATTTATCCTTTTGTGTCTGGTTTATTTCACTTAGCATGTTCTCAAGGTTCACTCATGTTGTAGCATGTATCAGACTTTCATTTCTTTTATGGCTCAATAATATTCCATTTTCTATATATACCACATTTTGTTTATCCATTCACCTGTTGATGAACATTTGGCTATAATGAATAATGTTACTATAAACACTTGTACAACTATCTGTTTGAGTTCCTGCTTGCAATTCTTTTGGACATATAGCTGGTTCATTTTTTTTTGACTTACCTACCTGTTTATAGTTATGTTTTTAGAGACAGGGTCTCACTTTCTCATCCAGGCAGTGGCACGATAGCTCACTGTAACCTCAAACTCCTGGGCTCAAGCAATTGTCTTGCTTTAGCCTCTTGAGTAGCTGGGACTACAGGTGGGTGCCACCATGCCCAGCTAGTTTTTAAATTTCTTGCAGAGAGAAGGTCTCACTATGTTACCCAGGCTGGTCTCTAACTCCTGTCCTCTAACTGATTTTCCCACCTCAGCCTCCCAAAGTGTTAGGATTACAGGTGTGAGTCACTTTGGCCTTTAATGATTGATTGATTGATTGATTGAGATGGAGTCTCGCTCTGTTGCCCAGGCTGGAGTGCAGTGGCATGATCTCGGGGCTCACTGCAACCTCTGCCTCCCAGTTCAAGCGATTCTTGTGCCTCAGCCTCCTAAGTAGCTGGGGTTACAGGCATGTGCCACCATGCCCGGCTAATTTTTTTTTTCCTTTTTTTTTTTTTTGAGACGGAGTCTTGTTCTGTCACTCAGGCTGGAGCGCAGTGGCGCAATCTCGGCACACCGCAAGCTCCGCCTCCCAGGTTCACGCCATTCTCCTGCCTCAGCCTTCCGAGTAGCTGGGACTACAGGCATGCGCCACCACGCCTGGCTAATTTTTTTGTATTTTTAGTAGAGATGGGGTTTCACCATGTTAGCCAGGATGATCTCGATCTCCTGACCTCGTGATCCGCCCGCCTCGGCCTCCCAAAGTGCTGGGATTACAGGCGTGAGCCACCGCAGCCGGCCCATGCCCAGCTAATTTTTGTATTTTTAGTAGAGACAGGGTTTTGCCGTGTTGGCCAGGCTGGTCTTGAACTCCTTACTTCAGGTTATCCACCCGCCTCGGCCTCCCAAAGTGCTGGGATTACAGGTGTGAGCCTGGCCCTGGCTTTTATTTATTCTTAAGCAAAGTTTGACAGTTTTGTTTTCGAAGGAGTTAGTCCATTTCATCTGTGTTGTTGAATTTACTGGCATAAAGCTGTTTGTAATATTCTCCTATTACCATTTTGATATCTTTAGAATCTGTAGTGATATCACCTTTCTCATTCCTGATGTTGGTCATTTCTGCCTTTTATCTCCTTTTTTCTTGATCAGTCTAGATAGGGATTTCAATTGATTTATGTTTTCATTCATTCTTTTTTTTTTTTTTTTTTTGAGATAGAGCCTTACTCTGTCCTCCAGGATGGAGTGTAGTGGCGTGATTTCGGCTCATTGCAATCTCTGCCTCCCTGGTTCAAGCAATTCTCCCTGCCTCGGCCTCCTGAGTAGCTGGGATCACAGGCGCCCACCACCATGCCCAGCTAATTTTTGTATTTTTTAGGACAGACAGGGTTTCGCCATTGGGCCAGCCTTGTCTCGAACTCCTGATCTCAAGCAATCCACCTGCCTCGGCTCCCAGAGTGTTGGGATTACAGGCGTGAGCCACCGTGCCCAGCCTTAATTGATCTTTTCAAAGAATCAGCTTTTGGTTTCATTGATTATTCTCTATTTCATTGGTTTTTGCTCTGGTTTTTTTTTTTTTTTTGAGACAGAGTCTTACTCTGTTGCCCAGGATGGAGTGCATTGGTGTGATCTTGGCTCACTGCAGCCTCCAACTCCTGTGTTCAGATGATTACAGTACCTCAGCCTCCCGAGTAGCTAGGATTATAGGTGTGTGCCACCATGCCCACTTAATTTTTTTTTTTTTTTGGTAGAGATGGAGTTTTGCCATGTTAGCCAGGCTGGTCTTGAACTCTTGGCTTCAAGTCATCTGCCTTCCTTGGCCTCCCAAAGTGGTGGGATTACAGGCATGAGCCACTGCACCTGTCTGCTCTGATCTTTATTATTTCCTTTCCTATGCTTACTTTGGGTTTTATTTTTCTGACTTCTTAAAGTAAAATCTGGGCTGGGTGCAGCAGCTCACGCCTGTAATCCCAGCACTTTGGGAGGCTGAGGCGGGCGGATCATGAGGTCAAGAGATCAAGACCATCCTGGCAGACACTATTGAAACCTGTCTCTACTAAAGCCAAAAAGTGGCGGGGCATGGTGGCGGTACCTGGTCCAACTACTCAGGAAATTCAGAGCCGGGAGGTAAGCATGAATCTCGCGGTGGTGGAGCTTACAGTGAGCAGTTCCTGCTCAAGCCTGGGAAGCAGAGCGAGACTCCGTCTCAAAAAGTGTGAAATCTGAGGATCACTGGGTTTGGAAAGCAGTTTTACATTATTTACTAAAATGTGTAAGAAAACCTTAGCTACATTCCACTAATTTTGACTTGTGCTTTCATTTTCATATAGTCAAAAGATTTTCTAATTTTCTTGTGATTTTTTTTCTTTGCTCCATGAGTAATATACATGTACGTGGTTTAATTTCCACAAACTTAAGATATTTTCTAAATATTTTTATCATTGATTTTTAATTGTACTGTGGTTGTCTGAAAAAGATTTTCAGTTCCTCTCTCTCTCTGTCTCTTTTTTTTAAGAGTCAGGGTCTTGCTCTGTCACCCAGGTTGGAGTGCAGTGTCATGATGGTAGCTTACTGCAGTTTCTAACTCCTGCGCTCATGCAGTTCTTCTACCTTAGCCTCCTCAGTAGCTGGGACTACGGGTGCTTGCCAGTACATGTGGCTAATTTTTAAAATTTTTTTGTAAAGACAGGATCTTGCTATGTTGCCCAGGCTAGTCTCAAACTCCTGGTCTCAAGTGATCCTTCTGCCTTGGCCTCCTGAAGTGCTGGGATTACAGGTGTGAGCCACTGCACCTGGCTTCATCTTTGTTTCTGAAATATATTTTCATTGGTATAAAATTCTACTTTGATAGTTTTTGGTTTTGTTTTGAGATGGAGTCTCACTTTGTCACCCAGGCAGGAGTGCAGTGGTGAGATCTCGGCTCACCGCAACCTCTGCCTCCCAGGTTCAAGCGATTCTCGTGCCTCAGCCTCCTGAGTAGCTGGGACTACAGGTGTGCACTATGATGCCCAGCTAATTTTTGTATTTTTAGTAGAGATGGGGTTCTCAAACTCCTGACCTCAAGTGATCTGCCCGCCTTGGCCTCCCAAAGTGCTGGGATTATAGGCGTGAGCCACCATGCTTGGCCTGATGATTTTTTTAAAAAAAGCACTTTCAGGGATTTTTTTTTCCCACTGTTTTCTGGCTTACATTGTTTCTAATGATAAATCTGTTCTCATACTTGTTTTTTTGTCCTTTGTCTGTAATGTATCTTTTTTACTCTGATTGCTAAGTAGATTTTCTCTTCTATTATTGGTTTTAAGCATTTTGGTTATGATGTGCCTTGATAGAGTTTTCTTCATGTTTATTATGCTTATCATTCATTTATTTCCTTAGATCTGTAGTCCTCCTCCTTATCCTGCTTGGAATCTGAAACTCCATGCAGGCTACCATCACTCCCCACTTGGCACTCCTCACATGAATGCACATTATCAAATTTGTTGATTTTTGCCAATAAGATCAGTAAAAAATGTTATCTCAGGCTAATTTTAATTTGTATTTCTAATGTGATACCAGACATTTTAGTTGTCTAAAAACCACTTGTATCTCCTTTCCTGTGAACTGTCTGATCATATCCTTTGTTCTATTTTTGTATTTGTTTGCTGATCATTTTTATATTAATTTGTATGTAACTTTTACCTTTTCTGTAATGAGCGGTGTTTTTGGGGGGACAATAAGAAGATACCACATAAACTTATTTTTAATTTTAAAAAATCTTCAAAATCCATGTAGCTTCCTGGTCCAAAATATTCAGGAGCTCATGGTGGCTAGCATTTTATCATAGCTCCTTCTTATGTAGCAGCTTACTTTCACTTCTGTTTGTGGTGAAACCTGCATAGCTAACAGGATGTATGTGAGCTTAAAGGCCTGAGAATCACTTTGGACTGCCTATCTTTTACTAGGGCACTGAAAAAAAACCACAAACTCTTCTATCTGTAAGAAGTTCAGCTCTATCTTAGTCATCACTTCATTAGATCTTCCAGTGGCCCTGGGAGGCTGACAGGTCATTGACAATGATTCCCATTTTATAGATTTGAAACTGAGGCTTAGAAAGGTGAAGTGATTTTATCAAACAGAAGGTTAGATTTAAAAGTAACTTAAAGATGAATTAATTTTAAATATTCGGGATCCTACAATTAGTTACTAGGGTAAAGTTTTGGCTTGGATCCAGGTGCTCTTTCTTTTTTGCTTTTTTTTTTTTTTTTTGAGACGGAGTCTCGCTCTGCCGTCTAGGCTGGAGTGCAGTGGCCGGATCTCAGCTCACTGCAAGCTCCGCCTCCCGGGTTCACGCCATTCTCCTGCCTCAGCCTCCCGAGTAGCTGGGACTACAGGCGCCCGCCACCTCGCCCGGCTAGTTTTTTTGTATTTAATAGAGACGGGGTTTCATCGTGTTAGCCAGGATGGTCTCGATCTCCTGACCTCGTGATCTGCCCGTCTCGGCCTCCCAAAGTGCTGGGATTACAGACTTGAGCCACCGCGCCCAGCCCAGGTGCTCTTTCTAATGGCAGCAAAGTGAGGATCACTATCACTCTAAATGGTCAAGGAGCTTCTCTTCCTCAGGAGACTGCAGGCCAAGCCTTTGACAGGCCATGCTGGGCAGGCAGATGGGTGATGCTGGAGCTTAAGGTCTATCTATGCTCACCTTTGGCAGCAGTCAGCATGGTGGAGGCCAGTTCACACTGCTGTGATTCCAAGTGTCCAAGCGTGAACCAGCGAGGATAACGGCTGGGCACCACAGACACCGTATGGTGAGGGTGGGCTGTGTCGCCTGCAGAAGCTGAGTTTTCTAAAACAGGTAACCTGGAAGACCCAGGAAGAATCATCAGCCACCATCCAGACCCTGGGCTTCTGAACCACCTTAGAGAAGCTTGCTCTTTGCTGGGGAGGAACTGGGGAGAGGAAAGGATTAACTAAGAGCTTTGAAGGTTTTTACACCTGTGGTACTATACACTATATGAGGTGAGTGCCTTGGTACTTAAGAGAACTCAACGCTGAATAGTTTCCACTACAAATGGATGCGAAAGGCAGTTTAAGAGCTACCGGGTTGAGTAGTATGATATACTGTAAGAAGAGAGAAAAGTTAATACATTTTAAAAAAGAATCATAGGGTTGTTTATTTTATTTATTTTTGAGACAATGTCTCTATCACATAGGCTGGAGTGTAGTGGCGCAATCACAGCTCACTGCAGCCCTGAACTCCTGGGCTCAAGCAATCCTCCCACCTCAGCCTCTTGAGTAGCTGGGACTTCAGGTATGCACCACCACGCCTGGCTAATTTTTGTATTTTTTGTTTTTGTAGAGACGGAGTTTCACCATGCTGCCCAGGCTGGTCTCAAACTCCTAGGCTCAAGCAATCTACCTGCCTCAGCCTCCCAAAGTGCTAGGACTACAGGCTTGAGCCACTGTACCCAGCCTGGTTATTTCTAAAAGTATAAGAAATACGTGCCAAGGAATTTCCTGTTTTAGCTAACGTATTGTCCAAGCCTTACAGTCCGACTAAAATTGTTCTTCTGTATAGTCTGCTACATCACAGAGTTAAGTTTAACTGCCTAAACCAAGGATCTTATTCTAGCTTGGAAACAAAATGCCCATAGCTCATTGTTCTCAAGTCTTGGGGTAAATATATTTACCTCTACTTCCCCCAGCTGCTTCTGGGGACCTGTGCTGGGGAACCTTGATTCAGCTGAACTATAGAAGGGCTCAGACCCCTTCTCAGCTTGCCAGACTAACCACTGAACAGGAAGACTCAGGTCTTAAGTACTCCTTATTTATTAACATCTCAGGGGCTTCCTCAAACAATCAACCATGAGTACTGCCAGGGAACCAAGTCACCAACAAGGAATCCAGATATGAATCCTAGATCATATAAAAATATCTGAACTATTTTAAGGTACACTTGGTAGCAGGTCCAACAGAATGACAAAGAGGGACAGAAAAGAAAGTGAAATAAGCAAAGAAAAAGAACACTGGACACTTCTGCTTTGATGGAGGCAACTGGACTGGGAAAGGGCTACCCACCTCATGGCACGTAAAGCTAATTTATAGGACAAGTCTGGATCATGAGGCAGCAGAGCTGAGAACAAATACTTGGCAAAGGTATGCATGGGAACACTCTCTCGGTGGATGACTTCTCCCAGACTGCTGAAAGGGCCCCCTGGAGGAAGATAAGTCAGCCAGTTATTTATCTGTATGCTTCCATTTGCCAGTCTGGACTTGAGCCCCAATATCTCATGCATGTTTGCTAATCATGGGAACCTTCACTACATTTTAATGTCATAAATATTCCTGTACTTGTACTCTATTGAAGAGGGGAGCTCAGGGTCATGGGTCAAAGACACCATGACAAGAGACTCTTTTCTACTTACCTTCCAGCAGTAAGATGCATTGCTTTTGCAGTGTTTGCACTAGCTCATCGTCCAGCTGCAGCTCTTGGAGTTGGCTCAGGAGCTGTTCCTCATTACGGCATACCTTGTCCTGTGCGTAGAGGCCTTCAGGCATTACCCTCTGTTGACCCAGGCCCATCAGTGCAACTTCCAAGGCCAATGACAGGTAGGACTCACTGCTGTTTGGGGAGCCTGCAGCCACAGGTACATGCTGGTACACAGGGGGTCTGCTTTCATTCATATCTGAGGGCAACAGGGCACCAAATTCTTTAGGTCAGGCTTGCTAGAGTCTTCTTTCTTTCTTTTTTTTTTCTTTAGGAGACAGAATCTTGCTCTGTTGTCCAGGCTGGAGTGCAGTGGTGCGATCTCAGCTCATTGCAGCCTCCGCCTCCCAGGTTCAAGCGATTTTCCTGCCTCAGCCTCCCAAGTAGCTGGGATTACAGGAGCATGCCACAACATCTGTCTAATTTTTGTATTTTTAGTAGAGGGGGGTTTCATCATGTTGGCTAGGATGGACTCAAACTCCTGACCTCAGGTGATCTGCCTACCTCAGTCTCCCAAAGTGCTGGGATTACAGGTGTGAGCCACCGTGTCTGTCCTAGTCTACTGTCTTTCCCTCCCATCTTTGGGATACAGCTTGGTCAACAGCTATCACAGGGAAGCTGAATCAGAACCCCAGAATAGTAAGGAAAATATACTGAAAAGAAGGTTACACAGAGCCACAAAGATTCCCACTTCTGTCTTTTTTTATTTTTTTGGAGACAGAGTCTTGCTCGGTTGCTAAGGCTGGAGTGTAGTGGTGCAATCATGGCTCACTGATGCAGCCTCAACCTCTTGGGCTCAAGCAACCCTCCCACCTCAGCTTCCTGAGTAGCTGGGACTACAGGCACATGCCACCATGCCCAGATACTTTTTATATTTTTTTTGTAGAGATAGGGTCTCATTATGATGCCCAGAGATATAGTCTCAAACTCCTGGGCTCAAGTGATTCTCCCACCTTGGCCTCCCAAAATGCTGGGATTATAGGCATAAGCCACCATGCCCAGCCCCACCTCTTTTTTTTGTTTGTTTGTTTTTTGAGATAGAGTCTCGCTCTGTTTCCCAGGCTGGAGAGCAGTGGTACGATATCGGCTTACTGCAACCTCCGCCTCCACGGTTCAAGCAATTCGTCTGCCTCAGCCTCCCAAGTAGCTGGGATTACAGGCGCACACCACCACACCCAGTTAATTTTTATATTTTTAGCAGAGACGGGGTTTCACCATGTTGGCCAGGCTGGTCTCGAACTCCTGACCTCAGGTGATCTGCCTGTCTTGGCTTCCCAAAGTGCTGGGATTACAGGTCACAGCTACCGCGCCCGGCCCACCTCCTTCTCAATATATGAACTGGCTAAGCCAGTTAGGGAAGTATAAAATCTTATCTTTTGCTAGCACATTATGTAATGTTGTAATTGTCTGTTTTTGTTTCTGTCTCTTTCATAGAATGTGAACACCTTAAAGGGATTAGACCATCTTGTTGTTCTAGGTATTGCTATGTGTTAGTGGTGAATGAATAAACCCAAGTGCAAACTCAGGTTTCCAAGATGTAAATGTCACTGTACAGATGAAACAGACCAAAGATGATGATTCACTTTGCAAGGGGTCAGAGGGAAGACAAGGAGCAGTCCTCACTTGACTTGGGGCCATCCCTTATATCTCTACCCAGAGAAATCTGAATCCATACAGTTAAACTCTTACTTTTGTAACATGTGCAACCTTTATTTACTATTATCTCACATGCTCCACCACTGGATGCATAATTTCAGGAAGTAAGCACAGTTTAAAAGTCAAAGTCTTGGTTTCTTTTCTTTTCTCCCTCATCTATCCAATAAGTATTTATGAAAGATTGTTAAATGTCAGGTCCTCCACTAAGTGCTAGGAACACAAAGATAAAGAAGTCATAATTTCTGTTTTTAAGTAGCTGACAGTCTAGTAAAAGAGAACTATTTGTAAATAAATTGTAATGTAGCATGCTAAATACTAAAGTAGATATATGTATACAGTAAGTGAAGGCATAAAAGAAAAAAGAATCAATTTTGTATCTATTCTTGGCTACTCTTTTTTTTTTTTTTTTTTTTGAGACGGAGTCTCGCTGTGTCGCTGTGTCGCCCAGGCTGGAGTGCAGTGGCGGGATCTCGGCTCACTGCAAGCTCCGCCTCCCGGGTTCACGCCATTCTCCCGCCTCAGCCTCCGAGTAGCTGGGACTACAGGCGCCCGCCACCACGCCCGGCTAGTTTTTTGTATTTTTAGTAGAGACAGGGTTTCACCATGTTAGCCAGGATGGTCTCGATCTCCTGACCTCGTGATCCACCCGCCTCGGCCTCCCAAAGTGCTGGGATTACAGGCTTGAGCCACCGCGCCCGGCCGTATTCTTGGCTACTCTTAATAAGGTCTTGAGACTCTATTAAATTATTCTCCTCTAGTTCTTATTTGTAAAATTGATACAAAACCATCATTTAAAAGAAAGTTCAAAGGAAACTAGAAAATATTATTATGCAATTGCAAGGGATACACGGATTCTTGATGGAAGTTCTTTCCCACTTTCAGACTGCTCTAGCTTCTCGCCTCTGACTGCTGAAATTTCTCTATTACTTGTTATTCTTCTTGGATTACATTCTTTAGGCATTTATGATAGGGAAATAAAAGGAACAAGGAAGGCTGGCAAGGTAAAATGTGAAATCAGGACAAGGCCAGACCACAGGGTAGGAAAGGAAGGTGGGAAATGGGCAAGTATGAAGAAACCTCTTAGGGTGCTCTAGTTTGGACAAGAGGGGGACAAAAACTTCAAAAGGAGGTAGAACAGAGTCTGGAAGGGAGAAAAGGGCTGACAAGGGCAGTCTTTTTTTTTTTTTTTTAATGAAACAGGGTCTCACTTTGTCACCCAGATTGCAGTGCAGTGGTGCAATCTTGACTCACTGCAGCCTCGATCTCCTGGGATCAAGTGATCCTAGTGCCTCAGCCCCCAAGTAGCTGGGACTACAGGTGACTGCCATCACACCTGGCTAATATTTTGTAGAGACAGGGTTTTGCCATGTTGCCCAGGCTGGTCTTGAACTCCTGAACTCAAGTAATCCACCAACTTGGCCTCCCAAAATGCTAGGATTACAGATGTAAGCCACTATTCTAGCCAACAAGGGCAGTCTTGGTTTGCCTCAGGCTGACCCCTGTACCTGACATCTCCAGATAGCCATCATCATTCAGGCGGCAGGCCTCAGTCAAAGTGAGAAACAGGCAGCCAATGGGATCCAGGGGGTGGCCCACCCAGCCCTCCAGGTTTGTGATGGTTGTGGTTCCTCTCTGCAACAGTTCTGGAAACAAGCAAGTTAAAATTTTAGACAGTGATAGAGACAAACTGCTATCTGTCCCTGCCTGGGTCTTCTTATCAGTCTCTCCAGCCTTGACCCTGAGAGTCAAATAAAAGCTTCTTTATTGTCTTGCTTTGGGTTGACAGGGCTGGCCTCAAACATACCAGCCAGCTATAAGGTCATGTGGTCTGCATTTGGGTTGCCTGCTGGTAGTGCATACATGGATACAGCTTTACAGGTTTTTGTTTTAAGAGACACCTGAGTCTTCTGAATAGCTGGTACTACAGGCACATGCCACCATGCTCTGCTAATTTTATTTTATTTAAAAATTTATTTTTGAGACAGAGTCTCACTCTATTGCCCAGGCTGGAGTGCAGTGGCGTGATCTTGGCTCATTGCAACCTCTGCCTCCTGGGTTCAAATGATTCTCGTGCCTCAGCCTCCAGAGTAGCTGGGACTACAGGCATGTGCCACCATGCCTGACAAATTTTTGTATTTTTGGTAGAACTGGGGTTTGCTATGTTGGCCAGGCTGGTTTCGACCTCCTGGCCTAAGTGAGCCACCTGCCTCAGCCTCCCAAAGTCCTGGGATTACAGGTGTGAGCCACTGTGCCTGGCATATTTAGTTTAATTTAATTAATTAATTATTTATTTTGAGATGGAGTTCTGCTCTTGTTGCCCAGGCTGAAGTGGAATGGTGTGATCTTGGCTTACTGCAACCTCTGCCTCTCAGGTTCAAGCAATTCTTCTGCCTCAGCCTCCCGAGCAGCTGGGATTACAGGCATGCACCACCATGCCTGGCTAATTTTTTGTATTTTTAGTAGAGATGGGGTTTCTCCATGTTGGTTAGGCTGGTCTTGAACTCCCGACCTCAGGTGATCACCTGCCTCGGCCTCCCAAAGTGCTGGGATTACAGGGCTAAGCCACTGTGCCCAGCCTTTATTTTATTTTTGTAAAGACAGGGTCTCACCATGTTGCCCAGCCTGGTCTCAAACTCCTGGCCTCAAGCAATCCTCCTACCTGGGCCTCCCAGAGTGCTGGGATTATAGGTGTGAGTCACCATGCCTCTCTACAGCTTTACAGTTTAAAAATGGTCTTCTCATACAAGATCTTAATGAGCCTTCTAACTGCCTTATGAGGGAGGCAAACAGGTATTATTCCCAAATTAACAGATGAGAAAACTGAGATTCATAAAGTGAAGCATTCCACACAGCAAGGAGAATGACCTGGAATTCTCTAGCTCTTCCGGGCCTTGTATCCTCCGAGGATCCTCATCAGCTTTGGGCCTAAGGGGGTTAGATGGCTCCTAATTACTATACCTTTCTTCTGATGCTTGTAGATTTCCAGTTGCCGCTGCTGCTGCAACCTCAGAGTATTAATAATGGCCACTGTGAGTCTGAGGGCCTCTTTTGGATAACCATGGGAACGTAGGGCATCAACCCGAGCACAGGCTGTAGGCACATGCTCTACCAAATAAGAAGAAGATATTTTGGTCTAGTTAAAATTTCAAATCAGGAAAATTTACACCTGACAAAGAGGGTTTGTATTCAGTCCAGTCCCTCAAATTCAACCTGACATCTACTATATACCAGAAACTGTGTCTTTATCTTTGAAGATATAAAAAGTTGAATAAATCACAGGTGATATCTTGAAAGAGCTACCTTGCAGCCTCAGCGTGGTCTATGGTGTTGAAAGGGACACACAAGTAGGATAATAAAATGTAGTTTCTCTCTTTGCAAACATATATTATACTATGGGAAACCAATGGAGGTAGCAACTAACTGCCTAATGGGAAAAGTCTCATTCATTTAATTAATCCTACATTTCCTGAAAACCTATTATATGCCACGGAGTATGCTTGGCAAAGGAAGTACATAGATGAATAAGAAATGGTCATTGCTCTCAAAGAGCTCACAAATGATACATAAACGTAATTATAAAGCAGCTAAAAAGAAGTAACATAGGAATATATATAGAGAAAATAATATTTGAGCTGTGCTTTGAAGGACAAGTAAGATTTCAAACAGGTAGACAAACAGGGAAAGACATTCCTGACAAAGCAAACATAAGCAGGGGCATATTGTAAAAGCATAAAAATTATTCAATATATTAATAGCATCCATCTTCAGAGTATGGCAAATAGTTCCATGTAGTTAAGAATTATGTTATGTGGCTTAAGTAGCCTGGAAAAGGTAGAGTCTGGAATATAAACAGCTTTGAATGCCATTCTATGGAGTTTGAATTTACCTTAGGGATAATGGAAGACTACCAAACCAAAGACTTACAAATAGGTGAGTAATTATAACAAGCTTTATGGTTTATTTTGTGCTTTTTTCTTAAAGATAAAATTAAAAATTACAGAAGTAATTGCAGAAAATTTGAAAATACTTATAAAGAAATATAAAATAAAAATCAGAAATAATCACTCTTTCCAGTGTCATGTATATTTACTCACACTTTTCTATTAATTTTTTTTTTTAGATGGAGTTTCACTCTGTCACCCAGACTGGAGTACAGTGGTGTGATCTTGGCTCACTGCAACCTCCGGCATCCAGGTTCAGGCAATTCTCCTGCCTCAGCCTCCTGAGTAGCTGGTATTACAGATGTGTGCCACCACACCCGGATAATTTCTGTACTTTTACTAGAGACAGGGTTTCACCATGTTGGCCAGGCTGGTCTCAAACTCCTGACCTCAGGTGATCCGCCCACCTCAGTCTCTCAAAGTGCTGGGATTACAGGTGTGAACCACTGCGCCCAGTCTAGTAAGTTTTTACTAAAAATGGGATGGTATTAACACTTACTGTTTTGTAACTGGCCTTCCACTTAATAATACATTGTAAATATTTTTCCATGTTATCAAATATACATCTATAACATTAAAAATGATTACATATCATTCTGGTGAATACATGTATATCTATTGAGCTAATCAATCCCCTATTGTTGGACATTTATATGGTTTCCATTTTTTCTCATCTACCTTATTTTTGTACATGCTGTAATGAACCCCTTAGCTATATGCATATCCTTAGTTAATTATGGCTCAGGATAAATTCCTACAGGTAGAATTCCTGGATCACATGGTATGAACATATTTTAAAAGCTTTTGATAAGAAGAAATACCCTTCAGAAAGACTGTAAGTATTTACACTCCTATAAGTAGTGGTAACCTATCTCCATGCAACTTCTCCCACACCAGAAACTAATTATCTTAATTAAAAACGCCTGACCATTTGAAAATCAAAAAATGCTAACTCAGTGTTGTTTTAATTTGCATCTTTGTTAATGAGGTGTATATTCTTTCACATGCTTATTAGATTTATGTTTTAGAAGTGCTGGATCACAGAAGAAAGATGATCAGAGGGAACTTCAGGTGGTGACTCAGTGTGTCTGGCTATTGCTTTCAAGAGAGAGACGGGCATATCTAGATTCAGCAAAATCTTGAGAAAGACAAAGATATGGTTTGAGAGATGGAGGTAGGTAATTGCGAGAAGACAATGAAAATGTATGTCATTGCTGTAAGACTCGGAAAATGAATATTTTTAAAAAAGAATGTCTCTTTTGAAATGGGTATCCTGTGATAAAGTCAGGGACAGGCTGATTGAGGGAAAGCCAGGAAACTATTTCAGAGGAGGGTTTAAACTCACAATGAAACAGCTCTATCCTGTTATCATGAAGGAAGGTAGGAAGGTGGGAAGGAGAAAAGGAAGACTGCTTGGTGACAAATGTAGATTATGTCCTATTTACTAGCATAGGAGACTAAAAAAAAATTCAAATTCAAATTAGTGCTTTTTTTAGCAAAACATGTAATTTTAGAGTAGACTATAATGTTGCTCAATAACTACTGAGTAGACTATTGTTGCTTAATAACTCAGAGAAGCTGTGAACTGAGGCCTAATTGCTTTGTTAGTGCTCTTTGAGATGCATTAACTCCTTTCACCCCTGCCAAAGCTTAGAGGACAGGATGCAAATTCTTATTTGAGGTTGCTGTATCGCAACTGAGTATACATGCAAATGGCTTAGGCTTCACATAAATATCCCTAATAAAAGCCCCAAAAGATCTGTGTGAAAACTGTCCAAATTGTAGTTTGAGTTGTAGGTACGTATGAAGATGGCTCATTTGGGCCTGGCATGAAGTGAGGGTGGCTTTCAAGTTCTTAGAGGAGGGCTAGACTTACCAAGCCACAGTGGCTGGCCTTGGGAATTAAAGAGTAGTCTTTCACTTTCCCGCTGGCAGGCAGGAGCTGTATAAACATCACTGCTGATTATTCGCTGTAGGTGGCTATCCTGCCAATGTAATTCACGGCCCTCAATGGCTCTAGTGAACACTGTTCGTCTTGGTCTGGATAAGGAGTCTGGAGAAAGAAGAACATGCAGCAGTACAGTGACAGGCAATTTGAAGTTTTAAGCCCTGGGTCTTCTTCAGGGTGGGAGGTTGGCTGAATAATAGTATTTTAAAAGAATAACTCTGGCAGCAGTATTGAGAACAGGTTATAAGGTGGAAGGGCAATGAGAGCAGCCACTTGCGATCTCTGAGTATCTGTTGTGTTGCCTCCTTCTTGGATAAGCTTTTAGTGTGTGTGTGCTCTTTATAGGAATAACCTTCCCACAGAGATCTATGGCTTCCTTCCTCCTCCTACAGAAGACTAATTTCTCCTGAGATCCAGAAGCTACATGAAATACAAGAGGAGTAGTGGTGCTTAGCCACTCAATCATGAAGATATAAACTGCTTCTATCGAGGTCAAAGGTAGAGAGAAGCAGCTAGGCAATATCCTTGGCCAATCTGTAACTTGTTTCATACCAAGTTTCCCTTATCAGACCAAGGACTTTCATGAAATTCATATTAAGAGTTGAAAGAGAGCTGAAGTTACAGTGGCTTCTGCTGTAATCCCAGAACTTTGGGGGGCTAAAGTGGGAGGATCACTTGAGGCCAGGAGTTCAAGACCAGCCTGGGCAACATAGCAAGACACTGTCTCTACAAAAAATAAAAAATTTAAAAATTAGCCAGGCATGGTGGCACATGCCTGTAGTCCTAGCTACTTGGGAGGCTAAGGCAGGAGGATCACTTGAACTCAGGAGGTAGACGCTGCAGTGAGCCAAGATTACACCACTGCACTCTAGCCTGGGTGACAGAGCAAAACCCCATTTCAAAAAAAAAAAAAGAGAAAGAGCTGAAGCTCTGTATATTCAGGTACCTTTATTACACTGATATCTGCGGCTTACAGTCTTGTTCCCCAATAAGAAAAAACTGATGAGGCCAGGTGTGATGACTCGCACTTGTTATCCCAGCACTTTGGGAGGCTGAGGCTGGCGGATTGCTTGAGTCTAGGAGTTTGAGACCAGTCTGGGGAATGTGGTGAAACCCTGTCTCTACAAAAAATATAAAAATTAGCCGGGCATGGTGGCGTGGGCCTGTAGTCCCAGCTATTCAGGGGCTGAGTCAGGAGGATCACTTGAGCCCAGGAGGTTAAGGCCACAGTGAGCCAAGATCGTGCCACTGGTCTCCAGCCTAGGTAACAAAGCGAGATCATGCCTCAGAAAAAAGAAAAAGAAAAAACTGGCTAATAAAAGACAAACTTGTTTTCTCACTGGAGGCTTATCATGCCATCTCTCTTCAGGAAAAGGGCTGCAGGGAAACCAAAACTGCAGATAAAAATGTAGGCTCAACTCTTAAGGGTGGTATGTAGGAGGACCAAATGAAGATATCTTGCCATAAACCATGGACTTAGGGAGGATCATGGAAATGATATTTAAGGTAATAAGAAACCATGAGGGAGTCACTTAACTGATGCTTTGCCAGATTAATGGCAATTTAAACTATTTTGGGATCAAGAACTGACGTATTGTACCGTACGGACATTTACAGAGATGCCCAAATGAGGTGTGTACCTACTGATTCTGTGCAAAAAAATTATGAGGGAATGTCAGATAATTCATACTGAATATGAAACAACCTAACATATTCAACCATTCAGGAAAAGTCCTTGGAATCTGGTCATTTCTTTCGAATTTAATATATCCCATTGGGTACAGGCTCAGATGGTTGAAGGATATTATCATTCAAGTAGCACTGACAGTATTTACTGAAATTGCTTCTCCTTCATGTTGTCCTCACTGAAAGCACAATGACTCTTCTACTGGCTGGAATCTAAGCTCATCTATTGCTGAACTGAGAATCCACTGGTCTGCTCAACCCACAGTGGACACTGGGCTCCCAATATATTTTTAAATTGATTAAATCAGCGAATAATTACTGCCTACTATACAGTAGGTACTGTTCTTAGTGCTTAGGACATACAAAGTCCCTGTCTTTATGGACCTTTACATTCAATTGGGGAGAGACAGTTAAGTAAATATATAGTGTATCAGATATATCATACAGTTATAAGTGCTATGAAAAAGTCTAAAGCAGAGTTAGGGAGAAAAGCAAGCTGGGGTTAGGCAGGGGGTTATTGTTCTATTCATATATAGAATGATCTCCAGGCAAAAGGAACAGCAAGTACTAAGTCCTAAGGCAGAAGTATATTTGGAGTGTTTGAGAACAGTGAGGAGGGCTAGTATAGTTGGATGGAATGAGCAAGCAGGAGAATCACAGGAGATTAAGTCAGAGACATATTAGAGAACTCGATCATGGAGGGCCAATGTAGGCCATGAGAAAAAGATGACTTTGGGTTTTTGAGAAAGATGAGAGGCTACTGAAGAGCTCTGAGCTGTGAAGGTATATGATGGGACTTGCATTTTAAAGGATAACTCTGGCAGCAGTATTGAGAACAGGTTATAAGGTGGAAGGGCAGAAGAAGGGGGAGCAATCAGGTGGGCACTACAATAATTTGTGAGAGATGATGGTAGCTGGCAGAGAAATAAAGAGTGGAGATGATGAGCAGTAGTTGGATTCTGCATATATTTCAAATTGGATTTGCTCATGGATTAGAGCTGGGGTGAGAGAGAGTAAAGAATTAAGAATGACTCCAAGGTTTTTAAGAGAGTTGCCATATATGGAGACAGGAAGACTGCAAGAGGAGCAGGTTTGGGTGGGGCTTGAGGGGTAGGAATCCTACTGAGATGCCTGTTAATAGATAAATGGGGTATCAAAAAGGCAGTCTGAATATCAAATATACATGTCTGGAGTTGAGAGGAAAGGTCTGGGCAAGATCTATATATACGAGTTGTTAGTATTTAGATGATTACTAAAACAATGCAACCAACGAAGTAGTATAGAAAGAGGGTGGTGGCCAGGCGCGGTGGCTCACTCCTGTAATTCCAGCACTTTGAGAGGCAGAGGTAGGCGGATCACAAGGTCAGGAGTTCGAGACCAGCCAGGCTAACATAGTGAAACCCCGTCTCTACTAAAAATACAAAAATTATCAAGCGTGGTGGCGGGCACCTGTAATCCTAGCTACTCAGGAGGCTGAGGCAGGAGAACCACTTGAACCTGGGAGGCGGAGGTTGTGGTGAGCCGAGACCACACCAGTGCACTCCAGCCTGGGCAACAGAGCAAGACTCCGTCTCAAACAAAAAAAAAAAAAAAAGAAAGAGAGGTGGTCTGATGACAGATCCCTGGGCACTATGGCATTTTAGGTTGGGAACTGGGGAAGAGACAGTAGAGACTTAGAAGGAATGGCCAATGAAGTAAGGAGAACCAAGAGAGAATGGTTTCTTGGAAGTCAAATGACAAAGAAGTTTCAAGGAGAGTGTGACCAATGTGTCAAACAGTGCTGATAGGTCAAGTAAGGTTATGACTGAGAACAACTAGTAGATTTAGCAACAGTTAGCATTAGTAACTGATACAAGAGCTGCTTCAGTAGTGGTAGGGATTGAAAGCCTGACTTGGAGTGAATTCAGGGAGATTAAGAACAGAAGAAATGGAGATGGAAAATCTGTACTATTCTTTTTAACTGATTTTTCCTAATTCTACCACCTATTTCTACCACCCAGAGATGCACGTGGAGTCACAAGAGTGTTTTCTGTTTTGTTTTGGTAAACAAAACAAAAACCTGTAAAACCCTGTCTTACACAGTAAGACAAAATTCCTACTGGGTCAAAGAATTACTAAAATTGGGATACTAAAGAAAAGCTAGCAAGAATGATGGTGGTAACTGGTGATGCATGAAGAGGGTGTAGTTTTTGGTAATGTCAAGGTTTAGGGTATGATTTTGGGGTTGAATGGCTAAGTTATGGTGGAGGATGAGACTACCGGAAAAGAGGAGATCAAATAATTGAGAGGCCAGGGTACTGAAAGGGTCATCTATGTGGCTACTGAAGTCATCAAGAATTATGATGGGAATCAGTGTGGTGGCTCATGCCTATAATCCCAGCACTTGGGGAGGCCAAGGCAGGAGGACTGCTTGAGCTCAGGAGTTCGAGACTAGCCTGCGCAACATGACGAAACCATCTCTACAAAAAATACACACACACACAAATTTGGCTGTGAGTGGTGGCTCACGGCGGTAGTCCCAACTACTCGGCAGGCTGAGATAGGAGGATCACTGAAGTCTGGGAGACGGAAGTTGCAGTGAGATGAGAACACGCCACTTCACTCTAGCATGGGTGACAGAGTGAGACCCAGTCTCAAAAAAAAAAAAAATTAAACAAAAAGAATTACGATAGGAACAGTGATAGAAAGTAGTATTAGTAAGCCAATAGCTAAAAATCTTCAATGAATGAGAGGGATTGACCCAGAGGTCTACAGATGACAAAAACCAGCAGGGTGGCAGACAGTATAGTTTGATGGCATAAACTTAAACCTGAGGTATTTTAAGAAGGTAGGAAGGAGAATTATGTAGAAATGACCTTGAAGAATAGGCAGGAATCAACTGCTTCTCCAGCCCCAAAGGTAAAGGGATGTGAGAGAGGTATCAATCACAACCTGAGAAGGCTTTAGAAGAAGCAACATCTTCAAAGGAGAGCTAACAACAACAAAGAACCAATATATTATGACAGGAAGAAACTGCCAGACCAGGCTGGGTGCGGTGGCTCACGCTTGTAATACTAGCACTTTGGGAGGCCAAGATGGGCAGATCACTTGAGGAGTTTGACACAAGCCTGGCCAATATGGTGAAACCCTGTATCTACCAAATATACAAAAATTAGCCAGGTGTGGTGGCCCGCGCCTGTAGTACCAACTACTCAGGAAGCTGAGGCAGGAGAATTGCTTGAACCTGGAAGGTGGAGGTTGCAGTGAGCTGAGATCACACTACTGCACTCCAGCCTGGGCAACAGAACAAGGCATGTGTTTGTATGCATTTGACCCTCTCTATGCTATCCAAAGCCACTATCAAAGAGATGGCTTCCTGTGTTGTGGAAGCTAGATGAGTGCCAGGAAAGGGTAAATAAGTGGCAAAATTGTAGCCTTTTCATCTTCCATTACCTTAGTTGTCTTAAATATACTAACAACTAATTATGGTACAGAAGAAGACCAAACAAAAACAATAATTTTCGTGATTTCCTTCTTGAGACTGAAAATACCAAAGGAGTTATTTAAAATAAAAGGAACTGCCAGGCGCAGTGACTCATGGCTGTAATCCCAGCACTTTGAGAGGTTGAGGTGGGTGGATCACCTGAGGTCAGGAGTTCGAGACCACGCTGGCCAACATGGCAAAACCCTGTCTCTACTAAAAATACAAAAATTAGCCAGGTGTGGTGGCTGTCACACCTGCAATCTCAGCTACTCGGGAGGCTGAGGCATGAGAATCGCTTGAACCCTGGAGGCAGAGGTTGCAGTGAGCCAAGATCGCACCACTGTACTCCAGCCTGGGGGATAGAGCAAGACCTTGTCTCCAAATAAAATAAAATAAAATAAAATAAAATAAAAGGAACCAATTGTAAAATCAGTGTCTGATAAAATCTTCTACCAATAAAGGCTCTCAATAGGCTAAAGAATAATCAATTGACAACATCAAATAGATCAATTGACAACATCAAATAGACTGAATTAGTTGAACTAAAACTGATACAAATGCTGATGTCAAGTGATATCTGCAGGCCAGTGGGCTCAAAAGGTGGAGTGTATGGTATCACTGTACTGGAAGTGTCTTAAAATGGGGCAGGAATCCTACCAATAATATGGGAGGATGATCCCACCCAGCTATTTGCTGTATAAAAATTTGAGGAAAACAGAAGTAAGAAAAGTTTTTAAAAGTTTTTAAAAGTTTTTAAAACTGCTTTTTATAGGTCTTTTGTTCCTCCCCTAAGTTAGGTCTGAGCTAAACCAACCCCAACTGAAGCCAAGACATTTAATACATTAGACAGGAAGAACCTGAAGAGTAGACCAGGAGTCATGCAGAGGGCTCTAGGACATTATGCTAGGCACTGTAAGGACACTAGATGTGGAAAAGGATAGCAACTCAATGTCAAAGATAAAAGCTTATCCTTACTTAAGGTTCGGCATTTCAAGATGAATAAAAACACAGGCTTTTCTTATTTAGAATGGCAATTCTGACAGCCAAAAGGCTATCCAGCTACGTTTTAGATTTACCCTCCCACCTTTCGAAGTTCCAGGTACAAAGAGCCTAAAAGGACACTTGGCTCACCTGGGCTGTGAATGGCATTCTGGGGAAGTGCATTGGTGATGTTGGGCAGCTCATGTCCATAGTTTCCATCCTCCAGGGGACAGACATCCAGGTCGCTCCACTTCTGCAGCTGCTGCAGCCAGCAGGATTTCTCCTCCAGTTTGCAGTGTGGATTTAAAATTATGCACACCCATAAAGCCCCTGGAAAATAAAGCAACCCATATTCTTAACATCTCTCCTTTGATGTAAGCCTTAATGTTTCAGTTTCATTTTTAGATGGTAGAGAAACTTTCCAAAGCATTAACTTTTCTTAATGTAAAAAATTCGCTAAGATTTTTAGAACTGGCTTGTTTTTCCTTCCCAACACTTCCTTAAAGTAGAGTGACTGTCTTATTTGAATCTGTGTGCCTGTGATATAAAGACGGACTTAGGCTTGAACTCTGAGCTCAGATCTGCAGTGTAATAAATATTTATTAAGAGCCTTCTATGTTAAGGCTCTGTGCTGGTGAATAAAACCGACACTGTTCCTACCCTTGAGGAACTGTCTAGTGAGGGAGACAGATAAATAAACATAATTCCATTTGAATATGATAAGTATTAAGATAAAGATACGTTCAGGGTATGAAAGCATATGCATAGAGGAAGGGCATTTAGTACAAGGACATGGTTGGAAGCGAGGAAGTCAGAAAAAGTTTTATTTTTTTGCTTAGCTGAACTTCCTGAGCTTCATCAAATCATTCAATTGTAAAACTGAGATCATAAAAATACCTACTTTGTAGGGCTATTGTGAGAATTAAATGAGATAACCTTTGTCAAGGGTCTAGCATATTACCATAGCACATAGTAGAATCTTAGTATTTGCTTATTCAAAAAAAATAAAGTATTTGGACTTGGATTTTCAAACTGCTGATAACTTGTGATGCCTTAAAACTATTCCTTTCTTGGGATTTTTTTTTTCCTTTTTTTTTTTTTTGAAACGAAGTCTCGCTCTTGTCCCTCCAAGCTGGAGTGTGATGGGGCGATCTTGGCTTATTGCAACCTCCGCCTCCTGAGTTCAAGGGATTCTCCTGCCTCGGTGCCCCAACCCCACGCCCCCCACCCCAAGTAGCTGGGATTACAGGCGCCTGCCACCACGCCTGGCTAATTTTTGTATTTTGTTGCCCAGGCTGGAGTGCAGCGGCGCGATGTCAGCTCACTGCAAGCTCCGACTCCCGGGTTCACGCCATTCTCCTGCCTCAGCCTCCCAAGTAGCTGGGACTACAGCCACCTGCCACCAAGCCTGGCTAATTTTTTTGTATTTGTAGTAGAGACGGGGTTTCACCGTGTTAGCCAGGATGGTCTCGATCTCCTGATCTCATGATCTGCCCACCTTGGCCTCCCAAAGTGCTGGGATTACAGGCGGTGCAACTGGCTGCAGTGTGTCTTAATATAAACATCCTTTAGGATGTAGTTACATCCATGGATGGAAGTACATTTGGACACTATTTCAAAGCCAAATAGGAATGTTTTAAAAAGCCATATTAGCCTCAATTTCAGATATTAATTGAAGATGAAAATTAATTTCTGGCTGGGTGCTGTGGCTCACACTTATAAACCCAGTGCTTTGGCAGGCTGAGGAGGGCAGATCACTTGAGCTCAGGAGTTTCAGACCAGCCTGGGCAACATGGTGAAACGCTGTCTCTCCCAAAAATACAAAAAATTAGCTGGGCATGGTGGTGCGCACCCAGCTGGTCCCAGCTACTCAGGAGGCTGAGGTGAGAGGATTGTTTGAGCCCAGGAGGTGGAAGTTACAGTGAGCGGAGATCACACCACTGCACTCCAGCATGGGTGACTGGAAAAAAAAAAAGAAAAAAAAGAAAAAACCCTCATTTCTACTGTTTCAATTCAATTTTTTAAATGTACCATGAAAAAGAAACTATATGATGTGTTGGGTACAGTGGCTCACGCCTGTAATCCCAGCACTTTGGGAGGCGGAGGCGGGCTGATCACCTGAGATCGTGAGTTCAAGACCAGCCTGACCACCATGGAGAAACCCTATCTCTACTAAAAATACAAAAAATTAGCCAGGTGTGGTGGTGCATGCCTGTAATGCCAGCTACTTGGGAGGCTGTGGTAGGAGAATCGCTTGAACCTGGTAGGTACAGGTTGCAGTGAGACGAGATCCTGCCATTGCACTCCAGCCTGGGCAACAAGAGTGAAACTCCGTTTCAAAAAAAAAAGAAAAAGAAAAAAGGAACTAATACTTACAACAGTGACTCTTTAGGGGATTATAGTAACATTTATTTTACAGTTTAACAAGGGCTTTTCATCTATAGTGTAGAAACAGATTTTCGTATTTAATCTTCACAGGTAAAAAAGAGGACCAAAAAAGAAGCTACTAAATCTGGCAACTTTGCCGGGCGCGGTGGCTCAAGCCTGTAATCCCAGCACTTTGGGAGGCTGAGACGGGCGGATCACAAGGTCAGGAGATCGAGACCATCCTGGCTAACACGGTGAAACCCTGTCTCTACTAAAAAATACAAAAAACTAGCCGGGCGAGGTGGCGGGCGCCTGTGGTCCCAGCTACTCCGGAGGCTGAGGCAGGAGAATGGCGTGAACCCGGGAGGCGGAGCTTGCAGTGAGCTGAGATCCGGCCACTGCACTCCAGCCTGGGCGACAGAGCCAGACTCAGTCTCAAAAAAAAAAAAAAAAAAAAAAATCTGGCAACTTCAGAAGAACTCTGGTGATCTTAGGAATCGCAAAATCAATAGGATAATAGGAAGGGAAAACAGATTGGGTGAGATGAGAGGCTTAAGAGGTAAAGAAACAGGGTGCTAATTCTAGTCCTGGAGGAGTTCCTATTTCCTAGGCATTTTGATATTAAGAAGGGGATCCTGGCTGGGCGCGGTGGCTCATGCCTGTAATCCCAGCACTTTGGGAGGCGGAGGTGGCTGGATTGCTTGGGGTCAGGAGTTCGAGACCAGCCTGGCCAACATGGCGAAACCCCATCTCTACTAAAAATACAAAAAATTAGCCAGGCATCATGGTGTGTGCCTATAATCCCAGTTACTCAGGATGCCGAGGCAGGAGAATCTCTTGAGTCCAGGAGGCAAAGGTTGTAGTGAGTCAAGATTGAGCTATTGCACTCCAGCCTGGGCGACAGAGCGAGACTCTGTTTAAAAAAAAAAAAAAAAAAAATCCCTAGAAAGTGAGCACAAGTACTTTCACCTATAAGTTAAAAATGAGTTTTCTGTCTTGTTAATTACGTCCTTATAAATTTGTTTCAATACAATTACAACCCTGAGAAAGAGACAAAGCAAAAAATCCTACCAGTTGCCTGTATAAAACAGCACTCACAGGACTGTTATCAGTATCCAGAAGCATATTTTCCTACAACTTAAAAAAAAGTGGGCCAGGCGCGGTGGCTCAAGCCTGTAATCCCAGCACTTTGGGAGGCCGAGATGGGCGGATCACGAGGTCAGAAGATCGAGACCATCCTGGCTAACACGGTGAAACCCCGTCTATACTAAAAAATACAAAACATTAGCCGGGCGAGGTGGCGGGCGCCTGTAGTCCCAGCTACTCGGGAGGCTGAGGCAGGAGAATGGCGTAAACCCGGGAGGCAGAGCTTGCAGTGAGCTGAGATCCGGCCACTGCACTCCAGCCTGGGCAACAGAGCAAGACTCCGTCTCAAAAAAAAAAAAAAAAAAAAAAAGTGTTGGCTGGGTACAGTGTCTCATGCTTGTAATACCAGTGCTTGCGGAGGCTGAGGTGGGAGGATCACAAGGCCAGCAGTTTGAGATCAGCCTGGGCAACAGTGAGACTCTATCTCTACAACAAATTAGAATTGGCTGAATGTGGTAGCCTGTGCCTGTAATCCTAGCTACTTGGGAAGCTGAGGTGGAAGTATTTCTTGAGCCCAGGAGTTTGAGTTGCAGTGAGTTATGATCACACCACTGTATTCCAGCCTAGGGGACAGTGAGATCCTGTCTCAAAGTAAATCAATAAAAAGACATTTGGCTTGGGCTTGGTGGCTCATGTCTGTGGTCCCAGCACTTTGGGAGGCCGAGGCAGGTGGATCACTGGAGTTCAGGAGTTTGAGACCAGCCTTGCCAACATGGTGAAAGCCTGTCTCTACAAAAGTAGAAAAATTAGCTGGGCGTGGTGGTGCGCACCTGTAGTCCCAGCTACTTGGGAGGCTGAGGCAGGAAAATCAAGTGAACCGAGGAGGCAGAGGTTGCAGTGAGCTGAGACCACACCACTGCACTCCAGACTGGGCAACAGAGTGAGACTCTTTCTCAAAAAACAACAAAAAATTTTAAAAGCATCAAAAACTCTAAGCAAAGGTAGCTACTATGGAAATTAAAATTTTACATAATTATTAAATATTAAATATAATAATAAAATAATAGCTATCACTGATCTCTTTTTATCAGCTAGGGATTAAGGTGTTAAGCACTTTATCTCATTCAGTCCTCTAACTCTGAGGGTCAACAGGTCTTGATTTGGATGTAAAAGACAGAAAATAGGGAATCAAGGATAACCCTTAAATTTTCTTCTTGAGCAATGATGGAATCTTGCTCTGTCACCCAGGCTAAAGTGCAGTGGCATGATCTCAGCTCACTGAAATGTCTGCCTCCCAGGTTCAAGCAATTCTCCTGCCTCAGCCTCCTGAGTAACTGGGATTACAGGCACCCGCCACCATGCCCGGTTAATTTTTTTTTTTTAATTTTTTTTTTTTTTTTTTTAGATGGAGTCTCACTCTGTCACCCAGGCTGGAGTGGCATGGTCTCGGCTCACTGCAAGCTCCGCCTCCCGGGTTCACGCCATTCTCCTGCCTCAGCCTCCCGAGTAGCTGGGACTACAGGTGCCCACCACCACGCCTGGCTAATTTTTTGTATTTTTAGTAGAGACAGGGTTTCACCGTGTCAGCCAGGATGGTCTCAATCTTCTGACCTCGTCATCCACCCGCTTCAGCCTCCCAAAGTGCTGGGATTACAGGCGTGAGCCACCGCGCCTGGCCAATTTTTTGTATTTTTAGTAGAGACAGGGTTTCACCATGTTGGCCAGATTTGTCTTGAACTCCTGAACTCAGGCGATCTGCCCGCCTTGGCCTCCCAATGTGCGAGGATTACAGGCGTGATCCTAGCTCAATGGCGCCTGGCCATTGAGCAACAAGATAATACATCTTGATGCTATATATTGAGATGGCAATAACAAGTGGAAAATAAGGCTTTGGCAGAAAAATTAAGAGTTCTGTGATGTCTGTATTAAGTTGGAGATGTGATGGGCAGCTGGACACAGCCTGGAGCTCAGGGGAAAGATCAGGGCTAGAGACATACATTTGTGATTTACCTGCATCTGGGTAGTATTTAAAGCCATGGGACTGAATATATAATCATTTAGGTAAAGAATGTAAACAGGAAAGTGGATGCTAGGGGGCACTCAATATTTAGAAGGGTTAAGGAAAGGCAGAGAAGCCTGCAAAGGTGACTGAGTGAAAGTCACCAGGAACACAGTGGGGAAACCCAGTGGGTATGCAGTTATGGAGACCAAGAGAAGAGTGTTTCAAAAAGAGTATGGGCATGTGGCTCGTGCCTATAATCCCAGCACTTTGGGAGATGGAGGTGGTAGAATTGCTTGAGGCTAGGAGTTCAAGACCAGCCTGGGCAATATAGCGAGAGCCTGTTGCTACAAAAGGAAGGAAAAATAAAAGAATATGGTCAAGTTTAGTGAAAACCGCTAAGAATTTTGAAGTAAGATGAGAACAGAGAAGTGACTGTTGTATTTAGCAATATGGAAATTACTTGTGATTTCGAGAACAGCTACTTCAGGAGACTGGCAGCAATGGGCAATGGAAACCCAACTGGAGTGGGCTCAAGAAAGAACGGAGGGGAGCAAATGGAAAGAGTGACCACAGATAATTTTTTAAAGAAGTGTTGTTTCAAAGGGGAGAAGAGAAATGGGTTAATAGTTGGTGGGGACAGTTGGATCATCAAAAGAGTATTTTTTAAAATTTGAGATTAAAGATATTAGAGCAGGCGAGGCACGGTGGCTGACACCTGTAATCCCAACACTTTGGGAGGCCGAGGCAGGTGGATCACCTGAGGTCTGGAGTTTGAGACCTGCCCGGCCAACATGGCGAAACCCCATCTCTACTAAAAATACAAAAATTAGCCAGGCATGGTGGTACACGCCTGTAGTTCCAGCTACTCAGGGGGCTGAGGCAGAAGAATTGCTTCAATCCAGGAGGCAGAGGTTGCAGTGAGCCAAGACTGTGCCACTGTACTCCATCCTGCGTGACAGAGTGAGACTCTGTCTCAAAAAAAAAAAAAAAAAAAAAAAAAAGATACTAGAGCATATTTGTATGCTGATGGGAATGATCTTGTAGAGAAAGAAAAGTTAATAATGCCCAAGCAAAGAAATAATTGTAGCAGCAACATTCTTGAGAAAAGGAGATAGAACAGAACCCAGAGCAAACACGTAAGGGTTGGCCTTTCATGACAGCAGAGATACTTTATGGATTTTAACAAAGGAGAAGGCAAACCATATGGGCAGAGACATAGAAAGCATTAGTAGATTTGTAGATGGGGAGATGATGAAACTTCATGTCTGATTGGTCCCAATTTCTCTAGTTCAGAAACAGAAAGTAGTGAGCCATTTCTCTCTATATTTGTAGTTCCTACAAACCCTGCCTAGGTTCTCCATAGGTGTATAGGCCTTGTGATCTGTAAGGAGCCCTAAAAATAGCTAGGGGAGCCCTTAGAATACTTAGGGGAAGCATGAATGCACTGTTCTAGTGTCTAACCTAATAAGCCTTCTCTAAGTGCAGTGGTTCTCAAAGTGTGGTCTCTGGATCAGCAGCATCAGCATCCCCAGGGAATTTGTTAGAAATGCAAATTCTCAGGCTCCACTCCAAACCTACTGAAACAGAAACTCGGGATAGGGCCCAGTAATCTGTTTAAACAAGTACTCTCGGTGATTCTGAAAGGTTTGAGAACCACTGTCTTAACAGAATGCTGAAGGTTTCTCGGAAGGTTGATATAGTAATTTGTTAGATATGAAAATGCCAGAAGCAAGAGTTTTTCATAATGAACCCAAGTATATAACAAGAACTTTAAAAGCACCAGGAGCCAACTCTACTTACTTCCTCCCAACTACCTTTGTCCCAAAGGCAAAGCCCAAGTCCACAGCACAATCCTGTGGTACAGAAATTAAGACATTCAGGACTCAGATGAAACTGACTCTCCCAAGGCTAACTTCAAGTTCTTAAGGAATATGCACTTTGAAAAAATAAAAGGACTTAAGATAGAATTGAGGGAGATGTTACAGAGGGGGATGTCAGACAGATTGGGCTTCCAGTGTTAGAGCTAAAACTTACCAGTGTGTGACCCTGAGTTCAGGGTATGGAAGATTCTGAAAGCAGGGCGAGAAGTATTAGCATTGCAAAACTGGTCTTAGAGGAAGGGAATGCTAAAGAGAAATGATGGCCACAGAGAACTGCCTTGATAAGGGAGAAGCTAGAACAGTGAGGCCATTAGAAGGTCACAGTTCTAATCTAATCTAAAAGTTTCAAGGGGGAATGGACACTACATTGCATTTTAAAGGTTGAGAAATCAAAAAAAGTTGGTGACTGGATGTAGGGAATGAAAGAAAAATGAGTGCTTGGCAGTAAGTTTGGTAAAGTAAGGAATAGTGGTGCCAATAACAGTCACAAGAGCCTTTGTTTGTAAGAGAAAGCCTGAGTTCATTTTTGATTTCTCACTGGAAATGGTCAATGGACATCTACTCATGTGGGACTAAAACTCAGATGAGTAGAAAGAAGCTAAAGGTGAAATGACCATATAAGTAAGCTCTGAAGCTATGATATATATATATATATATATTTTTTTTTTTGAGACGGAGTCTTGCTCAGTCGCCCAGGCTGGAGTGCCGTGGCACGATCTTGACTCACTGCAAGCTCCGCCTCCCAGGTTCACACCATTCTCCTGCCTCAGCCTCCCGAGTAGCTGGGACTATAGGCGCCTGCCACTACGCCCGGCTAATTTTTTTGTATTTTTAGTAGAGACAGGGTTTCACTGTGTTAGCCAGGATGGTCTTGATCTCCTGACCTCGTGATCCGCCTGTCTCGGCCTCCCAAAGTGCTGGGATTACAGGCATGAGCCACCGTGCCTGGCCTGAAGCTATGATTTTTTTTTTTTTTTTTGAGATGGAGTCTCGCACTGTCGCCCAGGCTGGAGTGCAGTGGCGCAATCTCGGCTCACTGCAAGCTCCGCCTCCCAGGTTCACGCCATTCTCCTGCCTCAGCCTCCCGAGTAGCTGGGACTACAGGCGCCCGCCACTGTGCCCGGGTAATTTTTTGTATTTTTAGTAGAGATGGGGTTTCACCGTGGTCTCGATCTCCTGACCTTGTGATCCGCCTGCCTCGGCCTCCCAAAGTGCTGGGATTACAGGCGTGAGCCACCATGCCCGGCCGAAGCTATGATATTTTTTAAAAAGTTACCGAGGGAATATAGAGAAGGAAGAATAGAAGGTCAAGTCCAAGTACTGGAAATTGCCCTGTGTCTTAAAGGTCTGGCTGGGAGTGATACAGAAGAGCAGACTCGGGGAAGCAACAAAAGTGAGGCTGATAAGTATTTGGAGAGCCAGGCTACTGCCATGCAACAGAAGCCAAGCAAAGAGGTTTTCTCTCAACAAAGGTTTCCACCTTCATGGTAACATCTGGAACAGAATGCTTGATGCCAATAGCAAAGCACAATGCTGTGGAAAAAACAAAAGTGAGTTCAGTGTTACTCTGGGTGGCCCTTGTAGAGCCTAAGTCTTCTACCAGTTGGACTTAGCAAGATCCATGCAATGATTGATGGCAAGGGTTCATAAACACTGTTGCCACAGGGCAAGATGGAAGGACGAAGCACTTCTCTGAACGATGGGAACTTACCTAGCTCATCCCAGAGCTGCCTGCACTTGTCTGTCATGTTTGTTCCTTGCTGCCTCCAGAGCGTGAGTCGTGGGTCAGCCATAAACTGCTCAGTTATTAGTGTCAGCATCCTTGCTCCATTGGAATCTCTCATCCGCAGCATTTCTCGAACCTGACACATAAGAAGTGGCAAGGGATTGGTGATTGTGCATCACAAAAAAGTAGGAGGAGAAGGAAGTGGGGGAGGGGGAAGTGAAGATGAAGTATCTGAGTACACCATATCCAAAAGAGCCAGAAAGAAGGCCTCTTGTTCTGTAAGCAAGATCTCTGCATGTACCAAGAAAGCCTGATGTTCACAATGAGATACCATTTCACACCCACTAGGATGGCTGGAATTAAAAAGTCAGATAACAAGTGTTGGACAGGATGCAAAGAAATTGACACATCATACACTGTTGGTAGGAACGTAAAATGATACAGCCACCTTGGAAAACAGACTGGCAGTTCCTCAAATGATTAAGCATAGAGTTACTATATGACCCATCAATTCCACTCCAAGAAAGAAATGAAAATACATGTCCACATGTCCACATAGAACCTTATACAAGAATGTTTATAGCAGCACTATTCATAATAGCCAAAAGGTGGAAACAACTCAAATGTTCACTAACAGATGAATGGATAAACAAAACGTAGGCTATCCACATTTTGAACAATAAATCCACATTTATTGTTCAGCCGTAAAAAGGAATGAAGTACTGATTCATGCTATGACACCGATGAATCTTAAAAACATTATGCTGAGTGAAGGAAGCCAATCATAAAAGACTACATACTATATGAATGATTCCATTCATATGAAAGTCCAGAATAGGGAAATCTATAGAGACAGAAAGTAGATTAGTGGTTTCTTAGGGCTGGGGGAGGAAGACATAGAGGACAAGGGAGGGATAGGTAAGGGTATGGGTTTCTTTTTGAAGTGATGAAAATGTTCTTAAGTTGATTGTGGTGATGGCTGCATATAACTATGAATATACTAAAAAACACTGAACTGAACTTTAACACTTTAAATAGGTGAATTGTATAGTATATGAATTATATCTCACTGAAGGTATTAAGGGGGAAAAAAAAGAAAAGAAAAACAGCCTGCTGTGAGAGCCCCTAGTTTCAAAATACTAAGTGTCTTTAGGAACAGTGTTGAAACTCTAGTCTTCAAGCTTCATCAGGCAGCACTGAATTAAAAGCAGAGGGAAGATAGTTTCCTTGCTAAAATGCCCCAGCAATACTAACTCATTTACAGAGCAGAGCAGAAGGAACAGGACTACCAGGCTGCGGTGGTAGGACTCCCTGGAGGCAGCCTGCTCAAGTCTGGTCAGCCTCTCCCACTAGATTTCAAGTATTCAGTTCAGCTATGTCAAGTGAGCTAGGTATATTGCATGAAGCCTGAAGTGGTGTGCCCAGTCTAACTTAAGCTTCTTTTGTCAACAACAAAAGAAAAACACCTTTTCATATCTTACCTTGGCAAACATTGAGCTGAGTTGCTTTCCAGAGCCACAGTAACCGCCCTGGGAGAGAAAAAGCTTCACTTGTTCTTTCACCTGTTCTTCATCCAAATGCCAACAGTTTTCATCGTCAATGCTGGCCCCAGCTGTGGGGTCAGGGGCACCTATGAAGAATGGGAACAGTGAAATGAATCCCCAGAGTTCACATGCTACACATTCAGCTGGAGGGGCACTTTGTGAACATATTGAAATAGAGATGGGTCATTCTGCTTTAATACGGGTTTTGTCAACTATATAGTCCTAAACAAAATAAATAAATACATAAAATTAATTTTTCAAAAAGCCTAAATTAAAAGATCTAATGCTAGTTGCATGTTCACTTAAGTCTCAGTTATAGCTTCATCTAAGATCTACAGATACCACTGTAGGGGAAAAAAGGCCAGAAGAAATATACAATATGTAAATTGTGCATTTTTTCCCCCAGGAGAGTAACATTTTGTTTCTTCTTTTTGCTTTTCTATGAAGTTCAAATATGCCTTAATAGGCACGCATTATTTTAAAATACAAATACATTCTCTGAACATGAAAAATTCTTTTTGTTTGTTTGAGACAGGGTCTCACTCTGTCGCCCAGGCTGCTGGAGTGCAGTAGCATGATCATGGTTCACTGCAGCCTCAACCTCCCAGGCTCAATCAATGCTTCCACCTCAGCCTCCCAAGTAGCTGGCACCACAGGACAGGGCCACCACACCCAACTATTTTAAAACATTTTTTGTAGAGACAGGGTTTTGCCATGTTGCCCAGGCTGGTCTCAAATTCTTGGGCTCAAGCAATCCTCCCAACTCAAGTCTCCCAAAGTACTGGGATTACAGGCCAAAAAATTCTGTTTTTTAAAGTTCACTAGAAAACCGTCCCCTAAAGCATAGGTAGACTTGCATACAGGGTGATATGATTTTATAAATTTATACAAAATATATTTTCATAGTGGGCTCACCTTGACAAAACCACTTAAAACATAGTTACAGTTATTTACACATCCCTCTCTCCTAGTAGTCTGTTAACTCCTTACTCACAGTTGAATCCCCAGTTGAATCCAAAGCTGTATCACCTACAGCATAGTGCTGATCATGTGACAAGCACTCTGGAAATGTCTGTGAAATGAAAACTGAATCATCTTCTTTCACTCTGTTATAGACAGAGTGCTGTAACAATTTGGTTTTTTGTTTGTTTGTTTGTTTTAAATGTTAACTGACAAATAATTGTGTGTATATATGGGGTACAATGTAATGTTTTAATCTATGTATATATTTTTTTGAGACAGAGTCTCACTCTTTCATCCAGGTTGGAGTGCAGTGGCACGATTTTGGCTCACTGCAACCTCCACCTCCCAGGTTCAAGTGATTTTTGTGCCTCAGCCTCTCAAGTAGCTGGGATTTCAGGCATGTGCCACCACACCTGGATAATTCTTGTATTTCTGGCAGAGATGAGGTTTCGCCATGTTGGCCAGGCTGGTCTCAAACTCCTGGCCTTAAGTGATCTGCCTGCCTTGGCCTCCCAAAGTGCTGGGATTACAGGCGTGAGCCATTGCACCCGGCCTGACCTATGTATACATTATAGGAAGAGTTGATTGAGCCAATTAACATACCCATCACCTCACCAGTTTGTCTTTTTTTTTTTTTTTTGATGTGGTAAGAATGTTAAAAATCTATTTTAGTAATTTTGAAATATACATTATTGGTTGAGTGCAGTGGCTCATGCCTGTAATCCCAGCACTTTGGGAGGCTGAGGCATGTGGATCACTTGAGGCCAGGAGTTTGAGACTAGCCTGGCCAACATGGTGAAACCCGTCTCTACCAAAAGTACAAAAATTAGCTGGGTGTGGTGGCAAATGCCTGTAATTCCAGCCACTTGGGAGACTGAGGCATGAGAATTCCTTGAACCTGGGAGGTGGAGGTTGCAGTGAGCCAAGATCATGCCACTGCATTCCCGCCTGGGCAACAGAGTGAGACCCTGTCTCAAAAAACAAGAAAAACGACAACATTATTATTAACTGTGGTCACCATGTAGTGCAATACATTACTAAAACTTATTCTGTGACAAATTTTTAGAAACCTACCTCCAAGTGACAACAGGCCATAAATCAATACTCTATAGGTGTGGTCATGCAATAGGTTACAAATTCATGTCATGTTTAATCAGTTTGCCTTACTCCTTGTCTCCCTATGTCAGAACTCTGCTTACATAAAATTTGGGTCAGCATAACAAAGCTACTCCTCTGCTATGCTTTGTTGTAGTACATCTTATTCGCTAGGGAATTAGGAGGGCTCACATTATTCATTCATTCCACAAATACAAATTAACACATATGATCTGCCAGTTTATTGTATCTATTCTATGCTTCTTTTCTTCAAATGTTTTGTTCTATACACAGTTTTTTGTTGTTTGTTCTAGACAGGGTCTCATTCTGTTGCCCAGGCTGGAATGTAGTAGTGCGATCATGGCTAACTGCATCCTCAACCTCCTGTGCTCAAGTGATCCCACCACCTTAGCTTCCCAAGTAGCTGGGACTAAAGACATGCACCACTATGCCCAACTAATTTATTTTTTAATTTTTTTGTAGAGATGGGGTCTTGCTATATTGCCCAGGCTGGTCTCGAACTTCTGGGCTCAAGAGACCCTCCAAAGTGTTAGGATTATAGGCATAACCCACCATACCGGGCCAAGTTTTTGAAAAAATAATTTCAACTCTTATTTTAGATTCAGAGGATATATGTACAGGTTTGTTATATGGGTATACTGTGTGATGCTGAGATTTGGGGTAAAAATGATCCCATCACCCAGGTAGTGAGCATAGTACCCAACAGGTACTTTTTCAGATCTTGTCCCTTCCTTTTCTCTCCTCTCAAGTAGTTCCCAGTGTCTATTGTGCCCATCTTTATGACCATGTGTAACCAATGCTTAGCTTCCACTTATAAGTGAGAACATGTGGCATTTGGCTTCCTGTTTCTGAATTAATTTACTTAGGATAATGGCCTCCAGCTGCATCCACATTACTGCCGAGGAAATTATTTTGGTCTTTTTTTTTTTTTGGCTGCATTGAATTCCATGATGTATATGTACCACATCTTCTTTATCCAATCCACTGCTGTTGGGCATCTAGGTTGATTCCACATCTTTGCTGTTGTGAACATATGAGTGCCTGTATCTTTTCAGTAGAATGATTTATTCTCCTTTGGGCATATGCCCAGTAATGGGATTGCTGGGTGGCCTAGTAGTTCTGTTTTAAGTGCTTTGAGAACTCTCCAAATAAACATAGTTCTGATCATAATCACTTCCCCGATCAAAAATATTCAGTCATGCCCTATTCTTACTAAATTATGTCCAAATGCCCTAGAATGGCCTTCAAGGTCCTCTATGCTCAGGCCCTATCTTTCATTTTTCGTCTTGTCTTCCCCTACACTTATGATATGCTTCAGCCAGAAACAGTGTTCCCAGAACTCAACCACATTGGCTTATGACATACTTTTCCTCCTCCTTCCTCTAACCTGTTCTTTGACCAAAAAACCCAACAGTTCTCACTGTCAATATTATTTCGGTTCCAGAGTCAGGGCTGCAATGAGAAACAGAAACCATAGGCCGGGCGCGGTGGCTCACACCTGTAATCCCAGCACTTTGGGAGGCAGAGGCGGGCAGATCACGAGGTCAGGAGATGGAGACCATCCTGGCTAACGTGGTGAAACCCCGTCTCTACTAAAATACAAAAAATTAGCCGGGCGTGGTGGTGGGTGCATGTAGTCCCAGCTACTCAGAAGGCTGAGGCAGGAGAATGGCGTGAACCTGGAAGGTGGAGCTTGGAGTGAGCCGAGACCGTGCCACTGCACTCCAGCCTGGGTGACAGAGCGAGACTCCATCTCAAAAAAAAAAAAAAAAAAAAAAAAAAGACATCATAAAATTAGTGTATAGAGAGGCTAACACTGCTGAGGTTCATGTATTGCTAGTTTACCTGGCAATAGGAGCTTTCTTTTTTAACCTTCTCACTGAATTAGCCATATACTCCATTGCCACCTGACAAAAGTATGCCCATCTTATGCTCATGTGCTCGGCATATAAAGGCAGTAACACTATTTTTTGTATTTGTAGTCTCCTGATATTAATTCACTTACTAATTAACATTCTACATAGTACTTTATTATTGCGTTCATTAAATGTTCTTCATAGCACTTTATTACTTCTCTTGCACCTTGTTTTACATTAGAATTTTGCATTTCTCATATATTCCCAACTAAGTTGAAATTTTTAAAAAATAGGGATTCATTTTTCTACTTCATAGTGTCAGGCTCATTACAGCACTGAGTTAATATTTACAGAATGAATAAATATACATCTCACTGACCATCTAGATTTAAGCACCACACAGGCATATATTGTGTCCTATCCTTCTTTTATATCCCAAAAGTGGCAAAGCAAAACAAATATACTCCTTATCCTTAAATATTTGTAAGTAACAAGAATTTATTCAGTTTTTCCTATGCTAGAGGCACTTTTTATACATATACCCATTAGAATGTGTGCTCCTTGAGGGCAAAAGTTTTTGTTTGCTGGTATATTCACAACACATAGAAAAGTGCCTGGCATATAGTAGGTGCTCAATAAATATTTATTGAATAAATTCCAAGGAATGTTCATAACAACTCTATGAGGCCATATTATTCTCCTAATTTTAAAATGAAGAAACTAAAGTTTACACAGGGTAACTTAGATGTAAAGTATATCAGCCAGGATCTATATATTGGTCTCTCTCCAAAGCCTGTCTCTTTACTACAAGGCTATACTTTGGCCTTCGTCTCATGCTGCTGTGATTCACCAGTTGGTTTTAGGCCCCCTGAAGCTGTAACTGATGGTGTATCTGAAGATAGCCAAATCCCATCTTTCCTTGGCTTATTCTGCTACATAGAATATGGAATTAGTCAGAATAATGCATTTTTCCCACAGTGAGGATAACTAGAGTTCTCATCAGTACAGTGATTCTCAGATATTAATATACAAAATAATTACTTGGGGTTTATGTGAAAAATGCAGGTTATGGAGTCTAACTCCTAACAATTCTGGTTTTCAGGAGCTCCATAGAGATAAAACTGAGATAAACTAGGTCAATCCAAGAACTGGGTTGTTGAGTACCTTGGAGCTAAGGATTGGGGTTGGAATGAACAGCAATGGTGCTCCAGCAGCAGAGGGCAGAGATGGCGTGAATACCAATTCTGTCCCTCGGATGGTTAAGTTAGGATATGAAAAAGCAGGAACAGGATCTAGTCTTTTAGGGGAGTCGGCCTTAAACAACTGGCTGGAAGTATGGACTGATACCCTCTCCTCTAAGGGTTTGAAGGGGTATGGAAAAAAGTGGAGAACACTTGGCACCCAGGTGATAATAGTGGCAGTAGCTGGGGAAGAAATAAGGCACAGTTTATAAATACCTAGAGTGTATCTAAAGAAAACTGCTGGGATAGGGCTAGGATGAGTCAAAACCTTGAGAGTTACTAACAGTACAACTTCATCTAAAACTTCAAAAGGGTTTGTTTATTTTATAGGAGAGAAAGGAAAGTAAATTGTACAAATGTTTGCTGGTCTACAATGGACCCCAGGAGATAAGAAACTGAGCTGCTAAAATGGGTGACAGCAGCAAAAAAGGAAGTGAGTTAATATTTGGGGCATTGAGGTAACAAACTACAAGGAGTTTGTGTGATTGCTGAGGCAAGCAAAGTCATTTGGGAAGAGAACAAACTGGCAAGAGACCCGATGGAGAATTTTCCAAGACACTTTCATTTTCATTTCTAAGACATTTTCATTTATTCAGCCAATATTTATAGAGAGCCTCATATGTACAGAACCTGTGCCTGTGCCAAATACTGGATATATAACGGTAAACAAAGCAGATACAGAGCTTATAGTTGGGGAGAGAGACCTTAAGCAAATAATCACACATACATATTTTTGTGTGGAAAGGAAGAAGAGTCAAAGGCTTCTCTGAGAAAGTGACATTTAAGCTGACACTTGAAGAATAAACAGGAGTTAGCTTGGCAGAGAGTGGAAGAAATACTGTGTACTTTTTGTTAAAAAAAAGCATTACTTTGGTAATTAAATACAACTATAATAAGGGAGGGAGGACAGAAACAGGATGGGAAAGGAGGATATTCTCTCAAGGAGAGGGAATATTATGTGAAAATACAGGCAAAAACCAGATCATGCAAAGTTTTGCATGCCACAGAAATTTGGATTCGATCCTAACAGTAATAGGAGGCCACTGAAGGATTTTAAACAAGAAGTGATATGATAATACCTGCAGTTATAGAAAAGTTACTTTGGATGGTGGTATGAAGAATGGAATAGAGGGGATTAATAGTGGAAATTGAAAGATCAGTTAGATGGCTACTCTAACAATTTACGTGAGAGATTATAGTGGTTTGATTTAATAGGGAGAAGTAGAAAATTATGAAATATATTTCAGAGGTAAAATTAACAGATCTTGCAATGTATTGCATGTGGAATACACAAAAGACAAAGGTGTCAGGAGTAACTACAAGGTTTTCATCATGATTCCATGGCTAGATGGTGGTGCTATACGGTGAATACAGGAGGATAAATAAATTTGGGGAAGAAGATCATAAAATCACATTTGGATATGTTGATCTTGGGATGCCTTTATGACATTAAATAGTTGCATATAGAGTCTAACGCTCAATAGATATGGGCTGAAGAAATACATCTGTGAGGTTGGGCACAGTGGCTCATGCCTGTAATCCTAGCACTTTGGGAGGCCAAGGTGGGTGTGTTGCTTGAGCCCAAGAGCTCAAGACCAGCCTCCGCAACACAGTGAGACCCTGTCTCTACAAAAAATACAAAAATTAGCCAAGCATGGTGGCATGAGCCTGTGGTCCCAGCTACTTGGGAGGCTGACGTGGGAGGATCACCTGAGCCCAGGGAAACTGAGGCTGCAGTGAACTGTGATTGTGCCACTGCATTCCAGCCTAGGTGACAGAGTAATACCCTGCCTCAAAAAAAAAAAAAAAAAAAAAAAAAGAAAGAAAGAAATATATTTGTGAGTCATGGAATGTAGATAATATTTGAAGACAAGGATGTAACTGAGATTGCCTACAGGAATCATATAAAATAAGAAGAGGAGAAAATGTAAGATAATTTATAAGAAATGTCAATATTCAAAGGTCAAATAGTACAGTAGAGGACAGCATTAAGGAATAAACAAGGGCACAAACCATTTAACTAGATAAACTAGGTGTAGAGTTCACAAACTGGCTTCTTCAGCTGTCTTTCACTAACTCCTAGGCAGCATCTTTTCTAAAAATCCTTTCTTTACTTTAAAAATCAAATTAAATTAAAATGCCCTTATATGTTCACTGGTTAGAACATTTTAGTCTTTCCACAGAAAGAGATGAGTATGAAACCACTCATCTTTAGTAACAGTAAAGTAGGCCTAGTCAATGTAAATAATACTTTAACATTATACTCTGAATTTTTTCCTAAGGACTAATAACAGAAATGATGACAAGTGAAGATAAGATAGAAAGGATGTCTTTCATAAATAATTATGAAACAAACCATTGTGTGGGTTCAGCCTTCACGTAAGCATTGAAGCTTATATAATGAGATCTGTCCTGAGGGTGTTTTTAAGTCTAAGGATCCAATTTTTCTTTCATTCTTTTTTTTTTTTTTTTTTGAGATGGAGTCTCACTCTGCTGCCCAGGCTGGAGTGCAGTGGTGTGATCTCAGTTCACTGCAACCTCCGCCTCCAGGGTTCAAGCCATTCTCCTGCCTCAGCCTCCCAAATGGCTGGGATTACAGGTGGTGCACACTACCATGCCTGGCTAATTTTTGTATTTTTAGTAGAGATGGGATTTCACCATGTTGGCCAGGCTGGTCTTGAACTCCTGACCTTAGGTGATCTGTCTACTCCAGCCTCCCAAAGTGCTGGGATTACAGGTGTGAGCCACGGTGTCTGGCCAATAAATAGTAATTTAAAAATTTTAATGTAAGGTGAGCCAAAATCATGCCATTGCACTCCAGCCTGGGCAAAGAGAGCAAAGTCCCATCTCAAAAAAAAAAAAAAAAAAAAAAATTAATGTATTCCATTTTGTTGATCTTTTCCTACTAAAAAAAATTTTCTCTACCTCAAGGACATGAAGGTGTTCTCTTATCTTAGGTTTTACTCTTCTACTTTTCACATTTATATCTGCAATCCATCTGCAACTGATTTTTCTAAGTGTTATCAGGTAGAAATCAAGTTTCCAGTTGAAACTGGAATCTCATTATAGTTCTGATTTGCATTTCTTTGATAATCAGTGATGTTGAGCACCTTTTCATATGCCTGTTTGCCATTTGTATGTCTTCTTTCGGGAAATGTCTATTCAGACCTTTTGCCCATTTAAAAATAGGATTATTAGATTTTTTCTTATAGAGTTGTTTGAGCTCCTTTTATATTCAAGGATTATTAATCCCTTGTCAGAAGGATAGTTTGAAGGAATTTTCTCCTATTCTGTGGGTTGTTTCTTCACTTTGTTGATTATATCCTTTCTGTACAGAAGCTTTTTAACTTGATGTGATCCCATTTATCCACTTTTGCTTTGGTTGCCTGTGCTTGTGGGTTATTACTCAAGAAATCAAGTCCAGTGTCCTAGAGAGCTTCCCGAATGTTTTCTTGTAGTAGTTTCATAGTTTCAGGTCTTAGATGTAAGTCTTTAATCCATTTTTATCTGATTTTTGTATATGGTTAGAGATGGGGGTCAAGTTTCATTTCTTCTGCATATGGATATCCAGTTTCCCATCATCCATTTATTGAAAAAACTGTCTTTTCCTCAGTGTATGTTCTTGGCATCTTTGTAACAAATGAGTTCAGTGTAGGTGTGTGGATTTGTTTCTGGGTTTTCTATTCTGTTCCATTGGTCTATGTGTCTATTTTATGACAGTACCATGCTATTTTAGTTACTATAGCTCTGTAGTAAAATGTTAAGTCAAGTAATATGATAACTCCAGTTTTGTTCTTTTTGCTTAGGATAGCTTTGGTTATTCCAGGTCTTTGTGGTTTCATATAACAAAAAACAATTTTAGAATTGTTTTTTCTATTTCTGTTAATAATGTCATTGGTATTTTGATAGGGATTACATTGAATCTGTAGATTAAGTAGTATGAGTATTTTAACAATATTGATTTTTCCAATTCATGAACATGGAATATCTTTCCATTTTTTGGTGTCTTCTTCGATTTCTTTTATCAGTGTTTTATAGTTTTCATTATAGAGAACTTTCACTTCTTTGGTTAACTCCTAGGCATTTATTTGTGGCTACTGTAAATGGGATTACTTTTCAAATTTATTTTTTAGATGGTTCACCGTTTGCATATACAATTGCTACTGATTTTTTTTTTTTTTTTTTTAGGTGGAGTCTCACTGTTGTCGCCCTGGCTGGAGTTGCAGTGGCACGATCTTAGCTCACTGCAACCTCTGCCTCCTGGGTTCAAGCAATTTCCCTGCTTCAGCCACCTGAGTAGCTGAGATTACAGGTGCCCACCATCACGCCTGGGTAATTTTTGTATTTTTAGTAGGGGTAGAGTTTCACCATGTTGGCCAGGCTTGTCTCAAACTCCTGACCTTACATGATCCACCTGCCTTGGCCTCCCAAAGTGATGGGATAACAGACGTGAGCCACCGCGCCCGGCCTGCTGATTTTTTGTATGTTGATTTTGTATCCTGCAATTTTACTGAATTTATTCATCAATTCTAATAGTTTCTTGGTGGAGTCTTTAGGTGTTTCCAAATATAAGATCATATCATCTGCAAACGAGGATAATTTGACTTCTTCCTTTCCAATTTAAATGCCCCTTATTTCATTCTCTTGTTTGCTTGCTCTAGCTAGGACCTCCAGCATTATGTTGAATAACAGTGGTAACATGGGGCATCCTTGTCACGTTCCAGATCTTAGAGAAAAAGTTTTCAGTTTTTCCCCATTCAGTATATTAGCTGTGGGTCTGCCATATATGTCTTTTATTACGTTGAGGTATGTTCCTTCTATACCCATTTTAAAAGTGTTTTTATCATGAAGAGATGTTAGATTTTATCAAGTGCTTTTTCAGCATCAATTGAAATGATCATACGGTTTTTATCCTTTATTCTGCTGATATGATGTATCACATTGATTGATTTCCATATATTGAAACATCCTTGCATCCCAGGGATAAATCCCACTTGATCATGATGAATGATCTTTTTAATGTATTTTGAATTCAGTTTGCTAGTATTTTGTTGAGGATTTTTTGCATCAATATTCATCAGAGATATTGGCATGTAGTTTTATTTTTTTGATATGTCTTTGTCTGGTTTTGGTATCAGGGTAATACTTGCCTTGTAGAATGAGTTTGGAAGTATTTCTTCCTCCTCTATTTTCAGAATAGTTTTTTTTTTTTTTTTTTTGAGACGGAGTCTCGCTGTGCTCCCAGGCTGGAGTGCAGTGGCGTGATCTCGGCTCACTGCAAGCTCCGCCTCCCGGGTTCACGCCATTCTCCCGCCTCAGCCTCCCAAGTAGCTGAGACTACAGGCGCCCGCCACCACGCCCGGCTAGTTTTTTGTATTTTTAGTAGAGACGGGGTTTCACCATGTTAGCCAGGATAGTCTCGATCTCCTGACCTCGTGATCCACCCGCCTCGGCCTCCCAAAGTGCTGGGATTACAGGCTTGAGCCACCGCGCCCGGCCTGGAATAGTTTGAGTAAGATTGGTATTAATCCTTCTTTAAATGTTTGGTAGAATTCAGCTGGGTCTCAGGCTTTTCATTACTGGGTGACTTTTTATTACGGCTTTGATCTTGTTACTTTATTTGGTCTGTTCAAGTTTTGGATTTTTTCATGGTTCAGTCTTGATAGGTTATATGCATCTTGAAATTTGTCCATTGCTTTTAGATTTTCTGATTTATTGGCATATAGTTGTTCACAGTAACCACTAATGATCCTTTGAATTTCTGTGTTATCAGCTGTAATGTCTCCTTTTTCACCTCTGATTTTATTTATTTGGGTCATCTCTCTTTTTTTCTTAGTCTGGCTAAAGGTTTGTCAATTTTGTTTAACTTTTCAAAAAACCAACCTTTTGTTTTATTGATTTTTTGTATTGTTTTCTTCATTTCAATTTATTTCTGCTCTGATGTTTACTATTTCTTTTTTCTATCAATATTAATTTTGGGTTTGGCTTGCTCTTGCTTTTCTACTTCTTTAAAATACATCACTAGATTGTTTATTTGAAGTTTTTCTTCTTTTTGATCTAGGTACTTATAGCTATACATTTCCCTCTTAGTATCGGTTTTGCTGTATCCCATAGATTTTAGTATATTGTGTTTCCATTATCATTGGTTTTAAGAAATTTTTCAATTTCCTCTTAATTTCTTTATTGACCCACTGGTCATTCAGAAGCATATTGTTTAATTTCCATGTATTTGTATAGTTTCCAAAATTCCTCTTGTTATTAATTTCTAGTTTTATTCCATTGTGGTCAGAGAAGATGCTTATTTCAGTTTTTTGTTTGTTTGTTTGTTTACTGTTTTAAAACTTGTTTTGTAACCTAACATGTGGTTTATCTCTGAGAATAATCCATGTGCTGAGGAAAATAATGTGTATTCTGCAGTTGCTGGTTGAAATGTTCTGTAAATATCTATTAGTTGCATTTGGTCTATAGTGCAGATTAAATCCAATGTTTCTTTGTTGATTTTCTGTCTGGAAGATGTGTCCAATGCTAATAGTGGGATGTTGAAGTCTCCAGCTATTACTATACTGAAGTCTATCTCTCTATTTAGCTGTAATAGTGTTTGCTCTATATATTTGGGTGCTCCAGTGTTGGGTGTATATATATTTACAATTACTATATACTCTTACTGAACTAACCCCTTTATCATTATATTGTCACCTTCTTATAGTTTTTGTCTTGAAATCTATTTTGTCTGACAAAAGTATAGCTACTCCTGCTCCTTTTTGTTTTCATTGACATGAAATACCTTTTTCAATCCCTTTTCGGTCTATGTTTGTCTTTATAAGTGAAGTGTGTTTCTTGTAGGTAACAGATCATTGGGTCTAATTTTTTTTTAATCCATGCAGCCACTTTATGTCTTTTTATTGGAGAGCTTAGTCTATTTACATTCAGTGTTGTTATTGATAAGTAAGGACTTAGTCCTGTCATTTTGTTATTTGTTTTCTGGTTGTTTTGTGGTCTTCTCTTCCTTCTTTCCTTCCTGTTTTCCTTTAGTGAAGGTGATTTTCTCTGGTGATATGATTTAGTTTCTTACTTTTAACTTTTTGTGTATTTGTTGTATTGTTTTTGGCTTGAAGTTACCACGAAGCTTGCAAATACTATCTTATAACCCATTATTTTAAACTGATAAAAAACTTACACCACTTGAATAAGCAAACAAGCCAAAAGAAACCTAATAAAAACTCTACAACTTACCTTTGTCCCCCTGCTTTTTAACTTTTTGTTGTTTCTACTTGTATCTTATTATGCTATGTCTTGAAAGTTGTAGTTATTATTTGTGATTGGTTCATAGTTTAGTCTTTCTACTTAAGAGTAGTTTACACATCACAGTTAAAGCATTATAATATTTTGTGTTCTTCTGTCTACTTACTATTACCAGTGAGTTCTGTACCTTCATATGATTTTTTTCTTGTTCACTAACATCCTTTTTGTACTGATAGAAGTACTCCCTTTTAGCATTTCTTGTAGGCCACTTCTGGTGTTGATGAAATCCCTCAGTTTTTGTTTGTCTGGGGAAGTCTTTATTTCTCCTTCATGTTTGAAGGATATTTTTGCCAAACATACTATTTTAGGATAAAAGTTTTTTTTCCTTCACTTTAAACATGTCATGCCACTCTCTCCTGGCCCGTAAAGTTTCCACTGAAAAGTCTGCTGCCAGACTCCATTGTATGTTACTTTTTAATTTTCTCTTGCTGCTTTTAGGATCCTTTCTTTATCCTTGACCTTTGGGAGTTTGATTATTAAATGTCTTGAACTAGTCTTCTTTGGGTCAAATATGCTTGGTATTCTATAACCTACTTGTACTTGGATACTGATATATCTTCCTCTAGGTCTGGGAAGTTCTCTGACATAATCCCTTTGAATAAATTCTCTATCCCCAATCTCTTTCTCTATGTCCTCTTTAAGGCCAATAACTCTTAGATTTGCCCCTTGAAGCTATATTCTGGATCTTGCAGGTATGTATCACTCATTTTATTCTTTTTTTCTTTTATCTCCTCAGACTGTGAATTTTCAAATAGCCTGTCTTCAAGCTCACTAATTCCTTCTTCTGCTTGATGAATTCTGCTATTAAAAGACTCTGATGCATTCTTCTGTATGCTAATTGCATTTTTCAGCTCCAGAATTTCTGCTTCTTTTGAATTATTTCAATCTCTTTGTTAAATTTATCTGATAGAAGTCTAAATTCCTTCTTTGTGTTATCTTGAATTTCTTTGAGTTTCCTCAAAACAGCTATTTTGAATTCCTTCTGAAAGGTTACACATCTCTGTTTCTCCAGGATTGGTTTCTGGTACCTTTAGTTCATTTGATGAGGTCATGTTTTCCTGGATGATGTTGATGCTTGTAGATGTTTGTCAGTGTCCAGGCATTGAAGAGTTAGGTATTTGGTGTAGTCTTCTCAGCCTGGGCTTGTTTGTACCTGTCCTTCTTGGGAAGGCTTTCCAGATATGTGAAAGGAATTGGGTATTGTGATCTAAGCTGTATCTGCTTTAGTGGTCACCCCAACCCCAGTAATGCTGTGGTTCTTGCAGACCCATAGAGGTACCTCCTTGGTGGTCTAGAACAAGATCCAGAAGAATTCTCTGGGAAACCAGGCAGAGACTCTTGTTCTCTTCCCTTAGTTTCTTCCAAACAAATGGGATCTTTTTCTGTTCTGAGCTACCTGGAAGTGGTGTGACATAAGTACCCTTGTGGTCACCACCACTAGGACTGTGCTTGGTCAAATCTGAAGCCAGCACCAAATTAGGTCTCACCTAAGGTTTGCTGTAACCACTCCCTGGCTATTGTCTGTGTTCACTCAAGGCCCTGAGGCTCCACAATCAGCAGGTGGCAAAGCCAGCCTGGCCTGTGTCCTTCTCTTCAGGATGGTGGGTTCCTCCAGACTCTGGGTGTGTCCAGAGGTGCCATCCCGGAGCCAGGGACCGGAGTAAAAAAACCTTAGATGTTCACCTGCTGTTCCATTGTACTGTGGCTGAACTGGCACTCAAACCACAAAACATAGTCCTTCCTTTCAGGCCTCTGAGCCCAAGCTAAGCCATCGTATCCCCTGTGACCTGCATGTATGTAAGTCCAGATGGCCCAAAGCAAGTGAAGAATCACAAAAGAAGTGAAAATGGCCAGTTCCTGCCTTAACTGATGACATTCCACCACAAAAGAAGTGAAAATGGCTGGTCCCTGCCTTAACTGATGATATTACCTTGTGAAATTCCTTCTCTTGGCTCATCCTGGCTCAAAAGCTCCCCAACTGAGCACCTGGTGACCCCCACCCCTGTCAGCCAGAGAACAATCCCCTTTAATTGTAATTTTCCACTACCTACCCAAATCTTATCAAATGGCCCCACACCTATCTCCCTTCGCTGACTCTCTTTTCGGACTCAGCCTGCCTGCACCCAGGTGAAATAAGCAGTCTTGTTGCTCACACAAAGCCTGTTTGGTGGTCTCTTCACACGGACGCATGTGACAATTGGTGCTGAAGATCCAGGACAAGAAGACTCCTTTGGGAGACCAGTCCCCTGTCCTTGCCCTCACTCCGTGAGGAGATCCACCTACAACCTTGGGTCCTCAGACCAACTAGCCCAAGGAACATCTCACCAATTTCTTTTTCTTTTTTGGGGGGCGGGGGCGGGGATGGAGTTTCGCTCTTTTTGCCCAGGCTGGAGTGCAATGGCAGGACCTCAGCTCACTGCAAGCTCCACCTCCCAGGTTCAAGCGATTCTCCTATCTCAGCCTCCCAAGTAGCTGGGATTACAGGCACCTGCCACCACGCCAGGCTAATTTTTTTGTATTTTTAGTAGAGACGGGGTTTCACCATGTTGGCCAGGATGGTCTCGATCTCTTGCTCATGATCTGCCTGCCTTGGCCTCCCAAAGTGCTGGGATTACAGGCGTGAGCCACCGCACCTAGCCAACATCTCACCAATTTCAAATCAGGTAAGCAGTCTTTTCACTCTCTTCTCCAGCCTCTTTTGCTACCCTTCAATCTCCCTTTCTTGCTACCCTTCAATCTCCCCATCCTTCCAATTCCAGTTCTTTTTCCTCTCTAGTAGAGACAAAGGAGACACATTTTATCTGTGGACCTAAAACTCCGGTGCCAGTCACGGACTCAGGAAGACAGCCTTCCCTTGGTGTCTGACCACTGCAGGGATGCCTGCCTTGGTCATTCACCCACATTCCCTTGGTGGCAAGTCAACTGCGGGGACACCTGCTTTGGCTGGTCACCCACATTGCAGCCCTGGGCTGCTCACCCACCCCCTTCTCTGTGTCTCCACCTTTCTCTTTAAACTTACCTCCTTCACTATGGGCAAACTTCCACCCTCCCTTCCCCCTTCTTCTCCCTTAGCCTGTGTTCTTAAAAACCTAAAACCTCTTCAACTCACACCTGACCTAAAACCTAAACACCTTATTTTCTTCTGCAACACCGCCTGGCACCAATACAAACTTGATAATGACTCTAAATGGCCAGAAAACGGCACTTTTGATTTCTCCATCCTACAAGACCTTGATAATTTTTGTTGAAAAATGGGCAAACCCAATGTTCCTTGGCCAACTCCTTCCTTCCCAACTCCTTGGCCAACTCCTTCAGCTTAGCAGCTGAAGACTGACGCTGCCTGCTTGCCTCGGAAGCCCCCTGGACCATCATGGATGCTGAGCTTTGGGTAACTCTTACAGTGGAGAGGGTAAGTCCGTCCCCCATTTAATTGATACAGGGGCTAGCCACTCCACATTACCTTCTTTTCAAGGGCCTGTTTCCCTTGCCCCTGTAACTGTTGTGGGTATTGACGGCCAAGCTTCAAAACTCCTTAAAACTCCCCCACCCTGGTGCCAATTTGGACATTCTTTTATGCACTCTTTTTGAGTTATCCCCACCTGCCCAGTTCCCTTATTAGGCCGAGACATTTTAACCAAATTATTTGCTTCTCTGACTATTCCTGGACTACAGCCACATCTCACTGCCGCCCTTTTTCCTAACCCAAAGCCTCCTTTGCATCTTCCTCTCGTATACCCCCACCTTAACCCACCAGTATGGGACACCTCTACTCCCTCCCTGGCAACTGATCACATGCTCATTACTATCCCATTAAAACCTAATCACCCTTACCCCACTCAACGCCAATATCCCATCCTGCAGCAGGCTTTAAAAGGATTAAAGACTGTTATCACTCGCCTGCTACAGCATGGGCTTCTAAAACCTATAAACTCTCCTTACAATTCCCCCATTTTACCTGTCCAAAAATCAGATAAGTCTTACAGGTTAGTTCGGGATCTGCACCTTATCAACCAAATTGTTTTGCCTATCCACCCTATAGTGCCCAACCGTACACTCTTTTGTCCTCAATACCTTCCTCTACAACTCACTATTCCATTTTGTTCTTAAAGATGCTTTTTTTCACTATTCCCCTGCACCCCTCTTCCCAGCCTCTCTTTGCTTTTACCTGGACTGACCCTGACACCCATCAGTCCCAGCAGCTTACCTGGGATGTGATGCCTCAAGGTTTCAGGGGTAACCCTCATTACTTCAGCCAAGCTCTTTCTCATGATTTCCTTTCTTTCTACCCCTCTGCTTCTCACCTTATTCAATATATTGATGACCTTCTACTTTGTAGCCCCTCCTTTGAATCTTCTCAACAAGACACCCTCCTGCTCCTTCAACATTTATTCTCCAAAGGATATTGGGTATCCCCCTCCAAAGCTCAAATTTCTTCTCCATCTGTTACCTACCTCGGCATAATTCTTCGTAAAAACACACATGCTCTCCCTGACGATCATGTCCGACTGATCTCTCAAATCCCAACACCTTCTACAAAACAACAACTCCTTTCCTTCATCAGCATGGTTGGATACTTTCACCTCTGGACACTTGGTTTTGCCATCCTAACAAAACCATTATATAAACTCACAAAAGGAAACCTAGCTGACCCCATAGATCCTAAATCCTTTCCCCACTCCTCTTTCTATTCCTTGAAGACAGCTTTAGAGACTGCCACCACGCTAGCTCTCCCTGACTCATCCCAACCCTTTTCATTACACACAGCCGAAATGCAGGGCTGTGCAGTCAGAATTCTTACATGAGGACCGGGACCACGCCCTGTAGCCTTTTTGTCCAAACAACTTGACTTTACTGTTTTAGGCTGGCCATCATGTCTCTGTGCAGCAGCTGCCACCACCCTAATACTTCTAGAGGCCCTCAAAAATCACAAACTGTGCTCAACTCACTCTCTACAGCTCTCATAACTTCCAAAATAGATTTTCTTCCTCGCACCTGATGCATATACTTTCTGCTCCCCGGCTCCTTCAGCTATACTCACTCTTTGTTGAATCTCCCACACTTACCATTGTTCCTGGCCCAGACTTCAATCCAGCCTCCCACATTATTCCAGATACCACACCTGACTCCCATGACTGTATCTCTCTGTGATCGACCTGACATTCACCCTATTTCCCCATATTTCCTTCTTAACTATTCCTCACCCTGATCACATTTGGTTTATTGATGGTAGTTCCACCAGGCCTAATCACCACTCATCAGCAAAGGCAGGCTATGCTATAGTATCTTCCACATCTGTCTTTGAGGCCACCACTCTGCCCGCCTCCACTACCTCTCAGCAAGCCCAACTCATTGCCTTAACTCGGGCCCTCACTCTTGCAAAGGCACTACGTGTCAATATTTACACTGACTCTAAATATGCCTTCCATATCCTGCACAATCATGCTGTTATATGGGCAGAAAGAGGTTTCCTCACTACACAAGGGTCCTCTATCATTAATGCTTCTTTAACAAAAACTCTTCTCAAGGCCGCTTTACTTCCAAAGGAAGCTGGAGTCATTGACTGCAAGAGCCATCAAAAGGCATCAGATCCCATTGCTCTAGGCAACATTTATGCTGATAAGGTGGCTAAAGAAGCAGCTAGCATTCCAACTTCTGAACCTCATGGCCAGTTTTTCTCTTTCTCATCGGTCACTCCCACCTACTCCCCTGCCGAAACTACCACTTATCAATCTCTTCCCACACAAGCAAATGGTTCTTGGACCAAGGAAAATATTTCCTTCCAGCCTCACAGGCCCATTCTATTCTGTCATCATTTCATAACCTCTTCCATGTAGGTTACAAGCCGCTAGCCCATCTCTTAGAACCTCTCATTTCCTTCCCATCGTGGAAATCTATCCTCAAGGAAATCACTTCTCAGTGTTCCATCTGCTATTCTACTACCCCTCAGGGATTGTTCAGGCCCCCTCCCTTTCCTACACATCAAGTTCGGGGATTTGCCCCTGCCCAGGACTGGCAAATTGACTTTACTCACATATCCCGAGTCAGAAAACTAAAATACCTCTTGGTCTGGGTAGACACTTTCACTGGATGGGTAGAGACCTTTCCCACAGGGTCTGAGAAGGCCACCACAGTCATTTCTTCCCTTCTGTCAGACATAATTCCTCAGTTTGGCCTTCCCACCTCTATATGGTCTGATAATGGACAGGCCTTTACTAGTCAAATCACCCAAGCAGTTTCTCAGGCTCTTGGTATTCAGTGGAACCTTCATATCACTTACCATCCTCAATCTTCAGGAAAGGTAGAACGGATTAATAGTCTTAATTTTAAAGACACACCTCACCCAAGCTCAGCCTCCAACTTAAAAAGGACTGGACAGTACTTTTGCCTCTTGTCCTTCTTAGAATTAGAACCCGTCCTTGAGATGCTACAGGGTACAATCCATTTAAACTTTTATATGGACGCACTTTCTTGCTCGGTCCCAATGTCATCCCAGACACCAGCCCTCCAGGCGACTATCTTTCAGTCCTCCTGAAGGCTAGACAGGAAATTCACCAGGCTATTAATCTTCTCTTGCCTACTCCAGATTCTCAGCCATATGAAGACACCCTAGGTGGACGATCAGTTCTTGTTAAGAATCTGACCCCTCAAACTCTACAACCTCGATGGATCAGACCCTACTTAGTCATCTATAGTACCCCAACTGCCATCTGCCTGCAGGATCCTCCCCACTGGGTTCACCGTTCCAGGATAAAGCTGTGTCCGTTGGACAGCCAGCCTAATCTCTCCTCTTCCTCCTGGAAGTTGCAAGTATTCTCCCCTACTTCCCTTAAACTTACTCGCATTTCTGAAGAACAGTAATAACCCTTATGAGCCTAATACATCCCTTCATTCTATTAGGGCTGTTCATCCTTACCCTACTTTTTGCAACAGGGCTTTACGAAGTGACCCCCACTACTCGGACTGAGCCCCAAAAACTAGTCATCCCTACTATCTTCTGTCTAGTCACACTCCTATTCACCATTCTCAACTACTCATAAATGCCTTACTCTTGTTTACACTGCCGGTTTACAGTTTCTCCAAGCCATCATAGCTGATATCTCCTGGTGCTATCCCTAAACTGCCACTCTTAACTCCCTCTTAGAGTGGATAGATGATCTTTGCTGGCAGGGGACCCTCCAATACTTTCACCCTGATGAAGTTCTATTCTTTACTTTTATATTCACTTGTGTTCTCATTCCCACTCTTATGCCACCCTCTACCTCTCCCCAGCTATCTCTAACACACTATCAATCTTACCCACTCTCTCCTAGCCGTTTCTAATCACTCCTTAGCGAACAATTGCTGGCTTTGCATTTCCCTTTCTTCCAGCGCCTACACAGCTGTCCCCGCCTTACATACAGACAGGGCAACATCTCCTGTCTCCCTACACCTCCAAGCTTCCTTTAACCGCCCTCATCTTTACCCTCCTGAAGAACTCATTTACTTTCTAGGCAGGTCCAGCAAGACCTCCCCAGATATTTCACATCAGCAAGCTGCGGCCCTCCTCCGCACTTACTTAACAAACCTTCCTCCTTATATCAACTCTACTCCCCCCATATTTGGACCCCTCACAACACAAACTACTATTCCTGTGGCCGCTCCTTTATGCATCTCTCGGCAAAGACCCACTGGAATTCCCCTGGGTAACCTTTCAGCTTCTCGATGTTCCTTCACTCTTCATCTCCAAAGCCCAACTACATACATCACTGAAACAACTGGAGTCTTCCAGCTCCGCATTACAGATAAGCCCTCTATCAGTACTGGCAAACTTAAAAACATTAGCAGTAATTATTGCTCAGGAAGATACTTACTCTGTATTTCACTCCATCCTTGGCTACCTTCCCCTCGCTCGTCAGACTCTCCTCCCTGGCCCTCTTCTTGTTTACTTATACCCAGCCCCGTAAGTAACAGTGAAAGGTTGCTCGTAGACACTCAACGTTTTCTCATACATCATGAAAATAGAACCTCCCCCTCTACACAGTTACCCCATCAGTCCCCATGACAACCTCTGATGGTTGCCGCCCTAGCTGGATCCCTAGGAGTCTGGGTACATGACACCCCTTTCAGCACTCCTTCTCACCTTTTTACTTTGCATCTCTGGTTTTGCCTTGTACAAGGTTTCTTCTTCCTCTGTGGATCCTCTACCTATGTGTGTCTACCTGGTAATTGGACAGGCACATGCACACTAGTTTTCCTTACTCTCAAAATTCTATTTGCAAATGGGACTGAAGAGCTCCCTGTTCCCCTCATGACACCAACAGGACAAAAAAGAGTTATTCCACTAATTCCCTTGCTTGCTGGTTTAGGACTTTCTGCCTCCACTATTGCTCTCAGTACTGGAATAGCAGGCATTTCAACCTCTGTCACGACCTTCCGTAGCCTCTGTAATGACTTCTCTGCTAGCATCACAGACATATCACAAACGTTATCAGTCCTCCAGACCCACGTTGACTCTTTAGCTGCGGTTGTCCTCCAAAACCGCCAAGGCCTTGACTTACTCACTGCTGAAAAAGGAGGACTCTGTATATTTTTTTTTTTTTTTTTTTTTTTTTCAGACGGAGTCTCGCTCTGTCGCCCAGGCTGGAGTGCAGTGGCCGGATCTCAGCTCACTGCAAGCTCCGCCTCCCGGGTTCACGCCATTCTCCTGCCTCAGCCTCCCGAGTAGCTGGGACTACAGGCGCCCGCCACCTCGCCCGGCTAGTTTTTTTTGTATTTTTTTAGTAGAGACGGGGTTTCACCGTGTCAGCCAGGATGGTCTCGATCTCCTGACCTCGTGATCCGCCCGTCTCGGCCTCCCAAAGTGCTGGGATTACAGGCTTGAGCCACCGCGCCCGGCCGACTCTGTATATTTTTAAATGAAGAGTGTTGTTTTTACCTAAATCAGTCTGGCCTGGTACATGACAACATAAAAAAAACTCAAGGATAGAGCCCAAAAACTCGCCAACCAAGCAAGTAATTACGCTGAACCCCCTTGGGCACTCTCTAATTGGATGTCCTGGGTCCTCCCAATTCTTAGTCCTTTAATACCTATTTTCTCCTTCTTTTATTCAGACTGTGTATCTCCGTTTAGTTTCTCAATTCATCCAAAACTGTATCCAGGACATCACCCATCATTCTATACAACAAATGCTCCTTCTAACAACCCCACAATATCACCCCTTACCACAAAATCCTCCTTCAACTTCACCTCTCCCACTCTAGGTTCCCACGCCACCCCTAATCTCACTCAAAGCAGCCCTGAGAAACATCACCCATTATCTCTCCATGCCACCCCCCAAAAAATTTTTGCTGCTCCAACACTTCAATACTATTTTATGTTATTTTTCTTATTAATATAAGAAGGCAGGAATGTCAGGCCTCTGAGCCCAAGCTAAGCCATCGTATCCCCTGTGACCTGCAGGTATGTTCGGATGGCCCGAAGCAAGTGAAGAATCACAGAAGAATTGAAAATGGCCAGTTCCTGCCTTAACTGATGACATTCCACCACAAAAGAAGTGAAAATGGCTGGTCCCTGCCTTTACTGATGACATTACCATGTGAAATTCGTTCTCTTGGCTCATCGTGGCTCAAAAGCTCCCCCACTGAGCACGTTGTGACCCCCACCCCTGCCAGCCAGGGAACAACCCCCTTTGATTGTAATTTTCCACTACCTACTCAAATCTTATAAAACCTCCCCACCCCTCTCTCTCTTCATTGACTCTCTTTTTGGACTCAGCCCACCTGCACCCAAGTAAAATAAACAGCCTTTTTGCTCACACACAGTCTGTTTGGTGGTCTCTTCACACGGACACACGTGACACTTCCCACTCTTCCTGCCCCTTTCCAAAGGCAGAGGAGCCTCCCATGGTCGCCACTACCACAGGCCCATGAGGAGTACTGCTAGACTACCACTTAAGGCCCAAGGCCTCTCCAGTCAGCTTGTGGTGAATGCTGCCTGGCTTGGGACTCACCCTTCAGGGCAGTGCACTCTCCAATGGCCCTGGGCAGGTCTAGAAAAGCCATCCAAGAGCCAAGTCCTGGAATTGAGGACCCCAAGAGGCCACTTGGTGCTCTAGACCCTGTGGCTGAGCTGGTACCTAAGGTGCAAGACAAAGTCCCCTTTGTTTTTACTTCCATTTTTCTCAAGTGGAAGGCATCTTGTCCCATAGCCACCATAGCTGGGAATGTCCTGAGACTCACCTTAAGCCAGCAAGTTTCAGAGTCTCACCCAAAGTTCTCAATGTAGTACATGGGTATCACTGCTGGTTATTCAGGGTCCCCAGGGCTCTTCAGTTAGCAGGCAATGAATCCTGTCAGGACTAGTTCCTTCCCTTCAAAGGCAGCAGGTTCCTTTCTGGCCCAAGGTGTGTCAAGAAATGTAGTACAGGGAGCTAGGGCCTGGAAAGGGGGCTTCACGACTCTGACTGGTGCCCTATCCTGGTGTGGGTGAGCTGGTATCCAAGATACAAGACAAACTCATCCCCACTCTTCCGTCTCCTCTCCTCAAGCAAAGGGATGGGACCTCTTTTGGAGTTGTAAACTGAACTGCCTGGGGTTAAGGGAAGGGTGATGCCATCACTCCCTCAGCTACCCCAGCTGGTGTCTCAGTAGGTCACATGTCTCCCCACAGTCCACTGTCTCTGGGCCCAGTTCAGCATTGGGACTTGCCTAGGAGATGCAGTCCTTGCAGCCTAGACTGCCTTTCGAGTTTATTTAAGGCCCCAGAGCACTTTAGCCCACAGATGTGAGGCTTGCTGGAACTCAAGTTTGGACTGCTGGGACTGGTAATTCCTCTTTGGCTAGGGCCAATTTAAATGCTCCCTCTATGGGGAGGTGTCAGCTGAGTTTGGTCTGGTTTTGTTTTCTGTTATAATAGGGCAGCACTGAGTTTAATGCCTCAGAAATGCTGCAATTTATGTTTTCCCAATGCACCAAAATGCTTTCCACACCATGCTATGACTGCAGGGCGACTGGGGAGGTGTGGACTGGTGAGTCAAGACTTTTTCCTACTTCCTCAGTGCCTCTTTTAGCAATATGAAGTTAAAACCAGGTATTATGAGTGCTAACCTGATTTTTGGTTCTTATGTGGGTACTGCTTTTGTGTGTAGATGGTTCTTAGATTGGTGTCCTCATGTGAGGAGGTAGGGAACAAATGGTGTAGCCTTCTATTCTGCCATCTTGTTCTGCCTCCTTCCTCAATCTTTTCTTTTTGGATAAGAGAAACTGAAGTCCTGGCCAGGATGCTGTATTCCAGAGAATCCTGGGGTATGGAGTTACCAGAGCAAAACACAAATAGGGCATAGAGTAGTGCTAGAGGCAGAGCTGGAAGGATAGTCAAATCTGAGTAACCAATCCCAAAAAGATAAGGCAATGTCTAGCTACAAACACATATAGGGACTAATACAAGAAGTGGTTTCAGGGAAGTGGGGAGCAGAGCAAAGCTTGGATCTGTTCTTAAAATTCAAAGCAGGCAGCTAGCAGTTTTAGGAATTTTATTCCTGCTGTTTTAGGTTTGTTTTGGTGAGGAATGGGGTTAAAGAGAAAGGAGAAGGAAAATGTTCTAAGTGTTTAAAGATTTAGCAGGGAACAGAAATAGGATTTCAAACATCATTTTTATCTAAAATTTTTGATTCCAAAAATTCTGACTTTCTCCCTCAGTTCCAGGTCCATATATTTAACTGTTTATCAGAATTCTTTATCTAAATGTCCTAGAAGTATCTCAAACTTAAATTTATCTTCCTCCTAAATTCATTTATCCTCTTTTGTTCCCTAATGAATGGCAACATCATTATCAAAACCATCAATGCCATTCTAGCTAGACATTTTGGAATTCACTTTTACTTCTTCTTCTTCACTCCTCCCTCATCCAATACACTTGGGTTTTCAGTCTAGTCCATTTTACCTCTATGATATCTCCTTTTTGTATCATTGCTTATACCAGTACTGGTTAAGAAATAGATCAAGAAAGGGCCTGTAGAATACTATGGAACCTGTTGTAGAAAGCTAATATAAGTATGGGATAAACACGTATACAGAAGTAGTAGTTCCTGGGGAAGGTTGAGAATCACATCTCGAGTTGATTGTGGCAACTGCAGCCTAATTTCAGACAAAAATTAAGATATGGGAATGGGAAGCGTAATGAGGAATATAGGTTTCTTCAGCACAGTAGTAATGAGGGAAGAGGGTTGTTTTGGTGACAGTTGTGGTGAAAAAGACAGGCTAATACTGGTCCTGAACCAAGGCAGCCAGTTCAAGAGGCCAGAGAGCTTGGAAATAATTCTGGGGGAAAAGATAGTGGGAATGAGGCACAAAAGCAGGCCATAGCCCAGCTGTCAGGGTACAGAGCTATTCTTCCCTCTGGTGCTACAGGCCTGGGGGATGGGGGCAGAACTCAGGTCTCAAAAAGGAGGTCAGAGAAGTAGAACAGCCTCTCTGTGTGGGATAGGAAGAGATATAGAGAGCTACTCTTTGACAGTATCACTCAAATAGAGAGAGCTCACTTATTATATAAACACTGCAACTTTGAGTGTAAAGCACGTAACATTTTTGCTAGTTAGCAAGAGCTCCTGAAAGCCTGTCTAACTGTTCTTTCTTTATTCCTTTTAATTTTTTTTTTTTTTTTTTTTGAGACAGGGTCTTACTCTGTTGTCCATGCTGAGGACAGTAGCATGACACTGTTCATTGCAGCCTCGACATCCTGGGCTCAAGCAATTCTCCTGCATCAGCTTCCCAAGTAGCTGGGACCAAAAGCACACACCACCATGCACGGCTAATTTTTTTATTTTTTGTAGAGATGAGGTCTCACTATGTTGTTCAGGCTGTTCTCCTGGACTCCGGCAATCCTGTTGCCTTGACCTCCCAAAGTATTGGGATTACAGGCGTTGAGCCACCATGCCCAGCTCTGACTGTTCTTTCTGAGGTTGTTTGTAGGACTTGATTGGCTCTGTTGAACAACTGGGAAAGGGAGGTCCTTTGGCATGTGGACTACTCTATTACACAGGCCACCCACCCAGTCTCATTGCCTCTTCCACACTAGTAGTTAAGTTATTGTATTAGTCCGTTCTTGCACTGCTATAAAGAAATAACTGAAACTGGGTAATTTATAAAGAAAAGTTTAATTGGATCACGGTTCCACAGGATGTACAGGAAGCATGTCTGGGGAGGCCTCAGGAAACTTACAAGACAAAGGGGAAGCAGGCATGTCTTACATGGCTGGTGCAGAAGGAAGAGAGAGAAGTGGGAGGTGCTAAACACTTTTATTTATATTTATTTATTATTTTGAGACAAAGTCTGGTTCTATCACCAGGCTGGAGTGCAGTGGTGCAATTTTGGTTCACTGCAATCTCTGCCTCCTGGGCTCAAGCCATCCTCCCACCTCAGCCTCCCAAGTAGCTGGGACTACACGTACGCACCACAATGCCCAGCTAATTTTTGAATTTTTTGTGGAGACAGGGTTTTTCCATGTTTCCTGGGCTGGTCTCAAACTCTGGTGTGCAAGCAATCCACCCACCTTGGCTTCCCAAAGTGCTGGGATTACAGGTGTGAGCCTCTGCGCCCGGCCTACACACTTTTAAATAACCAGATCTCATGAGAACTCACTCACTATCATGAGAACAGCAAGGGGTAAATCCATCTCCATGATCCAATCACCTCCCATCATGCCCCTTCTCCAACAGTGGGGATTACAAATTCAATATGAGATTTGGGTAGCGACACAAATCCAAACCATATCATTCTGCCCCTGGCCCCTTCTAAATCTCATATCCTTCTTACATTGCAAAGTACAATCATCCCTTCTCAACAGTCCCCCAAGTCTTAACTCATTTCAGCATTAACTCAAAAGTCCACCGTCCAAAATCTCATCTGAGACAAGGCAAGTCCCTTCCACCTATGAGCCTGTAAAATCAAAAACAAGTTAGTTACTTCCAAGATACAATGGAAATATAAGCATTGGGTAAATACACCTGCCATTTCAAAAGGGAGAAATCAGCCAAAAGAGAGGGGCTATAGGCCCCAGGCAAGTCCATAACCCAGCAGGGCAGTCACTAAACCTTAAAGCTCCAAAATAATCCCCTTTGACTCCAAGTCTCACATCCAAGTCACAGTGATGCAATGGGTGGGCACCTAAGTCCTTGAGCAGCTCCACCCACTGAGAGCTCGGCTCCCATGGCTGCTTTCAAGGGCTAGTATTGAGTGCCTGTGGCTTTTTCAAGTGCACAGTATAAGCTATTGGTGGATATACCATCCTGGGATCTGGAGGACAGCAGCCCCCTTCTCACAGCTCCACTAGGCAGTGCTCCAGTGGGGAATCTGTGTGGGGGCTCCAACCCACATTTCCCCTCCACACTGCCCTAGTAGAGGCTCTCCATGAAGGCTTTGCCCCTGCAGCAGACTTGTGCCTGGACATCCAGGCGTTTTCATATATCCTCTGAAATCTAGGCAAAGGCTCTCAAGCCTCAACTCTTGACCTCTGCGCTTAACACCATGTGGAAGCCGCCAAGGCTTATGGCTTGCACCCTCTGGAGCAGTGGCCTAAGACCTATCTGGGGCCCTTTTAGCCACAGCTGGAGCTGGAGTGGCTGGGATGCAGGGAGCAGTGTCCTAAGGAGCAAGGTAGTGGAGCCTTGGGCCTGGCCTATGAAACAATTCTTCCCTCCTAGGTCTCTGGGCCTGTGATGGGAGGGGCTACCATGAAGGTGTCTGAAATGCTTTTGAGACATTTTCCTCATTGTCTTGTCTTTACTTAAGCAAATTTCTGCAGCCAGCTTGAATTCCTCCCCTGAAAGGGGGAATTCTTTTCTACCATATGGCCAGGCTGCAAATCTTCCAAACTTTTACACTCTGTTTCCCTTTTAAATATAATTTCTAGTTTTAGGTTAGTTTTTTTTTGTTTGTTTGTTTTTGTTTGTTTTTTTTTTTGCTCACGAATATGAGTTGAGGTTGCTAAAAGCAGTCAGGCTACATCTTCAACTCTGCTGCACAGAAATTTCTTCTGCCAGGTACCCCAAATCACCACTCTCAAGTTCAAAGTTCCACAGATCCCAAGGGCAGGGGCACAGTGCCTCAAACATCTTTGCTCCAGTTCCCAAAAAGCACCCCATATTCATCTGAGACCATCTCAGCCTGGACTTCACTGTCAATATCACTATCAGCATTTTGGTCACAACAATTTAACAAGTGTCTAGGAAGTTCCAAACTTTCCTTCATCCTCCTGTCTTCTTCTAAGCCCTCCACACTTTTCTAACCTCTGCCTGTTACCCAGTTCCAAAGCTGCTTTCACATTTGCAGGTATCTTTATGGCAATGCCTGACTTTCCACTACCAATTTTTTGTATTGGTACATTCTTGCACTGCTATAAAAAAATACCTGAGAATGGGTAATTTATTTTTAAAAAAGAAGTTTAAGTGGCTCATGGTTCTGCAGGCTGTACAGGAAGCATGGCTTGGGAAGCCTCAGGAAACTTAAAATCATGGTGGAAGGCAAAGGGGAAGCAGGCACATCTTACATGGCTGGAGCAGGAGGAAGAGAGAGAAGGGGCAGGTGCTTACACACTTTTCAATAACCGGATCTTGTAAAAACTCACTCATTATCAGGAGAACAGAAAGAGGGAAGGATATCTGCCCCCATGATCCATTCACCTCCCACAGGGCCCCTCCTCCAACGTGGGAGATTACAACTGGATATGACATTTGAGCAGGGACGCAAATCCAAACCGTATCAGTTATCGTCCAAAAGAGAAAGGTAGTTTAGGGAAACTCAAAAAACTTTAGAGAAATTCAAAAAATTATTATTATTATTATTATTTTTTTTGAGACGGAGTCTCGCTCTGTCGTCCAGGCTGGAGTGCAGTGGCTGGATCTCAGCTCACTGCAAGCTCCGCCTCCCGGGGTTTACGCCATTCTCCTGCCTCAGCCTCCCGAGTAGCTGGGACTACAGACGCCCGCCACCTTGCCTGGCTAGTTTTTTGTATTTTTTAGTAGAGAGAGGGTTTCACTGTGTTAGCCAGGATGGTCTCGATCTCCTGACCTCGTGATCCGCCCGTCTCGGCCTCCCAAAGTGCTGGGATTACAGGCTTGAGCCACCGTGTCCGGCCCTCAAAAAATTCTTAAGTCAAATGAACCTAGGTTATAAATAACTTCCTTATTCATAAAGTAGAAATTATTATACCCCACAAAGTAGTTTTGAAAGCTAAATGAATTAACATATATAAAGTCCTCTGTGGACAGAAAACCAAACACTGCATGTTCTCACTCATAGGTGGGAATTGAACGATGAGAACACTTGGACACAGGAAGGGGAACATCACACCTTGGGGCCTGTCGTGGGGTGCAGGGCAGGGGGAAGAATAGCATTAGGAGAAATACCTAATGTAAATGATGAGTTAACGGGTGCAGCAAAGCAACACGGCACATGTATACCTATGTAACAAACCTGCACATTGTGCACATGTACCCTAGAACTTAAAGTATAATAAAAAATAAAAATAAAAAATAAAGTGCTTTGCATGATGCTTGGAACACAGTGGGATCTAAAAAGCAAAATGAAAACTGGCTTATATAACTCTTCTTCTTAAAATTTTTCTTTTTCCTTTTTTTTTTTTTTTTTTTTTGAGACGGAGTCTCACTCTGTCATCCAGGCTGGAGTGCAGTGGCATGATCATCTCGGCTCACTGCAGCCTCCACCTCCCAGGTTCAAGCAATTCTCCCACCTCAGCCTCCAAAGTAGCTGGGATTACAGGCATGCACCACCATGCCTGGATGATTTTTGTATTTTTAGTAGAGACAGAGTTTCACCATGTTGGCCAGGCTGGTCTTGAACTCCTGACCTCAAGTGATCCACCCACCTTGACCTCCCAAAGTGCTAGGATCACAGGCGTGAGCCACCGTGCCTGGCCCCTTCTTTAAAATTGTCAATGGTTTTCTATGATTAGGCTTCTACAATCTGGTTTCATTATAAAAACAAGCATTTGTTTCAGACCTGTCTGTTGTTGCTACTAGGTTATAAGCTACTTTAAAAACCATGTCTGTTTTAGACCCTCAACAATCAGCACTACTCCCTGCACATGGTACTTAATAAATTTGTTGAATGAATGAGTGAACATAAACTCTTTCTCCATTAATGCACCCCCAATATATAGTTCATATGCACAATGCTAACACATGCTCCTTAGGATAACTCTTGATGCTAACGTAGGGTCCTGAAATATCAAGGGAATTCTCATATCCATCTCAATTCACTGAATGATACAAATTATTTTGTGCTTTCTTTCACTGTTTGAATACTTCAGGCTCCTAGGGACAGGGACTGCACTGACAAAGTCCATAAACTAGACCAATATATAATACTATCATTCTCTGTTCTTTTTCACCAAAATCTTTTTGAGATACACAGTTGGACTGCTTTAAGAAACCTAGAGTTAAACACAGTTGTTTGGATAGAATGAAATGATTAAAGTTAAGTAACTGCAACTGCAGAAATATCCCAATCTCCTAACATGCAATAAAGCAACAAAGTAGAGGTAAGAGGGTTGCTTTGGTGACAGTGGTGATGAATAAGACTTTTTTTTTTTCAATAAAAAAGTTGTACGATTACCGTTCACTTGGTTGATTTCTGAGTTGGAGGATAGAATCTCATCTGCCAGTTTCTGTGCAGTAGGAAGAACTTCAGTGTGGTGTGCCGTGATTAAATATTGAATAAACTTTTGTAGCTGGTCCCTATTCATCTGGAAAAGGGTTTCAGAGATAGGAAGACGCAATTTGACTTGGTCTGGTTTACGGATCCTGTAGAGTGAGAGCGCTACCACATGGGCACAGTAGAATATGTCCTTGTTCCCACAGCCACATGTTACTGAGGTGATTTTGCATCGATCAAAACTGATTGCAACTTTGTAAGTCACTGCTGGTTCAGAGGCAGTGGCCAGCTCAGTTACTGTGCCACTCAGATGAAAGCCTAAGGAAACAAAAAAGAAACTGTGTTTAGAGATTCTATAGTAATAAACTTAAGATTCTCACTTTACATGTGAATTCATCAATTCATAAATTATGTACTGGGTATCTCCTACACATGTACATGATAGGCTTTGCCACAGACACAGAGGTCAATGAAATTCAGTTACTGCTCTGAAGAAACACACAATATAGAAAGAGTCCCTACCCTGGAGTTCATGAACCTCCTGAACTCATACTGACATGAAAACTTTAGCTTGTATGTGTATACATTTTTCGGGGGGGGGGGGATAGTTCATAGCTATCATCATAGTCTCAGAAAGACTACGAAGGAATCCTAAATAACTTAAAGACTCCTGCAGTAGATTTTCAGCTCTAGGTGGTAGGCAAAGACAAGTCTACAAATAATATCTGTATTATCTAGAGTAAGGTAGATGTCACAAATGAAAGAGAATCCAAAATGCCAAGAGGAAGGACAGAAGGAAGATCAAAGAAGACTAAGGAAAATAATTCTTCTTTAAAACATAAAATTCCACGTGGAATACATAAAAGGCAAGAAATTTAAGACATGAAAGGCACAGCTAGGTGCAATGAAACTACGTAGTGTTACACCTCTACTCACTAGGCACACAGTGACAGTAATTTTGAAATGTAGGAGAATCCATTTTTTTTTTTTTTTTTTTTTGTTGAGACGGAGTCTTGCTCTGTCACCCAGGCTGGAGTGCAGTGGCCAGATCTCGGCTCACTGCAAGCTCCGCCTCCCGGATTTACGCCATTCTCCTGCCTCAGCCTCCCGAGTAGCTGGGACAACAGGCGCCGCCACCTCGCCCGGCTAGGTTTTTTTTTTATTTTTTTAGTAGAGACGGGGTTTCACCGTGTTAGCCAGGATGGTCTTGATCTCCTGACCTCGTGATCCGCCCGTCTCGGCCTCCCAAAGTGCTGGGATTACAGGCTTGAGCCACCGCGCCCGGCCTGAGAATCCATTTTTAACTTAACAAAATTAAAAGATAAAATCAATAGCAAATCAATTCTGTAATATTAATTGTTCCTTATTATTATTTTTATCTTTTAGCTCTGTCACCGAGGCTGGAGTGCAGTGGTGCAATCTCAGCTCACTTCAGCCTCTGTCTCCTGGGCTCAAGTGATCCTCCCACTCTCAGCCTCGAGTACAAAAATAGAGGAAAATAAAGGAAAGGCTAATGAAAAAACGAGCCAGGTGCAGTGGCTCATTTTCGTATTTTTAGTGCAGAGGGGGTTTTACCATGTTGCCCAGGCTGGTCTTGAACTCCAGGGCTCAAGCAATCCGCCTGACTCAGCCTCCCAAAGTGCTGGGATTACAGGCACGAGCCACCATGCTTGGCTATTCTTTACTTTAAATATGATTTTTCTTCTTTGAAAAGAATATGTATTCATCTAATCATTAAGTCATTCAACAAAAGTTTAAGGAGACCTTAAGTACTGAACTGCTAGGCCTAGGGATGCTAACAAAAAAAGAAGATATTTGTGAAGCATCTGCTATGTAGCAGAACTGTTTTGGGTACTTTTAATAATTTATCACAGCAACCTTATAAAATCAGTACTATTTTCCTTATTTTAAAGGTATGTAAACTGAGGTTCAGAAAGTTTAAGTAATTTGCCCAAGGCGCTAGCAAATGTGACAGACCTGAGATTTGGAACCAGGAGGTCTGACTGACTCCAATGTTAATTTTCTTTCCATTGTATGTCATTACCTCTAAAAGGCGCCACAACAAAGTTCTTTTCAAAACCCACAGACATGCTTAGTGTAGTGGCTCACATATGTAATCCCAACGGCTCAAGAGGTTCAGGTGAGAGGATTACTTGAGGCCAGGAGTTGGGAGACCAGCCTGGGCAACACAGTGAGACCCTGTCTCTACACAAAATTTTAAAAAGTAGCCGGTATGGTGGCACATGCCTGTAGTCCCAGCTACACATGTAAGTAAATGGTAACAATATGATGTGCCAAATGCTATAGCACAGACAGGAACAAAGGTGAGACTAATTTCAGAGACTTTCCTGTTTAACTGGACTATACACTGTGAACAGGAAAGCAATTTTAAATAATCTTATATCTGTTGGAGAAATATTTGTCAAGTAATAAAAGGTACATATGTAAGTTTCAGAGCTACCATTGTGACCTGGCAGAATTAACAAATGCAGAGAAAACTTTCCAAAATTCAAGTTTCAGACAGTTATAGTTAATTAAAATAAGACCCAAATTTACAAGTACACTCAAAACCTAGCCAAATTATCACATAAAGGTACATTTATGTCTAATCCAAAGAAAGGTACACATTACTGAAAACATTCAGATTAATTTCCAGAGCAAGAAAAAGATAAAAATAAACTCACTAACTTCATAGCCTCCAGGTTTGGTTAAACCCCAGAGAGGCTTTTTCTCAGCAAAACAAGCTGCAGGTTTAAAAATATTTACTGTCACTTGTTTAAAGCAAAGTCAAAAAGTTACATTCAAATTAATTATAGGTAAAGATTAATTATAGGTAAAGACTGCCTTCACTTAAAAACTAAGGAAGCTGGGCAACGTGGCTCAGATGCCAGCACTTTTGGAGGCCAAGGTGGGAGGATTGCTTGAGGCTAGGAGTTCAAGACCAGCCTCAGTAACATAGCAAAACCCCATATCTACAAAAAATCAAGCTGGGTGTGGTGGCATACACCTGTAGTCCCAGCTACTTCAGGACTGAGGTGGGAGGAATGCTTGGGTCCAGGAGTTTGAGGTTGCTAGACAGCTATGATGGTGCCACTGTACTCCAGCCTGGGATACAGAGTGAGATCCTGTCTCTTTAAGAAAAAGAAAAAGAAAAAGAAAAAGAAAAAGAAAAAGAAAAAAAGAACTAAAGAAGAGAGCTGTAGGGTTGGGAAGCAGCTCCTCTCCAGACCTATACCCACCAGACATTGCCAGCAGAGTAATATATAGCAAAGAGCACATTACACTAGGAATTAGGCCGCTAGAACCTGATATTTACTATGGAGTCTTGGGCCACACACTTTACAACTCTTGAGCCTTAGATATCTTCTAAGTAGTATAATAATACTTGCTCTGCTTACCTCTCAAAAGTACTCTGTAAAACTATAAAATGTCCTACGGATGTGTTACTAATGTTTTAATGCAATTATTAATGGCTCTCCATGTAAAGGGGATAAGAGACAACTTCCCCAATGGCCAAGTTTCACAGTGGTTGAAAACTAGGTACTAAGAAAGTACATTCTTAATTTCCCTTGCGCCATTCAGAAGTATTTAGTACACTGTTGAGAAATGACTTGAGTCCTGATACAAAGACCTCACAGAAGGGCTACATTAAAATTTCAAACAAAATAGTAATGTCAACGTGGAAAAGCCTAGTTACTAAGCCCCTGAGTCTAAAGGTGGCTCATGCCTGTAATCCCAGCACCGTGGGGGGACAAGACAGGAGGATCACTTGAGGCCAGGAGTTCAAGACCAGCCTGGGCAACATAGAAAGACCCTGTCTCTAAAAAAAAAAAAAAAAATTGCTACACGAGCCCAGGAGGTTGAGGCTGCAATGAGCCATGATGACACCACTGCGCTCCAGATTGAGTGACAGAGTAAGACTTTCTCAAAATAAAAACAAACAAACAAAAAACAACCAACCAACCAACCAACCAAATAAACAAAATGATACATAGAAACATTTCTGCTTTATCCGTTCAATGTTTTAGGCACACTTGGCTTGCAGCAGCACAGTCTCTGAGCCTAATTTCTCCTTCCCTTCCTGCGTGAAAACTGAGTAAGAATATTGGTTAGATTTGAGACTGAAATAGTCATCAATGGGTATCTTACTAGGACATAAGGCTCATGAGGTCAGGGCTTTCTCTGCGTATTGTTCATCACTAATATTAAAAAAAACCAACAAACTACCCTGGTTGTATATTTACAAAAACATTGGACCTCAGCTTCTACAGTTTTAAGATGAGAGGCTGGCCTAAATGATCTCCATGGTTTAATCCTGTGCAGATACATTATGATTCTATAGTGACTATCACTGAATTTCCCACAATGTTAGACACAGAACTTTGCATATTAAAGTTATTTAATAAATGGTGGCTGATCTTACAAAGCAAAGCTCTTTTACTTAGCCTTTATGAGGGCTTCCTATGTGTTAGGCTCCATTCTAAGTGCTTTATATGCATTAACACATTTAATTGTCACAGTTTTATGAATTTGATAGTAGGTATGATGGTAAGTTTTGTTTTGTTTTGTTTTGAGATGGAGTTTCACTCTGTCGCACAGGCAGGAGTGCAGTGGTCCGATCTCAGCTCACTGCAACCTTCACTCTCCGGGTTCAAGTGATTCTCCTGCCTCAGCCTACTGAGTAGCTGGGATTACAGGCGCCTGCCAACACGCCTGGCTAATTTTTGCATTTTTAGTAGAGACAGGGTTTCACCATCTTGGCCAGGCTGGTCTTGAATTCGTGACCTCGTGATCCACCCCCTCTCAGCCTTCCAAACTGCTAGAATTACAGGTGTGAGCCACCGTGCCTGGCCCGATGGTTAGTTTTATGTGTTAATTTGACTAGGCTATGGTACCCAGCTATTCAACCAAACACTAATCTAGGTGTTGCTGTGCAGGTAATTTGTAGATGTGGTTAATATTTACAATCAGTTGACTTTATCTAATGCAGATTATCCTCAATTATGTGGGTGGGCCTCATACAATCGACTGAAAAGTCTGACAAGCAAAAGTCTGAGGTTTCTCTGAGAAATAACAAATTCTGCCTCAAGATTGCAGCACCAGGTCCTGCCCCAAAATTTCCGGCCTGCTCTACAGATTTCATACTTCTCAGCTGCCCATATCACATAGGCCAATTCCTTGAAATAAATCCTATGTATGTATGTATGTATGTACGTATCTATCTATCTATCTATCTATCTATCTATCTATCTATCTATCTATCTATCTATCTATATCATCCATCACTGACTATTTCTCTGGAAAATTTTGATTACTATTACTACTCCCATATTTATGTATGAGAAAACATAAGCATAGAAAGCTTAAGTAACTCATTCAAAGGTCACTCTGCTAGGAAGTGACAAAGCTAGGATTCACACCTAGGCAGTCTGGTTCTAAAGCTCAAACTCTTAACTATCACACCATACTACATCTCTATAATATTGTACTATAGGCAATTAATACCACATTTAACTAATGGAATTACAAACTATAAAACAATATAACTAGAAATATTATTAGAAAATAATGGTCAGTTTATTAAAATTCTAAAATTTCAGTTTTTACAGCATTGGTATGGCTTGAAACCACTAGGTTAATCTAGAATTAGAGCTCAAGTATCAATTTAGATTACAGCTGTCTTCAAAATGGATCAATATTAAAACAACCGAGAAACTTTCTGCAAAATATTTTTCAAAGCATTGAAAAATACATGGCTCCCTAGAGGCTTTGGCTAGGGCTCATGATTGATGCTCTTGGGAACATGTTCATTTGAGCTGTGTAAATGTTTGGGCTCTGTCAGCTGTATTAACACTGGTATAGCTCATGCTTCGGACCTAGGCTCATCTGAAAGGCAGAAGGCCATGTAAGTTTCCTTGTTGGGAGTTTCTTTTTCCCCTCATATATCTTAGAATGTAAAAGGGAAGTCCCTTTCAAACATCTATACTCCTTGCCTTATTGTAACCTAGCAACATTTTTTAAAAAGTCTGATTACTCCTGAGAATAAAGCTAAGTAGACTAGGTTTAATGTAGTGTTTCTTTCCCATTGCCAACCTAACAGCCATAAACATGTCCATCAATAATCTATTAATTTAAGCAAACATGTAGAAGCTTTTTCTTTTTTTTTGAGACAGGGTCTTGCTCTGTTATCTAGGCTGGAGTGCAGTGGCGCGACCACGGCTTGCGGCGACCTTGACCTCCTGGGCTCAAGGAATTCTCCCAACTTAGTTTCCCAAGATGCCACTATGCCTGGCTAATTATTTTTTATTTTTTAATTTTTTTGAGACGAACTCTCACTCTGTCGCCAGGTTGGAGTGCAGTGGCGCGATTTCGGCTCACCGCAACCTCCAACTTTCTGGTTCAAGCGATTCTCCTGCCTCAGCCTCCTGAGTAGCTGGGATTACAGGCACGCACCACCACGCCCAGCTAATTTTTTATATTTTTAGTAGAGTTGGGTTTTCACCATGTTGGCCAGGATGGTCTTGATCTCCTCACTTTGTGATCCGCTTGCCTCAGCCTCCCAAAGTACTGGGATTACAGGCACAAGCACCGTGCCCGGCTGCCTGGCTAATTTTTTTGCATTTTTTTGTAGAGATGGGGTTTCACCATGTTGCCCAGGGTGATCTCAAACTCCGGGGCTCAGAAGGTTGGTTTTTAAAAATCTTTACCGGCTAGGTGTGGTGGCTCATGCCTGTAATTGCAGCACTTTGGGAGCCCAAGGTGGGAGGACTGCTTGAGCCCAGCAGTTCAAGACCAGCCTGGCAATCAAACAAAAAAGTACAGAGACAGGGCCAGGCGTGGCGGCTCACGCCTGTAATCTCAGAGCTTTGGGAGGCTGAGGCAGGTGGATCACTTGAGCTCAGGAGTTCAAGACCAGCCTGGCAATATGGCGAAACCCTGCCTCTATGGAAAGTACAAAAAATTAGCCAGGTGTGGTGGTGCACACCTGTAGTCCCATAGCCACAGTCCCAGCTACTTGGGGGGAGCTGGCTGAGGTGGGAAGATCACTGGAGCCTGGGAGATCGAGGTTACAGTGAGCCAAGATCATATCACTGTCCTCCAGAACAAGGCAAGCAAAAAAAAAAAAAAAAGGACAGAAACAGTAGTATGTTGAGTCCCCATGATGCATACATCACTTAACTTCAATAATTATCAACACAAAGACAAATTTCTTTAACCTACTGTTTACCAACTCCTTTCCTACCTCCTCCATAGATTACTTTGAAAGCAAATCTTGCAAATATCATTTCATTGGTAAACACCTCTGATATGAATCTCTAAAAGATAAGAAGTAAAATTAGCAATTCCTTAATATCAAATATTGAGTGTTCAGATTTCCATAATTAACTTTTCTTTTTCTTTTCTTTCTTTTTTTTTTTTTTGAGACAGGGTCTCTCTCTGTTACCTAAGCTAGAGTGCAGTGGTGTGATCATGGCTCACTGCAGCCTCAACCTCCTGGGCTCAAGTGAACCTCCCACCTCAGCCTCCTGAAAAGTTGGAACTTTTCAGGTGCTACCATTCCTAATTTTTTTATTTTTTGTAGAGATGGGGTCTCAATGTGTTGTCCAGGCTGGTCTTGAACTCCTAACCTCAACTGATCCTCCTGCCTCAGCCTCCCAAAGTCCTGGGATTATAGGCATGAACCACTGTGCCTGGTTCTTTATTTTTATTTTTCTTTAATATAGGATGTTTGTTCAAATCAAGATGCAAACAAGGTGCAGACATTTAATTTGGTTATTATGTCTCTTAAACTACAAGTTCTCTTCTTCCCCAACATCCTAATATTGAAAAATAATAGTGAGTTCTAGAGACTTGATAAGATTTGGGTTTTTTGCGGGAATTACTTCACAGGCTGTGTCGCATACTTTCTATTGCATCACATCGGGAGACATACAATGCCTGATTGTCTTTCTTTTCATGCTGTTAGAAATGATCAGTGGGTTTTGGTGTTTTTGACCTGATCTCTCTCTTACAAAGTTCCTTGTCAGCTTTTCACCTAATGGTTTTAACAGTCATTGATGATGTTGCCTTGACTTATTATTTCATTAGGGGTGACTTAATTTTTTATTTAAAGTTTTGACTGCCTTTCTTTGATTCTTAACACTCTTATCTGTAAAATAAAGAAAAAAACCACGTAAAGTGGTTAGGTCAGTGCCTGGAACCTGGTGGGCTCTTAACAAAAACAGTAACAGAAACAACCGCCACAAAAATTGCTTAGAAACTCATGGGAAAAACAACTACTTTATAGATGAAGTTTTCCTAAATATCATCTTTGTGATACTCCTTCATTCACATTTTCCTAAGATACAAAAAGAAAATACATACATTGTGAAGTTATTCTACTTACCAAATATTCAAATGCCCAAGAACTATATAGGCTTTTAAAACAGTCTATTTTATTAGTTATAGGTCTTCAACTGATTAGGATATGGATAAATTGTGGGGAGGAATAAGCAGGTGTAAAGAGAAGCAATATATAATGTTAGATTTGGTAGTGTACCACAGTTAAAACACATACACGTGCGCACACACACACACAAACACACACACACCCCTACCTGCTTTACTAGTGATTCCAGGGGGTCATAAAGGTAAAACATCCCTATTTTGTTCCTTCCTACAGTCTGTTTTTTGACACAAAGCAATCAGAGATGGTGGACCTGATAGATAACTCTGTGTGTGTGTGTGTGTGTGTGTGTGTGTGTGTGTGTGTGTGTAAGAAAATGGACAATCAGGCAGCTGCTTGCCTTGTGGCCCTATCACCTCATACACACACACACACACACACACACACACACACACAAAGCCCTTAAGTGCTTTAACACTGAGCAGGCCCTGCATAAAGCACCAAACATTTTCAAGGAGTTCTCGTTTAGTTTTACAACCAGTGCATTTACCCACCCCTTGCCCCTCGGATCACAAAGCAAGCCTTGCCCTGAGAAGAAGAGATGCTTCATGCCAACTTTCTGTTCTATGGCTTAGACAGCTTCCCTACCTGACCTGTAGACTGTTTAGAACTATAAGAATAAAACTCTACCACAGCTGCTTCTCCATTACATATCACACTGGCTGTGACATCTCCACTTCCAGAAAAATCACTAGCCTTCTATAAATACCTGCTATTATGAGAACCCCCACCAGCATGTCATCCTATAAATGAGCCATGCTTTCTTTGCCTTCAACGTGCTTCAAGTGCCACTTAGGCAAGATTTAAAAATGTATCAAAATGGCCTCACAGGCTCCTAACAACCAACTACTTTGCAGGTGGTCCTTGCAAGAGCTAGACATGCCTAAATGTGCAGCAAGAGCTCTGAGAACCACAAGATCAGTAAGAAACTTAAAAATCCATGGTTTAAAAGAGTTCTGATTCTCCTACCTTCTAAACTGAGGACATGGGAATTGACTGAAATTGTTCACTTAACAGTTTTCTTTCCCAGGATTAAGGCTGGGGAATCCCGGGCATGGGCTAGACTCCACCTTGGATTAAACAGAAAGTACTAAAGACCATTCTTCTGTTTGGACATGTGTGACAGACAGATACATACAAATTTCCCCTCTCCAAATAAGGAAATTCTATGTTCTTCATGGCTTAGCTCAAATATCACCTCTATATAAACTACTTGGTACCCCAATTGTTGAAATGAATCATATTAAGTGAAAAAGCCTTAACATTGATGGGTATGGAGCTTATATTCTAGTTTATATGAGTGAGATTTTACTCAAAATCAAGTAATAAAGGACTTGAGACATAATCATTTCATAGATGAGGAACAAGGTTCAGAGAAGTTATGTGATTTGCCCTAATCTTATTGCATGATTACAGTCATGGTAACATAAATTATTATAAAATGATCATAATTTCACATTCTGAAACAATGTTGGGCTTTAAAAACTAGGAAAAATAAATATACAGCATTTCTTTCAACTCAAGGTGCTTCCTTTTTTTTTTCAGACAAGGTCTCACTCTGTCACCCAGACTGGAGAGCAGTGGTGCGATCTCAGCTCACCGCAACCTCTGCCTCCCAGGCTCAAGCAATTCTCCTGCCTCAGTCTCCCAAGCAGCTGGGATTATACGCCCCTACCACCACACCCGGCTAGTTTTTGTATTTTTAGTGGAGACAGGGTTTCGCCATGTTGGTCAGGTTGGTCTCGAACTCTTGGCCTTAAGTGATTTGCCTGCCTCGGCCTCCCAAAGTGCTGGGATTACAGGCTTGAGCCAACGTGCCCAGCCAATATACTTCTTCTTCTTCTTCTTCTTTTTTTTTTTTTTTTTTAAGACGGAGTCTTGCTCTGTCACCCAGGCTGGAGTGCAGTGGCGTGATCTTGGCTCACTGCAACTTCTGCCTCCTGGGTTCAAGCCATTCTCCTGCCTCAGCCTCCCAGGTAGCTGAGACTACAGGGATGCGCCACCACCCCTGACTAATTTTTTTGCATTTTTAGTGGAGATGGGGTTTCACCATGCAGGCCAGACTGGTCTTGAACTCCTGACCTCAAGTGATCCACTCGCCTCGGCCTCCCAAAGTGCTGGGATTACAGACATGAGCCACCGTGCCCAGCCTATACTTCTTAAATATAGCTAATTATTTATTTTGATCAAAAAAGAAAAATAATTTTTAATCATTAACAGTTTTGGGCACTTACCACATACTAGGTACTAATTTCTTTTACATACTTTATATCATTTAACCCTCACCACAACATTATGTGTTTAATACTATTATTATCCCCATTTTTGTTGGTAAAGAAACTGAGACAAGAGCTAGGATTTAGGATTTGGACCTAGGAAGTTCGGCTTGAAAGTCTAACCTCCTAACAACCACATTTTAGTTCCATTATAAATTTCCAAAACATCAATCTTATTTTCCTAGATCCTCTTGAAAAAATTTAGATCAAGGTTCATTCATTCATTCAATTAAAAATTATTTAACATTTACTATATGTTAGGTTCCAAGGATACATCTGTTGAAAAGACCTAATGATCCTTGACCTTATGAGATTTATCTTCTAGTTGTGGAGAAAAATAATTATTGAATTCTAATTGTGTTAAGTACTATAAAGAAGTAGTATAAAATGATAGGGTAGTATATAATAGGGGGGAACCTGACCTGATTCAGGGACGGAGGTGGTAAGGGATGAGTTTTTGAGGAAATAACATTTTGTCCAGAATTCTATAGAATAAGTAGGAATTAATTAGGTGAAAGGATGGAGAATGGCAGAGTAGTGGTAAAGAAGACTCCAGGCAAGAAAGAGAGAGAGAGACAGAAAGAGAGAGAGAGAGACAGACAGATAGAAAGAGACAGAGACAGATATGCAGAAGTGCTGAGTCATAGAGGATCATGGAATGTTCAAAGAACAGAAAGAAGACCAGCGACAGGAAAGCCAACAGGAAGCGGTAAAGTGACAAGTGATGGAGCTGTAGAGTCAGGCAGGAGCCACTGATCTGGGGTTTATCCTTGGCTTCTCCTTCTGATTCATATACAAAAGGTCACTAAATCCTGTGGATTCTGCCTCCTAAATATTTCTCCATTCTAGTTCCTCCCCTTTAACTCCCCTAATACCACCTCAATTTGAGATCATAATAATCTCTTGCCTGAGTTAACTAATCTTCCTGCCTTTAAGTCTTATTTCCTCTACTCATCTTCCATAAACACAAGCAGAAGGTCTTTCCAATGGGGAAATAATATTATGTCATTCCTATAAAACTGTGAACTCAGCTCTGCACCAAGCAGACCTAACAGACATCTACAGAACTCTCCACCCCAAATCAACAGAATATACATTCTTCTTAGCACATCACACTTATTCCAAAATTGACCACATAATTGGAAGTAAAGCACTCCTCAGCAAATGTAAAAGAACAGAAATCACAACAAACTGTCTCTCAGACCGCAGTGCAATCAAATTAGAACTCAGGATTAAGAAACTCACTCAAAACCGCTCAACCACATGGAAACTGAACAACCTGCTCCTGAATGACTACTGGGTATATAACGAAATGAAGGCAGAAATAAAGATGTTCTTTGAAACCAATGAGAACAAAGACACAACATACCAGAATCTCTGGGACACATTTAAAGCAATGTGTAGAGGGAAATTTACAGCACTAAATGCCCACAAGAGAAAGCAGGGAAGATCTAAAATCGACACCCTAACATCACAATTAAAAAAACTAGAGAAGCAAGAGCAAACACATTCAAAAGCTAGCAGAAGGCAAGAAATGACTAAGATCAAAGCAGAACTGAAGGAGATAGAGACATAAAAAACCTTTCAAAAAATCCACGAATTCAGCAGCTGGTTTTTTATAAAGATCAACAAAATGGATAGACTGCTGGCAAGACTAATAAGAAACGAGAGAAGAATCAAATAGACACAATAAAAAATGATAAAAGGGATATTGCCACCAATCCCACAGAAATACAAACTACCATCAGAGAATATTATAAACACCTCTACGAAAATAAACTAGAAAACCTAGAAGAAATGGATAAATTCCTGGACACATACACCCTCCCAAGACTAAACCAGGAAGAAGTTGAATCTCTGAATAGACCAATAACAAGCTCTGAAATTGAGGCAATAATTAATAGCCTATCAACCAAAAAAAGTCTAGGACCAGATGGAATCACAACCAAATTCTACCAGAGGCACAAAGAGGAGCTGGTACCATTCCTTCTGAAACTATTCCAATCAATAGAAAAAGAGGGAATCCTCCCTAACTCATTTTATGAGGCCAGCATCATCCTGATACCAAAGCCTGGCAGAGACACACAAAAAAAGAGAATTTTAAACCAATATCCCTGATGAATATCAATGCGAAAATCCTCAACAAAATACTAGCAAGCTGATCCAGCAGCATATCAAAAAGCTTATCTACCATGATCAAGTCGGCTTCATCCCTGGGATGCAAGGCTGGTTCAACATACGCAAATCAATAAACGTGATCCATCACATAAACAGAACCAACAACAAAACCCACATGATTATCTCAATGGATGCAGAAAAGGCCTTCAATAAAATTCAACAGCCCTTCATGCTAAAAACTCTCAATAAACTAGGTATTGATGGAACATATCTCAAAATAATAAGAGCTATTTGTGACAAACCCACAGCCAATATCATACTGAATGGGCAAAAACTGGAAGCATTCCCTTTGAAAACCGGCATAAGACAGGGATGCCCTCTGTCACCACTCCTATTCAACACAGTATTGGAAGTTCTGGCCAGGGAAATCAGGCAAGAGAAAGAAATGAAGGGTATTCAATCAGGAAAAGAGGAAATCAAATGTCCCTGTTTGCAGATGACATGGGTGTATATTTAGAAAACTCCATTGTCGCAGCCCAAAATCTCCTTAAGCTGATAAGCAACGTCAGCAAAGTCTCAGGATACAAAATCAATGTGCAAAAAATCACAAGCATTCCTATACACCAATAACAGACAGAGAGCCAAATCATAAGTCAACTCCCATTCACAATTGCTTCAAAGAGAATAAAATACCTAGGAATCCAATTTACAAGGGATGTGAAGGACTTCTTCAAGGAGAACTACAAACCACTGCTCAACAAAATAAAAGAGAACACAAACAAATGGAAGAACATTCCATGCTCATGGATAGGAAGAATCAATATCACGAAAATGGGCATACTGCCCAAAGTAATTTATAGATTCAATGCCATCCACATCAAACTATGACTTTCTTCACAGAATTGGAAAAACCTACTTTAAAGTTCATATGGAACCAAAAAAGAGCCCGCATTGCCAAGACAATCCTAAGCAAAAAGAGCAAAGCTGGGACATCATGCTACCTGACTTCAAATTATACTACAAGGATACAGTAACCAAAACAATATGGTACTGGTACCAAAACAGAGATATAGACCAATGGAATGGAACAGAGCCCTCAGAAATAGTACCACATATCTACAACCATCTGATCTTTGACAAACCTGACAAAAACAAGAAATGGGAAAGGATTTCCTATTTAATAAATGGTGCTGGGAAAACTGGCTAGCCATACGTAGAAAGCCAAAACTGGATCCCTTCCTTACACCTTATATAAAAATTAATTCAAGATGGATTAAAGACTTAAATGTTAGACCTAAAACCATAAAAACCCTAGAAGAAAACCTAGGCAATACCATTCAGGACATAGGCACGGGCAAGGACTTCATGACTAAAATACCAAAGCAATGGCAACAAAAGCCAAAACAGACTAATGGGATCTAATTAAACTGAAGAGCTTCTGCACAGCAAAAGAAACTACCATCAGAGTGAACAGGCACCCTACAGAATGGGAGACAATTTTTGCAATCTACTCATCTGACAAAGGGCTAATATCCAGATTCTACAAAGAACTTAAACAAACTTTCAAGAAAAAAAAAAACCCCATCAAAAAGTGGGCAAAGGATATGAACAGACACTTCTCAAAAGAAGACATTTAGGCAGCCAACAGACACATGAAAAAATACTCATCATCACTGGTCATCAGAGAAATGCAAATCAAAACCACAATGAGATACCATCTCATACCAGTTAGAACGGCGATCATTAAAAAGTCAGGAAACAACAGATGTTGGAGAGGATGTGGAGAAATAAGAACGCTTTACACTGTTAGTGGGAGTTCAACCATTGTGGAAGATAGTGTGGCAATTCCTCAAGGATCTATAACTAGAAATACCATTTGACCCAGAGATTCCACTACTGAGTATATACCCAAAGGATTATAAATCATGCTACTATAAAGACATATGCACACGTTTATTTACTGTGGTACTATTCACAATAGCAAAGACTCGGAACCAACCGAAATATCCATCAATGGATAAGAAAATGTGGCACATATACACCATGGAATAGTATGCAGCCATAAAAAAGGATGAGTTAGTGTCCTTTGCAGGGACATGGATGCAGCTAGAAACCATCATTCTGAGCAAACTATCACAAGAACAGAAAACCAAACACTGCATGTTCTCACTCATAGGTGGGAACTGAACAATGAGAACACTTGGACACGGGGCAGGCAGGGAACATTACACCCCGGGGCCTGTCGTGGGGGTGGGGGGCAGGGGAAGGGATAGCATTAGCAGAAATACCTAATGTAAATGACGAGTTAATGAGTGCAGCAAACCAACATGACACAGATATACCTATGTAACAAACTTGCACATTGTGCACATGTACCCTAGAACTTAAATTAAAAAAACAGAACAAAACTGTGAACTATGTATTTTATATTTCTGCTTCCTAACAGTCTGGCATAGAATAAACATTTATAAAAGTGTTTGCTGAACTGAATTGCTTGATGGTTCTCCACTGATTACAAGATAAAGTTCAAACTTCTTACGATATGATTTCTTTCTATCTCTTTAGACTTGCTTCCTGTCACTCTCCCATATTCCAAACACACCAAACTGTTTGCAGATTCTTGACTATGCCGTTTTCTCCATTTTCTTATCCTTTATGCCTTTGCATGTGAAGTTCCCTATACCAGGCATGACCTTCTCATTTCCTTCTCATGCTAATTCTTGACTCAAATGAGTGCCTACTCTGGGAAGTCTTCCCTCATCTCTTTGGACAGCTAGTTAAGTGCTTCTTCCTGAGCGCTCATTTTTCATCAATCATATCTCCATTATAGTACTTGACATCAATGTAATTGTCTTCACATTTATCTTTTCCCTTTAGATTGTGAGCTCCTTGAATAAAGGAGTTATGTATATCTTTTTCATCTCTATATTTTCAACTCAGGCACATGGTAAAGGCTTAGTAACTGACTGTGTATGGATGAATGAATAAACGAACACTAAACTGAATCTTTTACATATTTATATCTACAATTCACATAGGATTAAGCATGTTTATAAAATTCCTGATTTTGTGATTAAAATAAGCCAGTAATTAAATAATTTTACTGAGCTGGTGAGCAAAGTAACAATAATTTGTATATTTGGTATAATATTGAAACACCAAGATTATTTTCCATAATGTATGTATATAGATTTTTTAATTAATTAATTATTTATTTATGTGGCTGGAGAACGGGGTCTTGCTTTGTAGCCTAGGTTGGAATGTACTGGCATGATTACGGCTCACTGCAACTTTGACCTCCAGGGTCAAGTGATCCTCTCACCTCAGCCTCCCAAGTAGCTGAGACCACAGGCATGTGGCACCATACCTGGCTAATTATTATTTTTTTAATGTTTGTAGAGCTGAGTCTTGCTATATTGCCTAGGCTGTTCTCAAACTCCTGGTCTCAAGTGATCTTCCTGCCTTGGCCTCCCAAAGTGCTGAGACTGGAGGTGTGAGCTGAGCCACCAGCCTGGCTCATAATTGATATTTATGCCTGTTATGCTTCTGCCAGTTTTTATAACCTATTTTCAAAAATATAAAATATAAGCAGTTTTTATCAGCCAACAATTACTAGATATACTTACTATATGACAGATAGTATTCTAAGTGCTTCCCATGTATTAACTAATTAATTAAATGCTCAAAGCAACCCTACAAAGTAGATTGTTATCTCCCTTTTTCAGATAAGAAAACTAGGATAAGAGAGATAGAAGAACTTGTCTAAGATCACACAACCTGTAAAATGTAAAGTTGGGATCTGAACACAGGTAGTCTGGCTCCAGAGCCTGTATTCTTAAGGACTACAATGTATTAAATATGACTCTGCAGTTTAAATTTGCATACAAAACTTTGTAAAGGTAATGAGTAAGTATAATTCTACAAAGACAGAGTCCTGCACTAATAACAAGTCAGTAAACTCTGACATTTGCCTGTTTTCCTGGGCATATGTTCACGGTAACTGAAACTGACAAGTGCTGTGATGCTCTCATAGTTGGAATGAAGGTGGGCTCATGAACTCATCTGTACAAGAAAATGCATCAGGACATGAGTGAATCAATCTGCTTAGAGTTCTAAAGGAAAGCACTTCTCAGTACAGCCCTTTGACACCATTCAAAGCCTTTTGTTTTTCTAAGTGCAAGAAAGGCTCTAGTAAAGCTTGGGCAATTAAAACCACTTTGCTCACTGCTCTTTTGATTCACCAGGCCCCTAGGCAGGTGTTAATGCATGAAAATGAATATCATTTCAGCCAAGAGCAGGGAAAAGAAGAGATGAGGTTTATGAAAAGAATATTTTTTCTTATAGTCAGTTAAAAAAGATATGCAAATATATAAACTAAGTAACTCCTTTGACTGACAATGCTTCCTCTTGAATAAATTTGGTTTTGATGAAACTGCATAGTATAAATGAGACCTTCTCACTTAATTCCTGTCTCCTGGAAGGCCATAGCAGTATACCAGCAGAAAGTAAAGCAGCCACTCTTTCTCTCCTTTTTGTCATTTAGCAAAACAGTAACCAGGAGAATTAGAACAATGAGAGTGACATCTATAAAATAATTTTCTTTCCAGAGAGCCTTTCTCAAAAGCTGGGTAACAACTGCCTAAACAAGAGCACTGGAATGGCTCTATATACTATTGATACAAAGAGATTAGGAATCAGAATGCTTGAGTTGTAATTCTAGTACCCCTCAATTCCTCTTTGCCTCAGTTTCCTAATTATACAAATAGATATAATACTGCTTATCTGCCTATCAGACTCATGTGAAAGTAATTTGTAAAGAACACAGTTCCCAAAGATATCATTCAACAGCAATCCCAACTGGCCCCTAGTAAGTTCACAAGAAGCAGATGGTGCCCAAACACTGGGTGAGGGTGTAAGAGATTGCAAAGTGAGGAGCAGTATTGTTATTTGGGAATAGAAACGATGCTGCCCCATTACCCTGAGAACTACTTGGTTTGTTTGTATTACAGAGGTCACCCTTAGCTTCTCAGAGCAGCTGAGTAAGTTAGAGGGCCCTTCTTGCAGCCATCTGCTCCCCTCCCAGACTCCTCTGGCAAATCAAGTGGTTTTCCTTGTGTTAACCTCCGAAGAACAGCCATTGGCCCCTCTCAGCACCAGCTTCAGCAGCCAGTGGTCTCTGTTCTCCATCTGTACCAGAAACCACAGTTCAAGAACAACGAGGCTTCCAAAGCACAGGCATTCACTTACAGCGATAACCTTGCATTTACCTAGTTTTTTAGTGTTCTTTCACTTATGCCTCTCCAAGGAAATTAGATGTATATTTTAAAAGACTGAGATCTTATTTTTGTTATTTTGGAAAAATTTCGTGTACAAAAAAAGGTAAAACAAGAGGAATCTGTCTGGAAAATTCATTTAAAAACCTAACATGCGTAAAACATAATTACTTTAAAAATAGTTATTCAGGCCAGGCGCGGTGGCTCATGCCTGTAATCCCAGCACTTTGGGAGGCTGAGGCGGGTGGATCACGAGGTCAGGCGATCGAGACCATCCTGGCTAACACGGTGAAATCCTGTCTCTTCTAAAGAAAATACAAAAAAATTAGCCGGGCGTGGTGGTGGGCGCCTGTAGTCCCAGCTATTTGGGAGGCTGAGGCAGGAGAATGGCGTGAACCCGGGAGGTGGAACTTGCAGTGAGCCGAGATCGCGCCACTGCACTCCAGCCTGGGCGACAGAGTGAGACTCCTTCTCAAAAAAAAAAAAAAAAATAGTGATTTAATTTTCCCCCAACAACTCGGTGGCACATAAGATTTACAGAACAAGCTACCTCATATAATGGTGGATAACCAATCAATTCAGAACTGCAGATCAGATGCCTCCTTTTCTTTCTTTTCTTTTACTTTTTTTTTTTTTTTTTTGAGACAGGGTCTTGCTATGTCGCTTATGCTGGAGTGCAGTAGCACAATCACAGCTTACTGCAGCCTTGATCTCCCTGGCTTGGCTTAAGTGATCCTCCCATCTCAGCCTCCCAAGTGGCTGGGACTACAGGCATGCATCACCCCATGCCCAGCTAATTTTTTACTTTTCGTAGAGATGGGATCTCACTATATTGCCCAGGCTGGCCTTGAACTCCTGAACTCAAGGGATCCTCCTGCCTCAGCCTCCCAAAGGGTTGGGATTAATTACAGGTGCGAGCCACTGTGCCAAGTCCAAATGCTTCCTTTTCAGCTCACAGATTTGAACACAGATTGGGAAAAATAAATCACCCTCCTCCAGCATTTCTTTGGAGAAATAATGCGCACATATATAAGGTACATATGTTGCCAAAATGGTGGTTAGAGGCTAATGTCTACCACCTGACTTACTGATTCAAACAGAGAAAAGGGCAACATATAATTGTACACTGATTTCAGAAATTACTCTGTTCCATTACATCAATGTTGGGGGGACAGTCGGGGAGGAGGCAGAATAAAAAGTAAACAATAAACTGATTTCAAAAGGAAAAGGACATAGGCAGCTATTTTTGACCAACCACAGTACCGCATGATCAACCGTTTATTTTTGAGAGCCTTCAAAATAGTTTTCAGATTTATTTTAAAGTATTAAAAAATTACTCATACCCTTTTCCAGAAAGAAAGAGATTTCCTGGCTACTTCTCTTGAGACTGAGAAGCCTTCTTCTGTGAGTTATATTCTGTGCACTGAATCAAGTCATCAAAATATACTGAAATTATATTTAAATGTGTTTTATATATAATATATATTACATATAATGCTCTTATAATAGTGTCTGGCATACCGTAAGCATTCAAAAAATATTATTATGTTAATGTTCTGCCTATAATTCCAGCTAGCTCCTTTATTCAAATACTTAAAAAACTCCTCATTTCAAGCAGAGTCAAACCTCAAATAATCTAAAGAAAAATGCCTATGCATAAATATCATATAAACTATAATCAAATTCTCACAGTAATCAAAAGACTAATTTTCAAGTGATCTTAATCCTCATCTTTTAAAAACTCCATGATATTTTATTTCCAACATGGCCTTTTTAATATGGAGATGAATGCATATTCCCCATTACGTTCTTTATTTAAAGATTTCATATGCTAGTAAGAATGCCATTCCAAACATTTACAGCATTTTGGTCAAGGCCCTCTAGCTCTAGTCTTTTGTTCCATCTTGCAACTTGACCTGTATGAAGCAGCAAGAATGTCAAAACAATTTCAATTAGGACAATGCTTATCATTTTGTTTAGGAACTGGAGCAAAACCATTTTTCCACATTCTACAGTAACCTGATTCCATATAAACACCAATCAGGCAGAAGACATTCTCATTAAGTCTTTACTCAGGGTTGTATATACATTCACATCACCCATGGGATCTAAGGTACAGTTATTCATAGGAAACACCTCTAGCGTCAGCAACTCTTGTGAATCAAAATTATATTGCTGTACAACCCCAATAATTGGCCGGCATCTCCTTGTGTTCTTATATGGCTTTTAACTACTTTGCTGCTCTAACCCAATGGCAGGGAACAAAATTGCTAAAAGAATGTTATTTCTGGGCGCTGTGGCTCATGCCTGTAATCACAGCACTTTGGGAGACTGAGGCAGGCAGATCCCAAGGTCAGGAGATCGAGACAAGCCCGCCCAACATGGTGAAACCTCGTCTCTACCAAAAATACAAAAAATTTGCTGGGCATGGTGGCATGCGCCTGTAGTCCCAGCTACTCAGGAGGCTGAGGCAGAACAATCACTTGAACCTGGGAGGCGGAGGTTGTAGTGAGCCAAGATCCAGCCTGGGCAACAGAGCTAGACTTCGTCTGAAAAAAAAAAAAAGAATGTTATTCCTCACATATACTATTTCTTTAGAAAGATTCCCTGAACATCTTTTTGAATACCTAAACTGTCAATTATGTATTTATGAATTCTCACACTCTATGTACTATAATTTATTTTTCCTTTTTTTTTTTTTAGATAAGGTCTCGCTTTGTTACACAGGCTAGAGTGCAGTGGCATGAAGACAGCTCACTGCACTCTCAATCTCCCAGGCTCAAGCGATCCTCCTGTCTCAGCCTCCCAACAAGTTGGGACCACAGATGTGCACCACCACACGCGGCTAATTTTTAATTTTTTTTTTTTTTTTTGCAGAGATGGGGTATCACTATGTTGCCCAGGCTGGTCTTGAACTTCTGGGCTCAAACAATCCTCCCACCTTGGCCTCCCAAAGTGCTGGGATTATAGATGTGAGCCACCACACCTGCCCTTGTATTTAAACGTTTAAATTTGTTTATATAACAGCCATGATCTGAGCTGAAGCTCAATTTACCCTGGTCTGTTCTCAGAATTAAAGCAGACTATAGCTCAGAAAGTATACAGACATCAAGAAAAAGAAAAGTTACCTTCTGTGAGTTGTGAGAATCAAACTCACTTGGGGAGTCTGTAGGAGAAACAAAAAATCTAGAGGAAGCCTTCTCCCATCTAATCCAGGTCTAGATTCAAGAGTTCATCTATAGTTCATGAAGAGGCTTCCAAGACTAAGAATGTTGGTGAAGAAGAGAGCTCTGGGATGTTTTTGCAAAAATGAATACGCAGAGTCCTGGAGGGTGAATGGAAATACTCTTACCTGCGAGGTAGCTGAAAGATAAAAATCTAAAGAATTCATGTAGATCAACAGCCAACTAAGTTTCTTTGGCTCAAAAGTCTTGGACCACACAGTAGAATCCTATTCCTTGTGCCAAAATATTATGCCAGGTAAAGTAGTTGATCTTTTCTCATGCAAAATTGATAAGAAAAAGAAAAATAACCAAGCAAGTCTCTATGGAAATAGTGCTAAAATTTAATAATCATTTGCGAGAATGAATGCTGAAAGGGATAAATCTCTGATCAGCAAGATGAGGACTCACATTTTTTTTACGGTGGCCACAGTGAGCTCTTTATCTTAATTTCTGTACCCTAATGGAGAAAAACATTGACTTTAAGCTCAGGATGAATGTAATATTCCAACAGCAATCCCAATACATCGATTTGGTGACTGACTGACTGATTTACTCATTCATCAAACATGTAAGCCCTTACAGTACACTAGGTACTAAGCTGGGTATACAGGATACTAAGATGAGAAGGAATGTTGTCTGGTGGGAGAGACAGACAAGTAAACATTTATAATTGGGGAAGTAAATGTTATAGCAAAACTCAGCAAGTGGTAGAACAAAGTAGGAACACTTGTCCAGTCTAGGGGGCTCAGGAAAATCTTCCAGGCAGTAGCAACATTTGAGTTAAACCCTGAAATGTGAGTAGGAAGGAGGCAGATAGTTGTTAAGATCTGCATTATTTGACATGCAATATGAGAATGACTACAGAGTACGTTAAAAACACAAAGGTGAACCAACCAATCCAGACTGAAGAGGGGGCCAGGAAAGGTTCTCCAGAAGTGGGTAAAGGAGACAGACTGTTATACGCAGAAACAAAACAGCAGTGGGAAGGCCTGGCAACAAGAAGCATAGTACAGTATGTGATGCGACGGAATATAGTGAGTGTATTAGTGTCCTGTTGCTGCTATAACAAATGACCACAAAGTTGGTGGATTAAAATAACACAAATATATTATTTTACAGTTCTGGAAATCAGAAGTCCAAAATGGGTCTCAATGGGCTAAAATCAAAGTGTTGGCAGGGCTGCATTCCTTCTGGAGGCTCTAGGGGAAAATCTGTTTCCTTGCCTTTCCAGCTTCTGGAGGTTGCCTGTATTCCTTGGCTCATAGCCCCTTCCTCCACGTTCAATGCTAGCAATGGCTGTATCTTACACTGTATCAATCCAACATTGAATCTCTTTCACTGATTTCCTCTTTCACTTATAAGGAAGTATGTGGTTGCATTGGGCCTGCCCAGATAATCCAGGAAAATATCTCTGTATCAAAGTCAGCTAATTAGTAAATTTATTCTCTCTGCAACCTTAACTCCCTCTTGCTATGTAATATTAACATATTCATAGGTTATGATGGCTTGTATGCTGACATCTTTGGAGAACTAGTATTCTGCCTAACATAATGATTGAAATTGCACATGCTGGAGTCATACTGCCTGGGTTCATATTATAGGATTTTTTTTAAAGCTGATTTATTAAGGTATAATTGACATACCATAATTGCACATATTTAAAGAGTACAATTTGTTAAGTTTTGACACATGTATGCACTCACAAAACTATCTTCGCAAACAAGACAGTGAACCTATCTATCACCCCCAAGGCTATCTTCATACCCCTGGCTCCCTGATCCCCATTCCAGACAACAACTGATCTGTTACTAAACATTAATTTTCATTTCTCAGAATTTTACATAAATGAAGTCACACAGTATGTAGTTATGTTTCTTTTACCCAGCATAGTTATTTTGAGATTCATCAAGTTCTGGCATTTTTATAATTAGTTTTGTGATCTTCGGCAAGTTACATAACTTCTCTGTGCCTGAAGTACAGATAAGTATACTTATCTGTAAAATGGAATAATAATAGTAACTACTTTATTTCATTGTCGTGAGAAATCAATGAGTTTATTTATGTATGTAGGTAAAGGGAAACTGTTTTATATGAGATTTTGACTTTTGATTCAATTTTTAACTATGTTCCCCTGAAAATCTGATAAAGATAAAATGTCGGCTATGTTCCTGAACAACATTATGATTACAAAGGACTCCTGATTGGTAAGAACTGGAAGAATTATAAATACCTAGCTGGAAGTCAAATCTGCGGGCTTCCCTAAGTGTAGTGACTCTTGTGATTTAGCATGACCCTTAAGGGGACTCTGACTACTATGCCTATGGAATTGCTACAAGAGATACTAGTTCCTGTGGAATGTGAAGATTTATACACAGGGCAACTCCTAAATCTATCCAGTGTGGATCTCATTGCTTTGTACCAGAGCATCACCCAGGGAAACAAAGGCAAAGAGTAGCTCATGGACAACTGTGTAGACAGTTCTACAAATTGCTACAAGGTCTCACTGAAGATGAATGTCTTGCTAGCAAGCTTTGGCTCCTGTCCTATGTACTTCTGAGTAGACTGATCTCAAGTGTGGCCTATTATAGGCTTGTAAGTCTGAATGTTTAATTCTAAGTAGATAACCCTCGTAGATGTGGAAAAGTGTAAAGCTCTTAAAAAGTGCTGCTACATGATAGGTGTTAAGTGTTAGCTATTTTCAATTACATATAAACCGTTTAGAGTAATGACGGGCACATTTCTAACACTTGTTGAAAAAATATTGCTATGATTAGTAGTATCAACACCACCTCTATCACCAGCACTGTAATGTGGTCTATATATGGAATTATAAATGGTCCTATATGGCTGAAGGTTAGATTACAAAAAAGAGAATGGCAGAGATGATATTGAAGAAGTAGGGAGGGATGGGATTATAAAGGAAACTGGTAAAGAGTCTTCATTCTCAAGACAAGGAAGAGTCATTTACATTTTATTTATTTATTTTTTAGAGACAGGGTCTTGCTGTGCTGCCTAGGCTGGCCTCAAACTCCTGGGCTCAAGCAATCCTCCCACCTCAGCCTCCAAAGTAACTGGGACTGCAGGTACATGCCAATGCACCAGGCTAAAAGGTTATTTTAAATAAGGAAATGTCATGATCAGATCTACGTTTTAGAAAGATCATTCTTTTAGAAATGTGGAGGATGGATTAAAAGAGAGAAACTGGAACAGAAGCAGAAAGATTAGTTAGGAGGCTGCCATGATTATTTACAGGAGATAAAATGATGGTAAGAATTAAGATAGCTTAAAATATGTCATTGATTGCTTTTTGCTGGTAATACCAAAAGAATATCTCCAGAAATCTAGGCGCCAGACCTCCATTTCCAACCGCCTGCTGGACATCCCCTCAAGAAGTCACTTCAAACTCAATTTGTCCCAAACTGAACTCATCATTGTTCTCCTAAAAATTATGCTCCTCCTGATTTCCCAGAATCTGTTGAAGAAACCATCCTGATCACTTAGTGTTGAACTTTGCTTAGTCTAATGTTCTACAACTTGTACTTTTCCTTGCCTTCCACATACATAGTTTATAAGTTCTCCCAAAATGATTTTAGAAACTACCTGTTCATTCACTCAGCCAACCATTCAAGCAAACAATCAAATAACATCTTTTGAAGAATGTGCTAAATATGAGCAGTGACAATACATAATTAAACACAATCCTTAAGTATAGTGTGCAAGTCCAAAATCAAGAAAGTTCAGGGGATCATGTGATGTCAGCTCCATGGAAGAAATCAACCTAAATAACTATCCTTCAGCATGGAAGGTTGGGGAGAAGATCATTCATGGGGGAAAAAAGCAACACAAGCATTATAAGGAGAGTATACTAGTTTGTCTGGTACAAATTGGACTTGTGTCTATTGTCTCAATATAATTATAAAGAAGCTAGTGTGGTTATATTAATATAAAATAAAATAAACTAAGACAAGGAATGTTACTAGAGATAAAGAAGGACATTTTATAATGATAAAAAGGATCAATAGGAAGAAAATAATTATCATAAATACACACATTTAATAACAGAGCTTCAAAATACATGAAGCAAAAACTAATAGAATTGAAAGAAGATATGGGTAAATTTGCTATTTTAGTGAAGACTTCAATACTTCCTTTTCCAATAATTGATAGGAAAAAACAGATAGTTCCGCTTTTTCAGATGACAGCTGGTCAAGTCTTGCAGACAGCATGTTTGTACTCTGTATCTTTTCCTTTTGTAGCCAAACATATTAATCAATCCTGTATCACTCTGTTCAACGAAATTCCAAAATTCCGTATATTACAGCAATGAGTTTCATTGCTTTCATAACTTATAAAATTAGAAATAAGGAACTGGTTGCAATTCCCCAGATTTTTCTCCCTAGAGAATATAGGAGATTTTAATCAGAACCTGAGCTATTGATATGGTTGTCAGTTTTTTTCATCTTGAGGAATGCTTCATGAGCAATCTCTTTTCTCCTCTTTCTAGCAAATGCTCCATTTATAACACAAGTACATTCTCTTTTCTCCTCCTTACTAGTAAATACCTCATTAATAAGACAAGTACAGAGTCTGAAGCTGGAAGTATAGACAGCAGACTGTGATTTTAAAAAACAAAACAATACCACTTTCTGCTCTATTTACATAGCTTCTTTTTAGTAATGTTAAACTGCAGAAGAAAGCCCTCCTATGAGGCTGGAGTACAACTGAAGGCACTAAGGTATGGTAGGAAAAATCAATGGCCAAATAGTATAACCTCCGAAAATGATAAGCAATTACCTTGAGGAATTAAAAAAATTATTTGACTACCTTCCAGTTTACTATCTAGGACTTTTTTTTTTTTTTTAAAGGATGATATTACTCAGTATGGTCAGCAAGGATATACCAACTGGCAACATAAAGAATTCCAAACGATAAGTTAGAAATTCAGGACACTATGCTATATTTGCTCCTCACCCCTGTCCATACCCACCTTGGATAAGAGAGGAAGAACACAGATAAAAAACACAAAAGAACTTTATTTTAAGTAACTATATTCAGGGTAGACTGTTTACAATAAGCCAAAGGTAACACACTTAGTCAAAACATTTTAAACTTTGAAGAATTCAAGTCATTTATTATGCAATAGTTGGGATCCACAACAGGAACCCACACAGAAGGCAGCCTATTTGTATGAGGGTGAAAGGAAGCTCAAAAGATAGAACAAAGGAATTTTTATAAGCTTGATAACTAAGACCCGAATCAGAAGGAGCAAGGTATAAAACAGTGGGGTGTTAGGGTGAAGGCAGAAGCAATGACTGAAGAGGAAATGTAGCAAGAGTGTTTGCATCCAGTCACTGGTTGAGAAACTCCTTCAACCGCTAGATAGAGAATTCTTATCAGATCATTCAGAATAGAGAGATCATATCCTATATAACTCTGCCTGGTTACATGGTTGACCAGTTAAATTCACTTCAAGAAAGTAACAGGCAGGCCAGTCACAGTGGCTCACACCTGTAATCCCAGAACGTTGGCAGGCCAAAGTGGGAGGACTGCTGGAGCCTAGAAGTTTGAGACCAGCCCTGGTAACACAGTGAAACCCTGCCTACTAAAAATAAAAAAATTAGCCAGGCATGATAGTACATACTTGTAGTCCCTGCTACCTGGGAGATGAGGTGGGAGGATGGCTTGAGCCTGGGAGATTGAGGCTGCAGTGAGCCATATCATGCCACTGCACTCTTGTCTGGGTAACAGAGAGAGACCTTGTTTCAAAAAAAAGTAACGAGGAGCTCATCCTCAATCATTTCCTACACTAGTTTAAACCAACAGGGTTGGGTTGTATGAAGTATAAAGTGGTACAGAGACTGGTTACTGTAACTTAAGTGGCCTTGTTTAAATTCAGCAAAAATGGCAGAAAATATTCAGTAGCTTTAATAAAAGAGAATGGCAAGTCAATCAGTTTGTATGAAAAAGCAGGTGTCAATCATTCAGGTCCAGATTATTCAAGGGTTGCATCTGAGAACAGGTCATATAGTGGTTTGGGTAGTTGTTCATGTGGAAGGTGGAGGTGTGAGAATCACTTGAACCGGGCAGGCAGAGCTTGCAGGGAGCTGAGATCATGCCACTGCACTCCAGCCTGGACAACAGAGCAAGATCTGTCTTAAAAACAACAACAACAAAAAAACTCTTGTTGTAAATCTATAACTACCACTTCAAATCAATATCCCTATCACGATACTCACATTTGAAGATTTGTACTTAAATGCTTTAAAGTACAACTAACCCCACAGGTATTGCCAGACAATCGTTAAGAAATAAACTGTAGTCCAAGATGGTTACTTTTTCTCATCGAAAACAGTAAGCAAAATGAGAAAGTTTAAATGTCTATCACATTGCTAAATGTAACAGTAATTTTCAGATGATGCAGAGAGCCACAAAAGTGAGGAATACTTAATCACTTAGTTTGACACTAAGACCCCGAGTACTAAGAAAAATAAACTCAGGTAAAGTTTTATTTTGGTGGGGTGAGGTGGCCCATGCCTGTAATCCCAGCACTTCGGGAAGCTGAGGCAGGCAGATTGTGTGAGTCCAGGAGTTTGAGATCAGCCTGGGCAACATGGTGAAACCCCATCTCTACAAAAAATACAAAAAATTAGCCAAGTGTGGTGATGCATGCTTGTAGTCCCAGCTACTCTGGAGGCTGAGGTGGGAAGATCACCTGAGCCTGGGAGGTGGAGGTTGCAGTGAGCTGAGATTAAGCCACTGCAGCCCAGCCTGGGCGACAGAGTGAAACCTATCTCAAAAAAAAAAAAAAAAAGAAAAGAAAAAGAAAAAAGTATTTTATTGGATGAATTAATCACTTATCAAATATTTATTGAGCACTACTATGTACTAGACAGTGTTTGAGGTACTGAAAATACAGTAGTAAATAAGAGAAACAGGGCCCTGTCTTCATGGAGCTTATATTATAATAGAGAGGGGCAGGCATTTAATGAATAGACAAAATAACTTCTTATGGTAGTACAATAAAATAATTAAAATGTGATGTACATTCAGGGGTGTAGAGAGGGGAGGAGAGCAGAGTGACCATTTCAGATGATATGGTTAAGAATGGCCTAAGGACATGATATTTTAACTGAAACTGGAAGAATAGCAGCAAACAGGTTCAACAGAAGCCCACCCAGGAATTTCAAACAGGGAAATGATATGATTCTCTAGCACTTACCATGATTTGAGAAAATCTTAATCTGGGCTTAAGGCCATTTTTCCCCCCATTCTTTTCCCCAAGTTTATATTCCTGCTTACCTCACTCTAGTTTCTCATCAGCATCCCAACCCCCTTGTTCTTATTCTAGACCTTCCTCACGCTGCAATAAAAGGTCATTGTATCACAGGAGTCTCTAACTGTGAAATAATTATAAAATCCACCCTTTATGCTACTGTATTTAAGCTCAGAAATACTCAGGCCCATCCCTTTAGACACTGCACTTTTCTAATGCTCTTTTCTGAGCATTAAAATTCAATTTCAAAACTTCCTTCTTTAAAGGTATCTAAGGTGACTATGCAACCTTATTTCAAGTGCTATTATCTTGCCGGGTAAGGATGGTCAACTAGTTGAGTTTCCTCAGGCCTTAGAAGCATACTAAAGAAATATTATAAACTTGTCAATGTATGCTGTTACAAATTAATGGTTTCCAATCTCAGTTTCTCTGAGAAACTCTGACTTTCTTTCACTCATCATCAGTAGCTGTCTTAAATTTTGTCACACTAACTATAAATTACCCAACAGTAGGAGTTTTGTCTTATTATTATTTACCTTTGTATCTCCAAACCTAGCACAGTCTGGTAGTAATCACTTCGAATTTCAAAACTTCTCATTCTCACATCTCTTCTGATGATCTCATCTTACACCTCCCAGAGAAATTAGAAGCTAACAGTCATTTCCCATTCTTCTACCCACAAAATTATCTTTATCACATCCACTCTCTTTTACTCACTTCAGCTCTACTTTGCACAACCGTCCTTTCATTTTACCCAATGGCAAAACCCTAATTCTAGATGAACCCAATTGCCTGTTCTTTCTAAATTCAACCACAGTTGCTGAACATTGCTATCAAAACCCATACAACAAGCCGGGGGCAGCTGCTCACACCTGTAATCCCAGCACTTTGGGAGGTCGAAGTGGACGGATCACTTGAGGTCAGGCATTCTAGACTAGCCAGGCCAACATGGCGACACCTCACTCCTACTGAAAATACAAAAATTAGCTGGGCGTGCTGGCACATGCCTGTAGTCTCAGCTACTCGAGAGGCTGAGGCAGGAGAATCACTTGAACCCGGGAGGGGGAGGTCACAGTGAGCTGAGATTGCACCACTGCACTCCAGCCTGGGTGACAGGGCGAAAAACAACAACAACAAAAACCACACAGCAGTGCAAATTGACACTAATACGTTAATTATAGCTATCAACCTCAAACACACTCTCAATTTCTCATATCATTCCAATGGTTTCCATATTCAGTTCTCTATCTTAGTCCACACAGGTTACTTCTTTCAAGGTATTGCTCTGTTGCCCAGGCTGGAGAGTGCAACGGTGTGACCATGGCTCAGTGCAGCCTTGACCTCCCGGGCTCAAGCAATCCTCCTGCCTCAGCATCCTTCTGAGTAGCTGGGACCACAGGTGCATGCTACCATACCTGGCTAGTTTTTCTTTCTTTTCTTCTTTTCTTTTCTTTCTTTTCTTCCTTTCTTCCTTTCCTTTCTTTCTTTCTTTTCTTTTTTTTTTTTTTTGACGTAGGGGTCTCCCTATGTTGCCCAGGCTAGTGTTGAACTCCTGGGCTCGAGTGATCCTCCTGCCTTGGCCTCTCAAAGTGCTGGGATTATAAGTGTGAGTCGCCATGCCCACCCCACAGGGGCTATTTCGTTCTCCACTACTCTCAAGCTTCCAACCTCCCCGACTTCCCATCTCACTTGTAACAAATGACATTACCTCATAGTTCACAGAGTAACAGAAGCAAGCCCCCAGCATTCTGCTTCTAAACCTATAAACTATTCTTCATCCCCAGCCCTCCTTTCATTTTTCTTCTTGTCAAAATAGATGCTTCCCTCTTAGTTAAGGCTAATTCTTCCACCTCTGCTCTGGATCCCATCACCTTTCGTCTTTTTTTTTTTTTTTCTTTTGAGACAGAGTCTCGCTCTGTCGCCCAGGCTGGAGTGCAGTGGCGCGATCTCGGCTCACTGCAAGCTCCGCCTCCCGGGTTCACGCCATTCTCCTGCCTCAGTCTCCCAAGTAGCTGGGACTACAGGTGCCCGCCACCATGCCTGGCTAATTTTTTGTATTTTTTTAGTAGAGACGGGGTTTCGCCATGTTAGCCAGGATGGTCTCAATCTCCCGACCTTGTGATCCGCCTGCCTCAGCCTCCCAAAGTGCTGGGATTACAGGCGTGAGCCACAGAGCCCAGCCCACCTTTCGTCTTAATTCAACTCTTTGGATTATTTTTTCTTATACAGTAGTCAGTTTTCCTTATTCATTGGCTTCTTCTCAACAGTCCCCTCTGAAGGCTCTTATTCCTCTGCCTATCACTTTAATATTCCTCAGGATTCTGTCTTAAATCGCTGTCTCCTTTTATCCTCTCTCATGATCCCATGGCTTCAGTAACCACAAGTCTAGTCCAAACCCATGTAACCAACTTCATTATCTCTTGGATTTTCCGCAGGGACTTAGACTTAATGTGTATAAAACTTGACTCTTCTTCTTTACCCTAAACCTCTTTCTTTATCCACTCATTTATAGATAGGAATCTTTTTTTTCTTTTTGAGACAGGGTCTTGCTGTTGCCCAGGCTGGAGTGCAGTGGCACAATCATAGCTCACTGTAGCCTTGAATTTCTGGGCTCAAACGAGCCTCCTGCCTCAGTCTCTCAAGTAGCTAGGACTATGGGTATGTGTCACCACACCCAGCTAATTTTTCCTTTGTAGAGACAGTGTCTCACTAGGTTGCCCAGTCTGGTCTAAATGACGGGGCTCAAGTGATCCCCTCACCTCAGCCTCTTAAAGTGCTGGGATTAGAGGCATGAGCCACCACACCTGGCCAAGAATCATTCTTGATGCTTCCTCTTCCTAATCCTTGTCTTTCTCTGTCTATCCAAATTCCATTAATCTCTCTTAAACAGTTCAAATCTCATGAACTCCAAGATATCTTCCTTGATGATCTGAAATTATACTGATTTCTCACTCTGCTAACCTGTTTGGCACCTATTATCTATAGTACACAATTAATCACATTCTGTCTTACTCATTAACTTATTTAATAGTTTTAAATAATATCAGTTTATTGAGGCTAATACCCAGAGAAACAGTATTATCAAGTGTTAAACAAAACAGGTTCTGGAATCAGACCTGGGTTCAAATGCTGACTCTGTCACTTAGCAGCTATATGTCTTGAGAAAGCTGCTTGACCTCTCAGGACCGTAGCTTCTTCATATGTAAAATGGTGACAAAAGTCTGCATTTCATGTCATTGTAAGGATTAAATAAACAAATGTATGCAAAATATTTAGACTAGTGCTTAACATATAGTAAACACTCAATGACAAGTAATGATAGTTAGAACTTACGTAACAGCCACTAGTAACTTCTTCTGGGAAGATGGAGTAGATATACTTTTTCCTATTCTTCCCATGAATACATCCAACAAACCCTGGAGATTATATACAAAACAAACATAAAAAGACTCTCTGAAAGGTGGAGGACAGAAGGCACACTGGTTAGGAACTTCAGGACCCGAGGAATGACACAGTGAGGATTTCCCTGGGTTTTCTTTGTTTCATGTATCTCAGACTTGGAGGTGTGAAGAAGTCTGCAACCAAGAAATGCCAACAGATGCAGACCAAAAAACACATAGAAAACCCCAAAAAATCTAACCCCAACAAAAAAGCCTGCTCTCTCTAGCTAAAGGGCAGCCTAGGAAGACAAAGGCACTTTTAGACAATAACAGTTCTACTCCAGACAAACAGCACAGAGAACACTGAAACCAAACCCCCACCAAGGCTGAGTGGGGAGCCTTCTATATCCGTCAGGCTATAACAAGGTGCCCCCTATGTCCTCCTCTCCCCGCTGCAGTGGTGTCAGATGAAGCCCAGTAGAAAATCAGGACTTTCACTACCCAGTGGTAACGAGGCCACCACCCTTCTACCCCTGGTGTCAGTAGAAGCCATGCAAGGAACAGTAATGAAGGATTCCTAATTCTCTAAGCATGGAGGGGGCTGAGTGGAGAACCAGACTTCTATCTCCACTTAGCAATAATGAGGCAGCTCCCTTCCTACCTCTGCCACAAGAGGTGTCAGAGGAAACCAGCTAAAATGGAAGTTTAAATAAAATCCAGAGTCTTATATATAATGCCCCAAATGTCCAGGTTTAAAATCACTCAATACACCAAGAACAAGGAAAATCTCAACTTGAATTAAAAAAAGACAATAAATAGATATCAACACCAAAGTGACAGGGATATTAGAATTTTGTAACAAAGATTTTAAAGTATCCATTATAAAAATACTTCAATGAGTAATGACAACTGCATGTGAAAGAAATGAAAAAACAGAATCTCTCAGCAGAGAAACAGAAGATGGCTGGGCGCGGTGGCTCAAGCCTGTAATCCCAGCACTTTGGGAGGCTGAGACGGGCGGATCACGAGGTCAGGAGATCGAGACCATCCTGGCTAACCTGGTGAAACCCCGTCTCTACTAAAAATTAAAAAAAAAACTAGGCGGGCGAGGCGGCAGGCGCCTGTAGTCCCAGCTACTCGGGAGGCTGAGGCAGGAGAATGGCGTGAACCCAGGAGGCAGAGCTTGCAGTGAGCTGAGATCCGGCCACTGCACTCCAGCCTGGGCGACAGAGTGAGACTCCGTCTCAAAAAAAAAAAAAAAGAAACAGAAGATATAAAGAACAACAAAGTGGAAATTTTAAAACTGAAAAATACAATAACTGGAAATAAAAAAATGTATGGACTCAACAGCAGATGGATGAAACAGAGAAAGAAATCAGTAAACTTGAAGACAGAACAACAGAAATTACCTAATCTGAAAAACCGAGAACAGACTAAAACAAAACAAAACAAAACAGAAAACACCAGATTATCAGGGACCTGTCAGACTATAACAAAAGATCTAATGTCACTGGAATCCCAAAGAGGGCAGAGCTGAAAAGATACTTGAAATAATGTCGGAAACTCCCCAAATTTGGCAAAATACATAAAGCTACAGATTCAAGAAGCTGAGTAAAACCCAAAGAGGATTATATCCAAAGAAATCCATGTCAAGATACATCATAGTCAAACTTCTGAAAACTAAGGACAAGACAACCAAACAAGTAAACAAAACCCCAGACCTTAAAAGCAGCAAGATAAATAACACCTTACCTACAGGAGAAAACAATTCTGATGAGCAGATTTCTCATCAGAAACCATGCAGGCCAGAAGTAACACAGTATTTTTCAAGTGTTGAAAGAAAAAAACTATAAACCCAAAATTCTATCTCCAGTAAAAACAAAAACAAAAACCCTTCAGAAATGAAGGCAAATCAAGACATTAAAACAAATCTGCTGTCTATCCTAAAACAGTAGCTAAAGGAAGTTCCCCAAACAGACAGGAAATGATAAAAGATATCTCAAAACACCAAGAAGAAAAAAGGCAGTAAACAAAAATATGAGTAAATTAAATAGGCTTTCCTTCTCCAATTGAGTTTTCTAAATTGTATTTGACACTTGGAAAAAAAATTATAACATTGTCTGATCTGCTTCTAAATGTATGTACAGAAAACATTTAAGCCAATTATAAAAGGAGAAAGTAAAGAGATGTAGAGAAAAGTAAGGTTTCTATACTTCACTTGAAGTGGTAAAATATCAACATCAAGTATATTACGATTAAATTATGTATACGGAACATAATACCTAGCATAGCTATTATATAAAAACTGTAAAAAGAGATACACTACAAATGCTATAGACAGATCAAAACTGAATTCTAAAAAATGTTCAAGTAACAACCCACAGAAAAAGAAAGGCAAAAGAAAATGGAAACAGAAATCGGCAATAAACAGAAAACAAAAAATAAAATGAAAGACATGTCAAAACATACATTAAATGAAAATAGTCTAAATATACCAACTAAAAGACAAGAGATTGGTAGAGCAGATATTTTAAAAACACAACCCAAGTATATCCTGTCTAGAAGGAGCTCACTTAAAATATAACAATACAGGTAAGATTGTAAAAGAAAGGAAAAAGATGTATCATGAAAACATTAATCAAAAGAAAGTAGGAGTAGTTATATTACCAGATGGACTTTAGAGCAAATAAAATTTTCAGAAAGTGAGGGACATTACATAATGATAGAGTCAATTAACCCAGAAGACACAGCAATCCTAAATTTGTATGAACCAACATGCTGCAAAACATGTGAAGCAAAATCTGACTGACCTGAAAAACGATACAGACAAATCCACAATACAGTTAATACCTCTCTCAACAACTGACAGAACAACTGTACAGAAAATCAACAAGGAACAAGTATATAGAACTCAACAGTGCCATCAACCAAGAGAATTCAATTGATATTTATAAAACATCTCCTCCAGCAACAGCAGAATAAACATTGTTTTTCACATACTTGTGAAACATATGCCAAAATAGACCATCTCCAGGTAATGAGGCAAATTTCAATGAATTTAAAAGAATGAGAATAATACAGAGTATTATCTGACCATATTTTTTTTAAACAATCAAATTAGAAGTCAATAACAGAAAGATAACAGGAAAATCACCCAACACTTGGAAACTAAACAGCATACTTCTAAATAGTCCATGGGTCAAAGAAGTCTCAAGGAAAATGAAGAACATATACTAAACTGAATAAAAATGAAAATATAACACACAAATATTTGTGGAATGCAGGTAGAGCAATGCTGAGAGGGGAATTTATAGCAGTAACTGCTTTACATTTAAAAAAAAAAAAAAGGCCACGCCTATAATCCCAGCACTTTGGGAGGCTGACGCTGAGGGCAATCACGAGGTCAGGAGTTTGAGACCAGCCTGGCTAACAGAGTGAAACCCTGTCTCTACTAAAAATACAAAAATTAGTCGGGCACGGTGGCAGGTGCCTGTAATCCCAGCTACTAGGGAGGCTGCGGCAGGAGAATCGCTTAATCCTGGGAGGCAGAGATTGCGTCAATGCACTCCAGCCTGGGTAACAAAAGCAAAACTCTGTCAAAAAAAAAAAAAAAAAAAAAGGAAGGCCGGCACAGTGACTCATGCCTACAATCCCAGCATTTTGGGAGGCCAAGGCAGGAGAATCACTTGAGGCTAGGAGCTTGAGATCAGCTTGGGCAGCATAGCAATATCCTATCTCTACAAAAAATTTTAAAAATTACCTGGGCGTGGTGGCAAGCGCTTGCACCCCTAGCTACTCTGGAGGCTGAGGTGGGAGGATCGCTCGAACCCAGGAGTTTGAGGTTACAGTGAGCCTTGATTGCACCACTGCACTCCACCTTGGGTGACAGAGTGAGACCTTGTTTCAAAAATAATTTAATTAATTAAATTTTTAAAAAGTTTAAAAGGAAAAAAAAAATCTCAAATTAATATAAGTTCCACCTGAAAAATCTAGAAAAATTGAAATAAACCAAGCAGAAAGGAGAAAATAATAAAGATAAAGAGAAGAAATCCATGAAAGTGAAAAAAAAAAAATCAATGAAACAAAAATCTGGTTCACTGAAAAGAATAAGTAAAATTGATAAACCTTTAGCAAGAATGACAAAGAAAAAAAGACACAATACCAACATGAGGAATGAAACAAGGAATATCACTACCAGCCCTACAGACCTCAAAAGAATAATAAGTAAATACTATGAACAACTCTATGCACAAACACATTTGAGGACACAGATGAAAAGGAAAAAAAAAACAATTCCTTAGAAAGCACAAACTACCAGAACTCATCCAATAAGAAACATTAACTGAAACAGCTCTAACACTATCAAGAAAATTGAATTCATAATTTTCAAAACTCCCAAGGGAAATCCTTGTGCCCAAATTATTTTACTGGGAAATCCTACCAAATGTTCAAAAATGAATTAATGCTGGGCACAGTGGCTCTCACACCTGCAATCCCAGCACTTAGGGAGGCAGAAGCAGGAGGATACCTTGAGCTCAGGAGTTCAACACCTACCTGGACAACATAGTGAAACTCCGTTCTCCATAAAAAGAAAAAAAAAAGACTTTATATCAATTCTACATAATCGCTTATAGAAATGTAAGAGAAGAGAACACTCCCCAAATCATTTTATTAAAACAACAACAACTTGTTTTAAGAGGTGGGGTCTCACTCTGTCAACTATCCTGGAGGGAAATGGCACAATCACAGCTCACTCCGGCCTGGAACTCCTAGGCTCAAGCAGCCCTACCACTTCATTCTCCCAAGCAGGTGGGATTACAGGCACAAGACACTGTGACCAGCTGCCAAATCATTTTATTAAGCTACCTTTACCCTGATACCAAAACCAAAGACAGTACCACGTAAGAAAACTAAGGATAAATATCCCTCATAAATATGACACAAAAATCCTTAACAAAACATAAGCACTCAGAAGTCAACGATATATAAAAAGAATAGTATACCATGACCAAGTAGAATTCATTCCAGGGATGCAAGGTTGATACAATATTTGAAAATCAATCAATGCAATCCATCATATTAACAGGCTAAAAAAAAATCACCCAGTAATCACAGAATCATATCAGTTGACACAGAAAAAGTATTTGGACAAAATTTAATACACATTAAATTCCTCAATTTGATACAGAGCATCTACAAACATACTTAATGGTGAAAGATTAAATGCTTTACCCTAAGATAGGGAACAAGGCAAGATTCTGCTCTCACTTTTTTTTTTTTAAAGAGACAGGGTCTCATTCTGTCACCTAGGCTGGAGTGCCGTGCTGCCATCATAGTTCACTGCATCCTTGAACTCCCAGGTTTAAGGGATCCTCCTGGGTAGCTGGGCCTACAGGTCCAGGGGCACACCACGATGCCAGGCTAATTAAAAAAAAATTTTTTTTTTTTAGAGATGGGTTCTTGCTTTGTTGCCCAGGCTGGTCTCAAACTCTTGGCCTCAAGTCATCCTTCCACCTCAGCCTCCTGAAGTGCTAGGATTGCAGGCTTGAGCCCTCACTACTCTTACTGTACAAAGCAGTGGTAAATCAGTGAGTTGTCAGATCACATGACATAAGATAAACACATTAAAAATAAACTATTTCTATATACTAGTAATGAACATATAGAAACCCAAATTAAATACTATTTAGAGTCACTGAAAAAAAAAGAAAAGATGAGGGAGGTATAAATCTAACAAAACATATACAGAACTTTTATGCTGGAAACTATAAAATACTGGTGAAAGAAAACACAGATCTAAATAAATGAAGAGACATTCCATGTTCATACATTAGAAGACTCAATATAGTAAAGATGCCAATTTTTTCTAAATCCAATTAACGTAATTCCATCAAAATTCTAGAAAGACTTTTTTTGCAGACATAGACAACATAGACAAGATTATTCTAAAATTTATATGGAAAGTCAAAGGTATTTAAATACAGAAAAAGAAGAATAAGGTAGAAAGAAATAGTCTACACTCTTTCTTTCTCTCTCTCTCTCTTTGGCACCATCTTACTCTGTCATCACAGCTCACTGTGGCCTCAACCCCCTGGGCTCAAGCAATCCTCCCACCTCCAGCCTCCCAAATAGCTGTGACTACAGGCACACACCATGCCCAGCTAGTTTTTTGTTTGTTTAATTTTTGTAGAAACAGGGTCTCACTATGTTGCCCAGGCTGGTCTTGAACTCCTGGCCTCAAGCAATCCTCCCGCCTTGGCCTCCCAAAGTGCTGGGATTACAGGTGTGTGCCACCACGCCTGGCCCACTATTTTAAGAGTTGTTACAGAGGTACAGTAATTAAAACTATGTAGCACTGGAGGGAGAGGCACATAAATCAATGGAATAGGGAATCCAAAAATAGACTCACATAAATGTGCCATAAACAAATACTTGTTTTAAAGTACATTTGTTAATATTAGGGTCCATTCTTTATGTTGTATAGATCTAAGAGTTTGATAAATGCATAATGTCATGTATCTACTATTACAGTATCATACAGAATAGTTTCACTGCCCCAAATATCCCTAGTGCTCCACTTACTCATCCTTTCCCTGCTACTACTCCCCAAACCTCTGGCAACCACTAGGTTTTTTTTCTTTTTTTTTTTACTGTCTAAAGTTTTACCTTTTCCCAAATATCATATACTTGGAATCATACAGTATGTAGCCTTTCTATACTGATTTCTTTCACTTAACAATATGCATTCAAAGTTCCTCCATGTCTTCTCATGGCTTGACAGCTCTTTTTAGCACCTAAAAATATTCCATTGTCTGGAAATACCACAGATTAGCTACCCATTCACCTACTGACATCTTAATAATACTGAGTCTTCCTATCCATGATCATTAAACATCTTTCCCCTTATTTAGGTCTTCTTTGATTTCTTTCATCAGACTTTTATACTTTTCCTCATATAGAGCTTGCTTTTTTTTTTTTTTTTTTTGAGACGGAGTCTCCCTCTGTTGCCCAGGCTGAAGTGCAATGGCATGATCTCAGCTCACTGCAAGCTCCACCTCCTGGGTTCATGCCATTCTCCTGCCTCACCCTCACGAGTAGCTGGGACTACAGGCGCCCACCACCACACCCAGCTAATTTTTTGTATTTTAATAGAGACGGGGTTTCACCGTGTTAACCAGGATGGTCTAGATCTCCTGACCTTGTGATCCACCTGCCTCGGCCTCCCAAAGTGCTGGGATTACAGGCGTGAGCCACCACGCCCGGCCAGATCTTGCCTTTTTTTTAAGATTTATGTATGTTTCTCTTTCTTTTTTTGGTGGGGAGAAGTGCTAATATAAATAGTGTTGTTTTAAATTTCAAATTCCAGTTGTTCATTGCTGACATACAGGAAAGCAACTGACTTTCATATATTTACCTGCTTCCTTCAATCTTGCTATAATCCTGATTTTTTACAAAGGTACAAAAGCAATATAATGGAGAGAAAATAAAGTCTTTTGAACAAATGATACAACTAAATGTCATAAATAGGCAAAAAATAATACAAGTAATACATAGGCAAAAAATAATAGAAGTAATAAACTTTGACTTAAACTTCACACCTTACACAAAAATGAACTCAAAATGAATCACAGATTAAATGTAAAGTTATAAAAGTTTTAGAAGAAATAAAAGAAAATCTTCAGGATCAAGGGCTAAGTAAAGAGTTCCTAGACTTGACACCAAAAACACAATCCATAAAAGGAAAATTTTTTCGTTTGTTTGTTTTTTGTTTTTTGAGAAGGAGTCCTGCTCTGTCACCCAGGCTGCAGTGCAGTGGCGTGATCTCAGCTCACTGCAACCTCTGCCTCCCAGGTTCAAGTGATTCTCCTGCCTCAGCCTCCTGAGTAGCTGGAATTACAGGAGCCTGTCACCATACCTGGCTAATTTTTTTATTTTTAGTAGAGACGGGGTTTCGCCATGTTGGCCAGGCCAGTCTCGAACTCCTGACCTCAAGTGATCCACACGCCTTGGCCTCCCAGAGTGTTGGGATTACAGGAGTGGGCCACCATGCCCAGCCTCATAAAAGGAAATACTGTAAACTGGAGTTCGTCAAAATTACAAACTCTTGCTCTATTAAAGAACCTATTAATGGGACGAAAGGACAAGCTACAGACTGGGAGAAAATATCTGCAAACTAATTATCAAACAAAGGAACACTATTTATAATATACAAAAAACACTTAAAATTCAAAAAAAACAAAAAAAAATGCAATTAGCGAATGGGCAAAAGACATGAAGAGACATCTCACTAAAAAGGATAGACAGATGGCAAATGAAAAAGACGTTCAATGTAACAGGCCATTAGGGAAAAACAAATTAAAACCACAATGAGATATATTACAACACACCTATCAGAATGGCTAAAATTAAAAAAAAAAAAAAAAAATAGCAACACCACCAAACATTGAAGAGAATGCAGAAAAACTGAATCACTTATAAGTTGTTGGTGGAAATGTAAATTGGTACAGTGAACTGGAAAACAGATTTAGAGTGTCTTAAAATATTAAACATACAACTAACAAATGACTTAGCAATTGCACTCCTGGGCATTCAGGAAAATTAAAACTGAACACATAAACCTGTTGAAAGTAGCTTTATTCATTATTCATATTCATATTCAGCTAAAAACTGGAAGTCATTCAGATGTCCTTCAGTGGGTGAACAGTTAAACTGTGTGTACATTCATACCATGGAATACTACTCAACAATAAAAAAACATGCAACTGATAACACATAACAGCACCATGCAACTTAAAATCTCCAGAGAATTATGCTGAGTGAAAAGAGACAATCCCCCAAAGCTACATTATACCATTCCATCTACGTAACATTTACATTTTTGAAACGGTAAAATTATAGGAGAATTTGAAACCAGCCTCGTCAACATGGCGAAACGCAGTCTCTACTAAAAATACAAAAAATTAGCTGGGCACGGTGGTGTGTACCTGTAGTCCCAGCTACTTGGGAGGCTGAGGCACGAGAATTACTTAAACGCAAGAGGTGGAGGTTGCAGTGAGCCAAGACTGGGCCACCAAACTCCAGCCTGGGAGACAAAGCAAGACTCTATCTCAAAAAAAAAATCACTATCACAATTAATCAACAATGACAGTAGCTACGAAAAGGTAGTACTATTATTACTGTTATTATTTTATGGATGACCAAACAGAAGTATAGAGCTGTTTGGTGACTTCTTACAATTAGTAGCTAACAAGTGACATAAAAGTTATATACAGTGTATGGAGAGAACATAAAGATGGGAGCAACCAATTCATGTGCTAGGGTGGGGGGGGCAGTTGACACAAAATTTCACTGAATAACTGAATCTTGACGATACTAAGGAGTTGATCAGGTATTCTAAGCAGAAAGATCAAAAAATTTTATAATTTTATAATAAATTATATATAATTTTATAAAAATTTTATAATTTCACTATGCATGTATGTAATTGCATATCACTATATATGTATATATGTACTTGTATATCAAAACATCATGTTGTATACATTAAATTTATACAACAAAAAATAAGAAAAAAACATGCAAATTTCACTGATGTGTGGTGAGAAGATGCTACTAAAAGAGACGTCATTTATAATAGCTTCCCTGGCTCTCAGTTTTCTCCCTCATAAAATAAGCAGTTAAGATAATTTTATCTCTGAAGTCCCTTCTAGTTCATACAGTCTATGATTCTATGCTGGTAGCATTGAAAGCTGAACAAATTCCTGGGACACTGCAGGCACAGTACTTTTCTCTATGCAATACTAGAATAACTCATGGGAAATGTGTCCCTGTGCCCTAAAAACGAGGATATAGCTACTGTCACTTATAAATTAAATAGCACTGTGATTCAAGTTAAAAAAGACTTAGGAGTTTAAGACATTGAACCACCATTTATAATGTGTCTATGGGAAAATAACTTTTTTTTTCTTTAAGATGAAAAGTTTATTTTGCTTTTTGCCTAGAAGCAAAAGTAGTGAAAATAAAACTATAAAAATAAATACAATTTACATTAATGTAAATAAATAACTTTTAAACTAAATATGGCATATAAAGCAATTGTTTAAAAACTATCCATACTCTGCTCAAATGTATTCTAAAATGTTTGTTTAGGAGAAAGGAAAAAGATGAGTCCTTTAAAAATATTAGACTCAGGCTTGGAAGGGGCTGTAAGTCTTGACAAGAAAAGTTAATGAATAATCTTTTGTGTCTGATGCCAATTAGTGTTTATAACAGTTTCAAGGCTTCAAAGGACAGGAAGTGGTAGAGCAGAGTTCAAGAGAAAATTTCCATCCAGACTGGAAAAAGCAGCAGAGGGTAATCCCAGGAAAACAGTGCATATGTAAACAGAATCATTTCCTTTCTTTTTGGTTTAGACTGGAAAAAAGCATAATGCTGAAAGATAGTGGAAGGCAAGCAAAACCTGAGCTGGGAAGAAAAACAGAACAGAAATAGCTTCTAGTAGACAGGTGCAGTGGCTCACGCCTGTAATGGCCAACCACTTTTATGTGAGATACTTCATATGAACAGAATCATACAATATTTGTCCTTTAGTGGTTGGCTATTTCACTTAGCACAATGTCCTCAAGGTTCATCCACGTTGTAGCATATGACAGGAATTCTTTCTTTTTAAAGCCTCTATTATACATCATTGTATGTATATAACACCTTTTCTCCATTCATTCATCAGTGGACATTTGGGTTGTGTCTACCTCTTGTCTATTGTGAATAATGCTACAATGAACACGGGATTATTTTAAGATTCTGCTTTGAATTCTTTTGGATATATACTCAGAAATGGGATTGCGAGATCATATGGTAATTCTGTTTTTAGTTTTTTTGTTTTTTTGAGGAACCTTCATACTGTTTCCATAATGTAAAAATGCTATTTTACATTCCCACTCACAGTGCATGTGGGTTCCAATTTTTCTGCATCAGTCATAGAAACAGAAAGCATAAAAGGGGTTGCTAACAGAAGAGGTAGGGGGAGAGGAAATTAGTGTTTAATGGGTATAGAGTTTCTGTTTTGCAAGATGAAAAAGTTCTAGAGAACTGTTGCATGACAATGTGAATATACTTAACACTACTGAACTTAAAAATGGTTAAGATGATAAACTTAATGCTATGTGTTTTCTCTTAAAAAACAGATTATGTCACACTGAAATTTTCTAACGGTTTAGCTTTATATAAACAACTGACTGCAATTATTGGTCAAATCTTCATTATCTACGCTTATGGGATGTCTTAACAGCTTGAACTGTGTGATTTACAGCCTCCAATTATACTCTGACATTTCTTGATTACTTTTGAAAAAGTGTCTTTTATTTTCAAAGAGACACATGTCTACTAAGATTTAAAATTAGTGAATTTAATAATCCTGATAAGAAAACTGAAAATAAGACTATAAGCCATTTTTTATTTGACTTTTCATCTTCCATTATCAGAACAAACCAATTCTCATTGTCCCCTGGATACATCTACTCCTCCCATTCACCTACTTCCTAATGGTAGAAAATTTTCAGGATTTTTTAGTTGTACAGCTGTCCAACTTAGAACGACTTCTCAATGTGTGAAGTTTTTTTTTTTTTTTTTTTTTTTTTTTTTTTGAGATGGTGTCTCACTCTGTCACCCAGGCTGCAGTGCAGTGGCGTGACGTAGGCTCACTGCAACCTCCACCTCACAGACTCAAGTGATCCTCCCACCTCAGCCTCCCGAGTAGCTAGGACCACAGGCATGCTCCATCACGCCTGGCTAATTTTTCTATTTTTGGTAGAGATGGGGTTTCTCCACGTTGTCCAGGCTGGTCTCGAACTCCTGAGCTCAAAGGATCCACCTGCCTCAGCCTCCCAAAGTGCTAGGATTACAGGCATGAGCCAACATGCCCAGCCTCAATTTGTGAAGTCTTAGTAGGGCTTTTTATTATTTAAAAACCTTGAAATATTAAAGTTCACAACGGATCATTAAAAACTAACACTTCCTTTCAGCCATCTACATTAATCTTAAATCCATAATTTATTTCATATATTAAATAATACATCAAATTCATAATACATAAAATATAATTTATCATGGTTGCAAAATTTCATAGTGAAAATAAAAGCAACTGGGAATACAAGTGTGAGCCACCGCACCCGGCCAATTTGGGTTTTCTTTAACTTTTTATCCCTTTTTTTTGCTCCTACTACAGACGTGGAGGGTCTTCTTTAATGACTTTAACGTATACATCTGATAAGTACAATATCTGGATTTCCTGGGCCTGTTTCTCTTGTCTTTTTTTGTTTTCCCTCTTGGTGTTTAGTCAAATCTTGTCAGTTTGCATAACTGGTTATTTTATACTGAGTTTCAGTTATAGTATATGGAAAACTGTAGAAATAAACTGAGGCTCTGGAACATGTACCTTCCTTCAGAAATTTACTTTTCTTATTTGACAGGTAATTAAGCTAAAGGAAGATTGTTTTAAGCAGGATCAAGATGATAAAAACTAGGTTTCAGCCCTTTTGAATACTAGTCTATTTTTGGCTCACCCTTACTGCTAGGGTATAATTCTTCAGGGTTCCAATAAAAAGCCTGGGGTGTTTACCAGGGCCTCTCCTCCTTAAAGCTCTCTGCACTTTGCCTTTCTAGCTCCACAAGACTGCTGAAAGCCCTATTCAGTTTCTCAGCCTCTTATCCTTGCTAATTTTGTAAACAGCAATCACCTTGAGTGGTCCTAAATGTTGGGCTCACCTCTCTTAGCTTTTCCCTTCTACCAGATCTTAGCCTCACAAATTCTCATTGCCTTGGTATTTTCTGATGCCTTCAGATTTTTTTATTTTTTAGACACAGGGTCTCACTGTGTCGGCCAGGCTAGAGTGCAAAGGTGCAATCATAGCTCACTGGGGCCAAGTGATTCCCCTGCCTCAGCCTCCCAAGTAGCTGGAACTCCAGACATACACCACCATGCCCAGCTAATTTTTTTTATTTTTTGAAAAGAGAGGGTCTTGCTATGTTGCCCAGGCTGGTTTTGAACTCCTGGCTTCAAGTGATCCTCCTGCCGTGGCCTCCCAAAGCATTGGGATTGCAGGCATAAGCCACAGCACCTAATGCATACAGATTTTTAAAAATATTTATCCAGCCCTTGTGGACCTTCTATTTTAGTAGAAGAAAGGCGATAAACAAAAAATAAGTAAATTGCAGTATATTAGAAGACAAGTGCTATAGAAAAAAAAAGTAGATCAAGGTTGGGTATAAAGGGCTGGAAGGTAAATTGTAATTTTAAATATGGTGGACAGGGTAGGCCTTCTTCATGAGAAGGTAATAACTAAGCAAAAACTTGAAGAAGATGAGGGATTTGCCCATGTGAGTATCTGAGTCAAAAACTTTACAAGCTGAGGCAATAGACAATATAAAGATCCAAAGACAGGAACATGCCTGGCATGTTCAAAGAATAGCAAGGAGGACATTATGATTGGTGCAGGATGAGCTAGTGGGACAGTAAAAGAGAAGTTAGAGAAGTAACGCAGGGAAGGGTGACAGATTAGTTGGAGTCTTGTAAACTACTGTATGGAATTTGGCTTTTACTCTAAGTTAAATGAGGAACCTTTGCAGCATTTTAAGCAGACTACTAACACCCTGGCTGCTGTGTTGAGAATATACTGTACTGAGGCAAGGGTAGGAACAGGGAGGCCAGTTACATGGCTATTGTAAATAATTCAAGGGAGAGATCACATTGGCCTGAATTAGGGTGGTAACGGTGGAAAGTGTTGGAAGCAGTTCCTCGAACACTGGGGGTTTACTTTCTTACCAATCTCATTACTATGAAACTGCCAAAATACGTATCTCCACAAACAGGAAACATGCACAAGGGACCCCTAACAACATGGGATTGAACAACATGGGTCAACTTATACAAGGATTTTTTTTCAACCAAACATAAATAGAAAATACAGTATTCATGAAAATTTTTAAAAAATGAAAAGAAAGGCTGGGTGCGGGGGTTCACACCTGTAATCCCAGCACTTTGGGAGGCCGAGGTGGGTGGATCACCTGAGGTCAGGAGTTCAAGACCAGCCTGGCCAACATGGTGAAACCCCCATCTCTACTAAAAATACAAAAATTAGCCGGGTATGGTGGTGTGTGCCTGTAGTCCCAGTTACTCCGGAGGCTGAGGCAGGAGAATCGCGTGAACCTAGGAGAAGGAGGTTACAGTGAGCCGAGACCACGCCATTGCACTCCAGCCTGGGCGACAAGAGTGAAACTCCATCTAAAAAAAAAAAAAAAAAAGGAAAAGGAAAGAGAAAAGAAAATACAGTATTCATGAGACTTGCAATCCACACATATGGGAGGTCAACTTTTCAAATAAGCAGGTTCCACAGGGCTGACCATGGGACATGAGGATAGAGGCTTCATTATACAGCCATGATTGATTAAATCATTGGCCACTGGTGATTAGCTCAAAACACAATGCCTCTCCCCTCCCCAGGGAGGTCAGGGAGTTGGGTGGAGTGAAGGTTCCAAACCACTAATCTCATGAGTGATTAACCTGGCAACCAGCTCCTATCCTCACTAACATTAACTCACATGTAGATGACAAGGGCTTATTATGAAAAGCTGAAATAATTCATCAATAGCAGAAATTTCTTTTCTCCGTTTTTTTGTTTTTTTTGTTTTTTGAGACTGAGTCTTGCTCTATTGCCCAGGCTGGAGTGCAGTGGAACAATCTCAGCTCACTGCAACCTCCGCCTCCTGGGTTTATGCGATTCTCCTGCCTCAGCCTCTCGAGTAGCTGGGATTACAAGCACCTGCCACCATGCCCGGCTAATTTTTGTATTTTTTAGTAGAGACGGGGTTTCACCACACTGCTCTCAAATTCCTGACCTCAAATGGTCCACCTGCCTCAGCCTCCCAAAGTGCTGGGATTACAGGTGTGAGCCACTGCACTGGCCCTTTTTCCTTTTTTTTAAGAGACACAGTCTCACTCTGTTACCCAGGCTGTGGTGCCATGGCACAATCACGGTACATAGCAGCCTTGACCTCTGGGTTCAAGTGTTCTTCCCACCTCAGCCTCCCTACTAGCTGGGACTACAGACGCATGCTACCATGGCGGCTAATTTCTTTTTCTTTTCTTTTCTTTTCTTTTCTTCCCTTTCCCCTCCTTTCCTTTCATTTCCTTTCTTTCTCTCTCTCTTTCTCTTTCTCTCTCTCCTTCTCTCCCTCCCTCCCCTCTCCCTCCCTCTCTTTCTCTCTCTCTTTTTTTTTTTTGTAGAGACAGAGTCTCAAGCAATCTTCCCATCTTGGCCACCCAAAGTGCTGGGATTACGGCATGAGCCACCATGCCCAGCTTCAAACTCCTGAGGTCAAGAAATTCCCCCTCCTGCCTGAGCCTCCTGAGTAGCTGAGACTACAGGTATATGCCACCATGCCCAGCTAATCTTTTCTTTTCTTTTTCTTTCTTTCTTTTCTTTTCTTTCCTTCTTTTGCTTTCTTCCTTTTTTTTTTTTTTTTTTTTTGGTAGAGACAGGGTCTTGCTTTGTTGCCCAGTTTGGTCTCAAACTCCTGAACTCAAGTGATCCTCCCACCTCAGCCTCCCAAAATTCTAGGATTACAGGTGTGAGACATCCTGCCTGGCAATAGCAAAAATTTTAAATGAAGTCCTTCAGGCGGAAGGAAATAATACCAAATGAAAAATATGCATTTGCACGTAAAAATGAAGAACAGTGCAAACAGTAGCAATGTAGATAAATTCAAATGACTTCATTTATTATTTAAATCTCCTGAAAACACAACTATTAAAAGAAAAACAATAACAATGTATTTTAAGGTTTACATTTTGTATAAAAGTAAATGTGTGAAAACATTAGCACAAAGGCTGGTAGAGAAGAAATGGAAGTATGCTGTGATAAGGTACTAATACTATTAGTGAAATAGTACAGTATCACTTGAAAGTAGATGTTGCTAAAGGTACAACCAAAGGTTGGCAAACTACAGCCTGCAGGCCAGATCTGATTTGCCACCTGTTTCTGTAAATAAAGTTTTATTGGGATACAGCCACGGTTATTCATTTATCTATTGTCTATGGCTGCTTTTGTGCAACAATGGCAGAATTGTAGTTGCAACAGATAGTGTGATCTACAAAACCTGTAACATTTAGGCTATCTGGACATTTATAGAAAAAGTTTGCTGACCTCTGGTATATACTATACACTCTCAAATAAGCACAAAAAGATACAGCTAATATGCCAACAAAGGAGATAAAACGGAATCATGGAAGATAATGAAAAAGGAGGCAGAAAAATAAAAAGAAGAGAACAAAGAGCAGATGACAAACAGAAAACAAATAGCAAGATGGTAGATTTAAACACAACCATATCAACAACCATGTTAAATGTAGGCAGACTAAACAGCCTAATAAAAAAGGCAGAGATTATTACATTGGATAAAAAGGCAAGATCTGATCACACACTGCCTACAACAAGCTCGCTTAAAATATAAAGACATAAATAGGTTAAAAAGATTAGGCTTCTAGAGATTGATAAGATGGAGTAAGCACACTTTACTCTCTCTCTCCCACAGAAGACAGCTTTCAAACCTGGAAAGAATATACGGAGTAGTATTTGAAGATGCTGAAAAGTCATTAGTAGTAGACAGACTGGGAAAGGAGACCAGAATCTGAAGTACCACTAAACCAGCAGTGAGTTTATCCTTTTTTTTCCCTCTAGTATACCCAGCCTGAATTTAACACATTCAAAAACCCAGTAGTGATCACTGGGTGCATACAGAGAGAAATCCAGGAAAAGCCTCTCAAAGAATGGGAAAGAGAACTCCTCATACTCAGAGAGTGTGAAAAATCTCCCATTTTTTCCACTTTCTTTTCTCCATTTTCTCATACCCCAACCTCCGGGCAATCCTATAGTGATGGCAGTGAAAGCAGCAGCAGCAGCAGCTGCACCAGTAGCAACGGGAATCATCAGAAGTCAAAATTCTGAAAAAGGGAGACTTTCTTCTCTTTTGGTGAAGCAGTAGTTTTAAGAGGATGAGGCCAATTCTCACTTTATCTTTTTCCGACCTAGATATGCAAGTATACATCAGAAAGGGGTAACTGTTCTAAGTTCCTGGTGAGAGAACAGAAAAGGATTCTGTTCCTCAGGGAACCAGAAAGTACTAGGGAAATCAAGACGATGAAGAACAGAGATGAAGAACTCAGGAGAGCAAGCCCATAAACTGGTTTATGAACTTCTGGCCCCAGCCCAAGTAGAGAAATGTAAATCTGTCCAATTCAGCATATAATAAACAGAAGTGACATTCACTGGAATTGTAGGCTATAGCAGCCAGGTTGAAACTTGGGGTCTGAACCCAACCAGACAGACTGCCTACTAAACAACAACTATCAATATACTCCATAAGATTTATCAAAAACCAGCTGACTACAAAAAACTCACTTCAAATATAATGATATAGGTAGACCAAAACGATTAAATGTTTACACATGGAAAATGTATGTACCATGTAAACACTAATCAAAACAAAACTGGAATGTTTATAGTAATATGAGACAAAGTAGACTCTGAACACACAAAAAAACAACACAGATAAAGAAGAATATCATGTAACAATAAAAGGGTCAGGCAGTAATCCCACAGTGGCTGGGATTTTGTCTCATATTACTATATGAGAGGTGGGTGTATTGCTTGAGCCCAGGAGTTCTAGACCAGCCAAGGCAACATGGTGAAACCTCATCTCTACAAAAACTACAAAAATTAGCCAGCCATGGTTGTGCATGTCCGTGGTCCCAGCTACTCAGGAGAACAAAGTAAGAGGATCACTTGAGCCCATGCAAGTTGAGGCTGCAGTGAGCCGAGATCGCACCACTGCACTCCAGCCTAGGTGACAAAGTGAGACCCTGTCTCAAAAAAATTAATAAATAAAAAGAATTATTAGAGATAACTACACATACAAATTGGACAACTTTAATGAAATGAACTGATTTTTCACAAACTCAAACTACCAACATTTACCAAAGATTAAACAGATATCTGAATAGTCTTTTTGTTTTTTGTTGTTGTTTTGAGATAAGGTCTTACTCTGTCACCCAGGCTAGAGAATACAGTGGCACAATCATGGCTCACTGCAGTCTTGACATCCCAGGCTAAGAAGATCCTCCCAACTTGGTCTCCTAGCAGCTTGGACCACAGGTGCATGCCACCATGCCTGGCTAATTTTTTGTATTTTTTGTAGAGATGGAGTTTTGCCACGTTGCCCAGGCTGGTCTCAAACTCCTGGACTCAAGCAACTGGGATTACAGGTAGGAGCCATGGTGCCTGGCCAATAGTTCTATATTTACAAGAGAAATTGAATATGTGGCCAAAAACTTTCTGAAAAATAAATCTCCAGTGACAGATGGTTTCACAGGCAAATTCCTCCAAATATTTAAAGAAAAAATATACCAATTTTATAAAATTTCATCCAGAAAAAAGAAAGAGGAATACATCCAAACTCGTTTCATGATCCCAACACTACTCTATACTAAAACCAGACAATAACAGTATTAAAAAAAAAAAAAAAAAAAAGACAAGGAAGAAAACTACAGACTGCTGGACACAGTGGCTCAAATCTATAATCCCAGCACTTCGGGAGGCCGAGGTGGGCGGGTCATACAAGCCCAGGAGTTTGAGACCAGCCTGGGCAATATGGTGAAACCCTGACTCTACCAAAAAAAAAAAAAAAAAAAAAATTAGCTGGGTGTGGTGCATGCCTATGGTCCCAGCTACTTGGGAGGCTGAAGTGGGAGAACTGCTTACACCTGGGAGGCAGAGGTTACAATGAGCTGAGATTGCACTACTGCACTCCAGCCTGGGCAATAGAGTGAGACTTTGTCTCAAAATAAAAAAAAATTAAAAAAAGGAGAAGAAAAGAAAACACAGACCAATATTTTTCATGAACATAGACACAAAAATTCTCAACAAAATATCAGCATACCAACTCCAGAAACATATATAAAAAATAATATACCAAAACAAAGTGGGCTTTCTTTTGTGAATGCAAAGCTGGTTCAATATTTGAAAAGCAATTTATGTAATCTACCATATTAACAGTCTAAAGAAGAAAAAACATATGATCATACAATTTGACACAGAAAAAAGGATTTGACAAAATACAACATCTGCTCATGACTAAAAACAACAGCACCATCAAAACTCTTAGCAAACCTAGAATGGAAGTAAATTTCTTCAACCTGATAAAGGGTATCTACAAAAATCCTCCATCGTACAAAATATTAAATGTTGAAAGGCTCAATGCCTTCTTCCTAATATCAGGAATAAGGCAATGATGTACATTCTCCCCATTCCTATTCAACATTGTACTGAAAATCTTAGCTGGTGCAACACAGGAAAAAAATGTAATAAAAATATACGGATTGGAAAGGAAGATATAAAACTGTCCTTATTCAAAAATAACATGATTGTCTACCTAGAAACTCCCAAGGAATCTACTAAAAAGTACATTTAGCAAGGACTCAGTTACAAGATCATCATACAAAAACCAAACATATTTCTTTATGCTAGCAATATACAAAAACATACATAAAATTTTTAAAACCAATTACAATAACTTCAAAAAGTAAAATATTTAGGTATAAGTCTAACAAAACATGTAGGCATCTATAGACTGAAAACTATAAAACAGTGATGAAAGAAATCCAGGAAGACCTAAATAAATAGCGAGATATACTGTGTTCACAGATTGAGGACTCAATATAGTGAAGATTTCAATTTTCCTAAAATTGATATATAGGTTTAATATAATATCAGTCAAAATCTCAGATTTCTTAAAATACAGACAAGCTGATTTTAAAATTTATACAGAAAGGCAAAGGAACTGGAAGAGCTAAAATAATTCTGAAAGGGAAGAATAAAGTTAGAGGAATCACATGAACTTTAAGAAATACTATAAAGCAGCCAGGCATGGTGGTTTAAGCCTGTAATCCCAGCACTTTGGGAGGCTGAGGCAGGAGGATCATTTGAGACCAGGAGTTCGAGAACAGCAAGGGCAGTATCACGAAATCTTGTCTCTAGAAAAAAAAAAAGAAAAAATTGCCGGCCATGATGGTGCACAACTGTTGTGTCCCAGCTCCTTGGGAGGTTGAGACAGGAGGTTTGCTTGAACCCAGGAGTTTGAGGCTGCAAGTGAGTTATGATCGTGCCACTGGACTCCAGCCTGGGCAACAGCGTGAGACCCTATCTCCACACAAATATGGCCAATCGATTTTGAAAAAGAAAGAAAATCAATTCAATGAAGAGTGGACAGTCTTTTTAATATATAGGATTGGACACTGAACACTAAACATTGAACATCAATATACAAAATGAATAAACAAATCTCAATCTAAACCTCACATTTTGTACAAAAACGTATAAAATTTTTAGAATAAAACACAGCAGAATATCTTTGTGACCTGGGATTAGGCAAAGAGTTTTTATACACGTCACCAAAAGCAGAATCCATAAAAGAAGAAACTGGTAAGTTGGACTTCATTAATATCAAAAACTCTTGCTCTAGCAAAAACGCTATTAAAATATCGAAGAAACAAGCCACAGACTGGGAGAAAATATTTGCAAGACACATATCCAATAAAGGACTTGCATCTAGGATATATAACAAACTCTAAAAACTAAAAATAAGAATATGAACAAGTCAATTTAAAAATAGGCAAAAGATGTGGGTACTACTCTGAAGAGAATATACAAATGGCAAATAAGTACATGAAAAAATGTTCGGCATCATTAGCTCTTAGAAAAATGCAAATTAAAATCATTATGAATATTACTACATACCTATGAAAATGAGTAAAATAAAAAATATTGACAATACCAAGTGCTGATGAAGATGCAGAACCAGAACTGTCACGCTTTGCTGGCGTGAATGCAAAATGGTACAGGCACTCTGGAAAAGCATTTGTCAGTTTCTTAAATATACACTTACTTACCATATTACCCAGCAATCCCACTCCTGGGATTTCTCCCTAGAGAAATGAAAACTTCTGTTAACAAACAAACAAACAAACAAACAAAAACTGGTTATCAACATTTATGGCAGCTCTATTCATAACTGCCAAAAATTAGAAACAACCCAAATATCCTTTAACAGGATAAACAATTTGTAGTACATTTATATAACAGAATACTACCCAGCAAAAAGAAAGAACAAACCATAGATACAGGCAACAACTTAGAGGAATATATCAAAGGCGTTATGCTGAGTAAAAGAAGCCATCTAGAAAGGTAACACACTACATATTTCCATTTATATAACGTTCTTTAAAAAACCCAAAACTATAGTGATGGAGAACAGATCAGTGGCTGCGCCAAGTGTTAAGGCTGTAACTATAATGGAGTGAGTTTTTTGGGGTGATGGAACTGTTCAAATCCTGGCTATGGTATAGGTTACAAAAATGTATACATCTGTTAAAATTCACAGAACTGTACATCGAAAGAAAAAAGTCACCTTTATTGTGTGATATTTTTTAAAATACTATTTATTTTTAGATTTTAAGGAAAAAAGAGAACAGGAAGAGCGAGCAAAGGAGACTGAGATGGAGCTGCTAACAAGGTAGGAGAAAAACTAGGACAGTGTGGTACTCTAAGAGCCTCATGAAGAAAATGAATCAAGGATGACAGTGAACAACTATACCAAAAACTGCTGATATTCAAGTAAGAAAAGGACTGAGAAATGACAACTGGCAATGCAGAGGTGGCTCTGATGAGAATGGATCTGGCATAGTAAACACTGGTTGAAACAGATTTAAGAGAAAATGATTTAAGACAGAAATTGGAGTTAACAAGTATAGCTAACTCTTTAAGTATTGCTACAAAAGACAGTAAAGATATAGGACAATAGCTGGTAGAAGTAGAGTTAAGAGAAGATTTTTACTAAGAAATAGAAGTATGTTTTTATGCCAGTGGGAATATCCAATAGAGAATAAAAAGTTGATGATGTAGTCCAGCTTTTTTCAGCACTTAGAACTATTCATTTATACATATACCTACCATGTTACCACGTTGTAACCATAGTCTGGAAACATAAGCAAATATCATGTCATCAAAAACTTAACTGATTTGAAAAAAAAAAAAGTATAAAATAGAAATGTCTGTTTCTAGACTTTTTTTTTTTTTTGAGACAGGGTCTCACTCTCACCCAGGCTGGAGTGCAGTGGTGCAATCTTGGCTCACTGCAACCTCCGCTTCTCCGGTTCAGGTAATTCTCATGCCTCAGCCTCCTGAGTAGCTGGGATTACAGGTGTACGTCACCACGCCTGGCTAATTTTTGTATTTTTAGTAGAGACAGGGTTTCATCATGCTGGCCAGGTTGGTCTCAAACTCCTGGCCTCAAGGGATCCACCCGCCTCAGCATTCCAAAGTTGTTTCCAGACTTTATAGATTATACACACACATGCAATTGCATACATACATACTCATATTGACTACAAGCTCCATTGGCCAGCTCTATAAATCATCTTACTTTCCTATGAATATGCTTTATAGTACAGTCAAAGTAACTCCCTGATTTCCCAGTCCACTCCTGACTCACTACATGACCATACTTGGTCCTACACTACCCACATTTCTGTTATTAACTATGAACCTAACTGAATTCTAAGTTTTCAAGGCTGAGAAATACAGTTCTGTCATTATAAATGTTCTATGGTTTCCCCATGTCCCAATGGACAAAAATGGTATGTTTTGAATAACAAGTGACATCATCTTTAATAAACGAAAAGATTAGCATTATCAACTTTTTTTTTTATTTTAAAAACAGAGTCTCACTCTGTTGCCCAGGCTGGAGTGCAGTGGTACAATCTTGGCTCACTGCAACCTCTGCCTCTCAGGCTCAGGAGATCTCCTGCCTCAACTTCCTAAGTAGCTGGGACCAACAGGCATTAACCATCATGCCCGGCGAGCATTATCAACTTTCAAAAGGGCTAAACATTATACCTAAACATCTAAATCTTGAAAGTGAGAAATTCTAAATCAAAACATGGCTAAACTTCTATATAGACACTAGTTTAAATAAAATGTCATACTAATTCAAGAGACAACTTTCTAAAAATTTCCCTCCAATTACCACAAAGGAAAAGAGATAGACAGATAGATGTATTTATCAACTTGCCAGCTTCACTTGTAAGTGTAGAATTACCATATAGAAAACGTTTTCTGCTTTGCAGAACACAATTGTGCATTCAAATACAGTTCTAAGAAAGACCTCTTAATCTGTTCCATTGTTAGTTAAGTGGTTATACATGCAGAAAAAAAGGAAGAAACCAGTTGGACATAAATAATATGGAAAGAAAAAAATGGGGATAGGAGAAATAATCTCAACATTTCTTACTTTTCTCCTTTCTAAAAACCCCTTCTTCTTACTCTTCCCTTTTCTCATCACTCACACCCCCAAAAAACACAAGATCCATGCCAAACCCCACAAAAGCTCTTAGGCCTCTCTCAAACATGCAAATGTAATTTTCTACCCAGACAACACACTTCCTTTTTAATGAACTCTAAAAACAATCTGTGAATGCCCACAGAAAAGAGGAAAATTGCAATAAAAAAAAAATAAAAACAGAGAGATGTGGGGGAGGGTCAAGATGGATACGGCAAATCCAGAGTTTAAATAGACATAAAAGATAATGAAGGTGAAAGGAATGTAATCAAACAAAATGGTCTGCAATCTGTCATTTCATATAAATGAGACTCAGAGAAATATATGAATATTCACTTGAATCAAAATCATTCATTACAGGAGTGGTCCTTCAAGTGAAAGGATCTCTGTCAAGGCCCAATGTGGCTGTCATTCTTTTTTCCATTTTGTAATTTAAAAACACAAAAAAATCGTATATGGATAAAAAGAGAAAAAATAATGTTACATATGCACAAACCCATAAAGCCATCAAGAGAGGGAACACATTTATTCATGATATAACCAAATACTACTAATCAAAATTAGACCTTCAAAGAGTGTTCATAAATGATGAGACACTTCAGTCAGTCACATGATTCAGGATCCCTCCAGATGCACATTATGATTCAGATTTGAACACTAAATAGAGTAGGCCAAAGGGTAGGGTGGGAGGACTTGAAGAAAAACATAATGCAAAAAAGGTCATCAAAATGAAAAGTGTCTTCTTGCCACACAATTTGAAGAGAAGTTTCATTAAAAAAAAAATAGCTGTAAACCAATTTAGGCCGAAATAATTGCTACATTTTATAATTTAACCTCTTAATAGTGAATAGAATTCTTCTCCCTGCTTAAGGATCAAATTGGTTGGGCTCTGCACTTGTCTGGCACCATGCTGTGGGCTATTTCCTTTAATATATAACCAATCAAAGATGTATTCAGGCTTTTGTGAGATCCAAAGCTTTGTAACTAACGGCATATTCTAGAGCATCATGAAGTTTCTCTAAAAGGAGCAGACAAAGCTATACACAGTGATAGCTTCCTCGAATAGTTAATATTCATTTCTCAAAGGTAGACACTGAACCCTTTATAATATACCAAATACAGACACTTTTTCTTATAGTACTTGTCCTGTAATATTTATACTAATTTTTTTCTTCCTTCAATTTGTATCAACACACCATAAGATCACAGCTGCTTAAGGAAATAACAACAACAAAACTCTTCAAAATACATATTAATAATTGTGGCTGGGCATGGCGGCTCATGCCTTGTAAGCCCAGCACTTTAGGAGGCCAAGACACCAGGACTTCTTGAGGCCAGGAGTCTGAGACCAGCCTGGGCAATATAGTAAGACTCTATCTCTACAAAAAAAAAAATTTTTTTTTTTTTTTTTAATTAGCAGGGTATGGTGGCACATCTATAGTCCTAACTGAGACTGATGCAGGAGGGTTACTTGAGTCTAGGAGTTTGAGGCTGCAGTGGGCTAGGATCGTACCACATCAAGCTAGCCTGGTCAACAGAGCAAGACCTTGTCTCTAAAACTAAAAGAAAAACAAAAACATGATTGTTACATGTACAAACACAGTAAAATAATCTACCAATAGTAAGTACCAACTGAAAATCATACTGCGTTTTCAGGCTTCATGATAAATGTCATCAACTGAATATATAATTTAGCACAAATCTTTACGGAATGATTATGCTCACATAAGGCATACAGAAACACTATATCATTGTTAAATTTATACCTGATGGATGAAAGTAATTTCACATATTGGCATACATGTTACAAAACACTAACAAGAGACTGATCTATAGCTTTTTAAAACCTTCCTAACAAAATACATTAAGGTAACCAAATTAAATCATGGAGTTAAGGATGAAAGAACATATATAACTGTAGCATATGAGTTAAATCTTCCTTTCATTTATCTATAATAGGCTCATTACCCATTGCATCCACATGGGAATACAGAACACAGAGTTAAATATTTGTTTATATTGAAAAATAACATCTATCTTCATAATAAATCTATTTCAAGTTTATCACATTCTTTATAAAATAATACTTTGTTCATTTTTCCATATAAATTATGCTGAAACAAAAATTAATCCATCAACTTTTAAACTACCATATAAAAGGGACTAGAAGGAACATATAGTCTGAGCATGGTGGCTCACACCTATAACCCCAGCTTTGGGAGGCCAAACTGGGAGGACCACTTGAGGCCAGGGTTTAAAGATCAGCCCAGGAAACATAGCAAGACCACATCTCTACAAAAAAATTCAAATATTAGCTGGACATGGTGGTGTACACCTGTAATCCCAGCTACTCAGGAGGCTAAGGCAGGAGGATTGTTGGAGCCCAGGAGTTCAAGGCTGCAATGAGCTCTGATCACACTACCGTACTCCAGCCTGGGCAACAAAGTGAGACCCTATCTCCTAAAAAAAAAAAAAAAAAAAAAAAAAGATACACGAACGGGCAGTAACCATTTTGAAAAGATAGTTACATCAATCATTAAGAAAATGCAGGCTGGGCGCGGTGGCTCAAGCCTGTAATCCCAGCACTTTGGGAGGCCGAGATGGGCGGATCATGAGGTCAGGAGATCGAGACCATCTTGGCTAACACGGTGAAACCCTGTCTCTACTAAAAAATACAAAAAACTAGGCGGGCGAGGTGGTGGGTGCCTGTAGTCCCAGCTACTCGGGAGGCTGAGGCAGGAGAACGGCGTAAACCCGGGAGGCAGAGCTTGCAGTGAGCTGAGATCTGGCCACTGCATCCAGCCTGGGTGACAGAGACAGACTCCATCTCAAAAAAAAAAAAAAAAAAAAGAGAAAATGCAAATAACCACAATGAGATACCATTTCACACCCACTAGGATGGCTATAATAAAAACACCAGAAACTATCAAGGATTGACGAGGATCAGGAGAAATAGGAACCCTTGTAACATCGCTAGTAAGTATGTAAAATGGTACAGCTACTGTGGAAAACAGTTTGCCAGTTCCTTAAAATGTTGAACACAATTACCATATGACCCAGCCATTCTACTCCTAGGTATGTAACCAAGAGAAATGAAAACACATGACTACTCAGAAATGTGTAATAGCCAAAAGACGGAAACAACCCACTGTCCATCAACTGATGAATGGATAAACAAATTGTGGCATATTTACACAATGGAATATTATCCAGTCATAAAAAGGAATAAACTGCTGATGCATGCTAGAACTTTGATAAACCTCAAAAACATTACGCTAAGAGGAAGAAACCAGACATAAAAGATCACATATTGTTAAGATTCCTTTTACATGAAATATCCAGAATAAGCAAATCCACAGAGACGGAAAGTAGATTAGAGGTTGCCAAGGGATGCATGAAGAGGGAAATGGGGAATAATTACTTAATGGGTATAGGATATTCTCCTGGGATGATGAAAAAGTTTTGAGAGAGGTGGTGGTTGCATAACATTTTGAATGCACCAAATGCCACTAAACTTTAAAATGGCTGTGTTGCGTGAATTTATTCTTAATAAAAAACAAAGGAAAAGCTTCTATATTTTTTCAAATTAGAACTTAAAAGTAGTGTATTAATATCATATATGTTCTGTGAAGAAAAAAAAGAAAGTGTAAAGTAAAAAAAGATCATTAACTATGGTAAAGGTAATAGTGTGATTCAAAGGATACCACTTAAAATGGACAAACCACATAGTAAAACATTAAGTTAAAGAAAAGGTCATTGTGGGCATGATAAAAGGCATAAATAGGCCAGGAGCGGTGGCTCACACCTGTAATCCCAGCACTTTGGGAGGCTGAGGTGGGTGCATCACTTGAGCTCAGGAGTTCAAGATCAGCCTAGGCAACATGACAAAACTTCACCTCTACTAAAAATACAAAAAAAATAGCCAGCGTGATGGCACACGCCTGTGGTTCCAGCTACTAGGGAGGCTGAGGTTGAAGGATCGCTTGAATCTAGGGGGCAGTGGTTGCAATGAGTGGTGGCTCATGCTTGTAATCCCAGCACTTTGGGTGGCCGAGGTGGGTGGATCACCTGAGGTAAGGAGTTTGAGACCAGCCTGGCCAAATGATGAAATCCCGTCTCTACTAAAAATATAAAAATTAGCTGGGTGTGATGGTGTGTGCCTGTAGTCCTAGCTACTCAGGAGGCTGAGGCAGGAGGACAGCTTGAACCCAGGTGGCAGAGGTTGCAGTAAGCTGAGAAGATGCTACTGCACTCCAGTCTGGGCAACAGAGTGAGACTCCGTCTCAAAAACAAAAACAAAAACAAAAACAAAAAAAAAAGGAAACTAACAAGTACTAGTAGAAAACATAGAAAAGTTTCTCTACAACCTAGATGTGGGGAGAAGTTTTCTAATTATTATGCAAAATCCAGATGAATTAAAGAAAAGATTGTTATATTTGGCTATATAAAAATGGTAACAAAAACAAAAATTCTTCTATGGCTCCAAATAACAAAGTCAAAAGACAACAAATTGCTACTTAACTTATAAAAATCAAGAGGACAAATAACAAAAATGGAAGTTCCTTTTAAAAACTGAGAGAAAAAAACAAGATTCCTTCTAAAATGTGAGGCAAAACCCCTCACAAATCCCTTTTAAATACTGAAAGAAAACAATAGGGGAAAGACATGAACAGATAATTTACAAGGAAAGATATTAAAATGCATTCAATTTTTAAATGGTCCTTACACATATGAAAAGATGTTCAACCACACTCATAATAAGAAACTGCAGGCCAGGTGAGGTGGCTTACACCTGTAATCCCAGCACTTTAGAAGGCCAAGGTGGGAGGATCATTTGAGGCCAGGAGTTCAAGGCCAGCCTGAGCAACATACGAAGACCCTGTCTCTACCAAAAAAAATTAGCCAAGAATGGTGGTGTGTGCCTGTAGTCCCAACTACTCGGCAGACTGAGGTGGGAGGACTGCCTGAACCTGGGAGGTTGAGGCTGCAGTGAGCTATCATTGTGCCAGCCTGCTAATCAGTAGTCCACTGTATGAATCTATCATAGTTTGTTTAAGTATTCCCCTAATGATGATATTTCCAATTTATGCTACTATACATGGTTTTTCTGTGGACATGTTTCATGTCTTTTTTTTTTTTTTTGAGACAGAGTTTCACTCTGTCACCCAGGCTGCCAGGCTGGAATGCAGTGGTGCAATCTCAGCTTACTGTAAGCTCTGCCTCCCGGGTTCAAGCCATTCTCCTGCCTCAGACTCCCAAGTAGCTGGGATTACAGGCACCTACCACCACGCCAGGCTAACTTTTGTATTTTTAGTAGAGACAGGGTTTTACCATGTTGACCAGGCTGGTCTCAAACTCCTGACCTCAAGTGATCTGCCCACCTTGGCCTCCCAAAGTGCTGGGATTACAGGGATGAGCCACCATGCCTGGCCAACATGTTTTATTTCTACTGATAAATACCTACGAGTGGAAGTGCTGGGTCATATGTAGTTGCATATGTTGTTTCATAAGAAACTGCCAGACCTTTTTCCAAAGTGGTTTGGACCATTTCCACTACGAAGGTACGAGAGGAGAGGTCTAGTTGCTCCACATCCTCACATTTGTTGTTGGCATCTCTATACTATTCTTACAACTTTGCTATATGTTTTAAATTATATTAAAACAAATACAGTCACGTGCTGCATAACAACAATTTGGTCAACAGGGGTCGCATGTATAATGGTGGTCCTGTATGATTATAATGAAGCTGAAAAATTCCTGTCACTTAGTGACATCATAGCTGTCATAACATCATGGTGTAAAGCTTCATGTGCTTGTGGTAATGCTAGTATAAACAGACCTACTAAACTACCAGTCACACATAAGTATAGCACATACAATTATGTATAGTACATAACACTTGATAATTATAATGAACAACTATGTTACTAGATTAGGTATTTACTCTGTACTATACTTTTTAATCATTATTTTTGAGTGTACTGCTAGTTATATTTTAAAAGTTAACTGTAAAACAATATCGAGCAGGTTCTTCAAAAAGCATTTCAGAGGAAGGAATTGTTACCCTACATGACAGCTCCATGCATGTTATTGTCCCTGAAGACCTTCCAATGGGACAGGATAAAGAGGCGGAAGACAGTGATATTGATCCTGACCCTGTGTAGGCCTAGGCTAATGTGTATCTTTGTGTCTTCATTTTTAACAAAAAAGTGTACAAAGTAAAAATTTTTAAAAATAAAAATAGAAAAAAGCTTACAGAATAAAGACGAAGAAGGAAATTTTTTTAGACCTGTACAATGTATTTGTGCTTCAAGCTAAGTGTTATTACAAAAGGGCGAAAAGTTAAAAACAAATTTTAAAGGTTAAAGTAAGCTAAAGTTAATTTATTATTAAAGAAAGAAAAATGTTTTTAAAACCCTAATCAATTGGAGTACTAAGAGAATATACTTGTCTATGGAGTCATCTTCATTTAAAAAGACCTTACTGGCCTTGCCAAAAGATGGAGTAGTGAAATTTTGCTGTGTAGGGACCAGTAGCATCAGACAATGGGGATAAGTGTTTGACATCTGTACACCTGGCAACAAAGAACAGCAATAGCAGACTGTGAGTCACCAACCAAGATTCTTCCTTACTTAGAAGCAGAAATCAGATACACCTTCTGTCTGGAATGAACAAACTCTCTGAAGTTTTCAGACAATACAGGGGAAAGGAAAATGACTGTATTACAGATAATACATAGGAAAGGATAATACTGATCTCTGCTAAATATAGTATATAGGGATTGGGGTGGTTTAATTTAAATTAGAAAAATAAGAGATAGATTGCATTTTCACTCTGAATGTTGTGAGGCAGATCATACCAGTTGCATGATCATGTATGTAAAACATCTACACGGTATTATTACAATTAATCAGTAAGTGGTAATCATTGTCATTACTATTTGAGAGAGAGAGAAGATGGTTATAAGGTTCATAGTTTGTCTATATGGGAGAATGATTATATATAGGGAAATAGGGAGAAAGATCTGAGTTTGTCAAAAATCTGAGGCTTCAGACATGCTGAGTTTGAGGCAGAAGAAAGGTATCCAAATAAAGATGTTCATTTGCTTAGAATGCATTTACTATGATTTCTGCTTGCTGAAATTTTATCTTTCCTCTATCCACCTTCCATCTCCCCTTTCTGCCCCTATACCCTTAACTCTTTGCAATTATTCTTGCCTTCTGTGATCCTTTAGCACATTTACATTTCTACTACTACTTTTATTACATTGTTTTATATCATAATTATTTTTCTATACATTTGTCTTGCTGACCAGATAGTGAGTTCCTTGAAAGGAGGAAGAAAATGAAGTCTGGTATATTACTTTCATTTATCCCACAAGATCTTGCCCATGATCAGTACTTAATAAATCTATCAACAATAACCCAGGGAAAGACCCCGACCTTTATATAACTTAGATAACATCACCTAAACTTCCACATCGCCATTTGCAAGATGAACAGAAGGAACCCAGGATTCTGTGTAATCCTAGCATGACTCCTGATCTTCCCTTTGCTCAACACTCACAACTTCACTATGCCTTGAGACTTTCAGAACTAATTTCATAATGTCTTCTATGCCCTGTCACTCCAAGGAGTCCAGAGCTTCCAGGTCATCCCTCAGTGCCCAGGTTCTAATCCACATATGTCTCTATGGGCAATGAGACAAATTCTCCACATGCCTCAGCACTACTTAGTTCCCCCACTTCTCTGCTTTATTTTTCACCATAGTATTTACTACCATCTGATTATTGAGTCAATATATATACTTAAAAGTTATATATTTCATATATACTTAAAAATGGTCTATGTCAACCTTTAAGTATAAGTTCCATGAGGGCTGAGATAAAAGTTGTTTTATTCATTGTGGTAACTCCAGAACCTACAGTAGTACCTGGTTCATGGTACGACTTGACAGATGTTTGCAGAATAAATAAATGAATATATATTTCATTTGTTAATTCAGCCGACAAATATTAAGTGCCTATAATATATCCCTAGGATGTATCAGTGAAGAAGAAAGGCATGTTTTCTATAATTATGAAGGATTATAAGGGAAGAGAAGACATTAAACATTACATAAGTATATATAATTATTATATATAATAATGACAAATGTTCTCAAGGAAAGTATAGGATATACAATAGGGATACCTAACCTACTGGGATTAGGAAGGCTGATTCTGAACCAGAACTAAGGAAATACACTGAAGCAAAGACTGAAGGATAAGCAGAAATTAGGTAAGCAAAGAAGGGTAAAAAAGGCAAGATAAGGGGGCGGAGCAAGATGGCCAAATAGGAACAGCTCCAGTCTCCAGCTCCCAGCGCGAGCGACATAGAAGGCAGGTGATTTCTGCATTATCAACTGAGGTACTGGGTTCATCTCACTGGGGAGTGCCGGACAATCGGTGCTGGTCAGCTGTTGCAGCCCGACCAGTGAGAGCTGAAGCAGGGCGAGGCATCGCCTCACCTGGGAAGCGCAAGGGGGAAGGGAATCCCTTTTCCTAGCCAGGGGAACTGAGACACACACACCTGGAAAATCGGGTAACTCCCACCCCAATACTGCGCTTTAAGCAAATGGGCACACCAGGAGATTATATCCCACACCTGGCTGGGAGGGTCCCACGCCCACGGGGCCTTCCTCATGGCTAGCACACCAGTCTGCGATCTAACTGCAAGGCAGCAGCGAGGCTGGGGGAAGGGTGCCCGCCATTGCTGAAGCTTAAGTAGGTAAACAAAGCCCTGGGAAGATCGAACTGGGTGGAGCTCACAGCAGCTCAAGGAGGCCTGCCTGTCTCTGTAGACTCCACCTTGGGGACAGGGCACAGCTAAACAACAACAACAACAACAACAACAACAACAACAAAAAGTAGCAGAAACCTCTGCAGATGCAAGCGACTCTGTCTGACAGCTTTGAAGAGTGCAGTGGATCTCCCAACACGGAGGTTGAGATCTGAGAACGGACAGACTGCCTGCTCAAGTGGGTCCCTGACCCCTGAGTAGCCTAACTCGGAGACATCCTCCACTAGGGGCAGACCGACACCCCACACCTCACACGGTGGGGTACACCCCTCAGAGGAAGCTTCCAAAGCAAGAATCAGCCAGGTACACTCGCTGTTCAGCAGTATTCTATCTTCTGCAGCCTCTGCTGCTGACACCCAGGCAAACAGGGTCTGGAGTGGACCTCAAGCAATCTCCAACAGACCTACAGCTGAGGGTCCTGACTGTTAGAAGGAAAACTAACAAACAGGAAGGACACCCACACCAAAACCCCATCAGTACGTCACCATCATCAAAGACCAGAGGCAGATAAAACCACAAAGATGGGGAAAAAGCAGGGCAGAAAAGCTGGAAATTCAAAAAATAAGAGCGCATCTTCCCCTCCAAAGGAACGCAGCTCATCGCCAGCAACGGATCAAAGCTGGACGGAGAATGACTTTGACGAGATGAGAGAAGGCGGCTTCAGTCCATCAAAATTCTCAGAGCTAAAGGAGGAATTACGTACCCAGCCCAAAGAAACTAAAAATCTTGAAAAAAGAGTGGAAGAATTGATAACCAGAATAATTAATGCAGAGAAGGCCATAAACGAACGGACAGAGATGAAAACCATGACACGAGAAATACGTGACAAATGCACAAGCTTCAGTAACCAACTCGATCAACTGGAAGAAAGAGTATCAGCGATTGAGGATCAAATGAATGAAATGAAGCGAGAAGAGAAATCTAAAGAAAAAAGAAGAAAAAGAAATGAACAAAGCCTGCAAGAAGTATGGGATTATGTAAAAAGACCAAATCTATGTCTGACTGGGGTGCCTGAAAGTGAGGGGGAAAATGGAACCAAGTTGGAAAACACTCTTCAGGATATCATCCAGGAGAACTTCCCCAACCTAGCAGGGCAGGCCAACATTCAAATTCAGGAAATACAGAGAACACCACATACTCCTCGAGAAGAGCAACTCCAAGACACATAATTGCCAGATTCACCAAAGTTGAAATGAAGGAAAAAAACTTAAGGGCAGCCAGAGAGAAAGGTCGGGTTACCCACAAAGGGAAGCCCATCAGACTAATGGCAGATCTCTTGGCAGAAACTCTACAAGCCAGAAGAGAGTGGGGGCCAATATTCAACATTCTTAAAGAAAAGAATTTTAAACCCAGAATTTCATATCCAGCCAAACTAAGTTTCACAATGAAGGAGAAATAAAATCCTTTACAGATAAGCAAATGCTTAGAGATTTTGTCACCACCAGGCCTGCCTTACAAGAGACCCTGAAGGAAGCACTAAACATGGAAAGGAACAACCAGTACCAGCCATTGCAAAAACATGCCAAAATGTAAAGACCATCGAGGCTAGGAAGAAACTGCATCAACTAACGAGCAAAATAACCAGTTAATATCATAATGGCAGGATCAAGTTCACACATAACAATATTAACCTTAAATGTAAATGGACTAAATGCGCCAATTAAAAGAAACAGACTGGCATACTGGATAAAGAGTCAAGACCCATCAGTCTGCTGTATTCAGGAGACCCATCTCACATGCAGAGACATACATAGGCTCAAAATAAAGGGATGGAGGAAGATCTACCAAGCAAATGGAGAACAAAAAAAAGCAGGGGTTGCAATACTAGTCTCTGATAAAACAGACTTTAAACCATCAAAGATCAAAAGAGACAAAGAAGGCCATTACATCATGGTAAAGGGATCAATTCAACAGGAAGAGCTAACTATCCTAAATATATATGCACCCAATACAGGAGCACCCAGATTCATAAAGCAAGTCCTTGGAGACTTACAAAGAGACTTAGACTCCCATACAATAATAATGGGAGACTTCAACACCCCACTGTCAACATTAGACAGATCAACGAGACAGAAAGTTAACAAGGATATCCAGGAATTGAACTCATCTCTGCAGCAAGCAGAACTAATAGACATCTACAGAACTCTCCACCCCAAATCAACAGAATATACATGCTTCTCAGCACCACATCACACTTATTCCAAAATTGACCACATAATTGGAAGTGAAGCACTCCTCAGCAAATGTACAAGAACAGAAATTATAACAAACTGTCTCTCAGACCACAGTGCAATCAAATTAGAACTCACGACTAAGAAACTCAATCAAAACCGCTCAACTACATGGAAACTGAATAACCTGCTCCTGAATGACTACTGGGTACACAACGAAATGAAGGCAGAAATAAAGATGTTCTTTGAAACCAATGAGAACAAAGACACAACATACCAGAATCTCTGGGATACATTTAAAGCAGTGTGTAGAGGGAAATTTATAGCACTAAATGCCCACAAGAGAAAGCTGGAAATATAATTGACACTCTAACATCACAATTAAAAGAACTAGAGAAGCAAGAACAAACACATTCAAAAGCTAGCAGAAGGCAAGAAATAACTAAGATCAGAGCAGAACTGAAGGAGATAGAGACACAAAAAACCCTCCAAAAAATCAATGAATCCAGGAGTTGGTTTTTTGAAAAGATCAACAAAATTGGTAGACTGCTAGCAAGACAAATAAAGAAGAAAAGAGAGAAGAATCAAATAGACGCAATAAAAAAGGATAAGGGGGATATTACCACCGACCCCACAGAAATATAAACTACCATCAGAGAATACTATAAACACCTCTACGCAAATAAACTAGAAAACCTAGAAGAAATGGATAATTTCCTGGACACCTACACTCTCCCAAGACTAAACCAGGAAGAAGCTGAATCCCTGAATAGACCAATAGCAGGCTCTGAAATTGAGGCAATAATTAATAGCCTACCAACCAAAAAAAGTCCAGGACCAGATGGATTCACAGCCAAATTCTACCAGAGGTACAAGGAGGAGCTGGTACCATTCCTTCTGAAACTATTCCAATCAATAGAAAAAGAGGGAATCCTCCCTAACTCATTTTATGAGGCCAACATCATCCTGATACCAAAGCCTGGCAGAGACACAACAAAAAAAGAGAATTTTAGACCAATATCCTTGATGAATATTGATGCAAAAATCCTCAATAAAATACTGGCAAACCGGATCCAGCAGCACATCAAAAAGCTTATCCACCATGATCAAGTGGGCTTCATCCCTGAGATGCAAGGCTGGTTCAACATACGCAAATCAATAAACGTAATCCACATATAAACAGAACCAAAGACAAAAACCACATGTTATCTCAATAGATGCAGAAAAGGCCTTTGACAAAATTCAACAGCCCTTCATGCTAAAAACTCTCAATAAATTTGGTATTGATGGAACGTATCTCAAAATAATAAGAGCTATTTATGACAAACCCACAGCCAATATCATACTGAATGGGCAAAAACTGGAAAAATTCCCTTTGAAAACTGGCACAAGACAGGGATGCCCTCTCTCACCACTCCTATTCAACATAGTGTTGGAAGTTCCGGCTAGGGCAATCAGGCAAGAGAAAGAAATAAAGGGTATTCAGTTAGGAAAAGAAGAAGTCAAATTGTCCCTGTTTTCAGATGGCATGATTGTATATTTAGAAAACCCCATTGTCTCAGCCCCAAATCTCCTTAAGCTGATAAGAAACTTCAGCAAAGTCTCAGGATACAAAATCAATGTGCAAAAATCACAAGCATTCTTATACACCAGTAACAGACAAACAGAAAGCCAAATCATGAGTGAACTCCCATTCACAATTGCTTCAAAGAGAATAAAAAACTAGGAATCCAACTTACAAGGGATGTAAAGGACCTCTTCAAGGAGAACTACAAACCACTGCTCAGTGAAATAAAAGAGGACACAAACAAATGGAAGAACATACCATGCTCATGGATAGGAAGAATCAATATCATGAAAATGGCCATACTGCCCAAGGTAATTTATAGATTCAATGCCATCCCCATCAAGCTATCAATGAGTTTCTTCACAGAATTGGAAAAAACTGCTTTAAAGTTCATATGGAACCAAAAAAGAGCCCGCATTGCCAAGACAATCCTAAGTCAAAAGAACAAAGCTGGAGGCATCACGATACCTGACTTCAAACTATATTACAAGGCTACAGTAACCAAAACAGCATGGTACTGGTACCAAAACAGAAATATAGACCAATGGAACAGAACAGAGTCCTCAGAAATAATACCACACATCTACAGCCATCTAATATTTGATAAACCTGAGAAAAACAAGAAATGGGGAAAGGATTCCCTATTTAATAAATGGTGCTGGGAAAATTGGCTAGCCATAAGTAGAAAGCTGAACCTGGATCCTTTCCTTACTCCTTATACGAAAATTAATTCAAGATGGATTAGAGACTTAAATGTTAGACCTAATACCATAAAAACCCTAGAAGAAAACCTATAATACCATTCAGGACATAGGCATGGGCAAGGACTTCATGTCTAAAACACCAAAAGCAACAGCAACAAAAGCCAAAATTGACAAATGGGATCTAATTAAACTAAAGAGCTTCTGCACAGCAAAAGAAACTACCATCAGAGTGAACAGGCAACCTACAGAATGGGAGAACATTTTTGCAATCTACTCATCAGACAAAGGGCTAATATCCAGAACCTACAAAGAACTCAAACAAATTTACAAGAAAAAAACAAACAACCCCATCAAAAAGTGGGCAAAGGATATGAACAGACACTTCTCAAAAGAAGACATTCATACAGCCAACAGACTCATGAAAAAATGCTCACCATCACTCACCATCAGAGAAATGCAAATCAAAGCCACAATGAGATACCATCTCACACCAGTTAGAATGGCAATCATTACAAAATCAGGAAACAACAGCTGCTGGAGAGGATGTGGAGAAATAGGAACACTTTTATACTGTTGGTGGGATTGTAAACTAGTTCAACCATTATGGAAAACAGTATGGCGATTCCTCAAGGATCTAGAACTAGAAGTACCATATGACCCAGCCATCCCATTACTGGGGATATATCCAAAGGATTATAAATCATGCTGCTATAAAGACACATGCACACGTATGTTTACTGCGGCACTATTCACAATAGCAAAGACTTGGAATCAACTCAAATGTCCATCAGTGACAGACTGGATTAAGAAAATGTGGCACATATACACCATGGAATACTATGCAGCCATAAAAAAGGATGAGTTTGTGTCCTTTGTAGGGACATGGATGCAGCTGGAAACCATCATTCTCAGTAAACTATTGCAAGAACAGAAAACCAAACACCACATATTCTCACTCATAGGTGGGAACTGAACAATGAGATCACTTGGACTCGGGAAGGGGAACATCACACATCGGGGCCTATTATGGGGAGGGGGGAGGGGGGAGGGATTGCACTGGGAGTTATACCTGATGTAAATGACGAGTTGATGGGTGCAGCACACCAACATGGCACAAGTATACATATGTAACAAACCTGCACGTTATGCACATGTACCCTAGAACTTAAAGTATAATTAAAAAAAAAAAAGGCAAGATAAAAAAAATGTGCCAAGACTCGAAAAAGGAACATGTTTTTTGTTTAACAGTTTCACTGAGAAAAAACTGACATGCAATAAATTGTACCTATTTAAATCATATAATTTGTTAAGTTTTGACATGTGTTAAGTTTGACATAAGTTTTGACATACATGAAACCATCACCACTATCCAGAAAATGAACATATCCATCTCCATCTTGGCACACAATTTTTATTTACTCGACTGATATTTATTGGTATCTACCATGTGTCAGGTCTTGAGTATGCATTGGTGTATGATCCCTGCCCTTTTACAGTTCAACAGATGTCTAATTCAAGGAAGCAAGAGAAGGGCAGGGCAACAATGTCTGGGGAGGTAGGCAAGGGCTATATTCTGCTGGTCCATGTATACTATACTTGGGATTTTTATACAAAGACCAATGAGAGGCAAGCAGGCCCAAGACATGCTGAACTTGAACAGGACGTCATTAGAATGTGTTCAGTAGGGCAGTGATATAATCACATTTGTCTTTTCGGAAAGATCTCACTGACAACAACAACAACAAAAAGTGAAGAACAGAGAAGAGAAAGTCAAGAGTGGTTTCTGGGGGAACCAGTTAGGCAAGTGCAATAATCCTGGCAAGAGACGATGGTAGTTTGGCCAAGGTGGTGGTGGCAGATAAATTTTACACTGATTCAAGAGATAATTAGAAAGCAGAACCATCAGGAGTTGGTGATGGGTTAAATATGATGAGTAAAGAAAATGGAGCACATCTATAGCCATCTGATCTTTGACAAAGCTAACAAAAATAAGCAATGGGGAAAGGACTCCCTATTCAATAAATGGTGCTGGGTAGCTGGTTAGAGATATGCAGAAAAATGAAACTGGACCACTACCTTTCACCATATACAAAAATAAATCAAGATGGATTAAAGACTTAAATATAAGATCTCAAACTGTAAGAATCATCTATAAGAAAACCCAGAAAACACCATTCTGGACGCTGGCCTTGCAAAAGAATTTATGACTAGGTCCTCAAAAATATTTGCAGCAAAAACAAAAATTGAGACAAGTGAGACCTAATTAAGCTAGAGGGCTTTTACACAGCAAAAGAAACTATCAACAGAATAAACAGACAACCTACAGAATGGGAGAAAATATTCTCAATCTATGCATCTGACAAAGGGCTAATATCCAGAATCTATAAAGAACTTAAACAATTCAACAAACAAAAAACAAACAACCTCATTAAAAATGGGCAAAAATGCAAACAGGCACTTCTCAAAAGAAGACATACAAACAGCTAGCAAACATGAAAAAATACTCAACATCACTAATCATCAGAGAAATGCAAACCAAAACTACAACGAGGTGCCATTTCACACCAATCAGAATGGCTACTATTAAAAAGTTTAAAAAAAAAAAAAAAAAAAAGATGCTGGTGAGACTGCAGAGAAAACAAACAAACAAAAAAACCACTTGCACACTATTGGTAATTTAATTCAGCCACATGGAAAACAGCTTGGAGACTTCTCAAATAATTAAAAATAGAGGCCAGGCACAGTGGTTTACACCTGTAATCCCAGCACTTTGGGAGGCTGAGGTGGGCAGATTACCTGAAGTCAGGAGTTGGAGACCAGCCTGGCCAACATGGTGAAAAATATAAAAATTAGCCAGATGTGGTGGTGCGTGCCTGTAGTCACCACTACTTGGGAGGCTGAGGCACAAGAATCACTTGAACCTGGGAGGCGGAGGTTGTGGTGAGCCAAAATTGTGCCACTGCACTCCAATCTGGGCGACAGAGCGAGACTCTGTCTCCAAAAAAAAAAAAAAAAAAAAAAAAAAGAATTAAAAATAGAATTACTATTAGACTCCCCAACATTACCAGGTATATATCCAAAAGAAAGTAAATCATTCCACCAAAAACACACATGCACTCATCATGTTTATTGCAGCACTATTCACAATAGCAAAGACATGGGATCAATCTAGGTATTCATCAACAGTGGACTGGATAAAGAAAACGTGTATTGGTAGTCATAGTATTGGAAGTCCTAGCCAGAGTAATCAGACGAGAGAAAGAAATAAAGCGTATCTAAATTGGTAAAGAAGTAGTCAAACTGTCACTGTTTGCATCTGATGATATGACTGTATACCTAGAAAACCCTAACGACTCTTCCAAAAAGCTCCTAGAACTGATTAATGAATTCAGCAAAGATTTAGGATACAAAATTAATGTACACAAATCAATAGCTCTACTATACAACAAGAGCAACCAAGCTGAGAATCAAATCAAGAACTCAACCCCTTTTACAATAGCTGCGAAAACAATAAAATACTTAGGAATATACCTAACCAAAGAGGTGAAAGACCTCTACAAGGAAAACTACAAAACACTGCTGAAAGAAATCATAGACGACACAAACAAACGGAAACACATCCCGTGTTCATGGATGGGTAGAATCAGTATTGTGAAAATGACCATACTGCCAAAAGCAATCTATAAATTCAATGCAATTCCCATCAAAATACCACCATCATTCTTCACAAAACTAGAAAAAAAAATCCTAAAATTCATATGGAACCAAAAAAGAGCCCACATAGCCAAAGCTGGACTAAGCAAAAAGTACAAATCTGGAGGCATCACACTACCTGATTTCAAACTATAAGGTCACAGTCACCAAAACATCATTGTACTGATATAAAAATAGGCACAAAGACTATGGAACAGAATAGAGAACCCATAAATAAACCCAAATACTTACAGCCAACTGATCTTCGACAAAGCAAACAAAAACATAAAATGGGGAAAGGACACCCTATTCAACAAATGGTGCTGGGATAATTGGCAAGCCACATGTAGGAGAATGAAACTGGATCCTCATCTCCCACCTTACGCAAAAGTCAGCTCAAGACTGGCCGGGTGTGGTGGCTCACGCCTGTAATCCCAACACTTTGGGAGACCGAGGTGGGCAGATCACCTGAGATCAGGAGTTCGAGACCAGCCTGGCCAACAATGGTGAAACCCCATCTCTACTAAAAATAAAAAATTAGCCAGGCATGGTGGCAGGCACCTGTAATTTCAGCTACTCAGGAGGCTGAGGCAGGAGAATCACTTGTACACCGGAGGGGGAGGCTGCAGTGAACCAAGATTGTGCCATTGCACTCCAGCCTGAGTGACAAGAGTGAAACTCCATCTAAAGAAAAAAATCTCAAGATGGATCAAGGACTTAAATCTAAGACTTGAAATAAAAATTCTAGAAGATAACATTGGAAAAACCCTTCCAGGCAAAGATTTCATGACCAACAACCCAAAAGCAAATGCAACAAAAACAAAAGATAAATAGGTGGAACTTAAACTAAAGAGCTTCTGCACAGCAAAAGAAACAGCAGAGTAAACAGACAACCCACAGAGTGGAAGAAAATCTTCACGATCTATACATCCTACAAAGGACTAATATCCAGAGTCTACAAGGAACTCAAACAAATTAGCAAGAAAAAAAAAAGCAATCCCATCAAAAAGTGGGCTAAGGACATGAATAGACAATTCTCAAAAGAAGATATACAAATGGCAAACAAACATGAAAAAATGCTCATAATAAATGACCAGAAAAACGCAAATCAAAACCACAGTGCAATACCACCTTACTCCTGCAAGAATGGCCATTATCAAAATATAATTTGTAAAAATGTTGGCATCAATGAGGTGAAAAGAGAACACGTCTACATTGCTGGGGGGAATGTAAACTAGTACAGCCACTATGAAAAACAGTGTGAAGATTCCTTAAAGAACAAAAGTAGAACTACCATTTGATCCAGCAATCCCACTGCTGGGTATCTACCCAGAGGAAAAGAAGTCATTATACAAAAAAGAAACTTGCACATGCATGTTTACAGCAGCACTATAAACATGCAACTGCAAAAATGTGGAACCAGCCCAAATGCCCTGCCCATCAATCAATGACTGGATAAAGAAACTGTGGTATATACATAAGATGGAATACACTCAGCCATAAAAAGGAATGAATTAATGGCATTCACAGCAACTTGGATGGGATTGGACACTATCATTCTAACCAAAGTAACTCAGGAATGGAAAATCAAACATCGTATGTTCTCACTCACAAGCAGGAGCTAAGTTATGAGGATGCAAAGGCATAAGAAGGATTCAATGAACTTTGAGGACTCGGGGGGAAAGAGTGGGAAGTGGGTGAGGAATACAAGACTACAAATTGGGTTCAGCATATACTGCTCAGGTGATGGGTGCACCAACATCTCACAAATCACCACCAAGGAACTTACGCATGTAATCAAATACCACCTGTTCCCCAAAAACCTATGGAAATAAAAATTTGTTAAAAAAAAAAGGAAAAAAAAATTAAAACTCAGAAAAAAAGAAAACATGGTATATATACACCATGGAATACTACACAGCCATAAAAAAAGAATGATACCATGGATGCACACGGAGACCACTATCCTAAGTGAATTAATGCAGAAACAGAAAATCAAATACCACATGTTCTCACTTATAAGTGGGAGCTAAACACTGGATACACATGGACGCAAAGATGGCAATAATAGACACTGGGGATTACCAGAGAGAAAGGAGGGAGGGGGCAAAGACTGAAAAACTAACTATTGAGTACTATCCTCACTATCTGGGTGACAGGATCAATCACACCCAAACATCAGCATCTCACAATATACCCATGTAACAAGTCTACATATGTACCCCTGAATCTAAAATAAAAGTTGAAATTATTTTTAAAAAAAAAGAAAGAAAGAAAATGGAGAAGTCAAAGATAATTCTCAGTTTTCTGGCTGTACAATTAGTTGAATGTGATGTCATTTCCAACACAAGGGACTCTGGAGGAGGAGGACTTTGATGGGAAAAGAGTTCAGTCTTGGACATACTGAGTTTGATGGGCTAAAAAGATACGTAAGTGGACATACCCAGAAGGCACTTAACTATACCTAAGTTGGGTAGAGTAGGAAGATACTGCATACATCGGGGTAGTGTGGGAAGTTAAAAAAAAAAAAAAAAAAAAAAAAAGAACACACGGCAAAGGTAATTGAGAAAGGCCAATTGAGCAAATAAAACAAATGGCATGTAGACCAGAAAGTAAACTATTCTCTCTATTCACAGATAGTATGATCTTGTATGTAGAAAATCTTTTTTTTTTTTTTTTTTTTTTGAGACGAGTCTCTCAAGGGGCTGTCGCCCCAGGCTGGGAGGTAGTGGCGCCGGGAGCCTCCGGCTCACTCGCAAGCCTCCGGGCCCCGGCGCTTCCTTCAGTCCTGCCTCAGCCTCCTGAGTAGCTGGGGACTACAGGCTTCTACCCACCGCCTGCTAATTTTTGTATTTTTAGTAGAGACGGGGTTTCACTGTGGTCTCGATCTCCTGACCTTGTGATCCGCCCGCCTCGGCCTCCCAAAGTGCTGGGATTACAGGCGTGAGCCACCGCGCCCGGCCGTATGTAGAAAATCTTAAAGAATCTACACAAACACTAACAGAGACAATAAGAGAGTTCAGCAAAGTTAAAGCCTCAAAGCACAACCTCAACTGAACTTTACACACTTCCAATGAACAATCCAAAACTGCAAATAAGAAAATAATAAAAATAGAACCTTATCATTATCCCAGAAAGTTCCCTCATGCTCTTACTTGTCAATCCCCATTGTTCTCATTTTTTTAACCATTAACTAATTTTGCCTATTTTAGAACTTCATATAATGAAATTATACAATATGTAGTTTTGATGTAGTTTTGAGTAAGGTTTCTTTTTTCACTCAGCATATTATTATTGTTATGATTACTTTTGAGACAGGGTCTTCCTCTATTGCCCAGGCTAAAGTGCAGTCGCATGGCTCACTGCAGCCTCGACCTCCTGCGCTCAGGTGATCCTCCTGCCTCAGCCTCCCAAGTAGCTGGGACTACAGGCACATGCCACCACATCTGGCTAATTTTTGTTGTTGTTGTTGTTGGTAGAGACAAGGTCTCCTTATGTTGTCCAGGCTGGTTTCGAACTCCTGGGCTCAAGTGATCCTCCCACCTTGGCCTCCCAAAGTTCTGGGATTATAGGCATGAGCCACCATGCCTGGCCAACGTATTATTTTTGAGATACATTCATGTTCTTTTTATGTATCAATAGTTTATTTTTATTGCTGAATAGTAGTCCATTGTATGAATATGTCAGTTTGTTTAGTCATTCACCTATCCATGTACAACTGGGATGTTTCCAGCTTGGGACTATTATGACCAAAACTGCTTTGAATATTTTTATACAAGGTTTTTTTGTTGACATTGTTGAAATGCACTTTCATTTGGCTTGCATAAATACTTAGGAGAATTTCTGGGTCACAGGGTAAGTGTATGTATAGACCTTTTTCCAAAGTGGTTATACCATTTTATATTCCCAACAACAATGTATGTCTGAGACTTCTGATTGCTCTATGTCTTTATCAACATTTGGCTTTTGAATTTTAGTCATTATGGTGGGAATGTAGTATTATCTCATTGTGGTTTTAATTTACATTTCCCTGATGACTAATGATTGTTTTTTCATGTGTTTATTATCCATTTGTACATAACCTTTTGTGATGTGTTTGCTCACATCTTTTGTCCATATCTCACTGGGTTTTCTTTTCATAATTGAGTTGTAAGCATTCTGTAGATATCTTAAATACCAATTTCTGTCAACTATAAGTTTGGTGACCATCATCTCCCAAAGGACAAGTATTTATTGACTGAACTACATATATTTTGTATGTATACTACTATACATATATTTTTTAATTTATTTTTTAATTTTGAGACAGTCTTGCTCTGTCACCCAGGCTGGAGTGCTGTGGCATGATCTCGGTTTGCTCACTGCAACCTCCACCTCCCAGGTTTAAGCAATTATTATGCCTCGGCCTCCAGAGTAGCTAGGATTACAGGTGTGTGCCACCATAACTGGCTAATTTTTGTATTTTTAGTAGAGACAGGGTTTTCCCATGTTGCCCAGGCTGGTCTCAAACTCCTGGCCTCAAGTGATCCACCCGCCTTGGCCTCCCAAAGTGCTGGGATTACAGATGTGAGCCACCGTGCCTGGTCTGAGCTACTTACAGATTTTAAGTAATGTTACAGAACTCCTCTATTTATTTATTTATTTGTTTATTTTTTTATTATACTTTTAAGTTCTAGGGTACATGTGCACAACGTGCAAGTTTGTTACATATGTATACATGTGCCATGTGGGTGTGCTACAACCATTAACTTGTCATTTACATTAGGTATATCTCCTAATGCTATCCCTCCCCACCCCCTCCCCACAATAGGACCCGGTGTGTGATGTTCCCCTTCCTGTGTCCAAGTGATCTCATTGTTCAATTCCCACCTATGAGTGAGAACATGTGGTATTTGGTTTTCTGTTCTTGTGATAGTTTGCTGAGAATGATGGTTTCTAGCTGCATCCATGTCCCTACAAAGGACACAAACTCATCCTTTTTTATGGCTGCATAGTATTCCATGGTGTATATGTGCCACATTTTCTTAACCCAGTCTGTCACTGATGGACATTTGGGTTGATTCCAAGTCTTTGCTATTGTGAATAGTGCCGCAGTAAACATACGTGTGCATGTGTCTTTATAGCAGCATGATTTATAATCCTTTGGGTATATACCCAGTAATGGGATGGCTGGGTCAAATGGTATTTCTAGCTCTAGATCCTTGAGGAATCGCCACAGTGTTTTCCACAATGGTTGAACTAGTTTACAGTCCCACCAACAGTGTAAACGTGTTCCTGTTTCTCCACATCCTCTCCAGCAGCTGTTGTTTCCTGATTTTGTAATGATTGCCATTCTAACTGGTGTGAGATGGTATCTCATTGTGGTTTTGATTTGCATTTCTCTGATGGTGAGTGATGATGAGCATTTTTTCATGTGTCTGTTGGCTGTATGAATGTCTTCTTTTGAGAAGTGTCTGTTCATATCCTTTGCCCACTTTTTGATGGGGTTGTTTGTTTTTTTCTTGTAAATTTGATTGATCTCTTTATAGGTTCTAGATATTAGCCCTTTGTCAGATGAGTAGATTGCAAAAATTTACTCTGATGGCAGTTTCTTTTGCTGTGCAGAAGCTCTTTAGTTTAACTAGATCCCATTTGTCAATTTTGGCTTTTGTTGCCATTGCTTTTGGTGTTTTAGTCATGAAGTCCTTGCCCATGCCTATGTCCTGAATGGTATTACCTAGGTTTTCTTCTAGGGTTTTTATCGTTTAAGGTCTAACATTTAAGTCTCTAATCCATCTTGAATTAATTTTCGTATAAGGAGTAAGGAAAGGATCCAGGTTCAGCTTTCTACTTATGGCTAGCCAGTTTTCCCAGCACCATTTATTAAATAGGGAATCCTTTCCCCGTTTCTTGTTTTTGTCAGGTTTGTCAAAGATCAGATGGTTGTAGATGTGTGGTATTATTTCTGAGGGCTCTGTTCTGTTTCATTGGTCTGTATCTCTGTTTTGGTACCAGTACCATGCTGTTTTGGTTACTGTAGCCTTGTAGTATAGTTTGAAGTCAGGTAGCATGATGCCTCCTGCTTTGTTCTTTTTGCTTAGGATTGTCTTGGCAATGCGGGCTCTTTTTTGGTTCCATATGAACTTTAAAGCAGTTTTTTCCAATTCTGTAAAGAAAGTCATTGGTAGCTTAATGGGGATAGCATTGAATCTATAAATTACCTTGGGCAGTATGGCCATTTTCATGATATTGATTCTTCCTATCCATGAGCATGGTATGTTCTTCCATTTGTTTGCGTCCTCTTTTATTTCACTGAGCAGTGGTTTGTAGTTCTCCTTGAAGAGGTCCTTCACATCCCTTGTAAGTTGGATTCCTAGGTATTTTATTCTCTTTGAAGCTATTGTGAATGAGAGTTCACTTATGATTTGGCTCTCTGTTTGTCTGTTACTAGTGTATAAGAATGCTTGTGATTTTTGCACATTGATTTTGTATCCTGAGACTTTGCTGACGTTGCTTATCAGCTTAAGGAGATTTGGGGCTGAGACAATGGGGTTTTCTAAATATACAATCATGTCATCTGCAAACAGGGATAATTTGACTTCTTCTTTTCCTAACTGAATACCCTTTATTTCTTTCTCTTGCCTGATTGCCCTGGCCAGAACTTCCAACACTATGTTGAATAGGAGTGGTGAGAGAGGGCACCCCTGTCTTGTGCCAGTTTTCAAAGGGAATGCTTCCAGTTTTTGCCCATTCAGTATGATATTGGCTGTGGGTTTGTCATAAATAGCTCTTATTATTTTGAGATACGTCCCATCAATACCTAATTTATTGAGAGTTTTTAGCATGAAGGGCTGTTGAATTTTGTCAAAGGCCTTTTCTGCATCTATTGAGATAATCACGTGGTTTTTGTCTTTGGTTCTGTTTATATGCTGGATTACGTTTATTGATTTGCATATGTTGAACCAGCCTTGCTTCCCAGGGATGAAGCCCACTTGATCATGCTGGATAAGCTTTTTGATGTGCTGCTGGATCCGGTTTGCCAGTATTTTATTGAGGATTTTTGCATCGATATTCATCAAGGATATTGGTCTAAAATTCTCTCTTTTTGTTGTATCTCTGTCAGGCTTTGGTATCAGGATGATGCTGGCCTCATAAAATGAGTTAGGGAGGATTCCCTCTTTTTCTATTGATTGGAATAGTTTCAGAAGGAATGGTACCAGCTCCTCCTTGCACCTCTGGTAGAATTCGGCTGTGAATCCATCTGGTCCTGGACTTTTTTTGGTTGGTAGGCCATTAATTATTGCCTCAATTTCAGAGCCTGCTATTGGTCTATTCAGGGATTCAACTTCTTCCTGGTTTAGTCTTGGGGGAGTGTAAGTGTCCAGGAAATTATCCATTTCTTTTAGGTTTTCTAGTTTATTTGTGTAGAGGTGTTTATAGTATTCTCTGATGGTAGAACTCCTCTCTTTAAAATGAAATAGCCTTGGATTTAAAACCTGGCTCTGCATATAACTAGCTGTAACAATTTGGGCATGTTATTTAACTTCTCTAGGCACCTTTCTGCATCTGTAAAATAGATATAATAATTACCTTTATAGGGTTGTTGTGATGATTTAGACAATGAATTTCAACATGTCTGGTATATAAAAGATCCTTAATAAATGTCAGTTTTATAATGCGGCAGTTGCTGCCTTAAATAGCTGAACTGCAAATCTTAGACTGCAAAAGTCTAAAAATTTAAATTTTCACAATATTACAAATCATTACAATAGAGAAGATATAAAGATTTAGGGCTCCTGGGAACAGATTAATGTGTCTTTCTTTTATTCTAGTTCGCTAACATATGCAAACTAAGGCTAAATCTAAAAATACTCAAATCAAATGAAATTCAGCTGGAGGTGAAATTGTAAAGAAAAAGGTGAATAATTTATATTAGGCTACCATTTATCTCCTATAGCTTAGTGGAAAAGTTAAATGACATGCTACTGCAAATACAACTGTACTGAATCCTATCTACACCAGAATTAGTTGTATTTCACCTCCTACAGAGATTCACATTTTAAAAAGTTTAACCTAAAAGCATTTTTAAGACAATAACTTCAGCATGTTAATATTTTAAGTAACTAAGTTATACTAATAATTTCATATAAGTTAGTGTAAGTTATAGTAATTATTATAAATAAGAGCTATATTACATAATACACAACTTGCTTTAATTGCTTTCTGTTCCCGTATTTATTTATTGCTATAAAAATTTCAAGTTCTGGATCCAAATTCTGCCCACTTAACTAGTCAAGTTAATTAGTTCTTCTAAATGTCACTTCTTTCATTTGTAAAATGGGGATAATAATATTATCTTATATCACTATAATGAGGATTAAATAAGCTTATAAACCCCTTACTTAACATAGAATACTTTTAGCATACAGTAAGTACCAAGTAAATATTATTTATTATTGTTGTTAAAGAATGTTAATCAAAGTTTTTTAAATTTTCTATGACTAGTTTGGGCTTCATATTTTCCAGTCTGGAGAGGTAACTGAGATATGATTATGATTCAATTTTTTTTTTTTTTTTTAAGACAGAGTCTTGCTCTGTCAGGCTCTGTTCAGCCAGGCTGGAGTGCAGTGGCACAATCTCGGCTCACTGCAACCTTTGCCTCCCGGGTTCAAGTGATTATCCTGCCTCAGCCTCCTGAGTAGCTGGGATTACAGGCACCCGATACCACACCCAGCTAATTTTTGTATTTTTAGTAGAGACAGGGTTTCACCATGTTAGCCAGGCTAGTCTTGAACTCTTGACCTCAAGTGATCTGCTCACCTTGGCCTCCCAAAGTGCTGGGATTACAGGCGTGAGCCACCATGCCCGGCCCCTCAATTGTTAAACTGACTAAAAATCACTGATAGAAAGAATATACTTTGCAACTTTCAGATCTCAGTTTAAATGTCACTTTCTTGATGAACTCTACTCTCTAAAGGCCCTTCATTTAAGTTTTAATTTCTAATATAGTAAATATTAATAGGTGTGACTCAAATAAATACTCTTTAGGGGTCTGCTATAATTTTTAAAAATAGAAAAGAGTCCTGAAACCAAAGTATTTTAGACTGATAATAAGGCATTGATTAGAAAATATAATTTTTTTTGTTGATCCAAAATATTTTACATATTTATTGGGTACATGTGAGTATCTGTCACATGCACAGAATGTGTAATGATCAAGTCAGGGTATTTGAGGTGTTCATCATCCTGAGTATTTATCATTTCTATGTGTTGGTAACATTTCAAGTCCTCTCTTATAGCTAATTTGAAATATACAATACATTGTTGCTAACTATCATCACCCCACTCTGCTATGTAATATTGAGGTTTATTTCTTCTATCATCAACCTCTCTTTATCCCACCTTCCTACTCATGTACTCTTCCCAACCTTTGGTATCCATCATTTTACTATTTCCATGAGATCAACTTTTTTAGCTTTCACCTTTGAGTGAGAACATGTGGTATCTGTCTTTCTGTGCCTGGCTTATCTTGCTTAATATAATGACCTCCAGCTGCACCCATGTTGCTGCAAGTGACAAAATTTCATTCACTGTTATGGCCGAATAGTATTTCATTGTGTATATATGTACCACTTTTTTTTTTTTTTTTTTTAAGAAGTAGTTTCATTCTTGTTGCCCAGGCTGGAGGGTAATGGCATGATCTCAGCTCACTGCAACCTCTGCTTCCCAGGGTTCAAGCGATTCTCCTCCTGCCTCAGGCTCCTGAGTAGCTGGGACTACAGGTACACTCCACCATGCCTGGCTAATTTTTTTTTTTTTTTTTTTTTTAGATGGAGTCTCGCTTTGTTGCCCAGGCTGAAGTGGAGCGGCGCGATCTCGGTTCACTGCAAGCTCCGCCTTCCGGGTTCACACCATTCAGCCTCCAAAGTAGCTAGGCCTACAGGCGCCTGCACCACGCCAGGCTAATTTTTTTTTTTTTGTATTTTTAGCAGAGACAGCGTTTCACCATGTTGGCCAGGCTGGTCAACCCCTGACCTCAGGTGATCCTCCTGCCTTGGCCTCCCAAAGTGCTGGGATTACAAGCGTAAGCCACCGTGCCTGGCCTATATACCACATTTTAAAAATCCATTTGTCTGTAGATGGACACTTAGGTTGATTCCAAATTTTTGCTATTATAAATAGTGCTATGATAAACATGCAAGTGCAGGATCCCTTTGATACAGAGATTTACTTTCCTATGGATAAACACCTAGTAGTGAGACTGCTGTATCAAATGGTAGTTCTATTTTAGTTTTTTGAGAAATCTCCATATTGTTTTCAATAGCGGTTGTACTAATTTACATTCCCACCATTAGTGTGTAAGAGTTCCCTCCTCTCTGCATCCTTGCAAGCATCTGTTATTTTTTGTATTTTTAATAATAGCCATTCTATGTGGGGTAAGATTGTATCTCACTGTGGATTTGATGTGCATTTGCCTAATGATTGGTGATGTTGAACACTTGGAAAATATGCATTCTCTTGATTCAAAGTATACTATGGTCTGTCAAACTTCTGGGTGAGTTGTTCCCTCCCCCCACCTTTTTTTGGCTAGATTGATTTTGAGTGGTAACTAAGAAGTGTGCACATTCACTTTTCCCTATTGTAGTTATAATTACAATAAAGTTGCAAAGTCTAACTACGACTTCAGGCTTTTCTTTCTATTTCTTTTTACCATGAACTAGAATTTCATCAACTCAATAAGGGTCACACTAGTTACCTTATGCCTATAGGAACTTACAACTGACAATTAAATTTTTATGGTAATAATGATTACTAATAAACACAGCTTACTTGTAAGATAAAAATATTTCCAAACAGTAAATCCACACTGCCCCATGAAAGTGAAAGTATTAGGAATCACTGCACTGAAAGTATCTATTCAATCCATCTCCCACTTCTAGCTCTAATGCCACTTTTAGGTTAGTCACTCCTCTTCTCTCACTTTTTCTATTACAACAGCCATCCTATGTTCATCCTTTAATTTCCACATTGAGACCAGTATGATGTAGATGAAAATTAAATCTGGCAAATCATGTCACTATACAAGATGAAAGCTGGGCATGGTGGCCCACGCCTGTAATTCCAGCACTTTGGGAGGAGGCCAAGACAGGTGGATCACCTGATGTCAGGAGTTCGAGACCAGCCTGGCCAACACGGTGAAATGCCACCTCTGCTAAAAATTCAAAAATTGGAAGAGGAGGTTCTAAGATGGCTGAATGGGAACAGCTCCAGTCTTTAGCTCCCAATGTGAGCAACACAAAGACGAGTGGTATCTACATTTCCAACTGAGGTACTGGGTTCATCTCATTGGGGCTTGTCGGACAGTGGGTGCAGGAAAGTGGGTGCAGCCTACGGACCATGAGCCAAAGCAAAGTGAGGCATCGTCTCACCCGGGAAGCACAAGGGATCCAGGAATTCCCTTTCCTAGCCAAGGGAAGTTGTGACAGACGGCACCTGGAAAATTGGGTCACTCCCACCCTAATACTGTGCTTTTCCAGTGGTCTTAGCAAATGGCACACCAGGAGATTATATCCTGCGCCTGGCTCAGAGGGTCCCATGCCCATGGAACCTTGCTTACTGCTAGCACAGCACTCTTTGATCGAACTGCAAGGTGGCAGCAAGGCTGGGGGAAGGGCACCCACCATTGCTGAGGCTTGAGTAGGTAAACAAAGTGGCAGGGAAGCTCGAACTGGATGGAGCCCACCCCAGCTCAAGGAGGCCTGCCTGCCTCTGTAGACTCCACCTCTGGGGGCAGGGCATAGCTAAACAAAGGGCAGCAGAAACTTCTGCAGACTTAAATGTCCCTGTCTGACAGCTCTGAAGACAGTAGTGGTTCTCCCAGCACCGAGATGGAGATCTGAGAACGGACAGACTGCCTCCTCAAGTGGGTCCCTGACCCCCAAGTAGCCTAACTGGCAGGCACCTCCCAGTAGGGGCCGACTGACACCTCGTACGGCCAGGTGCCCCACTCTGAGACAAAGCTTCCAGAGGAACAATCAGGCAGCAACATTTGCCATTCTGCAATATTTGCAGTTCTGCAGCCTCCGCTGGTGATACCCAGGCAAATAGGGTCTGGAGTGGACCTCCAGCAAACTCCAACAGACCTGCAGCTTAGGGTCCTGACTGTTAGAAGGAAAACTAACAAACAGAAAGGACATCCACACCAAAACCCCATCTGTATGCCACCATCATTAAAGACCAAAGGTAGATAAAACCACAAAGATGAGGGGAAACCAGAACAGAAAAGCCAAAAATTCTAAAAATCAGAGTGCCTCTTCTCCTCCAAAGGAACACAGCTCCTTGCCAGCAACGGAACAAAGCTGGACGGAGAATGACATTGACGAGTTGAGACAAGGTTTCAGAAGATCGGTAATAAATTTCTCTGAGCTAAAGGAGGATGTTCAAACCCATCGCAAAGAAGCTAAAAACCTTGAAAAAAGATTGGATGAATGGCTAACTAGAATAAACAGTGTAGAGAAGATCTTAAATGGCCTGGTGGAGCTGAAAACCATGGCACAAGAACTACATGACGTATGCACAAGCTTCAGTAGCCGATTCAATCAACTGGAAGAAAGAGTATCAGTGACTGAAGATCAAATGAATGAAATGAAGCGAGAAGAGAAGTTTAGAGAAAAAGAGTGAAAAGAAATGAACAAAGCCTCCGAGAAATACGGGACTGTATGAAAAGACCAAGTCTACACCTGGTTGGTGTACCTGAAAGTGACAGGGAGAATGGAACCAAGTTAGAAAACACACTTCAGGATATTATCCAGGAGAACTTTTCCAACCTAACAAGGCAGGCCAACATTCAAATTCAGGAAATACAGAGAACGCCACAAAGATACTCCTTAAGAAAAGCAACCCAAAGACACATAATTGTCAGATTCACCAAAGTTGAAATGAAGGAAAAAATGTTAAGGGCAGCCTTTGTGGGTCGGGTTACCCACAAAGGGAAGCCCATCAGACTAACAGCGGATCTCTCGGCAGAAACTCTACAAGCCAGAAGAGAGTGGGGGCCAATATTCAACATTCTTAAAGAAAAGAATTTTAAACCCAGAATTTCATATCCAGCCAAACTAAGCTTCGTAAGTGAAGGAGAAATAAAATCCTTTACAGACAAGCAAATGCTGAGAGATTTTGTCACCACCAGGCCTGCCCTACAAGAGCTCCTGATGGAAGCACTAACATGGAGAGGAACAACCAGTATCAGCCACTGCAAAAACAGTAAAGACCATCAATCACAGGAAGACACTGCATCAATTAACGAGCAAAATAACCAGATAACATCATAATGACAAGATCATATTCACACATAACAATATTAACCTCAAATGTAAATGGGCTAAATGCTCCAATTAAAAGACACAGACTGGCAAATTGGATAAAGAGTCAAGACCCATCAAGTGTGCTGTATTCAGGAGACCCATCTCACGTGCAGACACACATAAGCTCAAAATAAAGGGATGGAGGAAGATCTACCAAGCAAATGGAAAACAAAAAAAAAGCAGGAGTTGCAATACTAGTCTCTATAAAACAGACTTTAAACCAACAAAATCAGAAGAGACAAAGAAGACCATTACCTAATGGTAAAGGGATCAATTCAACAAGAAGAGCTAACTATCCTAAATACATATGCACCCAATACAGGAGCACCTAGATTCATAAAGCAAGTCCTTGGAGACCTACAAAGAGACTTAGACCCCCACACAATAATAATCGGAGACTTTAACACCCCACTGTCAACATTAGACAGATCAACAAGACAGAAAGTTAACAAGGATATCCAGGAATTGAACTCAGCTCTGCACCAAGTGGACCTAATAGACATCTACAGAACTCTCCACCCCAAATCAACAGAACATACATTCTTCTCAGTGCCACATCACATTTATTCCAAAACTGACCACATAGTTGGAAGTAAAGCACTCCTCAGCAAATGTAAAAGAATAGAAACTATAACAAACTGTCTCTCAGACCACAGTGCAATCAAATTAGAACTCAGGATTAAGAAACTCACTCAAAACCACTCAACCACATGGAAACTGAACAACTTGCTCCTGAACGACTACTGGGTACATAACGAAATAAGGCAGAAATAAAGATGTTCTTTGAAACCAATGAGAACAAAGACACGATACACCAGAATCTCTGGGACGCATTTAAAGCAGTGTGTAGAGGGAAATTTATAGCACTAAATGCCCACAAGAGAAAGCAGGAAAGATCTAAAATAGACACCCTAACATCACAATTAAAAGAACTAGAGAAGCAAGAGCAAACACATTCAAAAACTAGCAGAAGGCAAGAAATAACTAAGATCAGAGCAGAACTGAAGGAGATAGAGACACAAAAAACCCTTCAAAAAAATCAATGAATCCAGCAGCTGATTTTTTGAAACGATCAACAAAATAGATAGACCGCTAGCAAGACTAATAAAGAAGAAAAGAGAGAAGAATCAAATAGATGCAATAAAACATGATAAAAGGGATATCACCACCAATCCCACAGAGATACAAACTACCATCAGAGAATACTATAAACACCTATACACAAACTAGAAAATCTAGAAAAAATTGATAAATTCCTGGACACATACACCCTCCCAAGACTAAACCAGGAAGAAGCAGAATCCCTGAATAGACCAATAGCAGGCTCTGAAATTGAGGCAATAATTAATAGTCTACCAACCAAAAAAAGTCCAGGACGAGACAGATTCACCGCCGAATTCTACCAGAGGTACAAAGAGGAGCTGGTACCATTCCTTCTGAAACTATTCCAATCAATAGAAAAAGAGGGAATCCTCCCTAACTCATTTTAGAGGCCAGCATCATCCTGATACCAAAGCCTGGCAGAGATACAACAAAAAAAGAGAATTTTAGGCCAATATCCCTGATGAACATCGATGCAAAAATTCTCAATAAAATACTGGCAAACCGAATCCAGCAGCACATCAAAAAGCTTATCCAGCATGATCAAGTGGGCTTCATCCCTGGGAAGCAAGGCTGGTTCAACATATGCAAATCAATAAACGTAATCCAGCATATAAACAGAACCAAAGACAAAAACCACGTGATTATCTCAATAGATGCAGAAAAGGCCTTTGACAAAATTCAACAGCCCTTCATGCTAAAAACTTTCAAAAAATTAGGTATTGATGGGACGTATCTCAAAATAATAAGAGCTATTTATGACAAACCCACAGCCAATATCATACTGAATGGGCAAAACAGGAAGCATTCCTTTGGAAAACTGGCACAAGATAGGGATGCCCTCTCTCTTGACTCCTATTCAACATAGGGTTGGAAGTTCTGGCCAGGGCAATCAGGCAAGAGAAAGAAATAAAGCATATTCAATTAGGAAAAGAGGAAATCAAATTATCCCTGTTTGCAGATGACATGATTGTATATTTAGAAAACCCCATTGTCTCAGCCCCAAATCTCCTTAAGCTGATAAGCAACGTCAGCAAAGTCTCAGGATACAAAATCAATGTGCAAAAATCACAAGCATTCTTATACACCAATAACAGACAAACAGAGAGCCAAATCATGAGTGAACTCCCATTCACAATTGCTTCAAAGAGAATAAAATACCTAGGAATCCAACTTACAAGGGATGTGAAGGACCTTTTCAAGGAGAATTACAAACCACTGATCAATGAAATAAAAGAGGACACAAACAAATGGAAGAACATTCCATGCTCATGGATAGGAAGAATCAATATCATGAAAATGGCCATACTGCCCAAAGTAATTTATAGATTCAATGCCATCCCCATTAAGCTACCAATGAGTTTCTTCACAGAATTGGAAAAAACTGCTTTAAAGTTCATATGGAACCAAAAAAGAGCCCGCATTGCCAAGACAATCCTAAGCAAAAAGAACAAAGCAGGAGGCATCATGCTACCTGACTTCAAACTATACTACAAGGCTACAGTAACCAAAACAATATGGTACTGGTACCAAAACAGAGATAAAGACCAATGGAACAGAACAGAGCCCTCAGAAATAATACCACACATCTACAACCATCTGATCTTTGACAAACCTGACAAAAACAAGAGATGGGGAAAAGATCCCCTATTTAATAAACGGTGTTGGGAAAACTGGCTAGCCATATGTAGAAAGCTGAAACTGGATCCCTTCTTTACACCTTATATAAAAACTAATTCAAGGTGGATTAAAGACTTAAATGTTAGACCTAATACCATAAAAACCCTAGAACAAAACCTAGGCAATACCATTTGGGAGATAGGCATGGGCAAGGACTTCATGACTAAAACACCAAAAGCAACGGCAACAAAAGCCAAAATTGACAAATAGGATCTAATTAAACTAAAGAGCTTCTGCACAGCAAAAGACACTACCATTAGAGTGAACAGGCAACCTACAGAATGGGAGAAAATTTTTGCAATCTACCCATCTGACAAAGGGCTAATATTCAGAATCTATAAAGAACTTAAACAAATTTACAAGCAAAAACCAAACAACTCCATCAAAAAGTGGGCAAAGGGTATGAACAGAAACTTCTCAAAAGAAGACATTTATGCAGCCAACAGACACATGAAAAAATGCTCATCATCACTGGCCATCAGAGAAATGCAAATCAAAACCACAATGAGATACCATCTCACACCAGTTAGAATGGCAATCATTAAAAAGTCAGGAAACAATAGGTGCTGGAGAGGATGTGGAGAAATAGGAACACGTTTACACTGTTGGTGGGACTGTAAACTAGTTCAACCATTGTGGAAAACAGTGTGGCGATTCCTCAAGGATCTAGAACTAGAAATACCATTTGACCCAGCCATCCCATTACTGGGTATATACCCAAAGGATTATAAATCATGCTGCTATAAAGACACATGCAAACGTATGTTTATTTTGGCACTATTCACAATAGCAAAGACTTGGAACAAACCCAAATGTCCATCAATGATAGACTAGATTAAGAAAATGTGGCACATATACACCATGGAATACTCTGCAGCCATAAAAATGGATGAGTTCATGTCCTTTGTAAGGACATGGATGAAGCTGGAAACCATCATTCTGAGCAAACTATCACAACGACAGAAACCAGACACCGCATGTTCTCACTCATAGGTGGGAATTGAACAATGAGAACACTTGGACACAGGGTGGGGAACACCACACATCGGGGCCTGTCGTGCGGTGGGGGGAGGGGGAGGGATAGCATTAGGAGATATACCTAACGTAAATGACGAGTTATGCATACCAACATGGCACATGTATACATGGCACATGTATACATACCTGCACGTTGTGCACATGTACCCTAGAACTTAAAATATTATATATATATATCTATTTTTTTAAATACAAAAATTAGCTGGGTGAGGTAGCATACATCTGTAATCCCAGCTACTCGGGAGGCTGAGGCAGGACAATCGCTTGAACCCAGAAGACAGAAGTTGCAGTGAGCTGAGATTGTGCCACTGCACTCCAGCCTGGGTGACAGTGAGACTGCATCTCAAAAAAAAAAAAAAAAAAAAAAAAAAAAGAATAAATACTGAATTTTTTTTCCTACATGGGTGTTTTTAATTTTTAAAGTTAGTTTTGAAAATAGGAAAATTTCACATTTAAAAATACTTGCTTTCACTTTTAAAAATTAGAAAATTTGGCAACACTGGGCCCAAATTTCCACATAGCAAAACTCAGCTAGAACAGAGGAAAGGACATCTAGGTAAAATGGTATATGTGATTCGCAATTTTCAATTTATCACAGTCCTTATCAAGTCCAATTCATTCATTTTATCTTACCTGCGTGGTTCCCCATAAACAACTGAATTTGTGCTATCTGCTTTACAAAGTAAAACCCAAACTCTTCAGAAAGATACACAAAACTCTTGATATTCTGGCTCAAGCTAACTTTCCACTATCAATGCCCATCTCTTACACACTCATAAACAGGCTCATCTTTCTTCCAACACACCATGTTCCTTTATACGTTGTTTTACACTTCCAACATGTATATCTAGTTTCTTCTGCTTGGAATGCCCTCTCACATTCATTTCCCTACATATCCAAGCATCTGAAGAACTCTTCTAATCCCTCCTCCTTTAAAACTCAACCATACCAAAAGGTGGGAAAACAGACAATCTTATATAAATGAGATAATGCATGTAAACATTGAGCACAGAGACTGGCATACAGTAAGTTCTCATTAAATGTCTTTACAACAACTCTAAGAGGTAGGAATTATTACACCATAAAAGAGATACAGATATCGCTACTTAAAAAAGACATGTAACTTAATCAAGACTAACTTAATCAAGACCAAGGAGCTAGTGATACAGTTGGAATATGAATCCTAAACTCTCTAATTCTAAAGCCCATGTAATCATCATCAGACCATACTGTCTCTTCTTATTCCAATTTAAATGACATAGAACTGCCAGATTAAATTTCCTAATATATTTCATCATGTCACTTTTCTATTCAGGTACCTCCAACAGTTGCCTACTGGAAGCAAATCCAAACCATTCTACCTTTGTATCCCTAACTCAGCAATACAAGCTTAATATATACTCTCAACTAATTCAACTCATATTATTAAATGAACAAATAAATAAGAAAACTTCCATTGTACCAGTGTTCTGCATTAGGTGGTAGAATCTGAATACTTTCTTTAGCATTTCTTACATCACTTAATGCACAGCATTGCACCAAAAAAAAAGTATAGAAGTATTAAAACCTATATTATACACACATACACTAGTTATGAAACATCATCCTCCTTTTAAAAAAAATTTCCACACAGTTAACATCTCACCTCTAAGCTAGTGAAATACTAAAACTCAGCAACATTTCTGTGCGTGTGTGTGTGTGTGTGTGTGTGTGTAAATTGCTATTTTATTTCATTTTAAAGAAAAGTTGCAAAACATTTTAAAAGTTGCAGAATAATGCCTTATTATAGCCTATTTATATAACACTGGATGGCTACACCACTGTACTTATATACTGAAAAAGCCATCTGAAAGCTAGAACAACGTCCAGCTGGACTTTTACCTTTTTTCTCTGAATTTTTATATATTGTTTGATTTATAAATAAGTATGTAATTTTTGAAAAACAATAAAGCTATTTAAACAACTTTAAGAAACAATTATTTTGAATCCTCAACAGTAACGAGATATTCCCTCCCACCTTACTCAAAAACATACTGAGTCACACTGGCAAAGTAAATATTAAAGCCCTAAGAAGAGGTAACTACATAAATTAGAAGACAATTTTAATTTTAGAAAGACATGCTACACAAATGAAGGCTATGAAGTAACTTTTTTTTTATTTTGGAAACAGGATCTTGCTCTGTCACCCCAGGTGGAGTGTGGTGGCAGGATCATGACTCACTCACTGCAGCTTTGAACTTTTGGGTTCAAGCGATCCTCCTGCCTCATACCACCATGCCTGGCTAATTTTTTTACTTTCCTTTTGTAGAGACAGAGTCTTACTATGTTGACTAGGCTGGCTTTGAACTCCTTGCCTCAAGCGATCCTCTTGCCTTGGCCTCCCAAAGTGCTGGGATTACAGGTGCACAGGTGTACACCTGTAAATTTTAAATTAACGACGTTAATTTAAAAATTATTGGTTTCGGCCGGGCGCGGTGGCTCAAGCCTGTAATCCCAGCACTTTGGGAGGCCGAGACGGGCGGATCACGAGGTCAGGAGATCGAGACCATCCTGGCTAACACGGTGAAACCCCGTCTCTATTAAGAAATACAAAAAACTAGCCGGGCGAGGTGGCGGGCGCCTGTAGTCCCAGCTACTCGGGAGGCTGAGGCCGGAGAATGGCGTAAACCCGGGAGGCGGAGCTTGCAGTGAGCTGAGATCCGGCCACTGCACTCCAGCCTGGGTGACAGAGCGAGACTCCGTCTCAAAAAAAAAAAAATTATTGGTTTCTGTTGAGATGGGGTCTTTCTTTGTTGCCCAGGCTGCCAGGCTGGTCTCAAACTCTTGGCCTCAAGTGATCCTCTGGCCTCAGCCTCCCAAAGGGCTGGGAATATAGGCATGAGGCACCACACCTGGCTGAAATGACTTTTTATTAAATCAAAAATGACTAGAATATTAACAATATTTGGCACAACACTGAATTTACAATATTTCACATGATTATTGAAAAGTAATTACATTTATTTCACAATGCAGAAATCTTTTTAAAAATAAATCATATATTTTCACATCTACTTTAGAAGATGCAAATTTTGGAAAAATGACATTTAACAGTGCAGAACTAAGAAAATTCAACATGAGGATTTATACAAATAATTAACTGCCTTATCAGTTACCGAAAAATTCTACCACTGGAATAACTACTCTTTGTTGGTTTCCAGAATAGCCCATATTCCTCCATGTACATTTTCAATTCTCTAAAATCAAGCTTATTTCAAAAAAGTAACACAAACGCCAAATACATTCCTCTGTTGTCTCTTCAACAAGTTCTAGCACTATACCACAGCAACTAAGACTCAAAAAATTAATTTTATATTAAAAAAACTAGTGTATGGTATTTCTTTGTTATAAGGTCAGAAAATCAATTGAATTTGAATTACCTACAGTGGCAGGTATCTGACAAAGATTAATCTAAAACAGATATTGTCCCTGAAATGGAAGTCTACTAACCGTTTTACAGCCTATCAAAATCATGTGAAAGATTCTTGCTACAGCTCTGTTAGTATACTTCTTTCAGCTATAGTTCAGCCTATTTTCGTAAGATAGAACATCATATTATTATAATTCCATAAACCTCATCAGAACCACAAAAGTGCAAAGGTATAATTATAAAGACATAAAGCACTATCAAAGGGGCTTTCTAAGAGTGAACATTAACCAATACTATCAAAAAAATGCTGAGGGAATACTGTAGAGAACATTACATCACCATAACCAATTTTTACTAAAAATGAATAACTCAACAAATACACTTTAACAGAAATTTAACCAACTTACCACAAGTTATTTAAATTTAACCAACTCACCAGAAGTTTTTTTAGCAAAATTTTTACACAATTATTTGGAACTACAATTGTTTCTATAACATAAAAAGTGTAACAAAATTTGAGATTTAAATGAGGCTATTCAAGTAATACTTCATATTTATTCACTCTCTGCTTTAAAGAATCATAAGTTCATTATATGAATTTTTCAGCCCCAATTTTTTCCCTAAAATCTTCTCAAATTCATAGTCCAAAATGCAGAGGAAAATCTATTAATATTATAAGAATGCTCAGTGGTGTGAACTCAGATGTAATGTTCAAAAAAAAAAAGGAAAGATGATCCATTTAGTGTTAGAACCAAAATGTGACTCATGCTTGTGAAACTAAACAAATATGATTCTGGTTGGGGGCTTCCCTATACTTTGTTTTGACCATATTTGTTGAGCAAATATTAATAGTTGTACTCGTCTCTCAAAAAGTTAACTTGTCCAAAAAGGAAGATAAAATATCAACTTCAGTTGGTAATAAATAGCAAATATATTGGTTAAAGGCAATATTATCATAACTGAAGAACCCAGAACCAAATTAGCAGTACAGATATATTCTTAGTGAAGTGAAGTGAAATGAACAAAATTTTCTGGCCGGGCACAGTGGCTCAACCCTGTAATCCCAGCACTTTGGGAGGCCGAGGCAGGCGGATCACGAGGTCAGGAGGTCGAGACCATCCTGGCTAACATGGTGAAACCCCGTCTCTACTAAAAAAAAAAAATACAAAAAACTAGCCGGGCAAGGTGGCGGGCGCCTGTAGTCCCAGCTACTTGGGAGGCTGAGGCAGGAGAATGGCGTAAACCTGGGAGGCGGAACATGCAGTGAGCTGAGATCCGGCCACTGCATTCCAGCCTGGGCGACAGAGCGAGACTCCGTCTCAAAAAATAAAAATAAAAAAAAGAAATGAACAAAATTTTCTTAAAATATTTTATTTTAAAATAATTTATTTCTTAAAAATATTTTACTAAGCAAAATAGCTGAAAAAGTGCTACTTTGTATTTTTGAACTGTTTATTTTCCAACATGATAAAGAATGGCTGTTATAATTGGTAGTTCTGCAGCAAACAAGCTACTTAAGACCTTAGACAAGACACTAATACCAACAATACAGAGCTTTACATTTTAATAGGTACTTCAGATACACTACCTCTTGCAGCTGAACTCTTTGGAGAAAAATATCCTCCCACAAAAGGAACTACAAAGATTGCTACATATCTTTTTCTCCCACAGTATGTCCTTGTCCTACAGGATCCCAGTTTAGAGCAGTTAAACAAAGGAATCATATATATAGTTTTAAAGCATTATGCAAATCATTCTTAAAATCACTCTTCAGAATGTTGTGCCTCTTTTCTTCCTTTGTTAAACCTTACTGCTGCTGGGCATTGTGCTCATGCCTATGATCCCAAAGCTTTCGGAAGCCAAGGTGGGAAGATTGCTTGAGACCAGGGATTTGAGGCCAACCTGGGCAACACAGTGAGATCCAGTCTCTACAAAAAATAAAAAAATTAGCCGGGCATGGTGGCATGTGCCTGTGGTCCCAACTTCTTGGGAGGCTGAGGCAGGAGGACTGCTTAAGCTCAGGAGCTCAAGGCTGCAGTGCACTATGATCACACCACTGTACTCCAGCCTGGGTGATGTAGCAAGACCTTGTCTCAAAAATTATAACCATCACCAATTTAAACAATTTGGTACCACTAGAGAAAATGTTACTTTTGCATGAATACATAATAGGTCCACAATATATGAACTGAATATATTAGTCTCAATAATGGAGTTACTGCTCTGGTACAGCGCCAACTAAGTAATTTCTTTTTAAGTCTGTACATTAAAAGTATGATATTACATAAAAGGCAAGAATGGATGTTACTAAGGCAATAAATATTAGTGTCACACACCAAACACAAAACCTATGTCTGAATTTTCTTATTTATAGACAGAAAAGGAAACAATTTCAGTATATAATTGCTAAATTTAACAGTGTTTTTTTCATTCTTTTCAAACTCTATAGGACTTAAGTTACCCATTTATTTTTCCCTGTGCATAATTGAACAGTGATTAAGATCTTGAACACAGGAGCCGGGCTCTAACCCCAGTTCTCCCACATAGCCATATAAATTTGGACTAGTTTCTTATCAGAGTCTCACTTCCTCATGTGTAAAATTGGCATAATAACAACAGTACATACCTCAAAAGAATATTATATGGATTAAATAAATTATAACACATTAAATACTTGGCAAAGCGCCCAGCACTTTGTGTTAGCTTTTAATATTATTGTTGTTATTATTGTTATGCAAATAAAAAGTGAAACTATATTAAGTGGCAATATTTACACAGTTTTAAAATTTAAAAGGCTGTAAATTTATATAACCAATAAAGACATAATTGCTTAAAAAAACTTTAGCTTGTAATCTGAGTAAGAACCAAATATCATTTAAAACAAAATTAGATGAGTTGTATATGTTTGCACTGATTATAATTTAACCTTTAAAATGAATTTATGAAGGCTGGGTGCGGTGGCTCATGACTGTAATCCCAGCACTTTGGGAGGCCAAAGTGGATCACTTGAGGTTAGGAGTTTGAGACCAGCCTGGCCAACAAGGTGAAACCTCATCTCAACAAAAAATACAAAAATTAGCCAAGAGTGGTGGCATACATCTGTATTCCCAGCTACTCAGGAGACCGAGGCAGGAGAATTGCTTGAACCCGGAGGCAGAGGTTGCAGTGAGCCAAGATTGGGCCACCGCATTCCAGCCTGGGCAAGAAAGTGAGAGCCTGTCTCAAAAAAAAATAATAAAATAAAATAAAACTAAAACATTCAAAAGTGATCTTTTTATAAAAATAATTGGAGATTTTTAATGTAAGCTAAGAAGACCATATTCTCTTAAACAATTCAAAATAAATAGGTAATTGGAGGAGTACTCACTATTAATCAAAGTTCATTCAAGTTGATTATCAGCTGGGTACAGTGACTCACACCTGTAATCCCAGCACTCTGGGAAGCTGAGGTGGGTGGATCACTTGAGGCCAGGAGTTTGAGACCAGCCGGGCCAACACGGTGAAACCCTGTCTCTACTTAAAAAAAAAAAGAAAAAATTAGCTGGGCAGGACATATTAGTGTCACACACCCAATACAAAATACTCTCCTACTCGGGGAGCTGGGGCAGGAGAATTGCCTGAACCCGGGAAGTGGAGTTTGCAGTGAGTTGAGATTGCACCGCTGCACTCCAGCCTGGGCCACAGAGCGAGATTCTGTCTCCAAAAGAAAGAAAGAGATTATTATATTTACCCCTTTTTACTTTGAAACAATCTCAAACTTACAAAGAAGTTGCAAGTACAGTTCAAATAATTTTTAACATTGGAGAGTAAGTTGTCAACATACTGCCTCATTACCCCAGAATACTTTTTTTGTGTATTTCCTTCAAACAAAGATATTCTTCTACAGAACTATAAAAATCATGATAATCAGAAATCAATACCATAACATTATCATATAATGCACAGACCCCATTCAACTGTTGCCAATTGTCCCAAAAATGTCCCGATAAGGATCCAGTCCAAAGTCATACGATGCATTTAGTTTTTATGTCTCCCTATTCTCCTTCAATCTGCAAGGAGTCCTGTAGTCTTTTCTTAACTTTCTGACTTCTGACACTTTTGAAGACTTCAGGCTAGCTATTTTGAAAAATGTCCCTCAGTAGTGCCTGTTATTTCATCATGATTAGATTCAAGTTATGCATCTTTGGCAGAAATATCATAGAAGAGGAGCCATGTTCTTATTGTTTCCTATCAAATGGCACTCAATTTTTGATTTCTCCCATCACTGGTGAGCTTAACTTTGCTCATTTGATCACAGTAGTGTTTGCCTGGCTTCCTCATTTTAAAGTTACCTTTTTCCCCTTATAAAGTATCTCATGGGAACCATATTGCGTATACCAATATACTCATCAAACTTTCAACTTACTCTTTTTAAAAATATTTTATTTTGGAGACAGGGTTTCATTCTGTCACCCAGGCTGCAGTGCAGTAGAGCAATCCCAGCTCACTGCAGCCTTGACCTTCTGGGCCTAAGCGATCCTCCCACTTCAGCCTCCTAAAGTAGCTGAGACCACAGGTATACACCACCATGCCTGGCTAATGTTTTTAAATTTTTGTAGAGATAGGGTTTTGTCATGTTGCCCAGACTGGTCTCAAACTCCTAGGCTCATGTGATCTTCCCTCCTCAGCCTCTCAAAGTGCTGGGATTATAGGCATGAGCCATGGCACCTGGCCTTTAAAAAAAAAAAAAAAATTATTAACACGACCTCATGGGTTTCTATTTCATTCAATGGTTGGTTATATCCATTACTATCATTATTTTGACACTCAATTCATCCCATATTTGGCTAATGGGAATCCCTTCAAAGCTGGCTTTTGTGTCCTTTTTGATATGTTGCTATAATTCTTTAAGAACCTCCCTGCTTTCTGGCACAAGAACATGTTCAAGGCTCATTTGATACTTTCTCTGCCTCAGCCCTAAATTCAGCCATTTCTCTAAGGAGACTTTGTTGTTTTTATTGGAGAAAAGTACTTGGAAACCAAGATATGGACATTAGGTGTGCTTATTGCTATTGGGATATTACTGCTCTAACGCCCTCTCAGTGAACAGAATACCATATATATATTCCAATACATACTAAAAACCATAAGTTCACATGGGTATCTCCAATTATAATCCAATATCCAGAGTTCATTCACGTTTTCTCCCTGGTCTTTATCTTATCGTCTCTTATCTTACCTTATCTAATCTTTCAGACGGAGTCTTGCTCTGTTGCCCAGGCTGGAGTGCAGTGGCGTGATCTCTGCTCACTGCAACCCCCACCTTCCGGGTTCAAGTGATTCTCCTGCCTCAGTCTCCTGAGTAGCTGAGACTACAGATGCACGCCACCACACCCAGCTAATTTTTGTATTTTTAGTAGAGACGGAGTTTCGTCATGTTGGTTAGGCTGGTCTTGAACTCGTGACCTCAGGTGATCCACTCACCTCGGCCTCCCAACATGCTGGGATTACAGGCGTGAGCCACTGCGCCCAGCTGGTCTATATTTTAGCTACCTTTTCTGATAGTGAGAAATTTGGCTCCTGTTATCCTTAATTGATTTACTTAGTTGATCAATATCTATAAATAACCATTCTTTCATTGCCGCCACAGCTCCTCCCTGCCAGTAAGGACACTCTTCTCACTCTGCTCATGTTCAAAAAATCTGCATCTACTGCTGCCACCCCCTGCTATGCCATCCTCACCCCAGTTGAACACTGACACCCTATGGCTCTATGCTCCCCTTCACCCCTATAAAAAAGTCATCCTCAACCCTTTCAGACTCTGACATCTCAAATTATATCCCCCTTCATGTGGATACCCTCCTCACCCCACTTCAGCTCTAGCACTCCATGCTAGGCCACTGCTCCAGCTGGGCTCCAATACACCCTTTCAGGCCACTGCTACTATCCCTTCTTCCCGTCTCACTTCCTTTTCTCTTGCTTCTCCCAGGTTTGGACTAAAGTTTCCAGGAAGGGAAGTCAGAAGAAAAGGGAATGATTAAGGATTCGGGAACTAGAGAGAGGAGGGAATAGAAGAGCAGTATCATTGTATGATACCTTACAATTAGTTACTTTGCTATACAATGATTCTTTATGTTTCTAAAACATATGCAGAAAATAAGGAATAAACACTAAAGAACATAATAGGAAAGAAGAAAAGAATATGATACTGAAAAAGAAAAAAAATTTATTAAATGTACTGAATATTTGTTCTTATTTATTTTACACTTCCAATCAGTAAGAGTTGTTATAGACTATAACAAGGCTATGAACTATGGCCAACCCCCTTTTCCACCTTGGAATTGAAAAACCTATACCATATACACAGGGAATTTACGGTACTTAAGTTTGTAGGTTATACAGAGTGGTAACAGCAATAGAGCAATTCCTACAATTCCTACAACCCAAACTGTGAAATCAATAATGGTGAAAGAGTTGTCTCAAAAACAAAACAAAAAAAAGTTAGACAAATGCTACATTAATGTTTGGGTGGTCAGATTCTACTTTGAAATCTGAAGTTTGCAGATATGCCTATAGATTTTTGGAGTTTACCATTTTCTTATTCTGTATCATTAATATAATATTTTAAGTTACTATATATTCTACCATTTTTCTGTATTTAGCAAGAAATTTGCATTTTTTATTTGATATAATAAAAGTTTTAATGTAATTTATATTAGATTTTGCATTTTTTTCATTACTGTTATATTTTTACCTGACTAAATGGCTGATCTAATTGTATTAGTATTGTGAACAATCATGTGGAATGTTTTGAGACAGAGTACTATATTTGTGAATATAATTTTATGGCTTTTTTCACTTAGTAAGAACCTATCAGTGTGGAAAACTAAGAAAATTGCTCTCTGCTGTATAATCTGGCATTCATTGTAGATTAAAGCTTATTTTTCTTTTTTTTTTTCTTTTTGAGACAGAGTCTCGCTCTGTTGCCCAGGCTGGAGTGCAGTGGCGCAATCTCGGCTCACTGCAAGCTCTGCCTCCCGGGTTCACGCCATTCTCCTGCCTCAGCCTCCCGAGTAGCTGGGACTACAGGCGCCCGCCACCACACCCGGCTAATTTTTTGTATGTTTAGTAGAGATGGGGTTTCACTGTGTTAGCCAGGATGGTCTCAATCTCCTGACCTCGTGATCCACCTGCCTCGGGCTTCTAAAGTGCTGGGATTACAGGCGTAAGATATATAGATATATAGATTATATCTATATACACTAGCAACGAACAATTCAAAAATGAAATAAAGGAAACAATTCCATTTATGATAGCATGAAAAAGAATAAAATACATTAGGAGTAAATCTAACCAAGGAAAACAAGTCATTCTACCAAAAAGACACATACACGCACCTGAATGTTCATTACAGCACTATTCAAAATAGCAAAAACATAGAATCAGCTCAGGTGCCAAACAACAGTGGACTGAATAAAGAAAATGAGGTACATCCCATGGTACATATATACCATGGAATACTACACAGCCATGTACTTCACAACAACATGGATGCAGCTGGAAACTACAGTTTCCAGCTATGTTAATTAGCAGAATGTTAGCAGCTATGTTAATTAATGCAGAAACAGAAATTCAAAGACCAAGTGTGGGAGTGGGGTGAGGGATAAAAGACTATACACTGGGTACAGTGTACACTGTTCAGGTGATGGGTGCACCAAAATCTCAGAAATCACCACTAAAGAACTTACTCATGTAACCAACCACCACCTGTTCCCCAAAAACCTATTGAAGTAAAAAAATTTAAAAAAAAGAAAAAAGAAAAAAAGTTCAAAGACTAAATGTTCTCACTTATAAGAAGGTGCTGAACACTAGGTATATGTAGTTGTAAAAATGGGAACAACAGACACTGATGAATACAAGACAGGGAAGGGAGAGGGTTAGGGTTGGAAAAAAAAAATACCTATTGGGTACTATGCTCACTACCTGGGTAACAGATTCATTTGTACTCCAAACTTCAGCACCATGAAATATTCCTTTGTAGCAAACCTGCCCGTGCCTCCCTAGTTCTAAAATAAAAGTTGAAAAAAGATAAAATAAAATAAAAGTTCAATAAAACATTGTTGAAATAAATTAAGATCCAACAAATGGGGAGACATCCCATGTTCACGGATCAGAAGATGAGATGTTGTTAAGATGGCATGGTAAACAGAATAATGCTCCTCACCAAATATGTCCACACCCTAACATCCAGAACCTGACAAAACAGACTTTACAGATGTGATTAAGATTCTTCAGATGTAGCGATTATCCTAGATTATCTGAGTGGGTTCAATGTAATCACACAGTCCTTATAAGAGGGAGGCAAAAGGCTTAAAGTCAGAGACAGGAAACGTGACAATGGAAGCAGAGGTTAAAATGGTATGGTATAAATAAGAAGGAAGGGGCTGTGAGCCACAAAATGCAGGTAGCTTCTAGAAACTGGAAAAAGACATGGAAAGAGATTCTTTCCAAGAAAAGCCTCTAGATGGAATACAGCTCTGCTAACAACTTGGTTTTATTTATTATTTATTTATTTTTGAGACAGTGTCTTGCTTGGTCACCGAGGCTAGAGTGCAGTGGCATGATCTCAGCTCACTGCAACCTCTGCCTCTCAGGTGCTTCAGCCACCCAAGTAGCTGGGAATACAGGCGTGCACCACCATGCCTGGCTAAATTTTTGTATTTTTAGTAGAGACCGGGTTTTGCCATGTTGGCCAGGCTGGTCTCGAACTCCTGGCTTCAAGGGACCCACCTGCCTCAGGCTCCCAAAGTGTTGGGATTACAGATGTGAGCCATCACACCTGCCCTCAATAACTTGATTTTAGCCCAGAAAACCCCCAGACCTGTAAAATATTAAATATGTGTTGTTTTAAATCACTAAGTTTGTGGTAATTTGTTATAGTAGTAGTTTCCTTACAGAACACTAATAGAGATGCCAAAACTTCCAAACTGATCTACAGATTCGATACAATAGCTTTCAAAATCCCAACTAGATTTTTTTTGCAAAAAATAAACTGATACTAAAATTCATAGGGAAATTCAAGGGAATGAGAATAGCCAAAACAATCTTGAAAAAGAAGAATAAAGTTGGAGGACTCACACTTTGCAATTTCAAAACTTACTAGAGCAAGAGTAATAAAGACAATGTGGTACTAACGTAAGGATAGACGTAAAGATCAATGGAACAGAACTGAGAGTCCTGAAATAAACTCATTTATGGTTAACTGGCTTTCAACAGCATGTCAAGATCATTCAATGGAGAAAGACTAGTCATTTCACCAAATAATGCTGGAACAAATGGATATTCATATAAAAAAAAAGTTGAAGCCCCTTCTGACATCACAAAAATCAACTCAAAATGAAACAAACCAAAATATAAGAGCTAAAACTAGAAAACACTTAGACATGGCAGTAAATCTTCTTGATCATGGGTTAGGCAATGGTTTCTTAGCTATACTTTATCAAAAGAAAGAAAGAAAAAAGCAACTAAAAAAAAGATAAATTGTACTCCATCAAAATTTAACACTTTTGTGCTTCAAAGGACACTATCAAGAAAGTTAAGACACCTCACAAAATGGGAAAATGTATTTGCAAATCATGTATCTGATAAGGGACTAGTATCTAGAATGAATAAGGAACTCTCACAACTTAACAATAAAAAGACAACCCAATTAAAAAATGGGCAAAGGATCCGAATAAACATTTTTTCCAAAGAAGTTATACAAATGACCAACACATACATGAAAAGATGCTCAACATCATTAGTCACCAGAGAAATGCAAATCCAAACCAACCACAATGAGATACTACTTCCGGGCCTCCACCAGGATGGATATAATAAAAAAGATAGACAATAACAGGCATTGGCAAAGATGTGGAGAAACTGAAACACTCATACATTGATAGCAGAATTATAAAGTGATGCACTTTGCAAAATAGTTTGGCAGTTCCTCAAAATGTTATACATAGTTACTGCATGATCCAACAATTCTACTCCTAGATGTATACCCAAGAGAAATGAAAACATGTATCCACACAAAAGCTAGTATGCAAATGTTCACAGCAGCATTAGTCACAATAACCAAAAGGAAAACAACCCAAACATGCAACAACCAATTAATGGATAAACAAAATGTAGTATATCCATACAATGTAATATTATTCACCATTAAAAAAGAATAAAGTACAGATACATGTTACACATTTATGGACCTTGAAAACATTATGCTAAGTGAAAGAAGCCAGTCACGAAAGACTACATATTCTTACTCAATTTATATAAAATGGCTAGAATAAGCAAATCCATAGAGACAGAAAGTAGACTGGTAGTTGCTTAGGACCATATGGGATTGGATTGGGGAGTGATAGCTAAAGGATACAGGGTCTTTTGGGGTAAGGAAAATCTTCTAAAATTGATTGTGGTGAAGGCAGCCCCTACCTGTGAATATAGTAAAAGCCACTGAATTGTATACTTTAAATGGATGAGTTGTACAGTACATGAAGTATATCTCACTAAAGACATTAGCGGGGGAAAACCTGCTGTAAGGTCCCCTCATTCCAGACTACAAAGTCTTCAGGGATACTGCTGGAGACTGGTTTTCAAGGCCTCATTAGGCAGCCTAGACGTCAAAACAGAGGGAAGATAGCCTCTTTAATAAAAACAAAACAAACAAAAACCCTAGCAAGGCTAACCTGTCTTGATGGTCTGCTAGAAGGCATATTTATCACACGGATATATGACTGAGGAAAGTTAAAATCCACCTCCTCAATTCTAATCTCCAAGTGAATAGATAAAAGGGAGTAGGTACTGAAAAACCATTCACTACTAAATGAAGTTCTAAATAAAACTATACTAACATACTGGATAACATTTTGGTTGAGTGACTTTTGTGGCTAATTACCTTGATGCCATATTAATAATATTTGCAAGGGACCGAGCACAATGGTTCACACCTGTAATCCCAGAAATTTTGGGAGGTTGAGGCAGGCAGATCACCTGAAGTCAGGAGTTCAAGACCAGCCTGGCCAACATGGCAAAACTCTGTCTCTACTAATAATACAAAAATTAGCCAGGGATGGTGGTGCACACCTACAATCCCAGCTACTTGGGAGGCTGAGGCAGGAGAATCACTTCAACCCAGGAGGCAGAGGCTACAGTGAGCTGAGATCATGCCACTGCACTCTAGCCTGGTCAACAGACAGAGACTCTGTCTCAAAGAAAATAATAATAATAATAATAACAATAATATTTGCAAGGGACAATATATAATCTGAAAACTTTCGCAATCAGTACTTTAAAAACATATCAAAGAACTATTAATAAAGCATATTCAATGATACTATATTTGATCTTTAAAACCTACATAATAGGCTGGGCTGGTGACTCACATCTGCAATCCTAGCACTTTGGGAGGCCGAGGTGGGTGGATCGCTTGAGCCCAGGAGTTCAGGACCAGCGGGGCAACATAGCAAAACCTTATCTCTACAAAAAATTAGCCAGGCATGGTGGCATGTACCTGCAGTCCCAGCCACTCAGGAGGCTGAGGTGAGGGAATTACCTGAGCCTAGAAGGTAGGGGCTGCAGTAAGCCATGATCTTGTCGCTGCATTCCAGCCTGGGTGACAGAGCTGGACCTTGTCTCAAACAAAACAAAACAAAACAAAACAAAACAAAACAAAACAAAAACAACCTAATTACCTGATTTTAATGTCACATAATGTGCTACCTCAGCAACAGATGGTGTTTATGAAATAAAGCAGATTTACCAGTACAAAGAAAAGTAACATCAGGGAGTAGAGGACATTTAGCATCTAATTTACCACTGGGGCATCTCTTGATACTTCCCTGCCCAATGTTGACAGTAAATGAACAAACGCAGTGGGCAAGGCCTGAGAAACGTCACAGTAACTAGGCTCAGGCTTTTCTATAAAACAGTTGCTGGGTACAGTGGCTCACACCTGTAATCCCAGCATTGTGGGAGGCTGAAGCAGGCAGACTGCTTGAGCTCAGGAGTTCGAGACCAGCTTGGGCAACATGGCAAAACCCTGTCTCCACAAAAAAATATAAAAATTAGCCAAATTAGCCAGGCATGGTGGTACATGCCTATAGTCCCAGCTACTCGGGAGGCTGAAGTAGGAGGATCACCTGGGCCAGGAAGGTGGAGGTTGCAGTGAGCTGAGATCATACCACTGTATTCCAGCCTGGGTGACAGAGCCAGACACCGCCTCAAAAAAAAAAAAACCAAAAAAACAAAAAAAACAGTCACTACCCATTCCCAGGTAAAACACTCAGACCAGCAGAGATTCTGGCTAAGAATCCATAATAGAGTTTAGAGGAGGGGGACAAGATCAGCTGTGTTCTAGGGACTACTTTCAGTGACAGAAGTTGTGATTTGCCTCCTAATTTTACTCTTGTTAAGTATCCCCAGAAAAAGAGACCAAACAATCCTGGAGGGGCTGTTCCCTTATAGGGTGAATTTACTCTACGAAAAGAATCCAAGAGTCAGAGGAAATGCAGCGCTCAGATCCTTCCTTCAGGACCAAGGCATTTATTCCTCTAACTGCCAGGAGAGTTGGCTGCTGAGAGGTTACAGCTATGTCCTCCTCCACAAGCTGCCCGCAACCAAAGTATAACAGGTTGAATTCTCTGAAAGGAAACACCAAGATAGAATGAGAAATGCAAGACACTTACTAGGGATCGACATCTGTGAAAGAACAGCAACAGAAGCAGGACTGGGAAGAGGAAGAAATCAAAATGTAATGCAGGCCTGACAAAAGCTCAGTCAACGAGGTATGGCTCTCTGGAGCAGGTATTGCCTGTCGAAGGGTTCCATGTTTGGCTGAAATAGCTGGATCTTTACGCTCCTACCTTGCTCAGTCATTTGTAAGCTGCCCCTAGAAAAGTATGACCTCAGATGAAGCAGATCTCTGCTGCTGAGACAGACCGTGAATCAGCTGACAGTTGGAAGCTGTCTGATGAAAGCACTTCCTGCAGCTGGGCAGCAAGTAGTTCCCTGAAGAGAAACAGTGTAGTTCACCTTCATCTCTACCACATAAAGAAAAATGCCCCACCCAGGGTTATGCCTCTTCTCCCTCAGGTCAGCCCACATCTATTTTCAGATAACTGTCAAGTGCCATCCCAGCTGCAGAGCTCCCCATAGGACTGACTGAAGTCTCCATTGTGACTGCATCAGTTCAACTTCTTTGCCCACCTAATTGGGCTTTCCTCACTCCTTTATAAGTGTCCTGAAAGTACATAGGGAATTGAGGCTCAGAGAAGTTAAGTAACTTGTCCAAGGTTACACAGCTAGAAAGTGGCAGAACTGGGATTTGGGCCCAGGTCTCCAAACACAGCACTTAGGAATTTAGACTTCATTCTCTACGAAACAGAATGTTTGAAGGTTTTCCTTTCCTTTTTGTTTTATTGGAATATTTGCTTTTCTAATGATAGCTTTATTATGTAATTCATACATAATAGAGCTCACCCTTGAGAGGTACACAACTGTGAAAAGTACACAATTTGGTGTTATTTAGTATATTCAAAGATTTGTGCAACCATTGCCACTATCTAATTTTGGAACATTTTCACCCCAAAAGGAAATCCCATACTCATTAGTAATCACTCCCCTTACTCACAGGCCCTACAAACCACTAACCTACTACTTTCTGTCTCCAGGATTTGCCTATTCTGGACATTTTGGACAAATAAAATAATATATGTGGCTTTTAACTTTTTTATTGTGGTAAAATATATATAAGATTTATCATTTTTAAATGGACAGTTCAGTGGTATTAAGTACATTCACACTGTTGTGCAATCATCACTCCTACCTATCTCCAGAATTTTTCATCCTCGCATACTAAAATTCTAGTTCAACAGAACAATAACTCTTCACTTCTCTCTCCTCTCAGCCCCTGGCAACCACTAAATTCTACTTCTATCTCTATGAATTTGCCTACCTAAATACTGCATATAAGTGGAATCATAATAATGTTTGTCCTTTGGTGTCTGGCTTATTCACTTAGCATAATCTTTAACATTCATCCACGTTGTAGCATGTATCAGGATTTCCTTCCTTTTTAGGGCTAAATAACATTTCCTGTAGGTAGACAGAAAGACAGAGGAAGGAAGGAAAGAAGGAAGGGAGGGAGGGAGGGAGGGAGGGAGGGAGGGAAGGAAGGAAAATAGACCACCTTTTGTTTATCCATTCATCTGTCGATGGACACTTGGGTTGTTTTCATCTTCTGCCTATTGTGAATAATCCTGCTGTAAAACACGGTTGTATAAATATCTATTCAATTCCCTGCTTTCGATTATTTTGGTTATACACCCAGAAGCAGAATTTCTGGCTCATATGGTTATTCTATGTTTAATTTTTTGAGGAACTGCCATACTGTTTTCTACAGCAGCTACACCATTTTATATTTCCAAATGGTTCCAACTTCTCCACATCCTTGCCAACATTTGTTATTTTCTGGCTTTTTAAAAAAATAATATCCATCCTAACGGGTGTGAAGTAGTATTTCATTGTAGTTTTGATTTTCATTACTCTAATAATGAGTGCTGTTGAGCATCTTTTCTTGTGCTTATTGGTCATCTGTACATTGTCTCTGGAGAAATGTTTATTCAAGTCCTTTGCCATTTTTGAATTAGGTTGTTTCTTGTGGCTGAGTTGTAGCTTAATATATTCTGGATATTAATCCCCTTATCAAGCAGTTTGGTTTTGAGTGGCTAGTAAGATATCCATTTAGAAATATCTGGCAGGCAAATATATATGCTGATCTTTGGATTATTTGGAAGTGCTTCAGAGTTTCAAAGAGAAGAAGTAGCTGGCCATGCTGATGAAGTTCTAGGCTCCATCGCAATCCCCAACACAGCTCAGATTTTATCTGCTGCAAAAGCTGGAATTCCAGCTTAAGACTTCATTTGAAAGTGAGCGTACAGTTGCTTTAAACAAATTTTAAACCATTACATTATATCATGCTATCTTATGTTCATAAAATTGTAGTTGAAACTGTAGAAATAAATTAGATTCTAAATTGGAAGACTTGATATAAGAAGGAACATCCTACTTTTGTGGGGTAAGAGAATAAAAGAAAATAGAAAGCCAGAATAATGAAGTAAAACAGAAATCTAGGAAGAAGCATTTCAAGAGAAATGTACAGTAGACTACAGAAAATTCTATACAGAGGTCATGAAGAATGAGGACTAGAAAAAAGATACTGTGTTTGGCAATCATGAGGTCACTAGCGACCTTTAAGAGATCAATTTTAATTCAGTGACTGAAAGCATAAGTCAGACTACAAAACCTTTAGAAGGTGGAATGAAGGTTGAGGGAGGAAAGGTAACCAATACAGAATACTCTCAATTTTGGTACAGGCTGTAATAATAATAGTGAATATTTACATAGCACTTAATATGTGTTCAGCCTCATTATAAATGCTTTACATATTAACTAATTTAATCCTCAAAACAACCTATGAAGTAGGTACCATCATTTTGCCCTTTTACAGTTGAAAAAACTGAGACTTTGAAGGAGCCAGAATTGCATATTTGTGATAGTATGTATGTGTACATATGTGTATATATACACACACACATGGTAGATATATACAAATACGTGTGATGGTAAAGACTACAATAATATAATATTGAGTGAGACAAAACATAAAGAGTTTTTCCCAATAGGGAGCCATAATGTGGGGAAGGATTTTATATTACCAATAACATCAATGTATGTTGGTGATGTTGGCTAGTCATGTCAGTTAGCAGGTATTGATAGATTTAAACAAAATAAGAACAAGCTGGCTTTTCCAGAAGCTATCAGTGCTACAGGCCTCTATTCAATAAAACCATGAATGAATAGGGGGGAAAATGTAATTATCTCCAAGGCTTTCAAAGACACAATACATTTTCTTGTTGCTCACAGACCAAAAGATAATGGAGGGACAAAAAGCTATTTTGCTGATTAGTTCCATTGTATGTTTATGCCTAAAAGAAGCAAAAATTTTTTTTGAACAAAAAAGGAAAGGATTATCTGAAGATAACAAAAAGCTATTCTAAAGCCAGAAATCTGTAGTTTACTCTGAGAAAAAAGGATTCGTATTTGGCAACATTCTGTCATCTTCCTTCCTACTAGTATTATCCCTTTGGATCAACTATGCACTAAAGTATTAGAGGGCATACAAAATGTTAATACAGAAAGAATTTTATTAAAGGTTAATCTAACTTGTAAGCAGCAAAGTGTTTTCGATCTTTATTGCAATATTAGACATAATTCTAAAATTTCTTACAATTGTAATTATATTAAAATAGAGCAATGTATCCAGTAGTACCCACTTCCCAAGTTAATCACTTCCTACTCTCTGCCCCCATAGTAACTTCTTCTATTATTACAAAACACTGTGGTAAATGCCATTTTATTTATTCAGACCCTTAACTGATTTAATAGAAAATTTTTAAATGCCATTTTTATATGTACATTCCATAGTAAACTGTGTGCCTCTTAAATATAGAAATTATGTTGTTTTGCACAGAACATACTAAAAAATTAAAAGTTTTTTTTGTTGTTGTTGTTTTTGAGACAGGGTCTTGCTCTGTTGCCCAGGCTGGAGTACAATGGCCTGTGATCACAGCTCACTGTAGCCCCAACTTTCCAGGCTCAAGCATTCCTCCCACCTCAGCTCCCCAAGTAGTTGGGACTACAAGTGTGTGCCAACATGCCTGGCTAATTTTTTAATAGGGACAGGGACTCCCTATGTTGCCCAGGCTGTTCTTGAACTTCTGGGGTCAAGTGATCCTCCCACCTAAGCATCCCAAAGTGCTGGGATCCCAAGTGTGAGCCACTGTGCTCAGCTAAAAAAAATTAGGTTTTATAAATAAATAAATGGGTGAACAAACACGAAGAAAATTATAGCTTGGCATTACATTAAACACAAACGTCTTTTGATGACAGTAACAATGACACTTTTTACTTTGGAATAAGACCTCTCCAAAATACAGAGAGAAACATTCTTTGAGTAGTTAAGAGAATGATTTTCCTTCACATCCATTAATAAAGATAGGTGAAACAATAAATAGAAAATAAAGTTGATATGGTCCATAGCATTTGTAGAATGAAAATTACATAATGTTTTGACTGCCAACAATAGGTTCAGAAACAATGATAATACTAATAAAGGTGTTCATTTTTCTTTTCCTTTTTTTTTTTAAAAGACAGGGTCTCACTCTGTCACCTAGGCTGGAGAGCAGTGACGCCATCATGGCTTACTGCAGCCTCAACCTCTTGGGCTCAAGCGATCCTCCCATCTCAGCCTCCCAAGTAGCCGGGACTATAGGTGAGCACCACTACGCCCAGCTAATTTTTTTTTAAAGATGAGGTCTCACTATGCTGCCCAGGCTGGTCTCAAACCCCTGGGCTCAAGTGATCCTCCTGTCTCGCCTCCCAAAGCACTGGGATTTCAGGTGTGAGCCACCATGCCAGGCCAGGTGATCATTTTTCTACAACGGCATTTCTGAACCTTAGCTGCATATAAAATTACCTGGGAGCTTTTTAACAATTCTGAAATTTGGTCCTAATTCTCAGCAGATTCTGATGTGATTAATTTGGAGTGAGTCTCAGGTACCTTTTTTTTTTTTTTTTAAATCTCCCCAGGTGATTTTAATGTGAAACCAAGATGGAAGCCCACAATTCTTTTCTTTAAAATCAAATCTTTGAGGTAGAATTTACATTCAGTAAAATTTGCCAATTTAAGCATACAATTTAATAACTTTTGACAAATGAATATAGTCATGTAACCACTACAGTCATTAACATTTCCATCACCCAAAAGTTTTCTCACATCTACGAACCTGAGCCAATCCCTCAAGATGAATTCTGAGTGGCTAACTGGGCCTACATTTAAAATAGAGCCAAACAGCCATTTACTGACTAGAAGTTACACACTTATCTGAGTTCCTGGAAAACTCACACCTCTGCTTAACTTTGGGACTTTCATAGCTGACTATGCCTATTCACATTGCCCAAAACAACCAATAGGCTGTCGCTTGCATACTACAAATATTCAAGTACAAGTATTTATATGAACATATGAGGGTCTTCAAAAAGTTTGTGGAAAATGAGTATTATAAAAAAACTACACATGGATTTCACTTTTTTTTTTTTTTGCACTGAAATATACTAACTTGCTATAACATATCTGGATAGGATCTAGTTTAAGGCACAAAAAAGGACAAGACGTAAGTTTGAAAAGAGCCCCTATCAGAGAAACATGAATTCTGCTAAAATTAAAGCAAGAACAAACACCAAATTTATGGTGAAGCTTGGGAGGAAGAATGGTGAAACCACTGATGCTTTATAAAATGTATATGGGCAATGCCCCCAAAGAAATCAGCAGTTTACAAATGGATAACTTATTTTAAAAGGGTGAGACAATGCTGAACATGAAGCCTGCAGCAGCAGACCATCCACATCAATTTGTGAGGAAAAACATTCATCTTGTTTGTGCTCTAATCAAGGAGGACAGACAATTAACAGCAGAAACAACAGACAATACCATAGACATCTCAATTGGTACAGCTTACATAATTCTGCTGAGAAATTAAAGTTGAACAAACCTTCCACTTAACAGGTGCCAAAACCACTGCATCCAGATCAGCTAATAAGAGCAGGGCTTTCACTGGAAATTCTAAACAAGCAGGATCAAGACCCTGAGGCATTTCATTGAAGAACTGTGACAGGAGATGAAACATGACTTTACCAGTATGATCCTGAAGACAAAGCACAATTAAAGCAACGGCTACCAAGAGGCAGGAGTGGTCCAATCAAAGCAAGACCAGACTGATCAAGAGCAAAGGTCATGGCAACAGTTTTTTAGGATATTCAAGTCATTTTACTTGCTGACTTTTGGAGGGACAAAGAATGGTAACATTTGATTTATTATGTGAGTGTTTTCAGAAAGTTAGCCAAAGCATTAGCAGAAAAATGCCCAGGAAAGCTTTACCAGAGTTTTTCTCCACCACAACAATGTTCCTGCTTATTCCTCTCATCAAACAAGGGCAATTCTATGAGAGTTTTGATGAGAAATCATTAGGCATCCACCTTACAGTCCTGATTTGGCTCCTTCTGACTTCTTTTTGTTCCCTAATCTTTAAAAAAATCTTCAGAAGGCACCAATTTTTCTTCAGTCAATAATGTAAAAAAGACTGCATTGACATGGCTGAATTCCTAGGACCGTCATTTCTTTAGGGATGAGCTAAGTGACTTGTATCATTACTTATAAAAGTTCTTGAACTTGATGGAGTTTATGTTGAAAAATAAAGTTTATACTTCTAATTTTTATCCTTTAATTCCATTTTTCCATGAGCTTTTGAAATCCCCTTATATGTTTTCATTTCTCTCAGGTAAATACCTAAGAGTAGGATTGCTGAATCTTTTGTTTAAGTATATGATTAGCTACAATAGGACATTGTTTTCCATGTAGCTGCACCATTTTGCATTCATACCATACTTTACATACCAGCAATGTATGAGAGTTCCAGTTACTCCATATACTTGTCAGCTCTTGGTACAGTCTTTTTTTTTTCTTTAACCATTTTAGTGTGTGTGTAATGTAGGTATTTCCTTGAATTTTAATTTGTATTTCTCTAAGGACTAAATTATACAAAGTATACAAACAACTGTTGTGAAGGCAAGAAAACCACTAGGCAGAAGGGTACTTCAGCTTTTGCTTCAGTAGTCTTTTTTTTTTTTTGAGGCAGAGTCTCACTCTGTCGCCCAGGCTAGAGTGCAGTGGCACGATCTTGGCTCACTGCAACCTCTGCCTCCTGGGTTCCAGCAATTTTCCTGCCTCAGACTCCGGAGTAGCTGGGACTACAGGCGTACGCCACCACGCTTGGCTAATATTTTTGTATTTTTAGTAGAGACAGGGTTTCCCCATGTTGGCCAGGATGATCTTGATCTCCTGAACTCGTGATCCACCCGCTTCAGCCTCCCAAAGTGCTGGGAGTGAGCTACCACGCCTGGCCTCAACAGTCTACTTTTAAAGAAGGTAACTATGTTATACTCCCCTAAATACCACATTCATCACTCCATTATAAAGAACAGGCAAATGATCAAAAAACACGTATGCAAGGAACTTTTCAAAAACCGGTTTCAGAAACTCTCAGAGTCAAATATTCACTCAGTTTATAACTTCCTCCCTACATAAGGAAGGCAACGTAATGTAGTCCTTAGAAGTTTAGGCTTTGATGCCCAACCTAACTTTGCATTCTAAGATAGGAAAATGCAAAGTATTACAGAAAGACTTCCACCAAAAACAAGTAAACAATTATTTACTGAGCCTTACACATAATAAGTGACTAAATGCTAATTCAAGGAATGAATCAAGAACAAGTTAATAATAAGCTTCAAGGATAATTTTTATCTGTGTAATGCTTTAAAAATCAGAAGCATCCAGAAATTGAGCCACAAAATGCCAGTATATCTTTTAGGCTTTAGTCACATATAAAGCAATTAAGAGAGATGTCATACTACACAAATATAAAAAATGACATGACAATTTACTCATTCATTCAATAAACATTTTCTGAGCATCAACTTAGGACAAACCACATTATATATCCTAAGGGGGAGAACAATTACACTGAAAACCAAAAATTAATCAGTTGACTATATATGATTACAAAAACTATCACAGAGTAATTTAGCATATAATCACATAATACTACAGCTAATATTTAAATAAGTATGATTTTCTTAGTCTACTAGCTCCATGATAGGCTAAAAGTGTCCAAGAAGCATGCTGCCCATATTAGAAAGAAATATGCCTATAAATAAACCACAAGGTAAAAAAATTCACATAAAAGTTATCTGGAATAAATTATTATCTATTTCTAATACCAAACACTAATTCTAAACCATAGTAATTTAGGGTTTGGAAACAGACATTAAAACACTGTTCATAGGCTTTCAAGGTTATCCATTTCTAAAGCTGAGTTATAAATGGTGTGCATGAAAAAAACCCATAGTAATCTATTCATTCATATATGTATACCCTGAGTGCTATATCACACAGTCATCATTTTTTATCAAGAATGATAATTTTAACCTTTAAATAACCACTTATTTGTCAAAAACATTCCACATGTATTAAGATTAAATAATCAATCATGCAAATTGAATCAAGCAAGTCTAAATAATGCTTACCTAATAAAATTAATATGGTGATTTCCTAACTTAAGCCATACTTAATGTAATAAAGTTTAAAATTCACATGAAACTCAGATATGCAACAAGAAACAAGTATGAGAAGCTGTTAAGGGCTGAATTATGTCGCCCCCCAAAAAAATATGCTGAAGTCCTAATCCCCAATACCTCAGAACATAACCTCAATCCCTCATGATATGACCTTGGAAATAGGGTTGTTGCAAATGTGATTAGTTGAGATAAGGTCATACTGAAGTAGGGTGAGCCCCTAATCCAATATGACCGGTGTCCTTGTAAGAAGGCTATGTGAAAACAGACACACACAGGGAGAATGCCACATGACCACAAAAGCAGACACTGGAATTTTGCAGCTACAAGTCAAAGAATGCCAAAGACAGCCAACAAACCACCAGAGCTAGCAAGAGGCAACAAGGGATTCCCCTGTAGGTTGCAGAAGGAGCATAGCACTGCCAACACCTTGATTTTGGATTTCTAGCCTCCAGAACTCTGAGACAATACATTTCTGTGGTTTTAAGCCAATTCAGTTTGTGATACTTTGTTACAGCAGCCATAGGAAACTAATACAGCATGTATATGTTTCTCTTATACATTATATTAATGCACTGATTTTTTAAAATTTTATTTTCTATGGTATCATACAGTAAACTTGACTTTTTTGGTGTATAGTTCCATACATTTTAACACATGTATATATTCATATAACCTTCATCATAATAGATTACTGACAGTTAATGTCTTGTTTTTTAATTGCCATTAGTGAAACAAGAGAAATAAAATTGTTTCCCATAGGCATAAATTTCCAGCCTTTTCATTAATATATTTTTAAAATTCCTAAAATAAAGATAACCTCTAAAATAAAATTCACTATCTTTAGTTTATCCATCATCTTTAAAATCCAAAGCTGTATCCTGGAGAAAGTCACCTTTAGAAAAATTCATTTAAAGCTTTCATTTGAAGAAATTGATAAATCACCATTCTTCACACAAAACAGATGGTCAAAGACAGAAGATTCACCTAAGTTGTAACACTCATGCTACTTAATGCTATCAGTTTATTATATGCACAAGTCTGGAGTTTTCCCCATATATTCCAATACCACTCATTCTCAAAATTCATGTCTCTCTGTTTTACAACACTGAGAAATCCATTCTTAATATTCAGTCATTCAACAAGCACTTATTGAACATTAAAATGTGTGCATATGTGATGTGTTAGGGTGGAGGGAGAGAACTCATTGCTCAAAAAAAAAGAAGATAATGTGATTTAAAACTTGAAAAATTTCTATGCTAAAAAGCACACCCGCTTAAAGGAATGCAGCTGCCTTCTGTGATGGAATATCTTAAATATAAATAAAGTCATTTTTCTCCACATGAAATTTTATTATAATTTTATTCATTCTAACTTACATATGATGCTATAGTTTTCTCAATGTAGATATCTTTTATCCCCCAAACAATATAGATTAAAGGAAATTACATATAAAAATCAACAACCGTAATACTTGTTACTGACAAATTTCACAAAAGTTGTACTACAGAAAAATTTCACAGACCTGTTTATTGATGATATACAAGTGTACACAATTTAAAACTTACTACTTGATGTTTAAGTTATAGATAACTTCCTGAAATAGGCCACTTTTTATATTTCCATTATTGACTTTATAATTGTACCTCTTCCACATAAGGTAATACTTAGCATTCTGGTTCCAGTCTAGAAGACTTCAAGAATAAATCATGTACTTATTTTAAAATGTGTGGACTAAAACTACGGGGTTTTGTTGAAGTCACCTGTCAAAATCTACTTAAAATTTCTGGATAAATATGTATATAACTCAGATGTACCAGGTGCAGAAGGCCCCTGCATTCCTTTACCCAATTTTTAAAACTAAATATCCAAGTAATTATAATATTTCTGTGTTTAAGTGAGAAAAATTGTTAATGCTTTTTTCCTTCAATCAATTCAGATTTTCCTGAGAAACAGCAAAGCTTCTTTAAGTTTTAACAAACACAAAGAAATCAATTTAAAATACAGTGGACAGCAAAAGGGTCAAAATGTTACAACCATTAGTAAATTATAGTTGTCTTATTCTTAAGCCATCTGCAGACTTCTGAATAAGTATTTTCCCAAGGTTTATACTACTACTATACCCATGGGCTTCTGAAACAAGTTAAAAATGCCGACGCTGAAACATATGAATTCTATTATCTTTACAATACTGAGATCAGACTGTAAGTCTATTTACATAGCTTCAAACTTACAGACATCCATGAAGAAACTAACTTGCAATTTCCCCCTTTTAAAGGGAATACCACTTCTGATGCAGTACTTACATAAAAGAAATGTATCCTTTGAGCATAGCTGGAAAAGTTTTAGTTTTGATTTAAAATCTGAAGTATCCAATTTTTAACCGGAATTCATGACTTTCTATTACCAGATTACAGAATTTAGTCTACCTACTATTTCTACAAGTTTTTGTTTGTTTTTAATTTATTTGCCTTGAAGGCTTTTTTGTTTGTGCTTTCTTTTTTCATTTAAATTCCCTTTTTCATTAAATTTCCTTATGACTCTTTTTCCTAAAAGGATGTTGTCACAGAAGTACCCCAACTTTCTGTTCTTCCTAAAGCATCGGCCTTCAGTAACTTCCCAAATCTGAGGTTCTATTGTTTAGAAACAGTAAGGAAATATGTAGAATTCTTAATTAGCATCACTTAGTAATATTGAGTTTGAAGTGCACTTATAAACTGAAGAACACGATTACTATCTTGGTATATACAAATCACTTCCTTCCTCATCTCTTGGCAATACTTTAGAAAGCTTACTTTCTAGATTAAGTAATTTACTTATAATTTTAAGTTTAGGAGACGGGGGATATGTCTCTATTAAAGGTGGTTCATACCAAAATACAGAACTCAAAAAGATGCAAAACAGGCTATCCTTCTCTCCTATACTTACTAACCTAAATTAAGGTCAGAATAATAAAAATTACACAGCTCATGGTTCTCAAGTAGCATAAACTTAAAGGGATAACTTTATTCACCGGTCTTCGTCTTTGAAATCCAAAGGCAATCACAAAACATGTTTGTTTATATGTCTTTTCTCAAGATCCCTGAAACTATAATATGAGAGCCTATAACTCCAGAACCACATTAACTTTCATATTATAAAGGGGAAATATCTGATTTAAACATGATCTAGATTAACAAAAATATCCGATTTCATTTGCAACGTGACACTTCAGTTACTTTAAAAATAGACACTTCTTTAAAACTCTTCCTCTCTTTCATTTGCTCCCTCAAGTTTGAAAACTCTTCCTTATCCCTCTTACTACAAAACGACCACTTAAATTGACCCTTTTCAATTTAAAATATTTGAAACAAGAATCTTAAAAGTTAAATGATCTAAACTCAGAAAAATTAAAATTTACAGACTAATAGGAAAATGCATTTATTTTCATGTTTTCAGTGTTTCAGTATTAAAGCTGTACACCTTAATTACATGTTTATTCAAGTCACTCTTTCAAAAATATACACAAATAAACAAAGGACTAACCTCTTTCAAATAAACAAAACTTGCTCAAGCCACTGTCACTATATTCTGGCACAGGATAAATTTATATTTCACATTTGCAAAATAAATTGTGGTATGCTGTTGTTTTGGTTAGAAACACAGGAATCAATGATTCTCAATAACCAGAAGCAGATTACTTTATATCAAACAGCACGATTCAAAGAAAAACATTTTTCAAATATGTTGGTTTTACCTGGAGAGCTAGATGTCTGGGGTTTGTGTCTCTCTGTGCTTAATTCTAAAAACGACCTCCCTCCAACTCCTTTCAAAAATCAGTATTTTCTTCGATTTATATGAGCATATAGTGTACAACAAAACAAGATCTAGATTAACATAAAGTACATAAAGATATGTACTTCCAGAAGGCTATAATAATCCAAATAGAAAATTAATTCCACATGTTTTAATTTTCCACATAGCAAAGTCAATGTTAATCAATGTCATTTTTTTCTCTTTCTCCTTAACCATTCCACAAATCAGAAGCACTGTATTTATATATTTAATAAGATTAACAAACTGACTAGAAGCTCCGGAGGAGTAAAGGAAGAAATCACTTGTATATTTTCCCATAACAAAAAGATAAAAGCAAGTACGACTTGTTAAATGAGAAGCTTTTGAAAAACCCAGCGTGATCAGCTTTTGATTTACCCCAGTCTGACAAGGAAGAGACCCCACCCCCACTCCAGATTGTATGGCTTTTTTTTTTTTTTTTTCCTTGGGTGGGGGTGTGGAGGAGAAGCTGTCACATTTCCATCTTCGGTTATTGTTAGTCCGCAGCCTAGATTCCCAAGCATCACTGATCCAGGGGAAAAATCCTAACGCAGACAATTAAAACTGTCTGAAATATGCAGGATTTTGTTGGGGCTCTTTTCCCAGTGTTAAAGTTAATTTCATCGAGGCTTAATCGGCTAGGGCTATTGATTGCCTCTGACAGTCTGTCCCTCAAACGCTCCCTCTAAAACCGCTTGTTCCAGATTTACTAACAATCCTCCCCTCTCCAAACTTAAATTGGGACAATGCATTTGTGAAATTATTACATCCAAAAAGGCATACCTCCCCATTCTCTTTGCCTTGGTGTGGGGAGTAGAAAGAGTGAAGAAGAGAGATCTATTCGCCCTTCAAACAAAAAGAAATGGGGGTAGAGGATCAGTGGAGGAAAAGAGCAGTGGTGGACCTGAGTGAAAGGTTGAAAAAAGTTTTTGTGACTTGTTCGTCCTTCGGCAGGGGTACAGGAGTTGGGCAGAAGGCGGGGTCTCGGCCCCAGGGCTCAGGCAAAGAGGCACCTGCGGAAGAGGAGGCTGAGCACCCGAGAGCGCCCGGGCGAGCACCTACCGACTTGCAGCACGTTCTCCACGGAGCCGCTGTCCAGCAGACGGATGCCCCGGCGGAAAGGGAGCCCCTCGCCACCGCAGCCGGCCGCGCCGGCCCCAGCGCCCAGTCCGGTGGATGCCCCAGCCGCGACGCCCCCGGGGGCGGAGCCGGCCGGAGCGGCGGCCCCGGGGGGTGGCGGCGGCCCCTCCTCGGCCGGTGAAGCCCCCGCGGCGCCGCCAGCCGCGCTGGCGCCGGGGCCGCCCCGGTACTGGAAGCTGGAGTACATGCAGATCTCCCGCTCATTCCGCGGGAAGGACCAGTAGACGATGCGGCGCTGCACGGGCTCCGGGATCCGCTCGAAGCGCTCCTCCACCCGTTCGTACGCCCACTTTTCCGCTACCGTCTTGGCGGCGCAGTCCAGTAAGGACTCCGGCTGCAGGTGGGGGCGGGCCCCGAGGACCAGGCAGCTGCTGCCGACGCCCCCTGCCCCTCCGCCGGCTGCCCCGGGTGAACCGCGAGGGTGGTGAGCCTGCGGGCTGGGCCACGAACACAGCCGCTTGGCCGGAGAGACCGGTGACGGGGAGAGCAGCTCCTCTTGCTCACCTCCGTCCGCCATTGCTGGGGACTGACTGACTGACTGAGGCGGCGGCAGCGGCTCGGGCTGCGGTGGAGACCCCGGCCACGGCCACGCGCCCCGCGCAAGCGCCCAGCGGCGGCGCCGAGGGGGGCGGGGCGAGAGAACCCGCGAGCCCGCCGGCCCGAGTGGGGAACCTGGGCCGGGCCCGGGCGCGCGCCGCGAGGGCAGACGCTGGCGGCCTGCGGAGTAGCGTGAGGCGGCGCGCGCTGTCCGTGCCTCCGCGGACGTGAAGACAGGCGGGAGCGAGCGCGGGCCCGCGGCGCGCTTCAGGCGCAAACAGCCCAGAACGCGAGCCGAGCGCTCGCGCGGATCCGGCGGCCGCGGAGGGGAGAGGAGCACCGGGCGCTCTCGCACGCCCGCCCGCGCACCCCCAACCCACCTGCCGCCGGCCAGACAGGAATGGACTGTGTGACCGAATGAAATGGCGGGGCCATAAGCCATCCAAGGAGCTGCCTCCGTGAAGTTATAGGCTCGCGGGGCACAAGGAGAAAAAACCAATCCAGCTCCAACGGTACTGATGTGACGGGAGGCTGTCACAGCCGAGCGGAAGATCTGGCAGAAAGACCCTGGGAAAGAAGACACTAGGGGAAAAAAATCAGAAAGTTCGAGTGATGAAAACTCGCCTTACGCTACAACAATGTAGGATAAAGCTGGCGGTCACCCCACCCCACCCCAGAATGGGACAAAGTCGCACCACCCCTTGACAATGGGGCACCAAGATCTTATCGCCACAGCGGCTGCATCTTTGTGGGGTCTTTTGGAGGGTTTAGCACCTTGCATCCTAGGATACAAAACACTTTGTGTGTGTTTTTTTGGTAGAATTCTCTGATCCCCTACCTCCAATCTGATTTAGGTCTTTCATGTTTTCCTCACCTGGCTCAGTCTTCTACACCTTTACACAGTTGTATTTTTATATATTTGTTTAATGTCTGACTGTCAACTCCATGAGAGTGAGAATCATGTCTGTTTCCTTCACTATAATTTATCCTCTGCCTGGCATTTAGTGGGTCCTCAAGAATGGCAACTTCATCACTAACTCCATAAACAACACGCAATTGTATGTGACTCTCTTGCTCGGTCAAGAAAACTCAGATTATTTCAGAATTTGCTGACAAACTGATCTCTACAACTTTAAAACATTCCAAGAATTGTATTAAAAGAGTTTCTATAGTTGAGTTTGCCTTTCAAAATGAGCAAGATTTAGAGTGTAGGATAAAGTAAGAGTAAGAAGAGAGTAAATGATTGGAGACAGGCTGGAGCCACGGTTTGGTTTTGCTGTAATCTCAGAATTAAAGAGCACAGGCTATAGAGTCAGAATTGGGTGTGAATCACACTTGCTGTGTGTGATGTTATTCATGATTCAGTTACATCATTTGTAAAAGGGAGCTAGTAATAATGCTTCTACACATAAATGTTGTAAGAATTAGAAATAATTCACTTTAAAAAGTTTTTTTAGAGACAGGATCTCACTCTGATGTCCAGTCCCGAGTGCAGTGGGGTGATCACTACAATCTCAAACTCTTGGGCTCAAACCATCCTCCCACCTCAGCCTCCAGAATGACTAGGATTACAGATGCACAGCACCACACCCAGTTAATTCTTTAAATTTTTTGTAGAGAGTAGGTCTCCCTATGTTGCCCCGGCTAGCTGGGATTAGAAGTACTTCACATTGTGTGCTTATTCAGTGTAGTGGGTACTCAATAAGTATCTGTTTAGGCCAGATGCAGTGGCGCATGCCTGTAATCCCAAGGCTTTGGGAGACCAAAGTGGGAGGATCCCTTGAGGCCAGGAGTTCTAGACCAGCCTGGGCAACAGAGCTGACTGGAGACCCCATCTCTACACAAGAGATAAAAAAAATAGCAGGGATTGGTGGCCTACACCCTGTAGTCCTAGCTACCCTGAAGGCTGATGGAGGAGGATTGCTTGAGCCCAGGAGTTCAAGGTTACAGTAAGCTATGATCATGCCACTGCACTCTAGCCTGGGCAACAGAGCAAGAACCTCTCTCAAAAAAAAGAAAAAGAAATCTGTTTATATTGGTAAATGGATTTATATCTGTAAATATCTATAAATAGATCACTGCAAAATAGCATAATCCCTACTCCACCTTGAATCTGGTACCACATTTACAGGCTTCCATAATGCACATTATTTTCCCTCCTATAATTTATCAGTTTTTTGGGAGAATGAATATTCCTTTAATGCCTGTCTCCCTAACTAGACTATGAGCTATGGAAGGGCAGGAACCATTTCCATGTAAGGGCCTATTTCTACAACCTGCCAAAATGCCTACACATAGAAGATGTTCAGAAAATATTTGCACTTTGAATCAATAAATATGTTACTCTGATTTAATCAGTTACTGCCTTTTTTTTTTTTTTTTTTGAGATGCAGTCTCACTCTGTCACACCCAGGTTGGAGTGCAGTGGCACAAGCTTGGCTCACTGCAACTTCCGCCTCCTGGGTTCAAACGATTCTCTTGCCTCAGCCTCCTAAGTAGCTGGGACTACAGGCGCATATGCCAGCATGCCCAGCTAATTTTTGTATTTTTAGTAGAGATGGGGTTTTACCATATTGACCAGGCTGGTCTCAAACTCTGGCTTCAAGTGATCTGCCCGCTTCAGCCTCCCAAAGTGCTGGGATTACAAGTGTGAGCCATGGCGCCTAGCCTATATTTATGTGTTTATTTGCTTAATGTCTGTTTCCCAAAATAGACTATAAGCTCCGTGTTAGGTGGGCGTGGTGGCTCATACCTGTAATTCCAGCACTTTGGGAGGCTGAGGTGGGTGGATCACTTGAGGCCAGGAATTCAAGACCAGCCTGGTCAACATGGTGAAACTCCATCTCTACCAAAAATACCAAAATTAGCTGGGCATGATGGCGGACATCTGTAATCCCAGCTACTCAGGAGGCTGAGGCAGGAGAATTGCTTGAACCTAGGAGGCGGAGGTTGCACTGAGCCAAGATTGTGCCACTGCCAGCCTGGGAGACACAGCGAGACCGCATCTCAAAAAATAAATAAATAAAAAATTTGAAAAATAAGCACATAAATATATAAATACAGATGGTAATAACATGGCAAATAAGACATTTGGGAATATGCAATATGTGGTTGGGAATAACAAGAATGATAGATTAATTGGACTATAAGTTCCTGGTAAGAAATAGTGGGAAAAGACTGCAAGAGAGACAGGAGACATTGTGAAAAGATTTTAAAAGCGTTGTAAAATGCTAACTTGAGGAATCTGCATTTTCTTAAGTTGGTAGAGGGAAGCTAATAAAAGTATTTTGAGCAGGAGAGTTATATGATAAAAGGCAGTGTTTTAGGAATATTAATCAGACAGAAATATGTAGGATGAATCAGGAGAAAGATAAAGTCTGGAGGCAAAGGAAGAGTTTGGAGATAAACCAACAGTGTGGGAAGGAGGTAATAAAGGCTTGTAGAAGGCATTGGATGAAAAGATATGTAGACATCAGGCAAAAAGGGGCTGAAATCTGGCCTGCACTCCATTTGCCCATTGCTGCACCAACCAGGTTGCATCTGGGTGCCTCTTTCATTCTCACCAAGTAACCATATGGGCTAGCAATGGTTCTGGGCCTGTGTTACCTCTCTCTCTGTTTGATCCCTCTTCTCTGATGAGAAAATTGACATGTTTCAAGGAGACTGTGGGAGTGTAAGGATACTTCTTTTACAGCATTGCAATCTCCAGGGTGAAAACACAAATACCAAAAATCAATGACCAGGAAGAATACATCACATCTTAAGACAACTCTTTTGATGTCAGCAAAATTTTGATCCAACCTTAGAAATAAATCTTTAAATTTGCATTTGTGAAACATCCTCAACCCCTCTGCATGGAACGAAATGTTGAGATGAATGTGAGAGATAGAGTGAGGCTCAGAGATGAGGATTTAGGTATCATTTGACAAGCAAACTTATGCAACCGAGTGATTTATTTAATAAAATTTATTTTGGCTTCTATTTCAAACTGTAGAAGATAGACACCTGTGCTTCCTGATAACACTTTGTTTGGGTATATAATAAACACTGAATGAAGTGGGATTGAGAAACATTTAGGAGCTAGAAAGGAAGACCATGATTTTTGTTTTCATTTTTTCTTTTTTTTCAGACGGGGTCTGGCTCTGTTTTTCAGGCTGGAGTGCGGAGGTGCAATCTTGGCTCACTGAAACCTCTGCTTCCTAGGCTTAAGCGATCCTACCACCTCAGCCTTCCAAGTAGCTGGAACCACAGGCATTCGCTACACACTTGTAGAGACAAGGTCTTCCTATATTGCCCAGGCTGGTCTGAAACTCCTGGGCTCAAGCAGTCCTCCCATCTTGACCTCCCAAAGTGCTGGGATTACCGATATGAGCTACCACACCTGACTGGAAGACCATGATTTGAATTGATTGGACCTATTACCCAACTGAGCTTTTTTTTTTTGATACAGAGTTTCACTGTTGTTGCCCCGGCTGTGCAATGATACGATCTCAGCTCACTGCAACCCCCACCACTCGAGTTCAAGCGATTCTCCTGCCTTAGCCTCCTGAGTAGCTGGGATTACAGGTGCCTGCCACCATGCCTGGCTAATTTTTGTATTTTTAGTAGAGACAGGGTTTCACCATGTTGGCCAGGCTGGTCTTGAACTCCAGATCTCGGGTGATCCACCCACTTCAGCCTCCCAAAGTGTTGGGATTACAGGCGTGAGCCACCGCACCCAGTCAACTCTGCTATTTTTCTTGTGGTAGACTTTGTGGTTATCTTCCTTCAGTTATGGAGCAGCCATAAAATTAGAGGACTTTAGCTCCAAAGGTAAACGCTAACTTGTCTGATCAACTGGCATAATTCCATATCTCATTCTAAAGTGATTCATTCAGGGATAGGCAGAGATAAGTCAATCAATGTATGGCATTTCCCTGGTCATAGGGATTGGTTCAGGAATGAGCATAACCTATTGGGCCAATAAGATATGTGATTTGCTAGCAACTTCCAGGAAAGAAGAAAGTTCTTACTCTTTTAAGACAGCTTACAAAAGCAATTCTCTTAGTGCTTTGACCCAGAAAAGGAGGTTGTTGTTAGCATGCTGTGAATACAAAAGTCAGTCAGCCTTGGGTTGAAGCTGACATACCAAAAGACTTACGGGAAAGATGAAAAAAAAATGAGATTTCTGATGGCATTGCTAAACAGCTGAATCAAACCTACCTGAAGCCCTCTAAGTCTATCGACATCCAGTTACATGAACCAATAAATCCCCTTTATTATTTTTTCAGTACTTTATTGAGGCGGAATTTTCGTGCATTAAAATGCACAAATCGCTGGGCGAGGTGGCTCACACCTGTAATCCCAGCACTTTGGGAGGCTGAGGTGGGCGGATCATGAGGTCAGGAGTTCAAGATCAGCCTGGCTAACATGGTGAAACCCCATCTCTACTAAAAATACAAAAGTTAGCCGGGCATGGTGGCATGCACCTGTAATCCCAGCTACTCAGGAGGCTGAGGCAGGAGAATCGCTTGAACCTGGGAGGCAGAAGTTACAGTGAGCCAAGATCGTGCCACTGCACTTCAGCCTGGGTGACAGAGCAAGACTCTGTCTCAAAAAACAAAGAAAAAAAAGCACCAATCTTTTTTTTTTTTTTTTTTTTGAGTACTTTCAATTAAAAGGCACAGATGTCAGGTGTACAGCTTGATGGCTTTTCCCCCCTGAGTCTGCTTTCTAGGAAGACCTTTTACAAATGTATACACTCATGAGGTCTTTACATAGAAAAAAAATGTAGAAGTTTCTGTCATTCCAGACAGTTCCCTTATGTCCCTTTCAGCTTGATACCCACCTCCCAGAGATACCAATTATTCATTTAAATGGGCTAATATAGCATAAATAATTTTATGTCTGGTTTTATTATTAAGCATAATAATAACTGAGAGTCACCTATGTTATTCTCATGGCAGTTTGTTCTGTTTTTATACTTAGTAGTATTCCACTATATAAATGTACCACATGTTGTTTGTCTATTCTCTCTCTAATGGACATTTAGGGTGTGAATTAGTCAAAATGGGATTAGATGTGCAAGAGATTTATTAGACGTTATGCTTAATAGGGAACATGGAGAAGAAGCTAGGAGCTAGGGAAGACTGTAAGAGTTGTCAGATCTCAATGCAGATGAAAGAGAAAAGAAAGGAAGGAAGGTTGAGTGGGAGGGTCTTAGAGTGCAGTACAGTTCTAAGAAACTTAGGCAAGACCAAATGTGCCCATCAGAGGAATCCTGCACCTTCTAGGAATGGGCCTGTCTTAGTACTACTTCTCGTTGTACCAAATCACTGGGTGGCAGCAGCCTGTGGAAGGCATTCATCCAGAGGTAAATGCAGGGATAGATTCTGGAGCACAGCAGCTAAAGTGGTCAGTAAAGTATGCCCCCCACAGCTAGAAATCTGAGAAGAGCATTTTCATGGCTGCCACAGTTCACCTCTTGTACCTCACCAATTTACCTCTTCATGCAAAATCAGGGAGCAGATCTTCCATGGTTCTCTTCCTGAGGGGAAACTCAGAAGGGGATAGTTAATGGGATGAGCTATATTCCCTATTGTTACAATGATCTTGGGGCTACAACTAGAACTCATCTTTTTCTTCTTCCACCATCCATTCTGAATTCGCCTCACCCTCAGTTATCACCTCAGCGGGTCTTGGAGCTTGCTTAGAGAAATGATCCAAGCCCTCAGTCCTTAGAGTTCTGAGCTCTCAGCAATCATAATTGTATAGGCCAGGATTATTCCATGTGTCTGTTCACAGTTACAGTGGGGCAGGGAGGCAATCAGGAAGATCTGTTCAGTTCTACATGTATTCCTTCCTGCTTGCACTGTATAAGAGGAATACCGCCTCCTGCTTACAGGTCAATGACTCCTGCCAGTATGCTAACTCCTTTTCTCACCTGCTAGACCCAAGGAGTCTCTGATGCCCTGGCAGCAGCCATAACTTAGGGTGCAATGGATTTGAATCTTTAGTCCTGTAGAACCTACAGTTGTGGGGACAGAAAGCACAGAATCTTCCAGAAGTTCATTGTAAATGATAAATAATGAGGCCCACTCTTGCTTCTACTCCTTGGTTTCTAAACCTATGTCTCATTTCTGTTGGAGCCACAGCACTATATAGAGGTGCCTAATTTATTGCATACTCATCATCTTGAAGGATGCCACCCCATCCCTTCAAAATGTGGTCTCTGAAGTAGGCATATCAAATGTGTCTATAGAAGGACATTTGAGCATTCTATAAGGCTGGCTGCTTCTATGCCTGTAGAAGGTCTTCCCAGTACTTTATGAGGCTGGCTGGATAATGTGCTATATGATATGACTGGGGTATTCAATGGTCATGCCAGATGTCTTAGGCCACTTTGTGCTGCAATAACAGAATACTACAGACTGGGTAATTTACAAAGAATATAAGTTTATTTAATACATGATTTGGAGGCTGGGAATTCCAAGAGCATGGCACCAACATCTAGTGAGGGCCTTTGTGCTGTGCTTTCCCACAATGGAAGAAATTGAGCCTGTGAGACAGAAAGAGGATGGGGGCCAAACTTCATCCTTTTATCAGGAATCCACTCCTGTGATAACTAACCTACTCTCCTGATAATGATGGCAGGGTCCTCATGACCTAATCACCTCTTAAAGGTCCTGACTCTCAATGCTGTTATAATGGCAATTAAATTTCAACATGAGTTTTAGAAGGGACATTCACACTATAGTGCCAGATGACTCTCAAACACCGGTTGCTGTGAAGTGGGTTCCCTGGTTGGATGCTATTCCATGTTGAATTCTATGCCTGTGGATAAGGCATTTCATAAGCCCTTGGGTACTGGTGCTATTTGAGGTCTGTAGGCAGGAAAGGGAAACTCATATGCAGGTATCTCTCCCTTTGAAATCAAACTCTTGACCCTTTTAGAATGAAAGGGACTGGTATGCTACATCTGCCACCAGAGACCAGTTGGCCTGTATCAGCAACAGTGCTATATCAGGAGGTTAGTTGTTCATTTTGGTTGCCAACAGGTTAGACATTTAAGGCAGCAATGCCTAGATAAATCTTGATAGGTGGGAATGCCTGCTGTTGAGCCTATATATAATTTCCACTTATGCCACCATGAGTTATCTGTCATGTCCCTGTCATACCAGTCCTGGGGCAGCCAACTAATTAGCTCCAGGCTAGTTAGCAATACCTGGCCAAGTCATTTTTGTCTGCTTGACTGTTCAATGCCTCTTTCATGTTGGATGCTTTTAAGTGGCCATTAATATGTGACACAAAAATCCTTTCCCTTCCAGGTCCCTGGCCAGAGGGCTCAAGCCCTCTGGTCACTGCCTTCTGGTCACTACCCAGGATTCTATATATATATTCACCTCTCTAGCCACTTTTCACCTGCTCACAAAGCAGTTAGCCAGATGCAGTGCTCCTAGCTCTACTCATTTGGAAGGGTTTTCCTTTCCACCATTTTTCAGGGCCACTGCTGAAGATGACTATAATGCCATTACTAGCCACATTCCAAACAGGCCTACCCATAAACCAAGCTCAGGCCTTTTCTTCCTTTCTCAGCTCTCCTATCAGACTTACCTTCTCTCATATAGACATAAGCGCAAGCTTAGAGAAGAGCAATAATGCAACTATAGCAGGTGGTATAGGAGGCCTAGACTTCCTGCTCATGCTCTCTGTTCCTCCTAAGGCTCCTATAGTCCTGGATGTAATGTCTTTATCTAATGACAGATGCTGGTATGGCTGAATTTATGACTTGGCAGGTCTAACAGAACCCAGCTCATAATGGAAAGTTTCATACTCAAAGTAACTTGGTGCCCCAGAGTCAAGTGTCCTATCTCTACCAGGGCCCAGTAAGGCACCAGGAGCTATTTCTCTTGGGGTGTATAATCCTCTTCTGTGACTAACATGACCTTGTTCCAAATTCCCAGGACCTGCACTGTGATTCTTCCACTGGGGCTTCCCATAAACTCCACATTGCATCTTTTCCCACCACAGATACCTTCAACTGGGCCTGTTGGCTTATACGGCCCAAGCATCAAGGCTGCTTCCCCTACTGCTTGGCCCTGCTTCAGAGCCCCTTCCCACTCCAAGCACCATAAAGGATGATAGCATTCTGTGTTACCTCAGTATAGGGGCTAGAACAGTATTCCTAGGTGTGAAATATCTTACCTTCAGAACCTGAAGAGGCCTATCTGGCACTGTGCTTCTTTCAATGTACTTGGGATGCAAGATGAAACAATTTTTTCTTTCACTTTGGAGGGGATATCCTAGCATGCCCTGAAACTGGGCCCCTAAGCGTTTTACCAAAATGACATGTCTCCAGTTCACTGCAGTTTTTCTCCCACCCTGCACAGCACGTATGTGTCTTAATAAGGCCACCAGCATCCTAGCAAACTTTTGCTTATGCTGTTCAGTCAACTTGATGTCATCAATGTAATGAATCAACATGATATTCTTTGAGATGGTCCGGATCATACTACATTATGACAAAGGGCAGGAAATGTAATATAGTCCCAGGGCAAAACTATAAATAACTGCAGTGGTTAATTTTATGTGTCAACTTGACTAGGCCACGAGATGCCCAGATATTTGGTCAAACATTATTCTAGGTGTTTCTCTGAGGGTATTTTTGAATGAAATTAGCATTTAAATCAGTAGATGGAGTTAAGCAGATTGCCCTCCTGGATGTGGGTGGGCCTCATCCAACTAGTTGAAGGTCTGAATAGAACAAAAAGGCTGACCTTCCCCTTACTGAAATAGAGTTTTTTCCTGCTTGACTGCCTTTGAACTGGGACATCAGCTTTTTTCCTGCCTTCAGACTCAAACTGAAATATGGTTTTTCCTGGGTCTCAAGCCTGGCATAATTCAGACCGGAACTATACTCTCAGTTTTCCCAGTTCTTACACCTTCCGACTCAGACTAGAACTAAGCCATTGGCTCCTGGGTCTCCAGGCAAGGTAAGCTTGCCCACTTACCTTATAGATCTTCCCTGGAAAACCCTGACTAATATAATAACTGTGTTTCATGTGAATGTATGTCATTCTGATTCTTTCTTGATTAGGACAGAAAAGAAATGCATTTGTCAACAAAATGGTTACATACTATATACCTGAGGTCATATTAATCTAATCTAGTGATGGTACCATGCCATACAATCAAGGCTGCTACTTGGTTGAGATTGCGGTAATCTACAGGCATCATGTGGAAACTTTCTAGATTCTGCAGGGGCCATACTGGCAAGTTAAATGGGGGTTACAGTAGAGATCACAACCCCTTGCATCCTCTCAATCTTTAAACATGGCACTAATCTCCTCCACTGTCCCCACCCCAACTCTGAGGGTTCACAGGGATGGGGCATTTTCAGAGGCATGGTGGGGTCAGACAGGCAGAATGGCCAGACCATGGTGCCAACCTTTCAAGGTCTTTGCAGCTGAATAGAGGTCTTCAGGGCAAAGATTTCCCATTAAAGGAGTCCTGCATTAAGCACAAATGGCAAGGCACATGTACAGTCATTGGCTAGAGCCTCCCTGAGAAAAGCATGCCTTCAGCTCACAAACTGAGGTAGACCCTGGTGACACTAACAGCTGGAAACTATTAGCTAAACACATTCCTTGCAGTGGAACAAATAAAGGGGATATCAGTGACACAGTTGAGTGTCTGCCATTTTTTCCTTTCTTCCTATATACCCACCCTTATCAACTTTTCCAGGCACCTGTTATCTCCAAGCCCTGAGTTTTTCTAAGGTTTGTAATATAAACAAACCTTCTTTGTGGATTCCACCCCCTGAAGATTTCCGGGTTTCTTCTTACTCCATTCAGCAAAGACAATTTGTCCATCTGCTTTTCATCTTCCAGATTTTTAAAAAATGTTGATCCTCTGTTGTTATCTCATTTGTTCTTTCCAAGGGTTTATACTTTTCTCATTCTCTTTTTGCCATCTAGATCAGGGGTTGGCAAAACTTTTTCTATATAGAGCCAGATGGTATATCTTTTAGGCTTAATAGGCCATGCAAAAAAACAGGCTGTGGCTGTAGTTTTGGGTTCACGGATAAAATGTGTCTCCTTTGTCTCTACCAGAAAAGGAAAGGAACTGAAATTAAGAGAAGGGAGAGATTGAAGTGTGGCGCCAAGATTGAAAGGAGAAAGAGGTTGAGGGGTAGTGAGAAAGGTTGGAGAAGAGAGTAAGAAGAGGCCGCTTACCGGATTTACTCACAGAGCAAAGAGCAGGAGGACAGGGGATTGATCTCCCAAGGGAGGTCCCCTGATCCGAGTCACGGCACCAAATTTCACACGCATCCGTGTGAAGAGACCACCAAACAGGCTTTGTGTGAGCAATAAAGCTTTTTAATCACCTGGATGCAGGTGGCTGAGTCCGAAAAGAGAGTCAGTGAAGGGAGATAGGGGTGGGCTGTTTTATAGGATTTGGGTAGGTAAAGGAAAATTACAGTCAAAGGGGTTGTTCTCTGGCAGGCAGGGGTGGGGGTCACAAGGTGCTCAGTGGAGGAGTTTTTGAGCCAGGATGAGCCAGGAGAAGGAATTTCACTAGGTAATGTCATCAGTTAAGGCAAGGACTGGCCATTTTCACTTCTTTCCTGGTGGAATGTCATCAGTTAAGGCAAGAACAGGCCATTTGAATTTCCCTTCTTTTGTGATTCTTCAGTTACTTCAGGCCATCTGAATGTATATGTGCAGGTCACAGGGGATATGATGGCTTAGCTTGGGCTCAGAGGCCTGACACTGGCCCCATTTAAACTCTTGTAACTAATTTGCTTTTGTGCTTAATCTTATATTCATAATTGTGTTCCTTTCCTTAAAGAGAGCACTTAGATTGCATAGGCTCCTGGTCCCACAAAACTTGGACCTGCCTCAATTTCTGAAAAGTAATAAGGGCCAGGCGCGGTGGCTCAAGCCTGTAATCCCAGCACTTTGGGAGGCCGAGACAGGCAGATCACAAGGTCAGGAGATCGAGACCATCCTGGCTAACACGATGAAACCCCGTCTCTACTAAAAAGTACAAAAAACTAGCCGGGTGTGGTGGCGGGCCCCTGTAGTCCCAGTTACTCGGGAGGCTGAGGCAGGAGAATGGCGTAAACCTGGGAGGCGGAGCTTGCGGTGAGCTGAGATCTGGCCACTGCACTCCAGCCTGGGTGACAGAGCGAGACTCCGTCTCAAAAAAAAAAAAAAGAAAAGTAATAAGGAATAATTACCAGAATCATATATAAGAAGAGAACGACCGGGTGCAGTGGCTCACGCCTGTAATCCCAGCACTTTGGGAGGCCAAGGCGGGTGGATCACAAGGTCAAGAGTTCAAGACCAGCCTGGCCAAGATGGTGAAACCCCATCTCTACTAAAAACAACAAAAATTAGCCCAGCGTGGTGGCAGTCGCCTATAGTCCCAGCTACTCGGGAGGCTGAGACAGGAGAATCACTTGAAATGGGTGGCAGAGGTTGCAATGAGCCAAGATCGTGCCACTGCACTCCAGCCTGGGCAACAGAGCAAGACTCCATATCAAAAAAAAAAAAAAAAAACAAAGCAAAACAAAACTCTGAATGCATTATCCTCAGAAGACGAGTTACCCACTTATTCTACAAAAAATGATATAGGCCATTGCACTGACTTCTTCCTTTCCTTCTCTAAAGATCACAGCATCCTGCCTTCTTTTTATCCTGCCTCCTACCAAATTTAAGCTCTTTGCCTATGCCCTCCAACTTACCTTCTCTGGGTCCTTCAGGATCTTCCTGTCATAATTAGGCCCTGTTTTTCAGACCTTCTCAGTTTCTGTCTCTCCACTGGGGATTTTCACTTTCCCTTCCAATATGTACAAACTCTCTTATTCTGAGAGGAAAAGAGTATCTGTTTGACCCCTCGGTTCTCTCTGACTTGTGTTATATTTCACACTCTCTTTTCATTGTCATACTTGAATAAGCAGTCTAGATGTAAACGTCTCTATGTCTTTACCACTATCTCCTTAATGCCCAAACATTAATAAAATCTGGCAGTATCAATTACTTCTGAAACTAAGGATGAAGGAGAGTGGCTAAAACGAGGATTGGGTAAAAGCTATTTGAGTAGTGATTACTTTCCTACATCTCCTCCCCCATTTCCCTATGGCTACATGACCGTCCCTCTCCCACTACAGTAGAAGTTTGGAGGCTGATTTTCTGGGGAAGGTATGATGAATACCTCTGGACTGGGGGTGCCAGGTTTAGTTAAAGGGTTGGATACCTTGTAAAAACAGGGAAATCAGATGACAATACACATAGTAAATGCTGAGACCCTCTTAGTTCATCTCCCACACCACTCCCAGAACACTGACTGCAGCTGGACCTCTGCAGGCAGGAAATGCAAGACTCTCACCAGGGAGTCTGACCATCCCAAAAGAAAGACCTAAAAATACTGACATTAGGGGTTTTTCCAACAAATGGCTCATGTTGATCTGTTCACAGAGAGACTCAAAATGAACAAGCCCCACCTCATGCTCAAGCTTCCAATCAGCTCTTTAACTTGTAATCATGAGCAGATAACCAAGAATTTTTATATCTTTGAAGACAGTCTCTCACACAAAAGACATATATCAAAATAACCAAACAACAAATGGAAAAAAACTCTTTGGGAAAATAAAGCATCTGCCAGGAGAAGAAAATTCCACAGAGAGGAGAGAAAATAACACATGCATAAAACAAGAATAAGGTGTCATATAGGGTGTCATCAACAACGAATTAATAAAAGGAGCATTTAGAGGACAAATGAAAAAGAATTTTGGAAATTAAATACATAATAGCAGAAATTCACATATTAATAAAGTTGAAGAAATCTCTTTAAAGTAGTGCAAAATGAGTTAGAAATGGAAAATAGGAGAGAAAAGATGAGAAAATTAGATGACCAGTTCAAAATGTACCACATCAGAATAATAGCAGTCCCCAAAAAAAATCAGAGGGGAGGGAATCATCAATGAAATAATTTAAGCTGGGCAAAGTGGCTCATGCCTGTAATCCCAGCACTTTGGAAGGTCAAGGCAGGAAGTTTGCTTGAGGCCAGGAGTTTGGGAACAGTCTGGGCAACACAGTGGGACCCCACCTCTACAAAAAAAATTTTAAAAACTTAGCCAGGCTTGGTGGCACATGCCTGTAGTTCTAACTACTGAGGAGGATAAGGTGAGAGGATCTCTTGAGTTCAGGAATTTGAGGTTACAGTGAGCTACGATCACACAACTACACTCCAGCCTGAGTTACAGAGCAAGACCCTATCTCTAAAAAAAGAAAAAGGAAAGGAAGAACTCAAGAAAATTTCCCAGAATTGAGGCACACAAATTTCTAGATTTGAAAGAGCTATGGCAAAAAGTTGGAAATGACTGGAACGTGAGGAGGTTAGTGACGCCTGCTGAAGGACCCTTTATGCCATTCCAAGGAGCTTACATTTTATCCTGTAAGCACTTAGGAGCCAGCAGAGATTTTTAAGAGGGAACGACCAGATTAAATTGTATACAAAGAGGAGGTAGAAATGTGACAGGAGAATGAAAATGGTGTGGAGAGGACAGAAAATAATGGCAATGAGAATGGTTCCATGGATATTTCAATGGGTTAGGAGAAGAATGTTAAAGCAGATTTAAGAACTATTTGGGAGGTGGACTAAGCAGACCTGGAGCGATAAAGAAGTTTTGATGAGAAATAAAGAAAGAAGCAAGTGGTTTCAAATGTTTAACTTGAACTATGTAGTAAAAGTTGAAGTCAATAACCAAAATAGAAAATTCAGGAGTAGCAGACTTCAAGGAAAGAATGATGAGTTCACTTTTGGGACATTTTAGGCTTGAGGTACTTGTGAGAAATCCAAGTGTAAATTGGTCTGAAGCCTAGGAGAATAGCTTAGGACAAAGAAGAATTTGGTAAGGGTTAGGGTAAGAGCTGGGATCTTATAGAAAAAGTTGAGGTCACCCAGAACAAGTATATAGAGTTGAGGGGTGGGGAGGGAGGGAGGAACTAGAATGAAACCAAGTGACCACTAACAATTGAGGGGTAGACACATAGAAAGAAGCAACAAAAGAGACTGAGTTATACAAGAAGTGTAGAGTGTGGTCATACAAGCCCAGTGAGGAATGGAATTTAAGAAGGAAAAGCAAAACAAGGAAACAAGGAAAGAACAAAAGCCTTAGAAGAGCCCCACTACTAAGCTAAGACTCAGACCTCTTTGGAGAGGGAGTAGCTGCCTCAGGAACAAGATGCCTTCAGGTGATGAAGGAACTCGTCAAACGTTGCAGACCAGAGCTGGCTCATAGGACTGACTCACCAGAGGGCGGAAAAACTTGCCAGACTATGCAGGTAGCTGGATCTGTTTAGGAGCACCCCACTGGCTGATGGAAAAACTTGCTGAAGGGCACAGGTTGGCGGTAGCTGGTCAGTAAAGCAACCTGCTAGGTAGCAGAGGCAAAAGGATGCAGGGCAAAGCTGGCTGCTGAGGTGAGCAATACCAGGCCTCCTTCATGATGTCAAAAACCAGCTCAGTGGAACCAGGAAAGGAAGTATCTTTCTTCTTCTATGGCCTTGCAGTGTTTCTCCAGAACTCCCTATTGACAAGACTAATATCAAGAAGCTGACAAAGTAAACCTGTTTACAGGGTCCATCTCCAATACTAACTAGCAGGGCAAAGAAGGGTACATTTGGATCTGAGAAGCAATAAATTAATACATGGTACAGTTCATCCCTTTGGCTTCCATATGCACCCATTTACATACATTCAAACTTCCATACAACAATAAAACGACTCTATGTTTCCACCTAAAAAGATTCAGCTCAGATGATGATGCCTTTCATGTCCACATTCAAAATACCTGTTTCAGCTGAGCACAGTGGCTCATGCCTGTAATTCCAGCATTTTGGGAGGCCGAGCCAGGCAGATTACTTGAGGTCAGGAGTTTGAGACCAGCCGAACCAACATGGTGAAACCCCATCTCTACCAAAAATGCAAAAATTAACCGGGCATGGTGGCACATGCCTGTAATGCCAGCTACTCGGGAGACTGAGACAGGAGAATCACTTGAACCCAGGAGGCGGAGGTTACAGTGAGCTGAGATGTGCTATTGCACTCCAGCCTGGGAGACAAAGTGAGACTCCGTCTCCAAACAAAACAAAACAAAACAAACAAACAAAAACACCTGTTGGGCCTCTACAGAGACTGGATGGGTCTTAGAGAATGACTATAGATGATCAGGTCACAAGACAACACCATGAAAGGATGGGATTTTGTCTTACAGCATTCAGTGTATGCTTTGAATCAGATATCATTATATGGCACTGTCTCTTCTATAATCTGGATCATGGAGGCAGATTTCCCCTTGCTGTTCTCATGATATTGAGTGAGTTCTTATGAGATCTGGTTGTTTAACCAGATCTCTCCCCCTTTCTCTCTCTTCCTCCTGCTCTGGCCATGTAAGATGTTCCTGCTTCCCCTTCCATCATGATTGAAAGTTTCCTGAGGCCTCCCCAGTCATGCTTCCTGTACAGCCTGCAGAACTGTAAGCCAATTAAATGTCTTCTCTTTATCAATTACCAAGTTTCAGGGATTTCTTTATAGCAGTGCAAGAATGGACTAATAACAATATCCAACTCCCTAGAGCAGACTGAGATTGGATCCTACTTATGATTCTAGTGGCAACCAAGTGTGATTGTAGTGATTCTTGAGGAGGATGCACATCCCTTTGCAAAACTATCCCAGTTAGGTTGTTACCAGTTTTCAACCAAAGCAAGGCTAGTGTACGCAAACACAGGAAGACAAGCTACTTTCTTTGGCAAGGGAGGTTCATGGTGTCTTGGTTTGAGACAAAATTTTGTTTTGTATTTTTTTACAAAAACCCAGGGCTGAAATGGTTATTTGTTGGAGGCAGACACCCAGGCTTCTTTTATTTTGTTATTCAGGGATCCTCTACATGCGGTTTGCATCTTGTCCAAGATGCACCCTCAATTAAGTCTGGTAAGAAGGGCAACTATAGGCCGGGCGCGGTGGCTCAAGCCTGTAATCCCAGCACTTTGGGAGGCCGAGACGGGTGGATCACGAGGTCAGGAGATCGAGAGCATCCTGGCTAACACGGTGAAACCCCGTCTCTACTAAAAAAAAAATACAAAAAAACTAGCCGGGCGAGGTGGCTGGCGCCTGTAGTCCCAGCTACTCGGAGGCTGAGGCAGGAGAAGGGTGTGAACCCGGGACGCGGAGCTTGTAGTGAGCCGAGATCGCGCCACTGCACTCCAGCCTGGGCGACAGAGCGAGACTCCGTCTCAAAAAAAAAAAAAAAAAAAAAGAGGGGCAATTATTGTGTAGATGGTAAGAGGGGCAATTATTGTGTAGATCATGCCCCTTCCTTTAAAGCTACCACTCTGAAGACACACATGTCACTTTCACCCACATTCCGCTGGCCAGAACTTAATCATACAGTCGCAACTATCTAAAAGAAAGACCAAAAACAAAAGAATAAAGAAAAATTTTGTCTTTGTTCTGAGTACCCATGTGCCCAGTACAGATTTGGGGATAGTAATACCAAAGGAAGACAGAAAGAATAAATCCTGGGACTGAACAATCAGCAGCTTCTGCCACAAGTGTTAGGTTGTAAAAGAAAATCACATCAAATACGTTTTGGAAATTATGTGTTAAACAAATGGGACCTTATCTTTTTCTTGACAGCAGAATATATGGTTATGCCGATTGTGAGTCACCAAGACTTCTTTGGCCATGAACGTTTTTTTTCAGACTACTTTAAAGGACTAGTGTCTCACAAAATACATTTTGCCAAATACTACACGTATCAATAAATACAAACGATTTTGAAAAAAAACTCAAGAAAAGGCACAAGATTCATCTATTAATAATTTTAAAGGTGAATTATTTCAAGACATAAATAAACATACAATTTCAATATTCTTTAAAATTTTCCAGACCAAGAAAAAGGAGAAAATGTTCATGATTTATTTTACAATGCTACCATAACCCCAATTCAGAGACCTGACAAATACAGCACAGAAAAAAAGTTACAGACAAACCTCACTTGACCAAAATTCATAAATAAAACTTTAGCACACGCATTCAGCAGAATATTAAAGAGTTATTCACCACAACTATGTAAGATTTGTTCCAGGAACGTAAGAATGGTTCAATATTAGGAAATCTATTAATACAACCTATCACATACATTTTCAAGGTAGAAAAACTATACGAACACCTTAAAAGGTGCCAAAAGGTTGAACATGATCTTAAAAAAAGATGCCAAAGGCATTTAAGAATGTATAGCATATATTCCTTATGATTTAAAGATGTTTTAGTAATACAGGAAAGAAGAAAGAATACCTCTCTAACATTAAAAAAAAAAAAAACTATATCAAACCACCAACAAATGTTGTATATTAATGTTGACACTCCAGGAATGTTCCTACAAAACTCAAAAACAAAGATTATCTGCTAACAATCCTATATGTTAACAATAGTTACCCTATTGTACTAGCAAAATAAACAGAGCCTTAACACTGACCATGGGTGAGAATATGGGGAAATAGACACTTTCATCCACCTTTCTGGAGACCAAGTTGACAACCTGTATCAAAAAGTTAAGAATTATTCGTACACCTTCAACTGAGCAATTTTCAGCTGTAGATATATATTACAAAGGAATAATCAGACAAGTTCACCTGTGCACGAACATGTATTGTAGCACTGGTAGGTCGTGAAATGAGAAAACCCGGGAAAAATCCAAATGTGCAATCTTAGAGGATTAGTTGAGGCATAGTTGTATTTGGTCAGGGCTTCATTGCCTTAACTTTGCCCACTCCTCTACCAGAGAAAGAGGGAGATTTGTGGGAGGTTTACCACTGCTCAGAAAGTTCTTCCTTGATCCTTCCTTCTAGGGTGTTGCTGCCACCTGGAACAGGTAGGCAGGAAGCAGCCTCTCACTGTCTCACTATAACCAACACATACCACCTACTCTTGCCAGTTGCCCCCGAGTGTAACCTGAGTGTTAGATCACACTTTCCTAAGTCAATATGAATTTTTTAAATGCAGAAAACATACCAAGACATAGAGTTTATTTGACAAGATGAAACCTAGTAAGCTTTTATTTATCTTAGTTACCCCATTTAGAAAGAATACAGATTTAGGAGTAATGAAGCCTAAAATTTTGGAGAGAGGGGTTTTAAGAAAAGGCAACTCTTGGCCAGGCATGGTGGCTCACGCCTGTAATCCCAGCACTTTGGGAGGCTGAGGCAGGCGGATCACCTGAGGTCAGGAGTTCAAGACCATCCTGACCAACATGGAGAAACCTGTCTCTACTAAAAATACAAAATTAGCCGGGCATGGTGTATGCCTGTAATCCCAGCTGCTCGGGAGGCTGAGGCAGGAGAATGGCGTGAACCCGGGAGGCGGAGCTTGCAGTGAGCCAAGATTGTGCCACTGCACTCCAGCCTGGGCGACAGAGCGAGACTCTGTCTAAAAAAAAAAAAGAAAAAAGAAAAAACAGCTCTTAAGATCATTGGGAATGATCCTTGATGATAAATAGTGGGTGCCTTAGGTCCAAATAGCATGGCGAAACAATGCTATTTGGCAGCATGGGGAAAGCAGCATTAGAAACATAATTGAGGCTGGGTGTGGTGGCTCATGTCTGTAATCCCAGCACTTTGGGAGGCCATGGTGGGTGGATCACTTGAGGTCAGGAGTTTGAGACCAGCCTGGCCAACATGTGAAACTCCATCTCTGCTAAAAATACAAAAATTGGCCAGGTGTCGTGGCGCCCGTCTGTAATCCCAGCTACTTGGGAGGCTGAGGTAGGAGAATTGCTTGAATCCAGGAGACAGATGTTGCAGTGAGCCGAGATCGTGTGACTGCACTCCAGCCTGGGCGACAGAAACAAACAAAACCCATCATCGAGTCATATCAAATCATGTGAAATTTCTAGGAATGATCATATATTTACTGGAAGCTTCTTCTTCTTGGGCTGAAATGAGAGATCTGAAGAAGAAAAAATAGACAAGTAACGTAGTCATCAGAGAATATATAAAATTTTGAGGGAGAATGAAAAGTGCATCTGTGAATTGAATATGTTTATACCTTCTTTTGGTTACACTAAAACATTACATCTAATGTCATGCTCTCTAATTTGTACATTAGATGATACATCTTTTCTGGGCCTCTAAACCATACTGTTCAGTCTCCCACATCCATCCACGGGAAAATTATGAACTAGCTATGCTTCTTAAGTTCAAACCATAACTCTCTCATTTTAACCCAACAAATATTATTTCAACACGTTACTCATATGGTGAGTGGAGTCCTGGCCACGAGGACATCGGGACTCCTCACTAGAAAATATGTCTAGCCAGGAGAATGGCGTACACCTGGGAGGCGGAACTTGCAGTGAGCCGAAATCTGGCCACTGCACTCCAGCCTGGGCAACAGAGCGAGACTCCGTCTCAAAAAAAAAAAAAAAAAGAAAGAAAGAAAATATGCCTAGCCACCTAATTATTAGATTGGTGCAAAAGTAATTGTGGTTTTCCATTAAAAGTAATGGCGGCCGGGCGCGGTGGCTCAAGCCTGTAATCCCAGCACTTTGGGAGGCCGAGACGGGCGGATCACGAGGTCAGGAGATCGAGACCATCCTGGCTAATAGGGTGAAACCCCGCCTCTACTAAAAAATACAAAAAACTAGCCGGGCGAGGAGGCGGGCGCCTGTAGTCCCAGCTACACAGGAGGCTGAGGCAGGAGAATGGCGTAAACCCGGGAGGTGGAGCTTGCAGTGAGCTGAGATCGTGCCACTGCACTCCAGCCCGGGCGACAGAGTGAGACTCCGTCTCAAAAAAAAAAAAAAAAAAAAAAAAAAAGTAATGGCAAAAACCGCAATTACTTTTGCACCAACCTAATACTTTGTATTTATATTAAATTCACTTGTTTTTTATGCCACAAGTTCTATGGGAATCAGTATTTTTTAATATATAAAATTTGTTGATTGATGGCATATTCAGACCTAGAAAAAAAATCACAATATCTTTCCTCCCAGGAACAAAAGCTAAGAGCAGGTAAGAACCCAGAAAGTTACTCATCAGTGCAGAAGAATAGGCTTAGGGTCTTTCCTTTGCTGCCAGAGTAGTGCTGATTTCAGCATAAAGACATCCTTCAGTTGAGAGGCCTTGCCACTGATCAGTGATGTTCACTTTGGTTAATTAGAAATACTAAACTAACGTGGGAATAATTCTGTTAGCCTAAAAGAGCATGAATAAATTATATAAAAGCCACAAGGAAACAGAACATTCACATTAGCTTTTCTTTTCTTCTTTTTTTTTTTTTTTTTTCTGAAATGGAGTCTGGCTCTGTAGCCCAGGTTGGAATGCAATGGTGCGATCTCGGTTCACTGCAACCTCTGCCTCCCGGGTTCAACCGATCCTCCCGCCTCAACCTCCTGAGTAGCTGGGATTACAGGTGCCCACCACTGTGCCTGGCTAGTTTTTTGTATTTTTAGTAGAGACAGGGTTTTACTATGTTGGTCAAGCTGGTCTCGAACTCCTGACCTCGTGATCTGCCCACCTCAGCCTTCCAAAGTGTTGGGATTACAGGAGTGAGCCACTGCACCCGGCCCACATTAGCTTTTCATAATGGTTCCCATCTCAACTTCACAGACTTGAAAAGGCTCCAAAGTTCAATGTGATGGAAAGTCAGAATAAGACTCAACCGGGCTCATTCACACTTCAGGTACATAACTAGCTCTTGTGCAACAGACAACATGGTGCAGGGGTAAGGAATCAGTTTCCCTGAAATGTATTTTTGCCATGCTTTCATGTGTACTTAAATAGAAATAACGGGTAAATTTTTGGTCAAGGATGCAGTTATGATAAGTTACTTTCCTATGATGATCCATTTCAGAGGCTTTGGTGAGATTGGGGGAAATATGGTGAACTACCTTTCTGTCAGGTCCCAGAAGGATAGAGTAGTGGTTCTTGCCAGAATGAATGTTCTCACAAAGAGGAGAACAGAACTCTCCTGATATGCTCTTTCTCTCCTCCCCTAGGGGGGACAACCACACACCTGGTTAGGGCTGCCCCTAAAAAGTAAAGGGTACTGGAAAAAATTTTTCTAGGGCCCCTACCCATATAAACAGTTTAATTCACCCCAAGTCAGCATGTCAGCACCATTTTGGTAGTTCAATTTCATGCAGTTCTATGAAATAAATGCCTTGTTGGGTAGGGAGTATCCAATCTCCAGGCCACCTTTCTGGAACTGGGACCCAGCCATGGAAGCCTGGAATTACCCCATAGCATGAGTCAGACAGTTCCTCAGAATATCTGATCAACTTCATAAATGAGGTATAAATAAATAATTGAAAAATGAGATTTAAAATAATTCAATTTTTGGCCAGGCACAGTGGCTCACACCTGTAATCCCAATACTTTGGGAGTCCGAGGCAGGTGGATCACCTGAGGTCAGGAGTTTGAGATCAGCCTGGCCAACATGGTGAAACCCAGTCTCTACTAAAAATACAAAAATTAGCCGGACATGGTGGCATGTGCCTATAATCCTGGCTACTTGGGAGGCTGAGGCTAGAGAATCACTTGAACCCGAGAGGCAGAGGTCACAGTGAGCTGAGATTGTGCCACTGCACTCCAACCTGGGTGACACAGGGAGACTTAGTCTCAAAAAAAAAAAAAAGAATTCAATTTTCAATAGCATCAAAAAACATGAAATACTTAGGTATAAATTTAACAAAGTATGTGAAAAATCTGTACACTGAAAACTACAAAACAGTTGTAAGAGATATATCAAAAGATCTATATAAATGGAGAAATACACCAGGTTCATGGATCAGAAGACTCTATCTTGTTAAGGTGTCAATTCTCCCGAAATTTATCTGTAGATTCAATCAGGTTACTCTACCAAAAAAAATTTTTTTTTAAGTAGAAATTGACAAGTAGTTTTTTAAATGTATATGGGAACGCAAAGGACCTAGAATCTAAATGCAAAGGACTAAACAACCCTGAAAGGGAAACAAGCTAGAGGACTCATACTACCTGACTTCAAGACCTGTTATAAAACTATAGCATTAAGACTGTATGGGCTAAATGGGATCTAATTAAACTGAAGAGCTTCTGCACAGCAAAAGAAACTACCATCAGAGTGAACAGGCAACCTACAGAATGGGAGAAAATTTTTGCAATCTACCCATCTGACAAAGGACTAATATCCAGAACCTACAAAGAACTCAAACAAATTTACAAGAAAAAACCAAACAACCCCATCAAAAAGTGGGCAAAGGATATGAACAGACATTTCTCAAAAGAAGACATTCATACAGCCACTAGACACATGAAAAAATGCTCATCATCACTGGCCATCAGAGAAATGCAAATCAAAACCACAATGAGATACCATCTCACACCAGTTAGAATGGCAATCATTAAAAAGTCAGGAAACAACAGGTGCTGGAGAGGATGTGGAGAAACAGGAACACTTTTACACTGTTGGTGGGATTGTAAACTAGTTCAACCATTATGGAAAACAGTATGGCGATTCCTCAAGGATCTAGAACTAGAAGTACCATATGACCCAGCCATCCCATTACTGGGGATATACCCAAAGGATTATAAGTCATGCTGCTATAAAGACACATGCACACGTATGTTTATTGCGGCACTATTCACAATAGCAAAGACTTGGAATCAACCCAAATGTCCATCAGTGACAGACTGGATTAAGAAAATGTGGCACATATACACCATGGAATACTGTGCAGCCATAGAAAAGGATGAGTTTGTGTCCTTTGAAGGGACATGGATGCAGCTGGAAACCATCATTCTCAGCAAACTATCGCAAGAACAGAAAACCAAACACCGCATGTTCTCACTCATAGGTGGGAACTGAACAATGAGATCACTTGGACTCGGGAAGGGGAACATCACACACCGGGGCCTATCACGGGGAGGGGGGAGGGGGGAGGGATTGCATTGGGAGTTATACCTGATGTAAATGACGAGTTGATGGGTGCTGACGAGTTGATGGGTGCAGCACACCAACATGGCACAAGTATACATATGTAACAAACCTGCACGTTATGCACATGTACCCTAGAACTTAAAGTATAATTAAAAAAAAAAAAAAAAAAAGACTGTATGGGCTAGGCTTAGTGGCTCATGTCTGTAATTCCAGCACTTTGAGAAGCCAAGGTGGGTGAATCATTTGAGCCCAGGAATTTGAGACCAGCCTGGGTAACATGGCAGAACCCCATCTCTACAAAAAAAAAATACAAAAATTAGCTGGGCATGGTGGCACACGCCTGTTATACCAGCTACTCAGGGGACTGAGGCAGAAGGATTGCTTGAGCCCAGGAGGTCAAGGCTACAGTAAGCCATGATTGCACCACTGTACTCCAGCTTGGGAGACAAAGTGAGACCCTGTCTCAAAAAAACAAAGACAAAAAAACAAAACTTATGGTGGCATAAAAGATAGACATATGGACCATTGGAACTGAATAGAGAACCCATAAATAAACTCACATATATATGATGAGTCAAAGGCATGAATATAGTTTCGATGTTTGTCCCCTCCAAATCTCATGTTGAAATAAAATCCCCAAGGTTGAAGGTAGGGCCTGGTGGAAGGTATTTAGATCACGGGGGAAAGATCTCTTATGAATAGCTTGGTGCCATTCTCATGGTAATGAGTGAATTCAAACAAGATCTGGTTGTTTAAAAGAATGTGGCACCTCTTCCCTCTCTCTCTCTTGCTCCCAATCTTGACATGTGACATGCTGGTTCCCTGTCACCTTCTACCATGATTGTAAGTTTCCTGAGGCCCTCACCAGGAGCAGATGCCAGTGGCATGCTTCCTGTAAAGCCTGCAGAACTGTAAGCCAACAAAACCTCTTTTCTTCATAAATTACCCAGCCTCAGGTATTTATAGCAATGCAAAAAATGGCCTAATATAGAAAATTGGTACTGAGAGTGGGGTATTGCTATAAAGATACCTGAAAATGTTCAAGTGGCTTTGGAACTGGGTAATGAGCAGAGGTTGGAAGTTTGCAGGGCTCAGAAGAAGACAGGAAGATGAGAGGAAGTTGGAACTTCATACAGTCTGGTTATGTAGTTGTGACCAAAATGTTGATAGAGATAGAGAGAGTTGGCCAGGCCTGGTGGTTCACATCTGTAATCCCAGCACTTTGGGAGGCCAAGGCAGGCAGATCACAAGGTCAGGAGTTCAAGACCAGCCTGACCAACATGATGAAAACCCTGTCTCTACTAAAAATACAAAAAAATTAGCTGGGCGTGGTGGGGTGCACCTGTAATCCCAGTTACTTGGGGGGCTGAGGCAGGAGAATAGCTTGAACTCGGGAGGCGGAGGCTGCAGTGAGCTGAGATTGTGCCATTGCACTCCAGCCTGAGTGACAGAGCGAGACTCCATCTCAAAAAAAAAAAAAAAAAAAAAAAAAAAACAGAGACAGTGAAGGCCAGGCTGACGAAATCTCAGATGGAAATTGAGAAGTTATTAGGAACTGGATTAAAGTTCACCCATGCTAAGCCCTACCAAAGAGCTTGGCTGCCTTGTGTCCACATCCTAGAGATCTATGGAAGGTTGAGCTTAAGAGTGACAGCTTAGGGTATCTTGCAGAAGAAACATTTAAGTGGCAAGGTATTCAAGAATTAGTGTGACTGCTTCTAACACCTACAATCAGATGCAGGAGCAAAGGAATGACTTAAAGTTGGAACTTATACTTAAAAGGGAAGCATAGTGTAAAAGTTTGGAAAATTTGCCACCTGGCCAAGTGGGAGAGAAAGAAGTCAAGCAGGCTGTAGAGCAACCAATTGCTAGAGAGATTTGCATCACCAAAAGGGAACCAGGTGCCGATAGCCAAGACAATGGGAAAAGGGCCTTGAAGGCATTTCAGAGATCTGTGAGCAGCTCCTCCCATCACAGGCCCAGAGGCCTAGGAGGAAAGAATAGCTTCATGGGCCAGGCCTGGAGCACCAAAGCACTGAACCACCTCCCTTCATCCTTGCTGCTCCAGCTACAGCCACAGCTCAAATGGACCCAAGTACTGCTTGGACCACCACTTTGGAAAGCACAAGCTTTGGTGGCTTCCACATGGTGTTAAGTCTGTGGACACATGGAATGCAAGAGTGAAGGAGGCTTGGCAGCTTCCACCTAGATTTCAGGGGGTGTATGAGAAACCCTGCATGCCCATGCAGAAGCCTGCCTTAGGGGTGGAGCACTCACAGATAACTTCTATTAGGACAATGCTGAGGGTAAATGTGGGGTTGGAGCCCCTACACAGAGCCATCATCAGGGAACTGACTTGGACAGCTGTGGAAAGGGGGCCATGCCCTCTAGACCCAAGAATGGTAGAGCACCAGCAAGCTTGCAACCTCAGTATGGGAAAGCTACAGGCACTCAACTCCAGCTGTGAGAGCAGCCACAGAGGCTGCATCCTGCAAAACCACAGGGGCAGAGCTGCCCAAGACTTGAGAGCCCACCTCTGGCACCAGTGCACCCTGGATACAGAACATGGGGTCAAAGGAGATTATTTTGGAGCTTTAAGTTTTAATAACTGCCCTTCTGGGTTTAGGACTTCCATGGTGCCTGTTGCCCCTTTCTTTTAGTCTATTACTCTCTTTAGAAATAGGAATGCTCACCCAATGACTATACCACCATTTTATCTTGGAAATAAATAACTTGTTTAATTTCATAGGATTATAGGTGGAAGGAGATGAGTCTCAAATGAGACTTAGGACTTTGGACTTGATGTTGGAATGAGTTAAGACTTTGGGGGACTGTTGGGAAAAGTTGATTGCATTTTACAATGTGAGAAGGACAGGAGATTTGGAGGGTCAGGGGTGGAATGATATGGTTTGGATATTTGTCCCCTCCAAATCTCATGTTGAAATGTGATTTTCAGGGTTGGAGGTGGGACCTGGTGGGAGGTATTTGTATCATGGAGGCAGATCCCTCCTGAACAGCTTCACACCATCCCCTTGGTGATGACAGTTCTCACTCGTTAGTTCGGGCAAGAGCTGGTTATTTGAAAGCATGTGGCACACCCCCACTCTCTCTTTTGCTCCAACTCTCACCATGTGACATGCTTTCTCTCCCTTTGCCTTCCACCATGTTTATAAGCTTCCTGAGGCCCTCACCAGGAACAGATGCTGGAGTCATGCTTGAGCATGTGTTGCTATAAATAAATATCTGGGATTTGATAATTTATAAAGTTCTGCAGGCTCTGGCAGAACTGTGAGACAATTAATCCTCTTTTCTTTATAAACTATCCAGCCTCAGATATTTATTTATAGCTACACAAGGATAAGTTCACAGAAAATCAAAGCAATCTAACAGAAAAGGGAAATCCTTTTAACAAATAGTGCTAGAATAGATGAATATCCATATAAAAAAATGCACCTCAACTCCTACCTCACATCATATACAAAAATTAATTCATGACACCTAAATGTAAAACCTAAAACTAAAACCTTTGGCAGGGAAAAAAGGAGGCTTGGGAGTAGACAAATTTTCTTAAATATGACATGGAAAGCAATAATAATTTTTTAAGTAATAAGTTAGACTTCATCAAAATCTTCTATTCATCAAAAAATATCATTAAGAAAATAATAGGAGGTCAGGTAGAATTGTTGATGCCCATAATCCCAGCATTTTGGGAGGCCAACATGGGAGGATCACTTGAGTCCAGGAATTTAAGATCAGCCTGGGCAACAAACCAAGACCCCGTCTCTACAATGGAATACTATTTAACCTTAAAAAGAATAAAATCATGTTATTTTTAGCAACATAGATGGAACTTGGGGTCATTATGTTAGATGAAATAAGCCAGGCACAGAAAGATAAATGTTGCATGTTTTTACTCATATGTGGAATCTAAAAAAGTTGATCTCATGGAGGTAAAGTAGCATGAGAGTTACCAGAGACTGGGAAGAGTGTGTGAAGCAAGGGAGATGAAGAGAGGTGGGTTAATAGGTGTAAACATATAGCTAGGCAGAAATAAAAAGTTATAATGTTCAATAGCAGAGTAGGGTGACTATGGTTAATAATGTATTGTATATTTCAAATTAGCTAGAAGAGAGGATTTGAAATGTTCCCAATGCAAATAAATGATACGTGCTCAAGGTGATGATAGCCTAAATATGCTGACTTGATTATTACACATTCCTATGCATGTGTCAAAGTACCCTATGTATCCCATAAATATGTACAAATATTATGTATTAATTTTTAAAACACCAAAAAAAAACCAGTGATTTATCTTCTTTCAGAAGAATTATAAATAATACATATAGATATTCTCACTTGAACCCGGGAGGCAGAGGTTGCAGTGAGCCAACATCATGCCACTGCACTCCAGCCTGGGTGACAAAACGAGACTCCATCTCAAAAACAAACAAGCAAACAAACAAACAAACAGATGAACCATATATGGTACCTACCCTCAGGAACTTACAGTCTAGTGAGGAAGACTGAATGTGGCTAGATGTCTTGAAGTTTACAAAGATAAAATGTTGGGCTGAATCTTGAAGGATAAGAAGATAGTGGGCAGACAGAGGTGAAAGAGGGAACTCTTCCAGACAAGGTAATAGCCTGAACAAAAACACAGAGGCATAAACCACAGGGTATGCTCAATGAACCACAGGTCATTTGGTGCTTATGAGGGTAGAGAACAAGCCCAGGAATGGTAAAAGTTGAAACCAAAGAGGGAAATAGAAGTCTTGAGAGAGGATTTAATATTTTAGACATGGCAGTGGTGATATAGACAGACTTAATGTTTTAGAAAGATCACTCAGGTTGTAAGGCGGAGGGTGGGTTTTTGGCTCAGGTAAATGGATAGATTTGGTTCCATTTACTGAGCTAGAGAACACTGGAGGAGAAGATGTGGGTCATGCAGAGATTGATGGAGGGGACACAAAAAGTTCAGCTTAGGGTACATTGAACTTGAAGTGTCTCCGAAACTTCACAGGGGAAATATTTTATAGGAGATTGAATACATTAAGTAGCCAACCTCCCACAGCCTGATGAGCTCTTGCCTGCTGCCCAGAAAAGCCAATGCACTGAGAATAGCAGATAATGCTGAAAAGAAAGAGTTTAATATCACAGGACCAGCCAAGCAGGACAGGAGGCATTTCTCAAATTCATGTCCCCAACAATTTGGAGGCTAGGGTTTTTAAGGGCATTTTGGCAGACAGGGGTCTAGGGAACTGAAACAATTGATTGGCTGGGGATAAAATCACAGGAGTGTTTAAATTGTCTTTGCACAGTCTAATCAGTTCCTGGGAGCGGGGCGTCTCAGGACCAGGTAGCATCTCTTGCGCTGCCAAAATGCTAAATCTGAAAAATATCTCAAAGACTAGTTCTTTAGGTTTTACAAATAGTGATGTTAATCCATTTGAGTAGTTGGGGAAGTTACAAATCTTGTGACCCCCAGTTACATGACTCTGGGACAGCAAGCAACTTATAGAAAAGCAAGCTTGTGTCAATTTTTGATCTTTCCTGCTTTCTCTTGTGGGCATTTAGTGCTATAAATTTCCCTCTGCACACTGCTTTAAATGTGTCCCAGGGTTATGTTGTATCTTTGTTCTGGTGGTTTCAAAAGAGAACATCTTTTGTTCCTGCCTTCATTTCGTTAGCCAGCAGTAGTCATTCGAGGCAGGTTGTTCAGTTTCCATGTAGTTGGCTTGGTTTTGAAGTTGAAGTTTCTTAGTCCTGAGTTCTGGTTTGTTCGCGAGGTCACAGAGACAGTTTGTTATAATTTCTGTTCTTACATACATTTGCTGAGGTGCTTTGCATGCAGTGTATAGTTGAATTTTGGAGTAAATTACGATGTAGTGCTGAGAATGTATATTCTGTTGATTTGGGGGTGGAGAGTTCATATATAGATGTCATTAGGTCTGCTTGCTGCAGAGATGAGTTCAATTCCTGGACATCCTTGTTAGCTTTCTGTGATTTGATCTGTCTAATGTTGACAGTGGAGTGTTGAAGTCTCATTATTATTGTATGGGAGTCTAAGTCTCTTTGTAAAGTCTCCTAAGGACTTGCTTTATATGAATCTAGATTATCTCCTGTATTGGGTGCATATATATTTAGGATAGTTAGCTCTTCCTGTTGAATTGATCCCTTATTCACCATTATAAATGGCCTTCTTTGTCTCTTTTGATCTTTGATGGTTTAAAGTCTGTTTTATCAGAGACTAGGATTTACCTTCCCCTGCTTTTTTTGTTCTCCATTTGCTTGAGTAAATCTTCCTCCATCCCTTTATTTTTAGGCCTATGTATGTCTCTGCGTGTGAGATGGGTCTCCTGAATACAGCAGACTGATGGGTCTTGACTCTTTATCAGTTTACTTCTGTGTGTCTTTCATTGGAGCACAGTCCATTTCATAAGGTTAAGATTGGCATGTGTGAACCCAGTCCTGCCATTATGATATTAACTGAGTTTGTTTTATCGTTAGTTGATGCAGTTTCTTCCTAGCCACCGATGGTCTTTTACATTTTGGCATGTTTTGCAATGGCTGGTACCGAGTTGTTCCTTTCCATGTTGAGTGCTTCCTTCAGGGTCTCTTGTAAGGCAGGCCTAATTGAACAAAATCTCTGCATTTGCTTGTCTGTAAAGGGGAGAACTAGAGAAGCAAGAGCAAACACATTCAAAGAAAGCTAGCAGAAGGCAAAAAGAAATAACTAAGATCAAGAGCAGAACTAGCAGAAGGAGATAGAGACACAAAAACCCTCCAAAAATCAATGAATCCAGAGGAGTTGGTTTTAGAAAAGATCAACAAAAATTGACAGACCTAGCAAGACTAATAAAAAGAAAGAAAGAGAAAAAGGTAAAATCGTATGAATTAAAATGATAAAAGGGATATCACCACCGACCCCACAGAAATACAAATACCATCAGGGAATACTATAAACACCTCTCATAAAATAAACTGGAAAACCTAGAAGAAATGGATAATTTCCTGGACACTTACACTCTTCCAAGACTAAACCAGGAAGAAGTTGAATCCCTGAATAGACCAATAGTAGGCTCTGAAATTGAGGCAATAATTAATAGCCTACCAACCAAAAAGTCCAGGACCAGATGGATTCACAGCTGAATTCACCAGAGAGGTATAAGGAGAGTTGGTACCATTCCTTCTGAAACTATTCCAATCAATAGAAAAGAGGGAATCCTCCTAACTCATTTTATGAGGCCAGCATCATCTGATGCAAAGCCTGGCAGAGACACAACAAAAAAAGAAATTTTAGATATCCTGATGAGGAACATCGATGCAAAAATCCTCCAATAAAATACTGGCAAACCCAGTTCAACAACACATCAAAAAGCTTATCACCATGATCAGTGGGCTTCATCCCTGGGATGCAAGGCTGAAAGTTCAACATAATACCGTCCTTCGGCTTATAATCCAGCATATAAACAGAACCAAGACGGGAACCACATGATTATCTCAATAGATCGCAGAAAGAAAGGCTTTTGATAAAATTCAACAACCCTTCATGTCTTCGCGGCTCAATAAATTCCGATTATTGATGGGCGATACCTCAAAATAATAAAGCTATTTATGACAAACCCAGCCAATATCATACTGAATAAAACAAAAACTGGAAAAATTCGAAAACTGGCACAAGATAGGGATGCCCTCTCTCACCACTCCTATTCAACATAGTGTTGTTGGAAGTTCTGGCTAGGGCAATTAGGCAAGAGAAATCAGGGGTATTCAGTTAGGAAAAGAAAAGTCAAATTGTCCCTGTTTAGATGATGACATGATTGTATATTTAGAAACCCCATTGTCTCAGCCCAAAATCTCCTTAGCTGATAAGCAACTTCAACAAAATCTCCAGAGATTTTAAAATTAATGTGCAAAAATACAAGCATTCTTATACACCAATAACAAGGTGAAACACAGAGAGCCAAATCATGAATGAACTTCCATTCACAATTGCTTCAAAGAGAATCAAATACCTAGGAATCAACTTACAAGGGATGTAAAAGGACCTCTTCAAGGAGAACTACAAAACCACTGCTCAGTGAAATAAAAGGGACACAAATAAATGGAAGAACATACCAGCCTCATGGACAAGGAAGAAGAATCAATATCGTGAAAATGGCCATACTGCCAAAGGTAATTTATAGATTCAATGCCATCCCATCAAAGCCACCAATGAGTTTCTTCTAGAATTGGAAAAACTGCTTTAAAGTTCATATGGAGACAAAAAAAGAGCCCGCATCTCCAAGACAATCCCTAAGTCAAAGAACAAAGAAGCTGGAGGCATCAGCTACCTGACAAACTACAAGGCTACAGTAGCAAAAACAGCATGGTACTAGGTACAAAAACAGAGATATAGACCAATGGAACAAGAACAGAGTCCTCAGAAATAATACCACATACAATACATCTGATCTTTGAAATAAAACCCTAGAAAAACAAAATGGGATTCCTATTTAATAAATGGTGCTGGGGAAAAGGTGGCTAGCCATCAGTAGAAAGCTGAAACTGGATCCTTTCGCCTCATATACGAAATTAATTCAAAGATGGTTCGAGGGCACCATGTTAGACCATTACCATAAAATCCTAGAGGAAGGGAAACCTAGGTAATTACCATTCAGGACATAGAGGCATGGGCAAAAGACTTCATGTCTAAAACACCAAAACAACGGCAGCAAAGCTAAAAATTGACAAATGGGATCCTAATTAAACTAAAGGCTTCTGCACAGCAAAAGGAAACTACCATCAAATTGAACAGGCAGCCTACAGAATGGGAGAGAAAAATTTTTGCAATCTATCATCTGACAAAGGGGCTAATATCCAGAACCTACAAGAACTCAGCAATTTACAAGAAAAAACAAACAACCCACATCAAAAAGAGTGGGCAAAGGATATGAACAGACATTTCTCAAAGGACATTCATACAGCCAACAGACATATGAAAAATGCTCATCATCACTGGCCATTGAAATGCAAATCAAAACCACAATGAGATACCATCTCACACGCAGTTAGAATGGCGATCATTAAAGAAGTCAGGAAACAACAGGTGCTGGAGAGGATGTGGAGAAATAGGAACACTTTTACCTGTTGGTGGGATTGTAAACTAGTTCAACCATTATGGGGAGGAAAACAGTATGAAAAGCGATTCCCCTCAAGGATCTAGAACTAAGGTGCTTACCATATGACCCAGCCATCCCATTACTGGGGATATGCCAAAGGATTATGATGTATGCTGCTATAAAAAGACACGAAATGCACCGTGTTTATTGCAGCACTATTCTAATAACAAAGCTTGGGAATCAACCCAAATGTCAAAATCAGTGACAAGATTGGATTAAGAAAAATGGCACATACACCATGGAATACTATGCAGCCATAAAAAGGACGAGTTGCGATCGCTGTAGGGACATGGATGCAGCTGGAAACAAAATCATTCTTAAGCAAACTATCACAGAACAGAAAACCAAACGCATGTTCTCACTTATAGGTGGGAACTGAACAACGGACTCAGGAAGGGGAACATCACACAGAAGACTGGCCTATCATGGGGAGGGAGGAGGGATTGCATTAGGAGTTATACCTGATGTAAATGACGAGTTGATGGGTGCAGCAGACTAACATGGCACAAGAGTATACATATGTAATACATATTATGCATGTACCCTACAACTTAAAGTATAATAAATAAATTAAAAAAGAAACAAGCTTGTCTGGGCACAGTGGCTCACATCTGTAATCCCAGCTGCTGGGAGGCTGAGGGTCAGTGGGGTTTGAGCCAGCCTAGCCAACATGGTAAAATCCCATCTCTACCAAAAATACAAAGTTAGCCGGGTGTGGTGGTGCATGCCTGTAATCCCAGCTACTCGGGAGGCCAAGGCAGGAGAATTTCTTGAACCTGGGAGGCAGAGGTTGCAGTGAGCCAAGACTGTGCCACTGCACTCCAGCCTGGGCAACAAGAGCAAAACTCTGTCTCAAAAAGAAAAGAAGAGGAGAGTAGAGGAGAGGAGAGGAGAAAAGAAAGCTAAACAATGACAGGTTATTGTTTAACTATGCCTATTCTTTAGCAAAGTTCAAGTCCCTACCGTGATTCTAATCTTGTTTTATGAAAGCATCTTCAATCTCCAAACATGGAATAGGGTCAGTTTTCCTTGCCTCAAAGTTTAACTATAAACTAAATTCCTCTCATAGTTATCTTGGCCTCCATACCAGAGTAAGCAAAAAGCAATTTAGCCTGTGAGATTAGAAGCGAGATGCAATCGGTCATGTTAGATTTGTCTCTCATTACTGGCCTGGCGTGATGGCTCATGCCTGTAATCCCAGCACTTTGGGAAGCTGAGGCAGGCAGATCACTTGAGGTCAGGAGTTTGAGACCAGCCTAGCCAACATGGCGAAACCCTGTCTCTACTTCAAAAAAAAAAATACAAAAATTAGCTGGGCATGGTGGCGTGCAACTGTAATCCCAGCTACTTGGGACACTGAGGCAGGAGAATTGCTTGAACACGGGGGGCAGAGGTCGCAGTGAACCAAGATTGCACCACTGCACTCTAGCCTGGGTGACAGAGCAAGACCCTGTCTCACAAAAAAAAAAAGAAAAGAAAAGAAAAGATTTATCTCTCGTTACTTATAATTCTGCAAGGGTGGTTTCAGATCCAGGGAGTGATCAGGACCTGGGAAGATTTATGAGTCATCAACTTATAGATGGTAGTTAAAACCAAGGGAAGTGATAAGGCCAAATATGCTCAGACACTAAAATATTAATGGATAAAAAGTAATGCCAATTTCTTTATGACAAAATTCTGGTGAATAGTGAATAACCTAAGTTCCAGTAACATAATTTCCCCCCATGGTATTTTTTTTTGGCGGGCTGGAATGTAGGGTTTCACTCGTATCACCCAGGCTGGAGTACAGTGACATGATGTTGGCTCACTGCAACAACCTCTGCCTCCCAGGCTCCAGTGATCCTCCCACCTCAGCCTCCCAAGTATCTGGGACTACAGGTACCCGCCACTGTACCTAGTTAATTTTTGTTTTTGTAGAGACAGGGTTTTGCCATGTTGCCCAGGATGGGATTTAACTCCTGAGCTCGAGTGATCCACCTGCCTCGGCATCCCAAAGTGCTGGGAATATAGGCATGAGCCATCGCTCCTGCACATCCCCCATGGTATTTAATAAAGCTTCATTTAGTTTTCCATTTCATTTTTTATTCCATTTAAAAACTTTTAAATGCAACAAGAAAGGAGCAGTGGGGGACAACTATATAGTAAGGAAACCTGTCAAATACTAACTCAGCTTGTTTATCAAGGTTAACACCATCACTGACAGGTCATGTGATGTGGTTTGGATCTGTGTCCTGGCCCAAATCTCATGCTGAATTGTAATCCCCAATGTTGGAGGTGGTGCCTGGTGGGAGGTGATTATATGATGGGGGTGAACTTCTTGTGAATGGTTTGGCACCATCATTTTGGTGCTATCCTCATAATAGCGAGTGAGTTCTTGTGAGACCTGGTCATTTAAAAGTGTGTGGCACCTCCTTCCCCTCTCTTTCTTGCTCCTGCTTTCACCATGTGACATGCCTGCTCTCCCTTTGCCTTCCACCATAATTGGAAGCTTTCTGAGGTCTCCCAAGAAGCTGCTATGCTTCCTGTACAGCCTGCAGAACCATGAGCCAATTAAACCTCCTTTCTTTATAAATTACCCAGTCTCAGGTATTTCTTTATAGCAGTGCAAGAACAGACTAATACAGAAAATTGGTATCAAGGAATGGGGCATTGCTATAAAGACACCTTAAAATGTGGAAACAACTTTGGAACAGGCAGGGTAACAGGCAGAGGCTGGAAGAGTGTGGAGGGCTCAGAAGAAGAAAAGATAATGAGGGAAAATTTGGAATGTTCTAGAGACTTGTTGAATAGTTGTGACCAAAATGCTGATAGTGACATGGACAGAGATTGGACAGGCTGAGGAGGTCTCAGATGGAAATGTGGAACTTATTGGGAACTGGAGCAAAGGTCACTTTTGCTATTCTTTAGCAAAGAGCTTGGTTGGATTGTGCCCCTGCCCTAGGGATCTATGGAATTTTGAACTTGAAAGAGATGATTTAGGATATCTGGTGGAAGAAATTTCTAAGCACAAAAGTGTTCAAGACGTGGCCTGGCTGCTTATAATAACCTATAGCTCATATGTATGAACAAAGAAATGACCTAAAACTAAAACTTATATTTAAAGGGGAAGCAGAGCATTAAAGTTTGGAAAATTTGCAGCCTGGCCATGTGGTAGAAAAGAAAGGCCCATTTTCAGGAAAGAAATTCAAGCAGGCTGCAGAAATTTTCATAAGTAAAGAGGAGCCAAGTGATAACATCCAAGACAATGGGGGAAGAGCTTCAAAGGCATTTCAGAGACCTTCAAGGCATCCCCTCCCATCACAGGCCTGGAGGTCTAGGAGGACAAAATGGTTTGTGGGCCAGGCACAGGGCAGCCTTGGGACACTTCTCCCTGTGTCCCAGTCACTGTAGCTCCAGCTGTGGCTCAAAAGGGCCCAAGTACAGCTTGGGCCATTGCTTCAGAGAGTGCAAGTCATAAGTCTTGACAGTTTGCATATGGTGTTAAGCCTACAGGTGCACAGAATACACAAGTTGAGGCTTGGAAGCCTCTGCCTAGATTTCAGAGGATGTATGGAAAACCCTGTATGTCCACGCAGAAGCCTGCTGCAGGAGTGAAGCCCCCAGGGAGAACCTCTTTTAGGGTGATGCAGAGGGAAAATGTGAGGTTGGACCCCATACAGAGTCCCCACTGGGGTACTGCCTAGTGGAGCTGTAAGAACCAGACCCTGGAATGGTAGATCCACTGGCAGCTTGCACCCTGTGCCTGGAAAGCCATAGGCACTCAATGCCAGCCCCTGAGAGCCACTGTTCTGGGGGCTGAACCAGCAAAGCCACAGGTGCAGAGCTGCCCAAGGCCTTGGGAGCCCCTTCCCTTGCATCAGAGTGCCCTGGATGTGAGACATGAATTCAAAAGAGATTATTTTGGAGTTTTAAGATTTAATGGTTGCCCTGCTGGGTTTTGGTCTTGCGTGGTGCCTGTAGCCCCTTTCTTTTGGCTGATTTCTCCCTTTTGAAATAGGAGTATCTACCCCAGGGGTGTTCAATCTTTTGGTTCCCTGAGCCACAGTGGAAGAAGAATTGTCTTGGTCCACACATAAAATACACTGACACTAACAAGAGCTGATAAACTAAAAAAAAGTTGCAAAATATATCTCATAGTTCTTTAAGAAATTTGTGCTGAGCCACATCCAAAGCTGTCCTGGGCTACGTGTGGCTCATGGGCCATGGGTTGGACAAGCTTGATTTACACAACAGCTATACCCCCACTGTATCTGGAAGTAACTAACTTGTTTTTGATTTTATAGACTCATAGGTGGAAGAGACTTCCCGTTTCAGATGAGACTTTGGACTTTGGACTTTGGACTTTGGGTTAATGCTAGAATAAGTTAAAATTTTGGGGGACTCTTGGGAATGCACGGGGTTGTTCTTTGAAATGTGAAAATGACATGAGATTTGGGAGGAGCTGGGGGTAGAATGACATGGTTTGGATCTGTGTTCCTGTCCAAATCTTATGTCAAATCGTAATCCCCAATGTTGGGGCCTGGTGGAAGGTAATTGAATCATGAGAGTGTTTCTCATGGATGGCTTAACACCATAACCCTGGTTGCTGTTCTCATGATAGTGAGTGAGATCTCATGAGATCTGGTTGTTTAAAAGTGTGTAGCACCTTCCCCCTCTCTCTCTTCCTCTTGCTCTGGCCATGTGAGATGCCTCACTTCCCCTTCACCTTCCACCATGATTATAAGTTTCCTGAGCCCTCTCCAGAAGCTGCCATGCTTCCTATACAGTCTGCAGAACCATCAGCCAATTAAACCGCATTTCTTTATAAATTACCCAGTCTCTGGTATTTCTTCATAGCAGTGCGAGAGAAGACTAATACCTCATGTTAATGGCAATGTACCCTTGATATTGAAACTGAGGACTAACCTGATTAGGCCCACCAAATTTAACGTACCTTGCTTGTCTTTATTAATTTGCTTTTAGTTGATTTTAAAACCTATATAGCTAAAAGTCACATTGCTAAGTAATACATAACTAAATGTCCACTAGCTTTCTTGTAGATAACATCTCTGATGTTTAGGTCACCATGGTAATTGTTGCTTAAGTTGTTTTTCAGGAACTTAGAGAGTCAGTTCTTGTCCAGTTCAAGTCAGCCGAGACCACCAAACTTTCAACTGGGCCTGTGTGAGCATCTGATGGGTCACCTTTTGATGTCAGAGGGCCAAAAACTCCACCCTCAGATCATGCTAATGCTGTAATTTTCTGAACATATATTCTACGAAGAGCCATGAAGTCTGATCGTGCTTGCACAGATGACCAATTACCTCACTTTTCCTTACTACAATCACCTTTCTCCATGCTTTGGACCATCTTGCTCCTCTATTCTATACATATCCCTAAATTCCATCTTCAGGGAGGCAGATTTGAGATCTGTTTTCCCATATCCTTGTTTGGCTGCCTCATGAATAAACTCTCTGCTGCAAAACTAATCATCTCAGTGATTGACATACTGCCTGACAGGAAGAAGAAGCCTGGTTCAGTAACAACATCATGGAATGAAAATGGTATTTCACCTCTGTGATTTTTTTCAAAACCTATGACCCCAGTCTAACCATGAGAAAAACACTAGACAAACACAAATTGAGGGACATTTGCAAAAACAAACAAACAAACAAACCCTGGCCAGTGCTTCTCAAAACTGTGAATGTCATCAAGGACAACAAAGTAAGAGAAACTATCAGACCAGAAGAGGCTAGGGAGACATGATGACAGAATGTAACGTGGTGTCATGAAGAGGATCCTCAAACAGCAAAAGGACTTTGGGGAGAAAACTGGTGAAATGCCAATAAAATGTTTAATTTATAGTCATGTACCAACGTTGATTTCTTAGTTGTGATATATGTCGCATGGTAATATAGGATGTTAACAATAGGAGAAACTGATTACCTTTGGCGGTTCCAAAATGGTCAAATAGGAACAGCTCCAGTCTACAGCTCCCAGCATGAGCGACGCAGAAGACGGGTGATTTCTGCATTTCCAACAGAGGTACCAGGTTCATCTCACTGGGGCTTGTCAGACAGTGGGTGCAGGACAGTGGGTGCAGTGCACCGAGTGTGAGCCAAAGAAGGGTGAGGCATCGCCTCACCAGGGAAGCGCAAGAGGTCTGGGAATTACCTTTCCTACCCAAGCGAAGTTGTGACAGTTGGCACCTAAAATGTGTGTCACTCCCACCCTAATACTGCGCTTTTCCAATGGTCTTAGCAAACAGCACACCAGGAGATTATATCCCACACCTGGCTTGGAGGGTCCCATGCCCATGGAGCCTCGCTCACTGGTAGCACAGCACTCTGAGATCGAACTGCAAGGTGGCAGCAAGGCTGGGGGAGGGGCGCCCACCATTGCTGAGGCTTGAGTAGGTAAACAAAGCAGTCAGGAAGTTCAAACTGGGTGGAGCCCACCGCAGCTCAAGGAGGCCTGCCTGCCTCTGTAGACTCCTTCTGGGGACAGGCATAGCCGAACAAAAGGCAGCAGAAACCTCTGCAGACTTAAATGTCTCTGTCTGACAGCTTTGAAGAGAGTAGTGGTTCTCCCAGCATAGAGTTTGAGATCTGAGAAAGGACAGACTGCCTCCCTAAGAGGGTCCCTGACCCCCGAGTAGCCTAACTAGGAGGCACCCTCCAGTAGGGGCAGACTCACACCTCATACAGCCAGGTACCCCTCTGAGATGAAACTTCCAGAGGAACAATCAGGCAGCAACATTTGCTGTTCAGCAATATTCACTGTTCTGTAGCCTCCGCTGGTGATACCCAGTCAAACAGCATCTGGAGTGGACCTCCAGCAAACTCCAACAGACCTGCAGCTGAGGATCCTGACTGTTAGAAGGAAAACTAACAGAAAGGACATCCACACCAAAACCTCATCTGTACGTCACCATCATCAAAGACCAAAGGTAGATAAAACCACAAAGATGGGGAAAAAACAGAGCAGAAAAGCTGAAAATTCTAAAAATCAGCACCTCTCCCCCTCCAAAGGAATGCAGCTCCTTGCCAGCAATGGAACAAAGCCAGACGGAGAATGACTTTGACAAGCTGAGAGAAGAAGGCTTCAGATGATCAAACTTCTCTGAGCTAAAGGAGGAAGTTCGAACCCATCGCAAAGAAGCTAAAAACCTTGAAAAAAGATTAGACAAATGGCTAACTAGAATAACCAGTGTAGAGAAGTCCTTAAATGACCTGATGGAGCTGAAAACCATGGCACGAGAACTATGTGACGAATGCACAAGCTTCAGTAGCCGATTCGATCAAGTGGAAGAAAGGGTATCAGTGATTGAAGATCAAATGAATGAAATGAAGCGAGAAGGGAGGTTTGGAGAAAAAGAGTAAAAAGAAACAAACAAAGCCTCCAAGAAATATGGGACTATGTGAAAAGACCAAATCTACGTCTGATTGGTGTACCTGAAAGTGATGGGAAGAATGGAACCAAGTTGGAAAACACTCTTCAGGATATTATCCTCCAGCCAGGCACCATGGCTCACACCTGCAATCCCAGCACTTTGGGAGGCTGAGGTGGGCAGATCACCTGAGGTCAGGAGTTTGAGACCAGCCTGGTCAACGTGGTGAGATCCCATCTCTACTAAAAATACAAAAATTAGCCAGGCGTGGTGACGCATGCCTATAATCCCAGCTACTCAGGAGGCTGAGGCAGGAGAATCACTGGAACCTGGGAGGTGGAGGCTGTAGTGAGCCGAGATCATTCCACTGCACTCCAGCCTGGGTGACAGAACAAGACTCTGTCTCAAAGAAAAACAAACAAACAAAAAATTAACTCCATGTCAAAGACTTGAATGTGAAAAACAAAAAAACCTATATAAATCATTTAGGAGAAATTATAGTAGAATTTTTTTTACCTCAGGATAAAGATTTCTTAAACAAGATTCCGTATCTTCTAACTACAAAATAAAAGATTAATGAACATTAAAATTACAATGCAAATTAAAACAACAGTGAAATACACTAACTGATACCATCAAATTGGCTAGGATTTAAGAGTCTAAAATAGCGGCCTTCGAGGTGCTTTAGGCGGCTTGCCTTGGTCTCAGAATCGCTGCCGCCATGGCTAGTCAGTCGCAGGGGATTCAGCAGCTGCTGTGCAGGCCGAGAAGCGGGCAGCCGAGGTGTCTCCGAGGCCCGTAAAAGAAAGAACCGGAGGCTGAAGCAGGCTGTAGAAGCAGCTCAGGCTGAAATTGAACAGTACCGCCTGCAGAGGGAGAAAGAATTCAAGGCCAAGGAAGCTGCGGCACTGGGATCCCATGGCAGTTGTAGCACTGAAGTGGAGAAGGAGACCCAGGAGAAGATGACCATCCTCCAGGCCTACTTCCAGCAGAACAGGGATGAAGTCTTGGATAACCTCTTGGCTTGTTGTCTGTGACATTCAGCCAGAAATCCATGAAAACTACCGCATAAATGGATAGAAGAAGAGAGAACACCTGTTCTGTGGAGTGGCATTTTAGATGCCCTCATGAATATGAAGCTTTAGCACAGCTCTAGTTATATTCTTATGAAATGGCATTAAATTATTTCCATATATTATATAGTAGGTCCTTCCACTTTTTGGACAGTAGCAAATCTAGCTTTTTTGTACAGACTTAGAAATTAAAGATTTCATCTTTTTACCTCATATTTCTTAGGAATTTAATGGGTATATGTTGTCTTTTTTTCCTATGCCTTTTGGCTCAAGCAACATGTATATCACTGTTGACTTTTCTTTCTTAGATCTAGTTTTAAAAAAAACACCACATAACCATTCTTTGAAGAAAGGAAGGGATTAAATATTTTTTTTCCCTAACACTTTCTTGAAGGTCAGGGGCTTTATCTATGAAAAAGTAATAAATAGTTCTTTGTAACCTGTGTGAAGCAGCAGCCAGCCTTAACGTAGTCCATTCTTGCTAATGGTTAGAACAGTGAATACTAGTGGAATTATCTGGGGCTGCTTTTAGTTTCTCTTAATCAAAATCACTAGATGATAGAATTCAAGAACTTGTTACATGTTATTACTTGGTGTATCAGTAATCATTTAAAAGTAAAGACTCTGTCATGCAAAAAAAAAAAAAAAAGTCTAGCAATAGCAAGATTCGGAGATGTGGAAAAACTGGAACTCTCATACATTGCTGAAGAAATGGAGGCGTTGCCCTTAGCCCAGCCCAGAGGGCACCTGCGGCTTCTGAGAACAGTGGATGCCATATACCTCTAACACCTGCATCTCTTGGCTTGAAGGCTTTATCTGGTTGCAGGAGGAGTCTTGGCTTATGTGAGCGGGAGGCTGAGGTACTAGAGAATTAGCACCCTCAGGAGCAATTCTTAATCAATGTGGGGTGGGAGTTGGTGGAAAATGCCCCAGCCTCCTTACTTCTTGGTAGGATAATTCCGAGGTGTGCTTCTACCCATTCCCTTGGAGGGTACCCAGCAGGATGGAGCCCCAGTTGCTCCCAGCTGTAACCCTCTCGTTAATGGCTTTCTTCCCTGTTCTATCTCACTTTCCTACTCCATCATCATATTTCTTGGGATCACCCTCAAGTAAGGAACGTGTGCTTATCTCATTATCTCAGTCTGTTTAGATGAACTCTGAGACAGAGGTCCTATGCAGCTTCAGCAAAGCCTTCTCTCAAGCCCCAGGCACAGTTCTTGCTACCTCCTCTATACTCCCTTTGCTCCAGCTCCTCAGCAGCCTTTGTCATACTATCCTGGAGCCTTCCCAACTCCAGGTCTGACTGACTCACTTTGAACAGTTCAAAGGTGATGCCCTGTTATTTGTCTCCCTTGCTCCCAACATACCACAACTGCTCACCGAATGCCTGCTAAATGGGCTGAATTGTTTAAAGTTCTTCTTACATTTTAAGTGATAAATCATTACCTCCCAAGAAACCTTGTACTACCCTTAGGTTGAGAACTATTTACAGGTGCTAAAATCAGGACACATAAAGGTTGTGACAAAGTCAGAATAAGTTTGTCCTCAGTTCAAACCAGAAATCAGCTAGGGAAAAAAAAATCCAGTAATTTGTTAGATTTATGTATTAATTCTGACGGTTTGCCTTTTTAAAATTGTTTAATTATGTTAGGTGCTTTTAGGGTGTATAGATGAACTGAGGTAATTATTAATCCATTTCTGCTTATTAATAAAATGCAGCTGGGCACGGTCGCTCATGCCTGTAATCCCAGCACTTTGGGAGGCTGAGGCAGGCAGATCGCTAGAGGTCAGGAGTTCAAGACCAACCCAGCCAACATGGTGAAACCCCATCTCTACTAAAAATACAAAAATTAGCCAGGTATAGTGGCGTGCAGGGGAATCGCTTGAACCAGGGAGGCAGAGGTTGCGGTGAGCCAAGATGGCACCACTTATGTTCAATTTTCACCTCCACCACTCACCAGCTATATGACTTTGAGCAAGTCATTTAGCCTCTCTGCACCTCGGTTTCCTCATGGAGATGAAAATATCCACCTAAAAGCTTTTAAGAAGAAATAGATAAAATGATACATGAAAGCTCCACAACAACGTGAAGGCTGGAACTGTGCCAGTTTGTTCATTATTGTGGTCCAATGCCTGGCACAGAGTATGCCCTCAATAAATATCTATTATAATTGAATGAATGAGTAGGTACCTAACAAATTGTAACCAGGTATCTTTTTGTCCAGGCAGATGTTTAGTAAGGATTTGTGCTGATGGTAATGACACTTTGCCTTGACATAGTCAGAAAAACAATCACTACATCAAATCCAGGGATAGTGGCACACTAACCTAACATGCTGGGGTATTTGTGAAATGAACATTTCAATAGCATTGCTTGAGTTTAACATGGTGCTTCTCAAACTTTAATGTGCCTCTGAATCACCTGGGGATCTTATTTAAATGCAAGTTCTGATTTAGTAGTTCCAGGTGAAGGCCTGACAACTCAGATGATGCTGAGACTGCAGGCTTGTGGACCTTCTTTTGAGCATCAAGGATCTAGGCAAAGGGTCAACAGTTTCCTGTAAGGAGCCAGGTAGTAAATATTGTAGTCTTTGTGAACTGTATAATCTCTGTTGCAACTTGCTCAACTCTGCCATTCTAGAACAAATGAGGCCCTCGACAATACACAAATAAATGAGCATGGTTGTGTTCTAATGAAACCATGTTTGCAAAAACAGGAGCAGACTGGATCTGGCCTGTGGGCCATAGTTTGTCTCTTCCTGGTCTAATATATTTAAAATCAGTATACTATTCTTGTAATAGATATCCATGAACTTGTCTCCTGAGCTCCTAATAATTCCCTCGTACAGTATATGGTAATTTCCCCTATCTACAGCCACCTTCCCCTACCCATAATCTATGTGGTTCCAGGAGCACAGCACCCATTGCCAAGTTCCTATGCGGAACTCGGACTCCAGACTCCAGCTGATTGGTGCCCAAGGGGCATCAATCACATTCCCTTCTGTAAAATATGCACCAGGGGCACTCTTTCATAGAAAACAAGATGAATGGCATCCTTTAGAGTTGTGTAGCTTGGCTGAACTGGGCACCAGACTGAAGCTGGGTTACTCATGGACTTTCCTTAACACTCTGGAATTGAGTCTGGGAGATTCCTGCCTCAGTCTACGTGTCTATTCTTTTATTTTTGTTTATTTATTTATTTTTGAGACTTGGTCTTGCTCTTTCACTCAGGCTGGAATGCAGTGGCATGATCATAGCTCACTGCAGCCTCGATCCCCTGGGCTCCAGCAATTTTCCCACATCAGCCTCCTGAGTAGCTGGGACCACAGGCGTACACTACCATGCCCAGCTAATTTTTGTATTTTTTGTAGAGACAGAGGTCTCACCATGTTATCCAGGCTGGTCTCTAACTCCTGGGCTCAAGTGATCTGCCTGCCTCAGCCTTCCAAAGTGCTGGGATTATAGGTGTGAGCCACCATGTCTGGCCTGGAGGCCTTTAAAACAAACAAACAAACAAAAAAAAAAACCCCAGTGGATTAGGATACAGAGAACGTTAGTGTCAGGTTCACAACTACGCCAATTGTCATGCTGGGGTCCGAGGGGAGTGGGTAGATGAGCAGAAAGAACACCCAGGGGGACCGTAAGCAGGTGAAAGATGATTTTATTCAGCAGCAGCTCTCATCAACAGCTCTCTCCAACAGCTCTCTCACACTGTCCGCCCTGTCTCGGCTGCTCTCGGCTGCTTAGTCCAGCGGCTCCCACACACAGCTGCATGGCTGGCTCTCCCTTGCCTTCAGGGTCAGCAGCTAAACTCTTTCTCTGTCTTGGCACGAGCAAGCCAAGCTGTGTCCTGGCTCCCCTCTGTCTGTCTGCAAAGATGGACTGCTTTGACTCTCTTTCTCTTTCTCTGGGCTCCATCATGCCTGTACATTGTTATCAGGGCAATTATACCTTTTACAGACAGTAGTGGCTTAGAGCCAAGGGATGGCCTTCCCATGTTATGGCTACACGGCTGTGATAACAAGTGGAGTTATACGCCTGTGCTCTAAACTCGCTGATCCACTCGGGATGTTTACAGTGGCCTATCCTTGACCAAAGCACAGCCATATTCCTTACAGTGAGTAATGAGAAAGAATGAAGGAGATACACAGAGAGAAAGAGTGAGAGCTGGCAAGAGGGCTTCCTAAGTTCTCTACAACACTGTAATCCTTGGCTCCAGGTTCTTCCTGAGGTTCTACCACTTCCTAGCCCTGGAGTTTCATGAGATGACCTGTATTCTTATATAAATTTATTTTTATCTTGCTTAAATCTAGTATAATTCTGTTGCATGCAAACCACAGTCCTAATGGCACTAGAGAACAATAAAAGAACATTTCAATAGAATTTAAATTTGGTAGGATTTTTTGAAAATTCAATTTGTAGAATGTTACAGGAGCATATATTTTTGTTTGAAGCTGGATGTCCCTGACAATAGAGTATGTGAAATTTCATAAATATTAAATTACATCTGTATTCTAATAATCTACATAGTAATAAATCATGTCAGTTGTATAGGACTTCCTAGTCCCTTGTTTTTTGGTTAGGTTTCAGTGGCAGAGGGAAAAAAATTACTACTCCTTTGTACAGAAATGGATTTACTGTAGCCAGGCACAGTGGCTCACACCTGTAGTCTCAGCACTTTAGGAGGCCGAGGTGGGTGGATTGCCTGAGGTCAGGAGTTTGAGACCAGCCTGGCCAACACAGTGAAAACCCGTCTCTACTGAAAACATAACAAATTAGCTGGGCGTGGTGGTGGGCACCTGTAATCCCAGCTACTCAGGAGGCTGAGGCAGGAGAATCGCTTGAACCCCAGGAGACGGAGGTTGCAGTGAGCTGAGATCACACCATTGCACTCCAGCCTGGGCACAAGGGCAAAATTCCTTCTCAAAAAAAAAAAAAAGACATGGATTTAATGCAAGATATTAAATGGCTTACAATATGATTCGATGGGCTGGGGAAACTGTAGGCCAGCCTTCCAGAAACAACTCTCAAAGCCACACTCTAGAGCTGAGCTGTAAAGGAAGCTGCTGCTCCCACTAAGAATAGGAAACTACCAGCTGAATCAGGGATTAACACCTAGTAGCCACCAGCTCTCTGAAATCATGCCACTTCTTCCACTTCAGGAAGCTCCTGCCAAATTAGGGAGCCATCACTTGCACTTCCAGGTCCAGACCAAACAGCTCTATGACCATTGGGACCAGAAAGATGGATTCCTAAAACTCTTTCTCCCCTGGAACCATATAGAAGGTGAGTCTGCAGGTAGGGGAAATTACCATATACTGTATGAGGGAATTATTAGGAGCTCAGTTCCTTTTCAGGTCCCATGTGAATGCATTTGATTGAAGGAACCTAAGTCTCATTTAGAACTCTAACAGCAAAGGAACCTGGGAAACATAGTTTAAGCTTTTCAGTCTCTGCATTCCAGGAAGACACACCATAATGACATTGGAACAGATGATGAATGAGCTGGTCACAGAATAAGCCACACCCTAATTTACCACACAGTTGTAAAACAAAAATTATACTTTTGTGAACAAAATGTAAACATGAGCAAACAAGCAATAATACAGTAGTTCACTGTACTTGTCAGATTAATGCTGCATAATTTAGACTTCCTCTGTTTCTACCAGTGTTAGTTATACATCCATTCCTACTTAGGCAACTGGAATGGAATTTAACATCTGAATGATTATGATAAGTAAAGAGATTTATTCACTCACTTGTTTATTCAATAATATTTTTGGGTGTCTGCTGTGTGTGTATCAGGCATTACTTCTGTGCTGGGTTACAACAGGGAATAATGAATATTACATCTTACCGGGTCAAGTGATATGGTTTGGCTGTGTCCCCACCTAGATCTCGATTTGAATTGTATCTCCCAGAATTCCCACATGTTGTGGGAGGAACCCAGGGGAGGTAATTGAATCATGGGGGCCAGTCTTTCCCGTGCTATTCCCGTGATAGTGAATAAGTCTAACGAGATCTGATGGGTTTATCAGCGGTTTCTGCTTTTCCTTCTTCCTCATTTTCTCTTGCTGTTGCCATGTAAGACGTGCCTTTCACCTCCCACCGTGATTCTGAGGCCTCCCCAACCATGTGGAACTGTAAGTCCAATTAAACCTCTTTTTCTTCGCAGTCTCGGGTATGTCTTTATCAGCAGCATGAAAACAGACTAATACAGTACATTGGTACCAGTAGAGTGGGGTGTTACTGAAAAGATACCTGAAAATGTGGAAGCGACTTTGGAACTGGGTAGCAGGCAGAGATTGGAACAGTTTGAAGGGCTCAGAAGAAGACAGGAAAATGTGGGAAAGTTTGGAACTCCCTAGAGACCTGTTGAATGGCTTTGTCCAAAATGCTGATTATGATATGGACAATAAAATCCAGGCTAAGGTGGTCTCAGATGGAGATGAGGAACTTGTTGGGAACTGGAGCAAAGACGACTCTTGTTATGTTTTAGCAGAGAGACTGGTGACATTTTGCCCCTGCCCTAGAGATTTGTGGAACTTTGAACTTGACAGAGATGATTTAGAGTACCTGGTGGAAGAAATTTCTATTTGTTTTATTTTGTTTTTTTGAGACAGAGTCTAGCTTTGTCGCCTAGGCTGGAGTGCAGTAGTGCAATTTCAGCTCACAGCAACCTCCACCTCCCAGGTTCAAACGATTCTCTTGCCTCAGCCTCCAGAGTAGCTGGGATTAGACACCTGCCACCACACCCAGCTAATTTTTTTTTTTTTTTTTGTATTTTTAGTAAAGACAGGGTTTCACCATGTTGGTCACGCTGGTCTTGAACTCCTAACCTCAAGTGATCCATCCGCCTCGGCCTCCGAAAGTGCTGGGATTACAGGTGTAAGCCACACGCTGGGCCAGGCAGAAGAAATTTATAAGAAGCAAAGCCTTCAAGAGGTGACTTGGGTGTGTTAAAGGCATCCAGTTTTGTAAGGGAAACAAAGCATAAGAGTTTGGAAAATTTGCAACCTGACTATGCGATAGAAAAGAAAAATCCATTTTCTGGGGAGAACTTCAAACCAGCTGCAGAAATTTGCATAAGTAGCAAGGATCCTAATGTTAATCCCGAAGACTGTGGGGAAAATGTCTCCAGACCATGTCAGAGAGCTTCATGGCAGCCCTGCCAACACAGGCCCAGAGACCACTCAGGAGGAAAAAGTGGTTTCAGGACAAGGCCCAGGGTCCTAGTGCTGTGTGCAGTCTAGGGACTTGGTGCCTGTGTCCCAGCCACTCCAGCCATGGCTGAAAGGGGCCAATGTATGGCTTGAGCCGTGGCTTCAGAGGGTAAAATCCCCAAGCCTCGGCAGCTTCCATGTGGTGTTGAGCCTGCGGGTGCACGGAAGTTAAGAACTGAGGTTTGGGAACCTCCACCTAGATTTCAGAAGATGTATGGAAACACCCGGATGCCCAGGCAAACGTTTGCTGCAGGGGTGGGGCCCTCATGGAGAACTTCTGCTAGGGCAGTGCAGAAGGGAAATGTGGGGTCGGAGCCCCCATACACAGTCCCTACTGGGGACACTGCCTAGTGGAGCTGTGTGAAGAGGGCCACCATCCTCCAGATCCCAGAATGGTAGATCCACTGGCAGCTTTCACGGTGCATCTGGAAAAGCCGCAGATACTCAATGCCAGCCCATGAGAGCAGCTTGGAGAGAGGCTGTACCCTGCAAAACCACAGGGGCAGAGCTGCCCAAGACCATGGGAACACACCTCTTGCATCCGTGTGACTTGGATGTGAGACATGGAGTCAAAGGAGATCATTTTGGGACTTTAAGATTTGACTGCCCTGACTGGGTGCTGTGGCTCACGCCTCTAATCCCAGCACTTTGGGAGGCTGAGGCAGGCAGACCATGAGGTCAGGAGATCGAGATCATCCTGGCTAACACCGTGAAACCCCATCTCTACTAAAAAAATACAAAAAGATTAGCTGGGCATGGTGGCAGGCACCTGTAGTCCCAGCTACTCGGGAGGCTGAGGCAGGAGAATGGTGTGAACCTGGGAGGCGGAGCTTGCAGTGAGCTGAGATCGCGCCACTGCACTCCAACCTGGATGACAGAGCGAGACTCTGTCTCAAAAAAAAAAAAAAAAAAGATTTGACTGCCCTGCTGGATTTTGGACTTGCATGGACCCTGTAACCCCTTTGTTTTGGCTAAGTTCTCCCATTTGGAACAGCTGTATTTACATAATACCTGTACCCCCATTGTATCTAGGAAGTAATTAGTTTGCTTTTGATTTTACAGGCTCATAGGCGGAAGGACTTGCCTTGTCTCAGATGCAACTTTGGACTGTGGACTTTTAGGTTAATGCTGAAATGAGTTAAGACTTTGGGGGACTGCTGGGAAGGCATGATTGGTTTTGTAACATGAACACGTGAGATTTGGAGGGGCCAGGGTTGGAATGATAAGATTTTGCTGTGTCCCCACCCAAATTTTGACTTGAATTGTATTTCTTAGAATTCCCACATGTTGGGGGAGGGACCCAGGGGAGGTAACTGAATCGTAGGGCTTGGCCTTTTCCGTGCTATTCTCATGATAGTGAATAAGTCTCACAAGATCTGATAGGTTTATCAGGGGTTTCCACTTTTGCTTCTTCCTCATTTTCTCTTGCCGCCACTGTATAAAGAAGTGCCTTTTGCCTCCCGCCATGATTCTGAGGCCTCCCCTGCCATGTGGAACTATAAGTCCAATTAAACCTCTTTTTCCTCCCAGCCTTATGTCTTCATCAGCAGCATAAAAACAGACTAATACATCAAGATTCCTTATGAAAATTCTCTTTATCCCTTATAAGGCTGAAATGATTCAGAGGGTTCTGTTGACAGAGACAAAAACAAAGCAGCTGCAGTGGTTGATTACCCTTAAATATTTGGCTTTTTTTTTTGAGACGGAGTCTCACTCTGTCGCCCAGGCTGGAGTGCAGTGGCCAGATCTCAGCTCACTGCAAGCTCCGCCTCCCGGGTTTACGCCATTCTCCTGCCTCAGCCTCCCGAGTAACTGGGACTACAGGCACCTGCCACCTCGCCCGGCTAGTTTTTTGTATTTTTTAGTAGAGACAGGGTTTCACCGTGTTAGCCAGGATGGTCTCGATCTCCTGACCTCGTGATCCACCCATCTCGGTCTCCCAAAGTGCTGGGATTACAGGCTTGAGTCACCACGCCCAGCAAATATTTGGCTTTTTTAACCCAAAGAGTACAAACTTTTGGTCAAAGCATATAATAAAATGTAAATCAACTATTGCCTTAAAGATTGGGTAAAAATCTACATTTAAGATTTAAAAAAAAAAAAACCTTCCTTGACCAAAATTTCATCGTGATTTCATGACCCATAAGCATTGTGCCTTGTATGCCAACTAATCTCTGGCAGTGGATAGTGGAAGTACATGTATAATTAATCTTTCCTCACACTGAAATCACTCAACCAACACAGTCTTTCAAGGATTAGATATCTGTGCTATCTTGTTTGTGTTTTTACTCCAATTTGTATGGATGAGAAAGTCCATAAAGCACAGAGAAAATGTAAAAGAAACTTTCAGGCACCTGTTGGAATTATTACTAATGTAATTCCTGATTTATTTCTGCTATGGTTTCAATGTGTCCCCCAAAGTTCATGTGTTATAAAATTAATCTTTAAGGCCAGGCACAGTGGCTCATGCCTGTAATCCCAGTGCTTTGGGAGGCCGAGGAGGGAGGATCACCTGAGGTCAGGAGTTTGAGACAAGCCTGACCAATATGATGAAACTATGTCTCTATTAAAAATACAAAAATTAGCTGGGCATGGTGGCAGGCACCTGTAATCCCAGCTACTCGGGAGGCTGAGACAGAAGAATTGCTTGAACCTGGGCGGCAGAGGTCGCAGTGAGCCGAGATCACGCCATTGCACTCCAGCCTGGGCAGTGAGAGTAAAACTCTGTCTCAAAAATTAAAAATTAATCTTTAAGGCAACAGTCTTGGGAAGTGGGGCTTGATAAGAGGTGGTTAGGTTCTGAGGGCTCTGCTGTCATCAATGGATTAATGTTGTTATCGCAGGAGCAGGTTAGTTATCATGATAGTGGGTTGTTATAAAAGCGAGTTCGGCCACCTCTTGCTCTCTTGCTCTCACATGCCCTCTCTTGCCTTTCCACTTTTCACCATGAGATGTTGCAGCAAAAAGGCCCTCACCAGAGGCAGACTCTCAATGTTGGACTTCACAGCCTCCAGAACTGTAAGAAATAAATTTCTGTTCTTTTAAAATTACCCAGTCTGGGCATGGTGTCTCACACCTGTAATCCCAGCACTTTGCAAGACTGAGGCTGGTAGATTGCTTGAACCCAGGAGTTCAAGACCAGCCTGGGCAACATGGCAAAACTCCATCTCTACAAAAAGTACAAAAATCAGCCAGGTGTGGTGGTATGTACCTGTGGATCCAGCTACTTGGGAGGCTGAGGTGGGAGGATCACTTGAGCCCAGGAGGTCGAGGCTGCAGTGAGCTGTGATCATGCCACTGTATTCCAGCCTGGGCAACAGAATGAGACCCTGTCTCAAATAAAATAAAATAAAATAAAATAACCCAGTCAGTGGTATTCTGTGATAACAACACAAAATGCATGAAGACAATGCCAAACCAAAAGAAAAGAAAAAATTGTTCATGAATATGCTGATTTGTTTATTCAGTATTCATCACAAAACTAACTATTTTGTGGTTAGCTATCCATTGCTACATAACAAATTATCCCAGAACTTAGAGGCTTAAGACAACAATCTTTTTTTTTTTTTTTTTTTTTTTGAGACGGAGTCTCGCTCTGTTGCCCAGGTTGGAGTGCAGTGGCCGGATCTCAGCTCACTGCAAGCTCCACCTCCCGGGTTCAGGCCATTCTCCTGCCTCAGCCTCCTGAGTAGCTGGGACTACAGGTGCCCACCACCATGCCCGGCTAAATTTTTTGTATTTTTAGTAGAGACGGGGTTTCACCATGTTAGCCAGGATGGTCTCAATCTCCTGACCTCGTGATCCGCCCGTTTCGGCCTCCCAAAGTGCTGGGATTACAGGCTTGAGCCACCACGCCCAGCCAACAACAATCATTTATTATCTCTCACAGGATATAAGTTGGTGTGGTGGTTCTGGCTGAGAATCCCTTGTGAGGTTACAGTTCAGATGTCAGCCAGAACTGCAGCTATCTGAAAGCTTGACTGGGGCTGGAGGATCCACTTTCAAGGTAGCTTTCTCCCATCGCTGGCAAGTGGGTGCTGGTATCACCTAGAGAGGAATTGAGGCCTCCCACAGAATCTGGCTAATTCTTAGCCAGAGCCACCATACCAAGTTATATGCTGTGAGAGATAGTAAATGATTATCGTTGTTTTAAGCCTCTAAGTTCTGGGGAAATTTGTTATGTAGCAATAGACGAATAATAATACAATAATTGGCCGGGCGCGGTGGCTCAAGCCTGTAATCCTAGCACTTTGGGAGGCCGAGACGGGCGGATCACGAGGTCAGAAGATCGAGACCATCCTGGCTAACACGGTGAAACCCCGTCTCTACTAAAAAATACAAAAAACTAGCCGGGCAAGGTGGCGGGCGCCTGTAGTCCCAGCTACTCGGAAGGCTGAGGCAGGAGAATGGCGTAAACCCGGGAGGCGGAGCTTGCAGTGAGCTGAGATCCGGCCACTGCACTCCAGCCCGGGCGACAGAGCCAGACTCCGTCTCAAAAAAAAAAGAAAAAAAAAAATACAATAATTTTGCGATGAATGCTGAGTGAATGAATTAGCATATTTATGAGCAATTTTTTGTTTGTTTTCTTTTGATTTGGCATTGACTTAATCCATTTTGTGTTGCTATGACATAATACCACAGGGGTGTTCTGGTTTTCCTCAGTGACCTCCCAGTATGGTGTGACTTCCCCTGAATGAGTGATCCAAGAGTGAGAAAATGCAGGGAGGAAGCTGTATCTTCTTTAACCTAGCCTCAGAAGTCACACACAGTCACTTCCACCACAGTCTATTTGTTAGAAGGAAGTCACTAAGTCTGGCCTTACATTCACGAGGAGGAGAAAAAAAGAGTGTTGGGCCAGGCACAGTGATTCACGCCTGTATCTCAGCACTTTGGGAGGCTGAGGTGGATGGATCATGAGGTCAAGAGTTCGAGACCAGTCTGGCCAACATAGTGAAACCCCATCTCTACTAAAAATGCAAAAAAAAAAAAAAAAAAAAAAAACCCAGACATGGTGGCAGGCACCTGTAATCCCAGCTACTTGGGAGGCTGAGGCAAGGAGAATCTCCTGAACCCGAGAGGTGGAGGCTGCAGTGAGCCGAGATGGTACCACTGTACTCCAGCCCCAGAGACAGTGCGAGACTCTGTCTCAAACAAAACAAAACAAAACAAGAGTGTTAAAACATTTGTGGACTCTTTTTTTTTTTTTTTTTTGAGACAGGGTCTCACTCTGTTGCCTGGACTGGAGTGCAGTGTGGCACAATACAAAAATTAGCCAGGCCTGAGAGCATGCACCATGAGGCTCACTGCTGCCTCAACTTCCTGGGCTCAAGTGATTATCCTAACCCAACCTTTTGGGTAGCTGGGACTACAAGCATGTACCACCATACCTGGCTAATTTTTGTATTTTTTTGTAGAGATGAGGGTCTCACTATGTTGCCTAAGCTGGTCTTGAACTCCTAGGCTCAAGCAATCCTCCTGCCTTAGCGTCCCAAAGTGCTGGGATTACAAGTATGGGCCACTGTGCCTGGCCTGTGGATATTTTTTTGCTACCACAACTATTTTGTGTAAGTACTGGGATAAATGCTGGGAGACCCGGTTTATAAAACAGGCATGGTCCTTCTGAAACTTACAGACAAGAAAGAGGAGAGAGGCTTTAATCAAATGAACACACAAATAAATGTAAAATTACAACTGTGATAAGTTCTTGAAGGAATGATACACAATGTGATGAGAGAGAATGATGGGGGATCTAGGGTATATCCAAAGAAGTGATGTTTTAGTCAAGATCCGAAGGAAGACTAAGGGCATCCCAGGCAGAAAGAAGGGCACGTGCCTCCTATGGTAAGGAAGAACATGGCATGATGGAGGGTCTAAAAGGAGGTTATTGTGTCTGGAGCAGAGTGCAATGAAGACTGGAGAGGGAGGCAGGGACCCCCCACAAACTGGGCTCTGGGTCTGAGTGACCATGTGATGCTGGGACAGATGCTCCAGGCCACCTAACACCCTCTTTTTATATTGCACCCACATATGAAGCTGCAGGAGCCCAGTACCCTGTTATTACCAAATCACTAGAGAAAGGCTCTCAACCACACTTGGCCTGTGTGTACCTCTTTCACCAAGGAATGCTTAAGATGAATTCCACCCAAAGGTGTCACCTTACCTTTCTAACTCTCCTTGTAACTCTCTACCTGTTCTATACATTCTCTCAACTGACCCAGCCTCCTTCTTTGCTTTGGTCCCCAATCACTCCTCTGTATCCTCTTGAATTTCCACTCTAAGACCTACAAACTCCCTCAGATACCTACATCACCAAGGTTTTCTTAGAGTGGAACCTGCACTTCTATCTAAACAAAAATCTGGAGATGATTCTGGGCAGTTGGCAGAGTAGGAAGAACCAAGAATGTATCTCCCCACCTAGACAACAATTGCACTGTCAGATTCTGTCTAAAGTAACTATTTTGGAACTCCAGGGTCTACTGAAGGCTTGCAACTTCCAGGGGAAGACTTGGTGATAAACTGTAGTTAATTTCAGTAAATTTCAACTGTTAGCACAGGAGCAGCTACCTATCTCCCACCCCCAAGGAGAATGATACGATGTGTTCCTGGAGCAACCTGCACATAGTTTGTGGGAACCAGGATGGCTCTATTCTCCAAATGTCAGGGATCTGTGCTCTGATTGCTCATTACTGCTTCTGGTCACAGATGTGCAGACAGAGTCACAGAGCCATTGTTGTTGCACCTCCCTCCATTGCCACAAGTCCCTCCTCTACAGTTGAAGTGACTTCCTAGAGATTTAAAGGCCCAGGATCCTTTTCTTCTCTCTTTCAATTTTTTTCTCCTTTTGGGAGCCAGACACTGAAGACTAGGACATTAAAAAACAATTGTGTATACATTGGTTTTTATATGTTAAAATATATAAATCAAAATTTAAAAGCGTGCATGCCTACGAAAAGGTGCAGTTTCAGAAAAGACCCGGGAAGACCTTAAGTTTTCATCTCAGGCTGATCTTTGGCACAAAGACTGCCTGCGAAATTAAATAAATAAATAAACAAAAACAATAACAAACCCCAGCAAACCCTGAGGAGAATCTGATTTCCAGAGTTTCCACATTAGACGCAAATGTCTAGTTTTCAACAAAATCACAAAACATTTTTGAAAAGCCAGGAAAATATGGCCCAAAGGAAAAAATAAATCAACAGAAACTATCCCTGAAAAAGACTTGATGGGTGATGTACTAGAGAAAGACTTTGTTTTATTTTATTAGAGATAGGGTTTCATGCTCTGTCACCCAGACCAGAGTGCAGTGGCCTTTATTTATTTATTTATTTATTTATTTATTTATTTATTGTGGAGACAGAGTCTTGCTATGTTGCCCAGGCTGGTCTCAAACTCCTGGCCTCAAGTGATCCTCCTGCCTCAGCTCCCAAGGTGCTAAGATTATAGGCACGAGCCACAGCACCCCACCTGCAGTGGATCTTCACAGTTGTGATCACAATGCGCTACAGCCTTGAACTCCTGGGCTCAAGTGATCCTCCCTTCTCAGCCTCCTGAGTAGCTTGAATTACAAGCATGAGTCACTGTGCTGGCAAGAAAAACTTTAAAACAACAGTTTTAAATATGTTCAAAGAACGAAAGGAAGATGTGGAGAAAGCCAAGAAAACAATGTATGAACAAAATAGAAATATAAATAAAGAGATTTTTTAAAATCTACAAAAAGTAAATTATGAAGCTTAAAAGTGCAATAACTGAAATGAAAAACTCATTGGAGGGATTCGAAGGCAGATTTAAGCAGGCAGAAGAGTCAATGAACTGAAGGTGGGACAATGAAAATTAGTGAGTCTAGAGAACAGGAAAAAAAGAGAAAAGTTGAAGGAAAGTGAACAAAGCCTAAGGGACCTTTGGGACACCATGAAGCTGACCAACATACATATTGTGGGATTCTCAGAAGGAAAAGAAGAGAGACAAAGGGGGAAGGAGAGAATATTTGAATAAATAATGACAAAAAACATCCCAAATTTGATTAAAGATATGAATGTAAACATCGAAGAAGCTCAATGATATCCTAGTAACATGCATTCAAGGAGACCCACACTGAGACATCATAATAAAAATTTCAACAGCCAAATACAAAATGAGAGAAACAGCAAGAAACAGCTCATCACATACAGGGGATCCTCAATAAGGTTATCAGCACATATTTCATCAGAAGCTTCGGAGGCCAGAAGGCAGTGGGCTGATATATTCAAAGTGCTAAAAGAAAAGAACTGTACACCAAGAATTCTATATCTGTCAAAACTGTCCTTCAGCCAAGTGTGGTGGCTCATGCTTGTAATCTTAACACTTTGGGAGGCTGAGGTGGGCGGATCACCTGAGGTCAGGAGTTCGAGACTAGCATGGCCAACATGGTGAAACCCCATCTCTACTAAAAATACAAAAATTAGCTGGGTGTGGTAGTAGATGCCTATAATCCCAGCTACTCGAGAGGCTGAGACGGGAGAATCGCTTGAACCTGTGGGGCAGAGGTTGCAGCAAGCTGAAATCATGCCCCTTCACTCCAGCCTGGGCAAAAGAGCAAAACTCCATCTCAAAACAAACAAACAAACAAAATGTCCTTCAAAAGTGAGGGAGAAATTAAGATATTCCTAGATGAACAAAAGCTGAGGGAGTTAATTACCACTAGACCAGCTTTGCAAGAAATGCTTAAGGGAGTCCTGCAAGGTGAAATGAAGAAACACTAGACAATAACTTGAAGGTATATGAATAAATAAATACCTCATTAAAAGTAAATATGTAGGCAATTATAACAAGTTAGTATTATTGTAACAATAGTTCAGAAGTCCACTTTTTGTTTTCTTTATTTTATTTTTTAAATTAAAGATAAGGTTTCTCTCTGTTGTCCAGGCTGGAGTGCAGTAGTGTGATCACAGCTCACTGCAGTCTTGACCTCGTAGGTTCAAGTCAACCTCCCATCTCAGCCTTTCAAGTAGCTAGGACTACAAGTATGTGCCATCATACCCAACTAATTTTTATTTGTTATTTTTTAGTAGAGATAAGACATCACTATGTTGCCCAGGCTGGTCTCAAACTCCTGGACTCAAGCAATTCTCCCACCTTGGCCTCCCAAAGTACTGGGATTACAGGTGTAAGTGACTGCACCTGGCCAAACTTTTTGTTTCCTACACACTTTAAGAAATTAATACACTAAAAAACAATTAGTCAAGGCCAGGCATGGTGGCTCATGTCTGTAATCCCAGCACTTTGGGAGGCCAAGGCGGGTGGATCACTTGAGGTCAGGAGTTCAAGACCAGCCTGGCCAATATAGTGAAACCCTGTCTCTACTTAAAAAAAAAATTAGCTGGGCATGGTAGCATATGCCTGTAGTTCCAGCTACTTGGGAGGCTGAGGCAGGAGAATCACTTGAACTTGGGAGGTGGAGGTTGCAGTGAGCAGAGATCACAGCATTGCACTCTAGCCTAGGCAACAGAGTGAGACTCCATCTCAAAAAATAATAATAATAATTAGTCTAAAGGCTAGTATTATTGTAGTTTTGGTTTCTAACTCTACATTTTGTTTTCTACATAATTTAAGAGATAAATGAACTTTTAAAAATGATTAGTTTGTTTTGTGGCATAAGGATATAAAGATATAATTTTGTGAAATCAGTAACTGAAAAGAGTGGGGAAAAAGCTGTAAAGGAGCAGAGTTTTTGTGTGCTATTGAGGCTAGGCTAATGCAAAATCAAATTAGAGTGTTATTACATTAAGATGTTAAATATAATCCCCATGGTAAGAAAAAAGTCATAGAATATACAGAAAAGCAGGCCAGGTGTGGCGGCTCATGCTTGTAATCCCAATGACTTGGAAGACTGAGGCAAGAGGATCACTTGAGCCCAGGAGTTTGAGGTTACAGTGAGCTATGACCATGCCACTGCTCTCCAGCCTGAGTGACAGAGCAACACTCTGTTTCTAAAACAAAATAAAACAAAACAAAATAATTAAAAACCACATGATTCAACTATATGCTGTCTACAAGAAACTCACTTTAGATTCAAAGACACATACAAATGAAAAGTGAAAGGATGGAAAAGATATTCCATGCAAATAGTAACCAAAAGAGACAAAACAAATACCAGACAATATAGACTTTATTATTAATACTATTATTAGTTTGAGACAGTATCTTGCTCTGTCACCTGAGGTTGGAGTACAGTGGCATGATCATAACTCACTGTAACCTCAAACTCTAGGTTCAAGTGCTCCTCCTACCTCAGCCTCTCTAATAGCTAGGACAGGTGCATGCCACCATGCCTGGCTAAATTTTTAAAAACATTTTGTCTCTACAAAAACAACAACAACAACAAAAATTAGCCAGGCATGGTAGCATGTGCCTGTAGTTCCAGCTATTTGGGAGGCTGAAGTGGGAGGATGGCTGGAGCTCGGGAAGCAGAGGTTGCAGTGAGCCAAGATGGGGCCACTACATTACAGAGGGGCAACAGAGTGAGACCCTGTCGAAAGAAAGAAAGAAAGAAAGAAAGAAAGAAAGAAAGAAAGAAAGAAAGAGAGAGAGAGAGAGAGAGAGAGAGAGAGAGAGAGGGAGGGAGGGAGGGAGGGAGGGAGGGAGGGAGGGAGAGAGAGAGAGAGAGAGAAAAAAAGAAAGAAAGAAGGAAAGAAAGAAAGAAAGAAAGAAAGAAAGAAAGAGAGAGAGAGAGAAAGAAAGAAAGAGAGAAAGAAAGAAAGAGGGGAAATCCCTAGATATAATGGCTTCACTGGTTAATTCTACCACACATTTAAAGAAGAACTAATATCAGTGCTTCTCAAACTTTCATTAAAAATTCAGGATGAAGGAATACTTCCTAACTCATCCTATGAGGCCAGCATTACTCAGATACCAAAATTAGACAAAGACATCACACACACACACAAAAAAAAAAAATTCCACAGACCAATATCCCATATGAACATTGACACAGAAATTCTCAACAAAATACCAGCAAACCAAATTCAGCCACATATTAAAAGGATTATGTAACACAAACAAATGGAATTTATTCCTGGAATGCTAGGATGGTTCAACATATGAAAATTGAAAAATGTTATATACCACACTAACAGAATGAAGGGAAGTAAAATACATGACCTTCTCAATTGATGCAGAAAAAGAACAGACAAAATTCGATACCCTTTCACGATAAAAAGCACTTGAAAAACTAAGAATAAAGGAAAACTACATCAACATAATAAAAACCATATGTGAAAAACTCAAAGGAAACAACATACTCAATGGAAAAAGACTGAAAGCTTTTCCCCTAAGATCAGGAACAAGACAGGATTCCCACTTTTTTTTTTATTTTCCAGATCTGCAGCAGGAAGGGATGCCAACTTTCACCATGTCTGTTTCACCGCTTCTTTTCAGCATAATGGTGGAAGTTCTAGCCAGAGCAATTAGGCAAGCAAAAGAAAAAGCATCCAAATTGGACAAGAGGAGTAAAATTATCTGTTTGCAGATCATGTGATTTTATATGTAGAAAACCCTAAAGATTTCACAAATAAACTATTTAATAAATGAATCAGCAAAGTAGCAGGATATACAGTCAATATGCAAAAGCAGTTGCATTTCTTGTTTTGAGACAGAGTTTTGCTCTTGTTGCCCAGGCTGGAGTAAAATGGCATGATCTTGGCTCACTGCAACCTCCACCTCCCAGGTTCAAGCGATTCTCCTGCCTCAATCTCCTGAGTAGCTGGGATTACAGGCGCATACCACCACACCTGGCTAATTTTTGTATTTTTAGTAGAGACAGGGTTTCACCATGTTGGCCAGGCTGGTCTCAAACTCCTGACCTCAGTTGATCCACCTGCCTCAGCCTCCCAAAGTGCTGGGATTATGGGCGTGAGCCACCGCACCTGGCAGCAGTTGCATTTCTTTACACTAACAGTGAATAATCTGAAAAGGAAACTGTGAAAATAATTCCATTTACAATGCTTAGGAACTAAGTTAACCAAAGGAGTGAAAGATTTATACAATGAAAACAGCAAAACATTGCTGAAAGAGATTAAAGAAGTTATAAATGGAAACACATCACTTGTTCATGTATTGGAAGACTTCATATTGTTAAAATTTCCATACTACCCAAAGCAATCTACAGATTCAATGCAGTCCTTATCAAAATCCCAATGACATTTTTAAATAGAAAAATCAATTTTAAAACTGATACAGGGGCTGGGTACAGTGGCTCATTCCTGTAATCACAGCACTTCGGAAGGCCAAGCGGGGAGAACCTCTTGAGGTGAGGAATTTGAGACTGCAGTGAGCTGTGATTGTGCTGCTGCATTCCAACCTGGGTGTAGTGGCACAATCGTAGCTTACTGCAGCCTCAAAGTGGCACAGCCATTGTATCTAGGGATTTTCTTTCTTCCTTTTCTTTTTTTTTTCTTTTCTTTTCTTTTTTTTTTTTTTTTTTTTTGTTGTTGTTGTTGCTATTGTTGTTTGAGACAGGGTCTCACCCTGTCACACATTCTGGAGTGCAGTGACACCATCCTGGCTCACTGCAACCTCCACTTCCCAGGCTCAAGCCATCCTCCCACGTCTGTCTCTTAAGTAGCTTGCAGCAGAGCAAGACTCTGTCCATGAAAAAATAAATAAATGGCTGGGCACGGTGGCTCACGCCTGTAATCCCAGCACTTTGGGAGGCAAGGAGGGTGGACCACCTGAGGTCAGGAGTTCAAGACCAGCCTGGCTAATGGGGCGAAACTCCATCTCTACTAAAACTACAAAAATTGGCCAGGTGTGGTGGTGTGCACCTGTAGTCCCAGCTACTCAGGAGGCTGAAACAGGAGAATCACTGAACCCAGGAGGCGGAGGTTGCAGCGAGCCGAAATCATGCCACTGCATCCCAGCCTGGGTGACAGAGTGAGACTCAGCCTCAAAAAAAAATAAAATTAAATAAATAAATAAAAATTTTTAAAAATTGAGGCCATAAGTGATGGCTTACACCTGTAATCACAGCACTTTGGGAAGCTGAGGTGGGAGGATCACTGGAGGCCAGGAATTCAAGACCAGACTGGGCAACATAATGAGACCCTATCTCCACAAAAAAGCAAATACAAAATTAGCTTGGCATGGTGGTGGGGGTCTGTAGTCCCAGCTACTCTGGAGGTTGCAGTAGTAGGATCACTTGAGCCCAGGAGTTTGAGACTGCAGTGAGCCATGATTATGCTACTGCACTCCTGCTTGTGTGACAAAGCGAGACACAGTGACAAAAAAAATAAAAATAAAAAATAAATTACTCAGGCCCTGCCCCACACAATGTGGAAGTCTGTGCCAAAAAACTTTGTGTTTTGTATATTCCTTGGAAAAATCTCATGTACCCCTTATCTCTGCTTCTCCTGTTCTCCAGCTCATGACTTCTCTATTTGGCTCAAGGTTCTTCCTTGGACCTTCCCATCTTCTCATTTATTCTCCTCACTGACCCACTCTCTCCAAGTTTCTCAATACTATTCCCCCAGGCTGCCCCAAACTCCAAATTCCTCTCACTTCTTACTTTCTTGAGCAGAGCAATTCTGCTCTCTTTATCTCATACCTCCCCCTCCATTCCTCACCCCTCCCAAGAATCATTGGCTGTTTCCTCAAAAAAAAAGAACCACCTGGCTGGGCGCAGTGGCTCACCCCTGTAATCCCAACACTTTGGGAGGCTGAGGTGGGTGGATCATTTGAGGTCAGGAGTTCAAGATCAGCCTGACCAATATGGTGAAACTCCATCTCTACTAAAAATACAAAATTATCTGGGCGTGGTGGCGCATGCCTGTAATCCCAGCTACTCGGGAGGCTGAGGCAGGAGAATAGCTTGAACCCTGGAGGCGGAGGTTGCATTGAGCTGAGATCATGCCAGGCTAGAGCCTGGGCAACAAGAGCGAAAAAGCAAGCAAAAAAAAGAACCACCTATGTGTGCCATTAATGTTGTCCCTTCCCTGGAAGTGATAATAAGCCAGGAATTATCTTTCTGAAAAGCAACATTTTTCCTTCCCACTATTAAATAGAGAAAATCATTCCTTTACCATCATCTGCCCCTCCTCTGTGCCTCTGCATATACTGTTCCCTCTGCCTGGAACACCCCACACACTCCCCAACACCCTCGTTTGGCCCATCCATCCTACAAAACTTTAAGTCTCACTGAAACATTACCATCCCCAGCACCTCTTATATTTGCCAACTGAATAAATAATGTGTTCTCAACCCTCAAATACAAACAGCATTCATCTCTGCAAAAAATCTTCAGCAAAAATAAAGCAAAATTGGCTCAAATTTAATCTCATGGGCCTGAAATTCTGAGCTACCATTACCAGTAGTTTCTCCTCCTGTTGCTTTATTTCTAGAATTGTTATTAGCTCCTCCAAGGTGAAAGTTAGCCAAGACTGGATCACACTTCCCTTTCCTTCCTCATGTTCATTAACTCCTTTAATTTCTGTATTTCCAGGATGGAGCACGCTGCTTGTCAGAAACCCAGCTGTTTTCCTGTGGTCTCTGTACCATTTTGTAAGACCTTTTTGGCATTTTGGCATTTGCTCAACATTTGTGGGTTTGCTTTCCTTCCTCTGCAAGTGAAATAGCTTCAATAGTAGCTAATAGCTAACAACACAATTCTTCTGATTTCTTAAAATTCTCCTCTAGATCATTTGGAAAAGAGCTGGTTTCACATCGTAAGTAAGTAGTAAATTTAGGGAAAGGAATGCTCACATTTATCGAGATTCGGTTTTAAGGTAAAAACAGGTAACTATACACTATGGCACTAATACTTTAATAATTACTTGTGTTGTTGACTCTAATGCTAGTTTCCCATAGCATTCCCATATACATTGCAGGTTAGCAAAGCAAATATTTCATCAGCCCCAATCTTCCAGAAAATGTCATATGTTTAACCCCTAACATATTGGTCATTTTTGTTGTTTCTTTTTCAGTACTTTATTAAAAACATTTTGAGCCGGGCGCGGTGGCTCAAGCCTGTAATCCTAGCACTTTGGGAGGCCGAGATGGGCGGATCACGAGGTCAGGAGATCGAGACCTTCCTGGCTAACACGATGAAACCCCATCTCTACTAAAAAAATACAAAAAACTAGCCGGGCAACGTGGCGGGCGCCTGTAGTCCCAGCTACTCAGAGGCTGAGGCAGGAGAATGGCGTGAACCCGGGAGGCGGAGCTTGCAGTGAGCTGATATCTGGCCACTGCACTCCAGCCTGGGCGACAGAGCGAGACTCTGTCTCAAAAAAAAAAAAAAAAAAAAATTTTTTTGAAGTGTTTTCACAAAGTTTATGGTTTCCTTTTTCTTTTCTTTCTTTCCTTTTCTTTTTTCTTTCTCTTTCTTCTTTCTTTCTCTTTCCTTCCTTCTTCTTTCTTCCTTCTTTCTTTTTTCTTTTCTTTTTTCTTTCTTTCCTTTCTTTCTTTCTTTTATTTCTTTTCTTTCTTTCTTCTTTCTCTTTCTTTCTGTTTTTGCTTTTGAGACAGGGTTTCCCTCTGTTACCCAAGCTAGAGTGCAGCGATCATAGCTCACTGCAACCTCGAACTCCTGGGCTCTAGTGATCCTCCTGCCTCAGTCTCTTGAGTAGTTAGGACTACAGGCACATGCCACCACATCTGACTAATTTTTAAAATTTTTTGTAGAGGCCAGGCATGGTGGCTCACGCCTGTAATCACAACACTTTGGGAGGCCTATGCAGGCAGATCACTTGAGGTCAGGAGTTTGAGACCAGCCTGGCCAACATGGTAAAACCCTGTCTCTAGTAAAAATACAAAAATTAGCTGGGCGTGGTAATGTGTGCCTGTAATCCCAGCTATATGGGAGGCTGAGGCAGGAGAATCTCTTGAATCTGGGAGGTGGAGGTTGTAGTGAGCTGAGATGGTGCCACTGTACTCCAGCCTCAGCAACAGAGCGAGACTGCATTTAAAAAAACATATATATATATGGTTTTTATAGAGACAGGGTCTCACTATGTTGCCCAAGTTGGTCTCAAACTCCTGGCTTCAAGCGATCTTCCCACCTCAGCCTCCCAAAGTTCTGGGACTATAGGCAAGAGCCACTGTGCCGAGACTCCTTTGCCCATTTTTAAATTTAGTTATTTGTTTTCTCACTATTAAGTTGTACGAGTACATGTTCTTTAATTTTTTTCCCTTGCAAATCAACACAGAATGAATTGAATAAACACCAATGGGCATCCAAATGAGAAGGGAGTCAGCACTTTCAGCATAACTTAATGGTGGCCACTGGATCTCAATTGTAATAAATTTATAAAACATACATTTTTGTCACCACTATCAGCAACTTCATTTTTCCATTTCCCACTTATTTATTAATTATTATTTATTTTTTTTTTTTGAGATACAGTCTCACTCTGTCGCCCAGGCTGGAATGCAGAGGCACGAGCTCGGCTCACTGCAAGCTCCGCCTCCCGGGTTCACGTCATTCTCCTGCCTCAGCCTCCCGATTAGCTGGGACTACAGGCGCCCGCCACCACATCTGGCTAATTTTTTGTATTTTTAGTAGAGACGGGGTTTCACCATGTTAGCCAGGATGGTCTTGATCTCCTGACCTTGTGATCCGCCCACCTCAGCGTCTCAAAGTGCTGGGATTACAGGCATGAGCCACCGTGCCCGGCCTTCCCACTTATTTATATAAAATACCAGTAAAATGCACAAAAAATTCAAATAGCTGTACAAATTGTCTTGTACTGACAAAGCTGGCAAAATCAGACTGTTGCTTGGCACAGTGTGAGATAAAAATGTTCAGTTATCAGCAAATGTGCAAACATTCAACATGCTTTATTCAGGCCAGGCGCGGTGGCTCACGCCTGTAATCTCAGCACTTTGGGAGGCCGAGGCGGGTGGATCACGAGGTCAGGAGATCGAGACCATCCTGGCTAAAACAGTGAAACCTCGTCTCTACTAAAAAAAATACAAAAAAATTAGCCCGGTGTGTTGGTGGGCGCCTGTAGTCCCAGCTACTTGGGAGGCTGAGGCAGGAGAATGCTGTGAACCTGGGAGGTGGAGCTTGTAGTGAGCAGAAATCATGCCACTGCATTCCAGCCTGGGCAACAGAGCCAGATTCCGTCTCAAAAAAAAAAAGAAAAAGAAAGAAAGAAAGAAAGCGTGCTTTATTTAGAGATATCAAAGTGTAATGCACAAAAGTACAGGTTGTAATTAAGAACTACCCCTACTTCTCTTTTGACAATCTTTTTTAAAGTTAATGACACTAATAGTTTTTTGCAACAATTGTTCATCCGAGGATATTAAATGGACAGTTCTTTTTAATGATGCAGAAGTGAGGGAGCTAAAGACACGTCTGGGCCCAGAATGTTCGGAATAGCTTCCTTAAGGGAAATCCATGTTGCTGAGCCCATGCAGTCTTCACCCTCACAATAGCCACTTTGTTCATGGGTCCATTAAACAAGCATTGGAGTGGCTGATGAAAGGGCATAGATTTGCTCCAAAATCTTAGAAGTCTGTACTGTGATCCTCCTACTGGTGCTTGCCAAAGGTTTTTTTGTTTGTTTGGTTTTGGTTTTTGTTTTTGTTTTTTTCACTTTTATTTTAGGTTCAAGGGTACATGTGCAGGTTTGTTATATCGGTAAACTCATGTCACAGAGGCTTGTTGTACAGATTATTTTGTCACCCAGGTATTAAGCCCAGTACCCAATAGTTATTTTTTCTGATCCTCTCCCTCCTCCTACCCTTCACCCCCAAGTGGACCCCAGTGTCTTGTTCCCCTCCAAGTGTCCATGTGTTCTCATCATTTAGCTCTCACTTGTAAGTGAGAACACGTGGTATTTGGTTTTCTGTTCCACTTTAGTTTGTTAAGGATAATCACCTCCAACTCTATGCACATTCCCACAAAAGACATGATCTCATTATTTTCCATGGCTGCATAGTATTCCATGTTGTATATGTACCACCTTTTCTTTATCTAATATCATTGATGGGCATTTAGATTGACTCCATGTATTTGCTGTTGTGAATAGTGCTGCAATGAACATTCGAGTGCATGTGTCTTTATGGTAGAATGATTTATATTCCTTTGGGTATATACCCAGTAATGGGATTGCTGGGTCAAATGGTTGTTCTGTTTTTAGCTTTTAGAGGAATCATCACACAACTTTCCACAACGGTTGACCTAATTTACACTCCCACCAACAGTGTATAAGCGTTCTCTTTTCTCCACAACCTCGTCAGCATCTGTTATTTGTTGACTTTTTTTTCTCTCTCTCTTTTGAGACTGAGTCTCACTGTGTTGCCTGACTGAAGTGCAGTGCCACTATTTCGGCTCACTGTAACCTGTGCCTCCCAGGTTCAAGTGATTCTCCTGCCTCAGCCTCCTGAATAGCTGGGACTACAGGTGCGCACCACCACGTCCACATGATTTTTGTATTTTTAGTAGAGACAGGGTTTCACCATGTTGGCCAGGATGGTCTCAATCTCTTGACCTCATGATCCACCCACCTCAGCCTCCCAAAGTGCTGGGATTACAAGCATGAGCCACCACACCCGGTTATTTGTTGACTTTTTAATAGTAGCCATTCTGACTGGTATGAGATGGTATCTCATTGTGGTTTTGATTTGCACTTCTCTAATGATCAGTGATATTGAGCTTTTTTTCATATGTTTGCTGGCCGCATATATGTCTTCTTTTGAAAAGTGTCTGCTCATGTCCTTTGTTCCTATTTAATAGCGTTGTTTGTTTTTTCCTTATAAATTTGTTTAAGTTCCTTATAGATGCTGAATATTAGACCTTTGTCAGGTGCATAGTTTGCAAATATCCCATTCTGTATGTTGTCTGTTTACTCTGTTGATAGTTTATTCTGTTGTGCAAAAGCTCTTAAGTTCAGTTAGATCCCATTTGTCAATTTTTGTGATTTTCTTTTGGCATCTTCAGCAGGAAATCTTTTGGCTTTTCTTGTGATTGCTTTTGGCATCTTCAGCATGAAATCTTTGCCCATTCCTATGTCCAGAATGATATTGCCTAGGTTGTCTTCCAGGGTTTTTATAGTTTGGGGTTTTACATTTAAGTCTTTAATCCATCTTTAATTGATTTTTGTATATGGTGTAAGGAAGGGGTCCAGTTTCAATCTTCTGCATATGGCTAGCCAGTTATTCTAGTACCATTTATTGAATAGGGAGCCCTTTCCCCATTGCCTGTTTTTGTCAGCTTTGTCAAAGATCAGATGGTTGTAGTTGTGTGGCCTTATTTCTGGGCTCTCTATTCTGTTCCATTGATTTGTGTGTCTGTTTTTATACCAGTACCATGCTGTTTTGGTTATTGTAGCCCTGTAGCATAGTTTGGAGTTGGATAATGTGATGCCTCCAGCTTTGTTCTTTTTGCTTAGGATTACCTTGGTTATTTTTCAGGCTCTTTTTTGGTTCCATATGAGTGTGTGTGTGTGTGTGTGTGTGTGTGTTTGAGTGGAGTACAGTGGAATAATATTGGCTCACTGTAACCTCTGCCACCCGTTCAAGTGAATCTCATGCCTCAGCCACCTGAGTAGCCAAGACTACAGATGTGTGCCCACGATGCCCTGCTAATTTTTGTATTTTTAATAGAGAATTTTTGTATTTTTAAAAGAGACAGGGTTTTGCCATGTTGGTCAGGCTGGTCTCAAACTCCTGGCTTCAAGCGATCTGCCTGCCTTAGCCTCCCAAATTTCTGGGATTATAGGCATGAGCTGCTATGCCTGGCCCCATATGAATTTGTAAATAGTTTTCTCTAGTTGTGTGAAGAATGTTATTGGTAGTATGATAGGAATAGTATTGAATCTGTTAATTGCTTTGGGCAGTATGGCCATTTTAATCTTCCTATGCACGAGGATGGAATGTTTTTCCATTTGTTTGTGTTATCTTTAATTTCTTTGAGCAGTGTTTTGTAATTCTCATTGTGGAGATCTTTCACCTCCCTGGTTAACTGTATTCCTAGGTATTTTATTCTTTTTGTGGCAATTGTGAGTGAGATTGCATTCCTGATTTGGCCCTCTGCTTGGCTGTTGGTGGATAAGAATGCTAGTGATTTTTGTACCTTGATTTTGTTTCCTGAAACCTTGCTGAAGTTGTTTATCAGTTGAAGGAGCTTTTGGGTGAGACTATGGGGTTTTCTCGATATAGAATCATGTCTGCAAACAGGATTGAATATTCTTTATTTCTTTCTCTTGCCTGATTGCTCTGGCTAGGACTTCCAGTCCTGTGTTGAATAGGAGTGGCAAGAGAGGGCATCCTTGTCTTGTGCTGGTTTTCAAGGGGAATGCTTCCAGCTTTTCCCCATTCAGTATGATGTTTTGCCAAAGGTTTTATTGACCATCTACATTTGATACACACTCTTGAGTATTGCTGGATCTGCTGGATCATAAGGACCAAGTAGAATAGCATCTTACTCTATAGCCTAGACATATTACAGAGCCTTTTGTTGCTCTGATCCCCATTTGAAATTAGCAGCCTTATGTGTGACTCCTTAGAAGGTCTAAGCTAAAAATGTGTTTGCCTCCAAAATCCAACACTGTCTACCAAGTGTTTAATCATGGTAGATGGTACATCAACTTCTGTCACTTTAGAAAGGTTATCTTAACAAGGGCCAGACCACTGAATCCTCAGAAACTTCTCTGAGGTGGCTGAGATGGCAGGCCCCTCAGGCTTATCTCACATTCTCTGGTTTGCTTATATATTACTAAGACTTCCAAATTGATTGCTGCTTTCTGTTCATCAGATCTAGCAAGCATAAGGTCAATGTAATGGACAGGAGTCATGTTTTGTGTAATGTCAAGACAATCAGGATTTCTGCTCACTGTAATATGGCAGAGAGCTTGAGAGCTGATACAGAAGCATCGAGACAAGACAGTGAATGTGTACTGTTGACCTTGCTAGGTAAAAATAAACTGCTTCTGTTAGTCCTTGCAACTTGGTATGGAGAGAAAAGCATTAGTCAGATCAACAGCTGCATAACAAATGCTAGAGATTCTGCTGATTTGCTTTAGTAAAGATACTAATTTATAATAGAAGTTGCAATTGGAGTCACACCTGAACTAAGTTTTCTGAAATCCACAACCATTTCCCAATAACCATTCTGCTTTTGCCCAAGCCAAAGAGGGGAATTAAATGGGTACATGATAGATATTCCCATGTTTCAAGTATTTGATGTGATGACACTACTCTCTGTAATTCCCCTAGGAATGCAGCATTGCTTCTGGTTTGCTATGTTGGTAAGAAGGGGAAAGTTCCAGGCGGACTTCCTCTTAACTCTTTCTGCCATAATGACCCTGATCCCATGGATTTAGAGAGCCAATGCAGGAATTCTGCCTCTGGTCAAGGATGTCTGTTCCAATTATTCTTTCAGGAACTGGGGAAATAACTACAGGATAAGCCCATAGACCAACTGGTTCCATATTTGGTAGGCCACAGTGGCATTTTTGGGCCCCCAAGAGTTATATCAATCCAGACATAGTGTCTAGTCACCTCCCAAAGGCCTAGATCTCTAGTTAATGGCATTCGGTCTCATTTAAGAAGACTCAGAGGGACATTTAATCATATATTATAGCAATTCTGCAGGCTTGTGTTTTGTTTTGCTTTGTTTTGTTTTGTTTTGTGGCAGGGTCTCACTGTTGCCAAAGCTAGAGAGCAGTGGGGTGATCATGGCTCACGGTGGCCTTGACCTCCCCAGGCTCAGGTGATCCTCCCACCTCAGCTTCTCAAGTACCTGGGACTACAAACACGCACCACCACACCCAGCTAATTTTTCTGCTTTATGTAGAGATGGGTTTTCACCACGTTGTCCAGGCTTACAGGGTTGTTTTTTAAAGGGACTCAGCCTCCCCTTTAATCTAGGGGCTTTGGGTCTGAAAACTGGCTTACTTCTGGAAACTGAGTGAATGTCCATGATTCTTTACTCTGTTGACTCAAGTTAGAATTTTGTCTCCCAGTCCTACCATCCAGTATGACAAAGCAGGGCAAAAAATGATGACTCTAGAGCTATGAAGCAATACATTAATATTTGGCACTTTCTTCTTCTTCTTCAATATTTTGATTAAGCATCCATCCATTCATCTGTTCATTTTTTTACCCAGCATTTATTGAGTAATGGGCCAAGAATGATGTAGGCACTGGGGATATAAAGTGGAATAGAAAGTAATCTTTGGGCCAGGCTTGGTGACTCACACCTGTAATCCCAGGACTTTGGGAGGCCGAAGCAGATGACGACTTGAGGTCAGGAGTCTCAAGACCAGCCTGGCCAACACAGCAAAACCCTGTCTCTACTAAAAATATAGATATTAGCCAGGCGTGCTGGCGCATAAGGAGCTACTGGGTGACAGAGCGAGACTCCACCTCAAAAAAAAAAAAAAAAAAAAAAAAAAGGAAAGTATGATGGCTCACACCTGTAATCCTAGCACTTTGGGTGGCCAAGGCAGGCAGATCACTTGAACCTAGGAGTTCAAGACCAGCCTGGGCAACATGGTAAAACCCAGTCTCTACAAAAAAACACAAAAATGTTCCGGGCATGGTGGCAAGCTTCTGTAGTCCCAGCTACTTGGGAGACGGAAGCGGAAGGATTGCTTGAACTTGGGAGGTCAAGGCTACGGTGAGCCATGATCGTGCCACTGCACTCCAGCCTGGGCAACAGAGAGAGACTCTGTCTCCAAGAAAAAAAGAAAGTGATTTTTGTTCTTACACCATATGGTGTAATAAACACCTTTTTTCTTCAGGAATGATTGGATGTTCATAGAAATGCCCACTTAAAGTCCTAGAGGCTGGGCGCGGTGGCTCACACCTTTAATCCCAGCACTTTGGGAGACCAAGTCCTGCAGATTACCTGAGGTCAGGAGTCCGAGACCAGGCTGGCCAACATAGTGAAACCTGTCTCTACTAAAAATACAAAAATTAGCTGGGTGTGGTGGTGCACGCCTGTAATCCCAGCTACTTGGGAGGCTGAGGAACGAGAATTGCTTGAACCCAGGAGGCAGATGCTGCAGTGAGCCAAGATTGCAAACTCTACTCCAGCCTGGATGACAGAGCAAGGCTGTGTCTCAAAAAAAAAAAGAAAAAAAGAAAAAAAGAAAAAAAAAAGTTCCTGGAACTCTAGGCTGAGTAGGCAGAAAGGCGGGGGCATGTTTATTTATTAGGGATTGTAGTTGGTGAGTAGTAATAGAGATTTAACTATGATGGCTTGTACAAATTTATTCTCACACATAAGAGAATTCCAGAGGCAGGCAGTCTAAGACTGGTATGCTCTAGAAAGTCACCTAGGATTCTATTTTTGTGCTTCACCATTCTTTATGCAGCTTCTATCTTCAAGGTTAAAATGTGGCTGCTGGCACTCTAGCCATCATATCATAGTTCTGGGCAGGGAGATGAAAGTAAGAGAATTTCAGTGAAAGGGCTTCTCTGGAAGCCCTACTGCTTACAGCTTATTGGCCACCCTATCTAAAAGAGAGGTTAGGATGTAAAATTTTTCCTCTAGACATGTGGCCCCTAAATTTTTCCTAACGAAGAAGGGAAAAAATGAATATTAGATACGCAATTAATCATCTGTAGATCAGAAGAAACAAAACATGGCCTGGCACAGTGTGTGTGTGTGTGTGTGTGTGTATACATATGTGTGTGTGTATATATGTGTATATATATACTGTGTGTGTGTATATACACACAGAGAGAGAGAGAGAGAGTACAATGAGATTTATTATAAGGAAATGACTCATACAGTTATGGAGGCTGCAAAGTCCTGTGATCTGTTATCTGCAGGCTGGAGACCCAGGAAAGCCAGTGATACAGATTTCAGCTTCAGTCCAAAGGCCTGAGAACCAGAAGCACTGATGGTGTAAGTCCCAGTCTAAGGGCCAGAGAAGACCAACATCTCAGCTCAAGCCATTAGGCAGCCCCAGCAAACTAATATAGCCCCATTTAATCCTCCCACCGACCCTGCAAAGTCAATTCATTAGCTCAATTTTATAGGTAAGAAAACTGAGACCTTGCCTGCGCCCGCCTGGAGCCAGCGGTTCTCCAAGCACCCAGCATCCAGCGAGACACGTCACGCACCGACAGAGGGGACATGGGCAGAGCAATGGTGACCAGGCTTGGGCTGGGGCTGCTGCTGCTGGGACTGCTCCTACCCACGCAGATTTATTCCAATCAAACAACTGTTGTAACAGTTTCAAGTAACTCCTCCCAGAGTACTTCGACGGCCCCAAATCCAGCTGATGCCACCACCAAGGCGGTTGGTGGTGCCCTGCAGTCAACAGCCAGTCTCTTCGTGGTCTCACTCTCTCTTCTACATCTCTACTGTCAAAAGACTCAGGCCAAGAAACATCTAAACTTCCCCATCTTCTACACCCAATCCACATGGCGTCTGGAAGTCCAATGTGGCAAGGAAAAACAGGCTTCGTCGAATCTACTAATTCCACACCTTTTATAGACACAGAAAATGTTGAGAATCCCAAATTTGATTGGTTTACAGAACATGTGAGAGGTTTGACTAGATGATGGATGCCAATATTAAATCTGCTGGAGTTTCATATGCAAGATGAAGGAGAGGCAACATCCAAAATAGCTAAGACATGATTTCCTTGAATGTGGCTTAAGAAATATGGACACTTAATACTATCTTGAAAATAAGAATAGAAATAAAGGATGTGATTGTGGAATGGAAGAAAAAAAAAAAAAAGAAAACTGAAACACAGAGAAGTGACATGACTTTCCTCCTCCTCCAGCTCATAAATGGCAGGCTAGGGATGACAGCCCAGGTTTGCTTGACATAGAGACCTCTGGGCTACTCAGAGATTTGACAGAAATGTGGTATACTCCCACTCACCTCCCCTTTCTCCTTGACCTTTGTGAGTTCTCTTGACCTCTTTCTCCGAGTACCCCAGCCCAACCCCAGGCATTGTCAATGACTCCCTGGCACAATTAGCTCTTTGCTTTCACTCAGTTAATTCAGAAATCTTCTGTGCCCTTGTAGAGATGCCCTTCCCTGAAATCCTCACATTTTAGAACCTATATCACCCCAACATCTCCCGCTAGTGTTAATTGGGAGGGATCTCTCCACCACTGTCCCCCTCTAGAGAGCTAGCCAGGGGCCAGGACAACTAGGCAAGCAGGCACTGTACCAGCTGCCCTCACAGCAGTTCACACGTGACATTCTGTTTAATCCTCACAACAAACCTGTGAGTTAGGCATTATTATATCTTCATTTTACAGATGAGAAAACGGAGGCACCACGCAGTAAAGAAACTTCCCTGTGCCAGGCACAGTGGCTCACACCTGTATTCCCAACACCTTGGGAGGCCAAGGCAGGAGCATCTCTTGAGCCCAGGAGTTCAAGGCTGCAGTGAGTCACGATCGCGTCATTGCACTCCAGCCTAAGCGACAGAGGAAGGCCCCTGTCTCCTTAAATAAATAAATAAAAGAAACTTTCCTAATGCCACATAGTTAGTGATACTTGACCTAGACTATGGTCAGAGAAAGCTTCCTTGAGAAGCTTTGAGCTGAAGGAGTAGAAAATAGAAGAATATTGCTATGGTCTGAATGTTTGTGTCCCTTAAGTTTCATACGTTAAAATTTTAACTCCCGAGGTGAAAGGTATTGGGTAGGGGACCTTTGGGAGAGAAACAGATCACGAGGGTTCCTCATGAATGGGATTAGTGCTCATATTGAAGAAGCTCAAGGGAGCTTGTTTGCCCTCCCAGTATGTGAGGACACAGCAAGAAGGCGCCATCTGTGAACAGGAAGAGGGCCCTCACCAGACACCAAATTTGCCAGCACCCTGATCTTGGAGTTCCCAGCCTCTAGAACTGTGAGAAATAAAGTTCTTTTGTTCTATAAGCTACCCGGTCTATGGAATTTTGTTATAGCAGCCCAAATGGACTAAGATGAGTATCATGTGCAAAGGTCCTGCACCAGGAGGGAGCCTGTGTGTTTGAGAGAAGATCATGTGGCTGAAGCAGGGTATGAAGAGAGCTGAGCAAGATGGGGCAGAGGCCAGGCTAGACAAGGCCTTGAAGGCCTCCCTGAAGTTTTAGATCTCTGTTGTAAGAGCAACAGGAAGCCATCAGCTGGTTTTAAACAGAGAAATAATGAGGTGAAGCCATCAGTAGGTTTTAAGCAGTTGGAAAAGATTCTTCTGGGACAGTGTAGATAAATGACTGCATGGAGAGTGAAATGCAGGGAGACCACTAGGGTCCATGGTGGTAATCCAAGCAAGAGACGCTGGTAATGCGGATTAGGACAACAGCAGTAGAGATAGAAGTGAAAATGTAAAGAAGTGGATGCTTTCTTTTTTTTTTTTTTTTTTTGAGACGGAGTCTTGCTCTGTTGCCCAAGCTGGAGTGCAGTGGCGCGATCCTGGCTCACTGCAAGCTCCACCTCCCGGGTTCATGCCATTCTCCTGCCCCAGCCTCCCGAGTAGCTGGGATTACAGGCGCCCGCCACCTCGCCCGGCTCATTTTTTGTATTTTTAGTAGAGACAGGGTTTCACCGTGGTCTCGATCTCCTGACCTTGTGATTCGCCTGCCTCGGCCTCCCAAAGTGCTGGGATTACAGGCGTGAGCCACCGCGCCCGGCCATGAAGTGGATGCTTTCAAGAGCCATGTAAGAGAGAAAATTGGCAGCACTTGGTGACTGGATATGGCTACGGGGTGAGGGAGAGGTTGAGGTCCAGGTTTCTGGCTGGTGCAACTAGCTGGGTGGTACATATTTCACTCAGACAGGGGATGCTGGGCAAAGAAAAGATTTGGGGGAAAGCGTGTTCAGCTTGAGACATGTTGGATTTGAGTAAGACACCAAAGGGGAATTATCCAAAAGACAGTTGGACATGGGAGCTCGAAAGTCAAAACAGAGGTGTGGGCTGGAGGTACGTATTTGGGAGCTGTAACCAGGACCAGCCCATCCACTAAGCACAGTAGAGACATGAGTGCCCTAGTACTTTTAGGGCTGACAAAAATGCTTTAATTCCTGATATGGTTTGGATGTTTGTCCCCACCCAAATCTCATGTCAAATTGCAATCCCCAGTGTTAGAGGTGGGACCTGGTAGCAGGTGATTGGATCATGGGGGTGAACTTCTCATGAATGGTTTGGCACCATCCTCTTGGTGCTATCCTCACAATAGTGAGTGAGTTCTTGCAAGATCTGGTCATTTAAAGGGGTGTGGCACCTCCCCTGCCCTGCCCCGCCCTCTTGCTTCTGCTTTCACCATGTGATAGGCCTGCTCTCCCTTCACCTTCCACCATGATTGGAAGCTTCCCGAGGCCTCCCCAGAAGCAGATACCACTACATTTCCTGTACAGCCTGCAGAAACATGAGCCAATTAAACCTCTTCTCTATTTCTTTTTCATTTTTTTAAAATAATTGAGATGGGATCTTGCCATGTTGCCCAGGCTGGTCTCAAACTCCTGGGCTCAAGTGATCCTCTTGCCTCAGCCTCCCAAAGTACTAGGATTACAGGCATGAGCCACTGTGCCCAGCCAAAACTTCTTTCTTATAAATTACCCAGTCTCAGGTGTTTCTTTCTTCTTTCTTTCTTTCTTTTTTTTTTTTTCTTTGAGACAGGATTTTGCTCTGTCGCCCAGGCTGGAGTGCAGTGGAACAATCTCAGCTCACTGCAACCTCTGCCTCCTGGGTTCAAGCAATCTTCCCATCTCAGCCTCCCCAGTAGCTGAGACTACAGGCACACACCACCACAACAGGCTAATTTTTTATTTTTCTGTAATTTTAGGTAGAGATGAGGTTTCTCTATGTTGCCCAGGCTGGAGGAATTTCTTTCTAGCAGTACAAGAACACTCTAATACAATTCCCTTTAAATCAGAAGAAAAAACAAACTTTTAAGTCAAAGGATTTTTGGCTTGTTTTTGAGACAGAGTCTCGCTTTGTCACCCCCGCTGGAGTGCAGTGGCATGATCCTGGCTCACTGCAATCTCCACCTCCTGTATTCAAGCGATTCTCCTGCCTCAGCCTCCCGAGTAGCTGGAATTACAGGTGCACACCATCACACCCAGCTAATTTTTGTATTTTTAGTAGAGACGGGGTTTCACCATGTTGGCCAGGCTGGTCTCGAACTCCTGACCTCAAGTGATCTACCCGCCTCGGCCTCCCAAAGTGCTGGGATTATAGGCGTGAGCCACTGCACACAGCCTGCTTAAGAGACAGAGTTGCTCTGTCGGCCAGGCTGGGGTGCAGTGGCCTGATAGTAGCTCACTGCAGCCTCAAACTCCTGGGCTTGAGTGACCCTCCTGCCTCAGCCTCCCAAGTAGCTGGGACTACAGGCTTGACTGCGCCTGGCAAAGATGTTTTAATAAATAATATTAATATAATTTATTTTGTGCTAATGCAGTCATAAAATATAATGTTAAAAAAATGTTTACAGGCCGGGCGCAGTGGCTCACGCCTGTAATCCCAGCACTTTGAGAGGCCAAGGCGGGAGAATCACGAGGTCAGGAGTTCAAGACCAGTCTGGCCAACATAGTGAAACTCCATCTCTACTAAAAATACAAAAATTAGCCGGGCATGGTAGCGCGTGCCCATAGTCCCAGCTAATCGGGAGGCTGAGGCAGGAGAATCGCTTGAACCCAGGAGGTGGAGGTTGTGGTAAGCAGAGATCACGCCACTGCACTCCAGCCTGGACGACAGAGTGAGACTCTGTCTCTAAAAAAAAAAAAAAAAAAGTTTACATAGGAAGGGGCCCACAAAAGTCTTAATGCTGCTCTGTTTGTAACAATAAACATGCTTTCTGCTATAACAGAAACCCACTGGCAATGGCTCCAACAGTGACAATGTTTTAATTTCCCTTGTGTAAGGAAGTTCAGCATTAGTGTGGCCTTCAGGGTTGGCAGATCGAGTGCCCTAAAGGTCAAAGACTCCTTCCAGCTCTCCGCTCTGCCATCTTTACAGATGGCTCCATCCTCAGGTGTTAGCAAAACAGCTGCAGCAGTTCCAGGACACCCTCAGACTTGACAACATTCCCAGGAAAAAGAGATACTGCTGTTTACATCGCTCTCACCTAGCAGTGAGGAAACCTTTCCCAGAAGGCCTTCACCAAATGTCCTTGTTATGGAATAAATGTTTGTGTCCTCCAACATTCTTACGTTGAAATCCTAACCCCCATGGTATGTATTAGGAGATGGGGCCTTTGGGGGGCAATTAGGTCAGGTGATTAGGTGTTGGATGACCTTACAAAAGAGACCCCCAAAGAGCTCTCTTATCATCTTATTTTATTTTTATTTTTTTAGAGACAGGGTCTTGCTCTGTCACCCAGGCTGCAGTGCAGTGGCATGATCATAGCTTACTGCTGCCTTGAGCTCCTGGCCTCAAGCGATGGTCTTGCCTCAGCCCCCAAGTAGCTGGACCTACAGGTTCTCACTATGTTGCCCAGGTTGGTCTTGAATTCCTGGCCTCAAGCAATCCTCCTGCGTTGGTCTCCCAAAATGTTGGTATTACAGGTGTGAGCCACAGTGCCCGGCCCCCAGAGAACTCTCTAGCCCTCTTTCTGCCAAGTGAGGTCACAGCAAGAAGACAGTCAATGAACCAGGAAGCAGGCCCTCACCAGACACCGAATCTTCCCATCCTTTGATCTTGGTCCCCAGACTTCAGAACTGTAAGAAATACATGTATATTATTTAAATCATCCAGTCGATGGTATTCTGTTATAGCAGCCTGAACTGACTAAGATGGTCCTTCTCATCTCACTGAGCAGGACTGGAACATATCTTCATTCCTAAACCAACTACTGGCTAGAAGGATGGAATGAATGTGATGGGCTGAGATCAATCATGTGGGGTGGAAGAGTGCTTAGGGAGTCAACCCTATGCCTTCTCTAGAAGTCTTCCTCTGGGAGGTGGGAATTGAAGCTGAAAGCATGGATGAGCTCACCCAGAGAGTATTCAGAGGAAAAGAAGCACAGAGGACCTAGGAGCTTCAGCATCTCCAGCTCAATTGGAAGGTTACAGAGGCAGAGACTGAATCAGTTACGGCTCCTGCTGCAGAAGGGCTTCCTGTCTGATGGAAGAGACCACCATCAAATACAGTTACAGATGGACCCAAAGTGTAGTTGGGTCAGCCTGTGACAGTAAACTGGATTGGAGTCTCAGTTGTGTATTAATAACTGTGTGACTTTGGGCAGGTTACTTAAGCTCAATGAATCAGTTTCTTCCTCTGTAAGCACCCTATACATAGTAAATATCAAATACAGTTATTATTGTCCACATGATTATCATATTTAGGTGATGGGAGGCCAATGGATGGGATCTAAGCAGGAAAGCGTCCTGGTTAGCTTTGCGTCTCAATCAGGTAGCTTGGGCAGCCTGTGTTCTGTCCCCGCTCAGAGGTACCTCTTCCCTTCACTGAGTTTCCATCCAGCTTCCCCCAGAACTGAGCCCCACCAGACCCTTTCAGGCCCCAGCAGCATCTCCACAAAATCTCTCTGTTGAATTTAGCTGTGCTTCTGTGCCTCAGAATCAGGATGAGTTACTGTCCCTCATTTCACCTCTGCCCACTTGCATTGTTGCCACTCCAAGAAATTAATCAGGTTTATTAAGCATGACCTCTCTTTTGTGAGCCCTGCTCCTGGCCTGCTGATCTGTACCTGTCTGCTGCTCTCCTGGCTCAGCTCAATTGGAGAGGCCTCAGCCTTCATTACTGCCTTGGTGGGGGCAGGGATAAGTGGCCGGGTGACCACATCTTTTGTTTGCAGAGACTGACGCACCAGGCTGGATCAGAGACAAAGGCAGGACGCTCTGCTAGAGTGAGCACAAGGCCCTTTGTTGCCATGGCTGTGGAAAAATAGGAACAAAAAGGATAAACGTTGCATCCAAATATGCTAATAATTAACACTTAGCACCATGGATATAAAAAGCACTTAATGCTAAATTATAATGATCATAATAACTAGTCTTTATTCAGCCCTACTCCACATGGCACCATGGCTTGGTAGCTAAGTATGTGTGAGCTGGAGCCTAAGTGCTTGGGTCCAAATCCTGGCTCTGCTATTTACTAGCTCTGTGACCTCGGGCAAGTTACTCAAGCTCTCCCATCTCAATCTTTGCACCTGTAAAGCACAGATAATGAAAGTACACAGCTCATAGGGTATACAAGTTCACATTATGCTTAGAAAGCACTTCAACACGGCCTGCCACATGATAAGCACTCAATGAAGATTTTATTTTTATATACATTTTTATAGACATTGATCAGCAAATTTAGACCTCAAAACAAACTTGTGACATAGATATTATTATTCCTATTTACCAGTTTAGGAACTCAAGACTCGGAGAGGTTGAGTAACTTTCCCGAGGTCACCCACCAAGAAAATAGCAGAACCCAGTTCTGTCTGACTATAAAGTCCTACGCTTTCCACCGCACCAGGTGACTGTCTTCCATGAGCTTCTGGCAAGAAGCCCCAGGTCAGTGTAAGGGTACATTGTTGATGACTGCCTCACAGTTCCCTCTTCCCTTTAGTCACAGTTGGAAGGCATTGGGTGTTTTCAGAATGAAGGACAGAGGAGTCCCGAGTACAAGGCAGCTTCATCAATCATTTCTGTCCACTCCAGCCCTGCATTATGCTCAGCCTGCCCTAGATGTGCAAGGCCTAGTTCTCTGGTAGAAGATGGAAGCTTGAGGACTTGCTCAAGCTCCATCACCTATCTGATGATGTGGCTGGCTGAGTGGAGCCACAGGGCAGAAATTGGCCACAGGGCAACAGGTCACACCAGGCACAGGTGCTGGGTAGGTCTGGGGCCAAGGTGGCCTTGGCAGATTTTTGCACCCTAAGACTCTTGGACAGAGTCAAGGAAATGCAGTGAACCTGCACAGCCTAAAGCCCATTGCATTTGAATAGCAGCTCCCTGCCAGGGAACTTAAGATTCCTGAAGGATGTATTTTGTTTTTTAATATGAAGGAATCCCAGAGTCTGGCTTATTACACCTCCTGTGGAGGGGACATCTGGCTGCCAGACCACTGCCTATCACAACAAAAGCAACTTTTGTTCAATATTCAAAAGCAGCTCAATTCCTAAGTGACTGCCTGGGCAAAATAAAACTCAGCCTTACAATGTCCCTGGGAAGGAGAGAAGCCTGGCTATACAATTAACTGCAACCATTCACTGAGCATGACCCTGGTCACAGCCCCCACCCAGCACTTGTCCTTCCAGTTTATGGCTAACTCCTGTGCTCTCCCATGTCCAGACGTCCCTTTGCAATCATATGGGAGTGGGCTAGGTCCATCCTTGACTCTGGGAAACATAGCCCTGGCTCCTCAATTAGGACCCAGCTTGGTGTCAGAATAAGGGCTCATGAAAGAGCCTCCCTGGATGTCCCCAGGCTATGTCCACATTTAGTTCAAGGTGGTAGAGCCCACTCATGAAAGGACAAGCAAGCTGTCAATGCCATGTGCCCATCCCCTTCCCCAAGCTCTGATCACAGGCCTCCTTCCTCAACTGCTTCCACCCACACCTGCCTCTTGCTTCCCATTCACATCCCTGGGTTTCCAAATGAAGATCAGAGCAGCAGAAAAATGGCCAGGCTGCAGGTTCAGGGAAAATCACAGGAGCTGTGTGGTTGGACAGACATGGGTTTGAATTTCACCACTTAACACCTGTGTGACTTGGGCTGGTCACTTAATCTCTGAGTCTCAGTTTTCTCATTTCTAAAAGGGGAGTAATATGTACTCTTAGGATTTCTATAAGGATTAGAAACAGTATGTGTAAGTGTGTTATACCCGGTGGCACTCACTAAATGGTAGCGATTGCCTGACAAAGGTTAGTCTCTTTATATTTATTTACAGTGTAAATACTGTTTCTCTCTTAATTCTTACAATTACCAGACTGCATGCAGGGTCTGCCCACCACAGATGTTGCTGTGAGGGGCTTGGCTGGGTTGAAGCTAAGCCCTCTTGCTGGGCCTAGACCTTGGTCCAGGGCAGATATGGGAGTTTTGGCTATTTTGTCCGTGGTTGGGTGACCAACTCTCCCAACTGCTTGGGATTATCCCAGTTTAGCACTGAAAATTCCTTGTCCTTGGAACACTGAAAGTTCAGTCCTGGGAAAACTGGGATGGTTGGTCATCCTATCAAGGCAGCTGGCCAAGACAGATGGAAAGGTATCAGACCTGTGGGAAGAAGCTGGGCTTTTCGACAACCTTCCTGGATGAACACACCAGGCTGGGGACCACTCAGCATAGACTGAGTTAAGCTGAGGCCAATGATGACATCTACAGGTCATGTGCAAAAACTGCAGCCTAGGAATCACCCACTTGGCCCATAAGTGGTTCGTTCATATATTTATTGTGGTTCATATATTCATATATGTATTGTGAATAAACATATTCATATATTTATTGTGCTCTCAACACTGGGCATAAGTCTCGGGGGTGTTGGAAGGCATCCACCGGCAAGTGAAATTTATGCTGAGGCTTGGTGATTCAAAAAGTGTTAGCCAGGTTAAGGTGGGAGGGAAAGAAAGAGTATTCCAGGATGGAGAGAACAGCAAAGAAAAAAGCCCTGAGTGTGAAGGAACAGAAAACCTTCAAAAAACAAATTACAGCATGGGGAAGGGGACAGTGGTAACCAAAAAAAGCTGGAGAGTTTGTACTAATCAGCCATGGAAAAGTTTCTGTCTTTACCCTAAGAGCAATCAGAACTTATTGAAAGGTTTTAAAAAGCAGGATAGTAACATAATTAGAGCTGCATTTCTCAAAGTTAACTCTGGCTGCAGGGTGGAGGCTGGTTTAAAGAGTAGCAAGCCTATCACTTCAAGCCGGGGGGTCAAGGCCACAGTGAACTGAGATCATGCCAGGGCACTCCAGCCTGGGGCACAAAGTGAGACCGTGTCTCAAAAAAAAAAAAAAAAAAAAAAAAGAGAGAGTAGCAAGCCAGAGAGGCAACTAGAATATCATTGCAGTGTCCAGGTGGTACAGAAGGTGGTGGGGACAAGGGGAGGAAAAGAAAGGTGACTGTTGGTAAAAAATAATGGAAAACTGGCTGGGTGCGGTAGCTTACACCTATAATCCCAGCACTTTGGGAGGCTGAGGCGGGTGGATCACGAGGTCAGGAGATCGAGACCATCCTGGCTAACACCATGAAACTCCGTCTCTACTAAAAATACAAAAAATCAGCTGGGCGTGGTGGCGGGCGCCTGTAGTCCCAGCTACTCAGGAGGCTGAGGCAAGAGAATGGCGTGAACCCGGGAGGTGGAGCTTGCAGTGAGCCAAGATCATGCCACTGCACTCCAGCCTGGGCAACAGAGCGAGACTCCATCTCAAAAAGAAAAAAAAAAAAAAGAAAGAATGGAAAATTAGCAAGGCATGGTGGTGTGTGACTGTGGTCCTAGCTTCTCAGGAGGCTGAGGCAGGAGGATCACTTACAGCCAGAGAGGCTGGGTTGCAGTGAGGCATGATTGCACCACTGCACTCCAGTCTGGGCAAAAGAGCGAGAATCTGCCTCAAAAGAAAAAAAAAGGGAAAGAGATTATGGAAATAGAATGGACAGGGCCATGGTGGATTGACGAATAGGGAGGTTCAAAAATGACCTGTAGGTTTCTGGCTAGGAGAGCAGTGGAACAGCTACTGAGATGGGAGCACGAGAAGGGGGAGGATAATGGTGGGTATGATTGATTTGAGGTCCCTGTGGGACATTCAACTCAAGATGACAAATAAGCAGTTGAATAAAGGTTAGCAAGGGAGACTTCACTGTGTGGACCAACTGCATATAGATGGTAACCAAAGCCCTGAGCAGCACTAACATTTCAGTGGGCAGAGGAAAGACAACATGGTCAGAGGAAAACCAGGCAAGTGTTCCTCCTCTGGCACAAGAATGTTTCAAAAAGGAGAGAATGGTCAACTGTATAAAGTCTTTTTGAGAAGCAGTGAAATGAGATCTGAAGATTGTCCATAGGATAACATGAAGATCATTGATGACCTTAGAGCCTTTGAAGGTGGAGTGATAGAGAGAAGTCAAATTAGAATGAGTTGTGGAGTGAGTAGGAGGTAAGGCGGTGGAGAAAGTGAGTGCAGACAATTTGAATAAATGTAGCTAAACAAGTCACCAACAGGAGGGTAAATAGGTAAAATCATAAATTAAACACACACATAGCTTTTACCCCAACAATTCTGCTTCCAAGAAATCAGCCTGCAAACATACTCTACATGTGCACAAAGACCCACAGAAAGGATGTTTACTACACCATTTTATAAACAGCTACAATGTTCATCAATAGAGGGCTGGTTAAATTAATATAACACATCCACATAACAGGGTGTGTGTTGGCCATTGGCTGTCATGAGAGTAGGCGGTGGCTCCAAACCTGTAATCCCAACACTTTGGGAGGCGAGGCGGATCTGAGGTCAGGAGGGTCGAGACCATCCTAGCTGCTGGGTAAGGCCCCGTGCACAAAAAAACTAAGCTGGTGAGGTGGTGAGCCTGTAGTCCCAGCTACTGGGAAACTAGAGGCAGGAGAATGCGTGGCGGGAACCAGGCTGAACACAGTGAGCTGAGATCAGCCCACAGCACTCCAGCCTGGGGCAGGCAAGACTCCGTCTCAAAAAAAAAAAAAAAAAAAATCATATGGTAGGCTGAGGCTGGTGGCTTTCCAAGCCACTGTAATCCCAACTTTGGGAGGCCGAGAACCAGGGTGGTCCTGAGGTCAGGAGGTCGAGACCATCCTGGCTAACATGGTAGAAACCCTGTCTCTAAAAAAATACAAAACTAGCGGTGAGGTGGGGCGGGGCACCTGTAGTCTAGCTACTCGGGAGGCTGAGGCAGGAGAATGGCGTGAACCCGGGAGGCGCAGCTTGCAGTGAGCCGAGATCTGGCCACTGCATTCCAGCCTGGGTGACAGAGCAAGACTCCGTCTCAAAAAAAAAAAAAAATATATCATGGTAGGTTGGGCACAGTGGCTGACACCTGTAATCCCAGCACTTTGGGAGGCCGAGGCAGGCGATCACCTGAGGTCAAGTGTTCAAGAACAGCATGGCCAACATGGCGAAACTCCGTCTCTACTAAAAATACAAAAATTAGCCGGGCGTGGTGACGAGTGCCTGTAATCCCAGCTATTCGGGAGGCTGAGCCAGGAGAATCACTTGAACCCCGGAGGCAGAGGTTGCAATGAGCCGAGATCGTGTCACTGCCTGGACACAGAGTGAGACTTCTGTTTCAGGAAAAAAAAAAAAAAAAAAAAAATTCATGGTAGGGCTGGGCACAGTGGCTCAGCCTGTAATCTCAGCACTTTGGGAGGCCAAGGGGGGCAGATCACCTGAGGTCAGGAGTTCCAGACCAGCCTGGCCAACATGGCAGAAACCCCCATCTCCACTAAAAATACAAAAATTAGCCCAGCGTGGTGGCGCACGCCTGTAATCCCAGCTACTTGAGTGGCTGAGACATGAGAATAGTTCGAACCCAGTGGTGTGCCACTGCACTCCAGTATGGGCAACAGAGCCAGACTCCATTAAAAAAAAAAAAAGTACATATGGTAAATATTATGTGTATTTTACCAAAACAATTTTTTATTTTTAAGGCAGTCTTGCCCTGTCGCCCCGTCTGGAGTGCAGTAGTGCGATCACAGCTCACTGCAGCCTTAACCTCCCCCAGCTCAGGAGATCCTCCCACCTCAGCCTCCCGAGTAGCTGGGACCACAGGCCTGCGCCACCACGCCCGGCTAATTTTTGTATTTTTGTAAAGACCATGTTGGCCAGGCGGGTCTCGAACTCGTGATCTCAAGTGATCCGCCCGCCTCGGTCTCCCAAAGCGCTGGGATTACAGGCGTCAGCCACCGTACCTAGCCGAAAAAGAATTTTTTAAAGTCACCATCTCTGCGAGGTTTTTCTGGACCATCCCCAGGTAAAATGTCAAGCCCTCCACAAGCCGGAAGAGAGTCGGAGTCCTGTGGGGGAGGCAGGGGCGTGTCCAGAAAGGCGGGAGCTTCCAAGCCGCCTCCACGGGAAGGGAAAGGGGCGGGAGCTTGGAGGGGGCGGGAGCTTGGAGGGGGCGGGTCCAGAACGGCTGGAGCTTCCGGGGCCGCCGCCTCTGGAAGGAAAAGGGGAGGGAGCCTAGAGGGGGCGGCACCAGGAAGGAGAGGGCTTGGGTTTTTGGGGTGTCAGCCGGCGCCCGCTGGGATAGGCAAGAGAGGGAAGGGCCGAGGCTTACGGTTTCGGAGTGAGGGGAGCTGCTCGGCAAGCCGCTGCGCCTGGGTTAAGAGTAGTAGGAGGAACGTGGCTTCACGACTTCGGCTCTTTGGCCATCCGCAGCCGGGCCTCCGCCTCTGCTGACCTGGCTGCTGTAGCAGGCAGAAGAGGCCTGAAGCCTGCAGCAGCAGCACCACCCTGCCCCGCGGCCCCGTGCGCCCTCCAGTGGCGTCATCCCGTTCGCTTTGGTCTCGACCGGCGCGCCTATCCTCCGCAGCAGCACCCCTTGGGAGGGCAATCGCGGCCAGGCTCCGAGGACCCATCTTGTGAAAGTTCCCCGTGGTCCTGACTTTAAGGGAAAAGGGGTCGTACGTGGGCCACGGCCGGAAGGGAGACCCAACATCCATGATGACGTCTGCCCGCCAGCCTCCCTCTTCAGAGCCCAGTCTGTGCCTTGCATCAAAGTCAAGCACAGGGCTCTTGTAGGGCACCGAGCCCCAGCCAAATCACCCTTTTCTTTCAGATACCCCCACTTACGCCCAGAAACCTTACTCTCTCCCTCTGGAGCAGGTGGGAAGTGAAAGGCCGGGGGGCTTGTTTCTGCTCCCTCTGTCTGTACCTGTGGCCCTTGAGTGAAAGCCCCAGCCATTGGACCAAAGACCTGAAGGTTCCAGGATTGCTCACTTGGGACCCTGACTATGAAGGGTCAAGATAGTCCATTCTGCCCCAGCACTCAGAACCTTATTACCAAGGCCCCTGCCCCAGGAATCCACCATCAAAACCAGGGCCCTGCCAGTGCCTTCCCAGTGTTCAGGCCTAGGGAAGAGTAGCCCCATTATGCCTGTTATTCCTGATCCTTCTGCAGTCTCTCTCTTTGTGACCCCATGGCCTTTGCTGCTATGGCTGCCCTGGCTCCACAGAGTGCCAGGTCAGAGCCACCCTGGCCTACATAGGTTCACAGGCTAAAACCTGGGCCTCCTGCCAGGCTGCAACTCCCAGCTGCACACCACAACCTGAGAAATCTCAGCACAGTCTAAGAAGTAGTAATGGGGTCGCTTCCGACTCGCTGGGGAAGGGAGATGAGGGCCTCTAGCTCTCCATGCCCAGTCTCTCATCAAAGTCATTTAAGGCCCCAGCGACCCCAGGGTTCAGCAGCATTCTGTTCATCATGAGCAGAGGGGTGACTGAATAGAATGGGAGGCAGGTGTGGCCTGAGCAGTTCCCAACTTGAATTTTCCTTTGAGCTTAGTGATTTGGGGCGGGGTTGGGGGGGCAGTTTGAGATATTTTCCCTTCACTTGTGGGAAATCTTCGGCCCCACAAATCACTAAGCTGAAAGGAAAAGTCAAGCTGGGAACTACTCAGGGCAAACCTGCCTCCCATTTGATTCAAAGTCACTCCTCTGCTCACTGAGATAGACACATACCTGATTGCCTCCTTTGGAGAGGCTGATCAGAAAACAAAATAATGCAACCATTTGTCTCTCACTTACCTGCAACCTGGAAGCCCCCTCCCCGGTTGGAGTTGTCCCCGCCTTTCTGGACGGAACCAACGTACCTCTTACGTATGTTGATTAATGTCTCATGTCTCCCTAAAATGTATGAAAACAAACTGTGCCCCGACCGCCTTGGGCACATGGCGTTGGGACTCCCTGAGGCTGTGTCACGGGCATACATCCTCAACCTTGGCAAAATAAAGTTTCTGAGTTAACTGAGACCTGTCTCAAATTTTCAGAGTTCACATTTTGGTAACCGTTGAGGGATTCTGAGTGGAGATGCCCCTGACTTTTGACAAATCTGTCAGTGCTTGGTACCAGCAGGAGCTAACTTTATGCCAAACCAATAAGACAATTTACTGAGGTCTGAGAGTACCCCCTCCAGAGAATCCCTGATCTCCCAAAATTTGGTCAAGAGCTAAAGTTTATTTTGCTGTACAGCTCCTCTTTTTCTAGAGTTTTACTTGCTTGCAACACAAGGAAGGCAGCTTTTTTCCTGCTTCCATGACAATAGAATGCAAATAACTCCTATGGAGTTTGAGCTTGCTTCTAACAGGGAAGGTGAGTTTGTTTCTTTTTTGTTTTTTGGTTTTTTCCTGCTTCTAGGATGGTAGAAAGCAACCTTCAGCCTGAGACTCATCCCTAGATAAGTAACTGAATTGGGGTTTCTCTTGGATAAAGTTAAGATTAACAACCAGCTGGTCTTAATTTCTCCTAACCATTAGAGCGCTCGGTGATCTTATTGTTGGTGTTTTGTTGTTATTTTTGTTCCGGTCTGAAGTTGTTGTTTAAGGATCCTAATTCTAGTTCAGTGATGCATTCTAAAGGGTCTTCTCTATTGCTTTTTCTCCCAAATTTAAACTTAATTCGGTTTGTCTGTGTGTATTTGCGTGAAGAAGTGAACTGTTGTTTTCATAAGTTAATGACAGTTTTCTCAGCTCCAAAGAGAAAGGGCATTTACTCCTCCCAGCTGGAAGCGCCCCTGGGTGACTGGAGGCCTCATGGGAGTCTCTGGGGGGTTGACCCCTTGCGACAGGCAGCGCCCTGAAGGGAAATCCCTAATAAAAATTATTTTTTAAAATGGCTCATCCAGGAAACGCATATAAGGGCTGATCACCCAGCCTTCTGAGCCCTCTCTGAGGTCATAAACCTCTGGAGAGAGAAACCCAGACATGTAAGAGGGTGGAAACGACTCAGCGATGACACACTGTAGCGTCCTGCCCACAAGCAGCACATATCAATCCACCACAAAAAAAAACCTGGGCCACAGCTCAGTTCCTCCTATTAAGACAAAAAAAAAAAAGTTGGAACCAATCTAAGAATGAGGAGGAAACAAGGAGAATGACCCCCTTTCGAGCACTCCATAGAGTTGATGGCACCTCTGCTTGCCAAAGTTTATGAAATAATATGGCCTTTGTGCACATTTACATTAAGGAAAAAGAGCCTTAAGATCGACCTGCAAATTATAGAATTCCTAAGTGCTCTTTTTCTCTATTTTTTTCTTTTCTGCCTGCTCTAAATCTGCTGTTATTTTTCTATTAAGATAAAAAGCACTGTATCCAACAAGTTCTTTTTGCAGGCTAGCGAATTTGTGTTTATCTCATGGCTAAAAGTTCTGAAGTAAAAGCTATAGGATATTTGTTTATGTGTGTATCTATGTGTGTGTATATATATATTTAAAAGACCTTTATAATTTCTACAATTTTATGCTTAATTGGCAATTAAATCTGTTTTAATTTCCCTCTAGCACACCAAACATTTTCTGTCTGACCTTATAATGTAATTTTTGCTATTTGACTTTCACCTGAGTTGTTTCTTTAATATGCAAATTTAAAGCTATTTACCTGAAAACTCCCCAGGGTTATGAAATAGGTCATCAAGAATCTGAAAGTCTGGCCAGGCTCAAGCCTGTAATCCCAGCACTTTGGGAGGCCGAGACGGCGGATCATGAGGTCAGGAGATGGAGACCATCCTGACTAACACGGTGAAACCCTGTCTCTACTAAAAAATACAAAAAAAAAAAACTAGCCAGGCGAGGTGTCCGGCACCTGTAGTCCCAGCTACTTGGGAGGCTGAGGCAGGAGAATGGCATAAACCCTGGAGGCGGAGCTTGCAGTGAGCTGAGATCCAGCCACTGCACTCCAGCCTGGGCGACAGAGCAAGACTCCGTCTCAAAAAAAAAAAAAAAAAAAAGAATCTGAAAGTCTAATATAGGGGAGAAAAAGGTTTTCATAAATCTGTAAAATGTACTTCTATCGGCATGCCTAATATGTCTATGTATTCATGTGTCGTGTACACAATGTTTCACTACTAAAAATATATAAAAGAGTGCTAATTAATTGGCTTAAAATAATGAAATAAAAGCGCTTAAATCATATACTACAAAAGAAAAGACTAGTGAAGTGCTCTTTCAAGTTTATGTAACTTAAGTAAAATCTTTAATAAATAAGCTAGCTTTAAAATTAATGGTAAGGTGATATTAGAAATGTCTTAAGAAGGCTGGGCGCAGTGGCTCAAGCCTGTAATCCCAGCACTTTGGGAGGCCGGGCGGATCACGAGGTCAGGAGATCGAGACCATCCTGGCTAACATGGTGAAACCCTGTCTCCACTAAAAAATACAAAAAAAAAACTAGCCGGGCGAGGTGGCGGGCGCCTGTAGTCCCAGCTACTCGGGAGGCTGAGGCAGGAGAATGGCGTAAACCCGGGAGGCGGAGCTTGCAGTGAGCTGAGATCTGGCCACTGCACTCCAGCCTGGGTGACAGAGCGAGACTCCGTCTCAAAAAAAAAAAAAGAAGAAATGTCTTAAGAATTGCCCACCTACATTTTTCGTTGCATGTATTAATGAAGCAATTTCATACTCATCCCTGCCAAATACTAAAAGGTGTCAAAATTTGGCATAGGGGTTACAAAACTATAAACGCAGCCCGAGACAGAATGATCTTGCTTGTGTAACCTTTAACAAATAAGATATTGATATTAGTTTAATGAACATAGTTACATCTTGAATTATTTAGTAAAATTACCGTAACTTCTAATCTTGTGTTTTTAGGCAGTCTAATCCACAGATGGTAAGTAGGTTTGTTTTGGGAAAGGACTGTTACCATTTTTGTTTCAAAGCTAAACTATGAACTAAGTTTCTCCCAAAGTCCAGGAATGAACAACGACAGCTTGGAGTTTAGAAGCAAGATGGGCCGGGCGCGGTGGCTCAAGCCTGTAATCCCAGCACTTTGGGAGGCCGAGACGGGCGGATCACGAGATCGGGAGATCAAGACCATCCTGGCTAACACGGTGAAACCCCGTCTCTACTAAAAAAAATACAAAAAAAGTAGCCGGGCGAGGTGGCTGGCGCCTGTAGTCCCAGCTACTCGGGAGGCTGAGGCAGGAGAATGGCCTGAACCCGGGAGGCGGAGCTTGCAGTGAGCTGAGATCCGGCCACTGCACTCCAGCCTGGGTGACAGAGCGAGACTCCGTCTCCAAAAAAAAAAAAAAAAAAAAAGAAGCAAGATGGAGTCAGTTAGGTCGTATCTTCCTCACTGTCTCAGTTGTAATTTTGCAATGGCAGTTTCATAACTTTATTTTATTTTATTTTATTTTGGAGATGGCGTCTCACTCTGTCACCCAGACTGGAGTGCAGTGGCACAATCTCGGCTCATTACAACCTCCACCTCCCGGGTTCAAGGGATTCTCTTGCCTCAGCCTCCCTAGTAGCTAGCATTACAGGCATCCGCCACCACATCCAGCTAATTTTTGTATTTTTAGGAGATATGGGATTTCACCATGTTGGCCAGACTGCTCTTGAACTCCTTACCTCAGATGATCTGCCCACTTCGGCCCCCCAACGTGCTGGATTACAGACGTGAGCCACCACGCCCAGCGGTTTCATAACTTTAAATCATGACTTTTGGGCCTGGGCGCAGTAGCTCACGCTTATAATCCCAGCACTTTGGGAGACCGAGGCAGGCAGATCACCTGAGGTCGAGAGTTCGAGACCAGCCTGACCACTATAGAGAAACCCGTCTCTACTAAAAATACAAAATTAGCTAGCTATAGTGGCATGTGCCTGTAATCCCAGCTACTCGGGAGGCTAAGGCAGGAGAATCACTTGAACCCGGGAGGCAGAGGTTTCAGTGAGCTGAGATCACACCATTGCACTCCAGCCTGGGCAACAAGAACAAAATTCCATCTCAAAAAAAAAAAAATCATGACTTGTGGTTTTCATAATCTAGGTAAACCATTAAAATAAAAATATTAGGTAAATATAATGGGATAAATACTTGTAGACAAACTTGTCTTAATTTATAATATAAAGTTAAATTAATAGATATTTCATTATTTGGGTATTTTCCAATAAAAGATATAATACAGGAAAACATTCTTGATTTTAGAAAGTGTGAACTTTCTTAAAAAAGGTGAACAAGTTTGTCTAATTCAAAGATTATTTTAAGGTTGTGAATAAAACAAGGTAAAAGAAACCAGGAAATAAAAAGAGAGATAAAGATAGAAAAAAAAAAAAAAAAAAAAAAAAAGGTTTTTTGTGGTAAGAAAGCTTAAACAGAAGTAATTTTATACAAGAAAGAATCTTGTATGATGGCTGGGAGCAGTGGCTTATGCCTGTAATCCCAGCACTTTGGGTGGCCAAATTGGGTGGATCATCTGAAGTAAAGAGTTCTGGACCGGCCTGACCAAAATGGTGAAACCCCATCTCTACCAAAAAAATGAAAATTAGCCAGGCATGGCAGCATGCGCCTGTAGTCCCAGCTACTCAGGAAGCTGAGACAGATAATTGCTTGAACCCAGGAGGTAGAGATTGCAGGAGCCGAGATTTCGCCACTGTACTCTAGCCTGGGCAACAGAGCAAGACTCTGTCTCCATCCTGAGTAGCTGGGATTATAGGCGCACGCCACCACACCCAGCTAATTTTTGTATTATTAGTAGAGACGGGAATTCACGATGTTGCTCAGGCTGGTCTCGAACTCCTGACCTCAAGTGATCCACCTGCCTTGGACTCCCAAAGTGCTGGGATTATAGGCATGAGCCACCAACGCCAGTCCAAAAATTTTTTTAATTGAGGTTATTATATCCGTGTATCTTCTTGTATGCACTTTTAAAGTCCTTGTGACCTTGAGTCACAGGGCTTTGACTCCTGTGTCAAAAAGGACATCAAGTCCTTCTAAATCTTAAACACTGACAGCAATTAAAGCCTCATCAGGCTCTGTAGAAGATGCCAGTCAAAATAAACTGCATTTCTGAGACACAGGACCAAAAATTAAAGCCGTTCAACTCCTTAAGGCCCAGGGACTATCATGGAAGAGGTGGGCACTTGAGATTCTAAGGGCTGATTTTGAAAGATAAAATAAGTTCAGTTTCTCTATACATTAATCACTGATGTCAAAGGCACTTGAATGTGCTGATGAAAGACCAGTATATGGGCTCCTGTGTCAGATTAAAAGCAATTCTCCTGCCTCTTGAAGCATTAACTGACTCCTTAAGAAAGGCTATAAAGGTTATAAAAGGCTTATGGAAGCTCTATCTTATGGTCAACATTAAAATTTTATAGATCACTTATAAAATTTTGAAAAACAAATTTAATTGGCTTCATGCTGTTTTTATTAAGGCTCCTTGCTTGGAAAATTAAGTTGCCTCTCTCAAAGAATGAAGGTTTTTTTAAAAAAAAATCATTGAGTTATCACTTTGGTTAAATGAATAACTTATTTGACAATGACCTGTGATCCTGTTTTGTGATATCAAGTGTTTTAAACCTTTCATGTTTGACAAGCTTTCTAAAACCAAATTGTAAGTTAGGTATTTTTCTGATGCAATTAATCCTTTGGGAGATTAGGTTCCCTAAAGTCCAAAAATGACATAATTTGGTTTATTTAGCATAAAAATGATACAGGTAGCATTGTCAAATATGAAATGGTGTCTCTTTTCTTTAGGCTGTATTTCTATAATTATGTTATTCATATGTGTTCCAAAATTATGGGAAACTCCTATAATTCTGATATAACTTAGTGTACATTATCAGTAATAATTATAATTGTTATATTAAATTATTGTATGCCACAGAGGTAAATTTCCTTGTCAATTTTGTCTTTGACTATGGCTGCCCTGAAACCTTTTGTCATCTACAAACAATTGTTGTCTTATTTTGGTCCTCTTTAGAAGATGGTTCTATAGTCAGCTATGGAACTCTAACAGTTGCTCTTGACTGCAGGTTTCTGATAACTTTGGGAAGTGTGACATCAGAATAGAAGAAAAACTTTCAGGACTCATGGAGAGCTAAAATGTTCATGAGTATTAGGCAGAACAGCAATTAACTGCATGGACTGAACTAATCTTTTTAACTTTTTGCTTAAAATGTTTGCTGAAGGCCGGGCACAGTGGCTCAAGCCTGTAATCCCAGCACTTTGGGAGGCCGAGACGGGCAGATCACGAGGTCAGGAGATCGAGACCATCCTGGCTAACACAGTGAAACCCCCGTCTCTACTAAAAAATACAAAAAACTAGCCAGGCAAGGTGGCAGGCGCCTGTAGTCCCAGCTACTCGGGAGGCTGAGGCAGGAGAATGGCCTCGGCCTTGCAAAGTTCTAGGATTACAGGTGTGAGCCATTGTGCCTGGCCAAACCTCTTTGTTTTTATAACTTGCTATCTTGTGTCATACACAAACCCGGGAGGCAGAGCTTGCAGTGAGCTGAGATCCAGCCACTGCACTCCAGCCTGGGTGACAGAGTGACTCCGTCTCAAAAAAATAAAAAAATGTTTGCTGAACGTTTGTTTTGTGTTTGAGAGTCTTTTCTTTTGAGCTATTGACAGCTTTTAACAATTTAATATACTCCTATGAAAAACTTTGGAGCATATTTGTTTCTCTCTACCTGATTTCTCCAGAAATTAGAAACTATTTGTGAGTATTCTTAACTCATGGCAAGACAGTTATTTGCAAAAGTGCAATAAGAATCTGTTTTCGGCCGCATATGGAGGCACATGCCTATAATCCCAGCACTTTGGAAGGCCAAGGCGGATGGATCACCTGAGGTCAGGAGCTGGAGACCGGCCTGACCAACATGGAGAAACCCCATCTCAACTAAAAATAGAAAAATTAGCTGGGCATGGTGGCGCGTGCCTGTAATCCCAGCTACTTGGGAGGCTGAGGCGGGAGAATCGCTTGAACCCAGGAGGCAAAGGTTGAAGTCAGCTGAGATCATGCCATTGCACTCCAGCCTGGGAGACAGAGTGAGACTCCGTCTAAAAAAACAAAAAAAGAATCCGTTTTCATTTGTAACAGGACACAATTGGAGAAACTGGTTATTTTACCAAGGCTCTGACTGGAACAGTGTGCTTTCCTTTGAGAAATCAAACCTGATTTATGGAGCCAATAAAAGCCTTGGGAAAACTGGCCTCATATTTTGTGTACACAGTCCCTGTCACATCAGGGTTTCTGATGTGTGGTAAGTAAATAACGTCACATTCTGACAGGCCCAGAGATCCCAGGTTTACCTTGGAACCTCAAGAGGCGAGGAAATTCACCCAAGTCATAGATATTTCATAGCATGAATCCATGGCTGGGCTCAGCTTTAAAAAAGTCTTATCTGAGATTCCTCCTATGTAACGAAGTTCCATCAAAGCCAATTTAAAAGCCTATGTAGGGTGGACACGGTGGGTCACACCTGTAATCCCAGCACTTTGGGAGGCTGAGGTGGATGGATCACCTGAGGTCAGGAGTTCAAGACCAGCCTGGCCAACTTAGTGAAACCCCATCTCTACTAAAAATACAAAAAAATTAGCCAAGCGTGGTGGTGGCCGCCTATAATCCCAGCTACTCAGGAGGCTGAGGGCGGAGAATCACTTGAACCTGGGAGGCAGAAGTTGCAATGAGCTGAGATCCTGCCATTATACTCTAGCTTGGCAACAAGAGCAAAACTCCATCTCAAAAAATAAAATTAAATAAATAAAAGCCTATGTAAAAAATAATTATTCTTGCTGCACTTTATACAAATGATTATGACAAGTATAATAAAGCAAACCAGTCCTACCATGATTTGTGTTTAGTAAAAATGGGAACCTAGAGAGAGAAAAATTATGTTTCGGAACTATAGTATACTTGTTGTTAGATTCTAGTCTTGCCTAATGTTTTTTTCAATTTTTATTTTCATTTTTCTTTTTTTTTGAGACAGAGTTTTGCTCTTGTTGCCCATGCTGGGGTACAATGGTGTGATCTCAGCTCACTGAAACCTCTGCCTCCTGGGTTCAAGAGATTCTCCTACCTCAGCCTCCTAAATAGCTGGGATTATAGGTATGTGCCACCACACCTGGCTAATCCTGTATTTTTAGTAGAGATGGGGTTTCTGCATTTTGGTCAGTCTGGTCTCAAACTCCCGACCTCAGGTGATCCTCCTACCTTAACCTCCCAAAGTGCTGGGATTACAGGTGTGAGCCACTGTGCCCAGCCCAATTTTCATTATTTTTTGCAATCTGGACCAAATTCTAATTTTTTTCTTGGCTACAAGTCTTCAAAATGATGTTTTTATTTTTTTCTCCTTCTTTCTTTCCCCCATTTTTCCTAATTTGGAGTCACTGAAAACTAAGCTGTGCTTTCTTAAAGCCCTATGAACTGAAGCTACTCAACTTAAATTTCAGACTCTTCATGACATGCTGGTTTGTCCTGAACATCTCTCCTTCTTAAACAACTAGTCATTTCCTCAAATGAAATTTCTCTTTCTCATATGAAATTACTTCTCCTTAAGCTTCCTGACAACAAAAAAACTATTTATTTATTTTTATTTTATTTATTTTTTAATTTTTGAGATGGAGTCCTGCTCTGTTGCCCAGGCTGGAGTGCAATGGTGCCATCTTGGCTCACTGCAACCTTCTCTTCCTGGGTTCAAGCGATTCTCCTGCCTCAGTCTCCCAAGTAGCTGGGATTACAGGTGTGCACCACCATGCCTGGCTAATTTTTGTATTTTTAGTAAAGACGGGGTTTCACCTTGTTGGTCAGGCTGGTCTTGAACTCCCAACTTCAGGTGATCCACACACCTCAGCCTCCTAAAGTGCTAGGATTACAGGCATGAGCCACTGCACCTGGCCTTATTTATTTATTTATTTATTTAGAGGCTGCACCTGGCCTTATTTATTTATTTATTTATTTAGAGACAGTGTCTCGCTCAGCCACCCAGGCTGGAGTGCAGTGGCATGATTTTGGCTTACTGCAAACACCATCTCCTGGATTCAAGCGATTCTCCCATCTCAGCCTCCCGAGTAGCTGTGATTACAGGCACCCACCATCATGCCCAGCTAATTTTTGTATTTTAGTAGAGACAGGGTTTCACCATGTTGGCCAGGCTGGTCTTGAACTCCTGACCTCAGGTGAACCACCTGCCTCGGCCTCGCAAAGTTCTAGGATTACAGGCGTGAGCCATTGTGCCTGGCCAAACCTCTTTGTTTTTGTAACTTTCTATCTTATGTCATACATAAATAATCTTTGAATTAGACAAAAATGATTCACCTTATTAAAGGTGAATTCACTTTTTTTAAGCAAGAATGTTTTCCTACAATATATATTTTATTTGAAAATACCCAAATAATGAAATATCTATTATTTAATATAACTTTAGATTCTGAATTATGACAAGTTTGTCTGCAAGTATTTATCACATTTCTTTTACCTATTTTATTTTAATCATTTACCTAGACTATTTGTGAAAATTGTGATAGTCATCATTTAAAGTTATGAAACTGCCATTCCAAAATTACAACTGAGCCAGCGAAAAAGATCTGCCCTAGGCCAGGCGCGGTGGCTCACGCCTGTAATCCCAGCACTTTGGGAGGCCAAGGTGGGCGGATCTCGAGGTCAGGAGATCAAGACCATCCTAGCTAACACAGTGAAACCCCGTCTCTACTAAAAACACAAAAATTAGCCGGGCATGGTGGCGTGTGCCTGTAGTCCCAACTGCTGGGAGGCTGCGGCAGGAGAATGGTGTGAACTCAGGAGGCGGAGCTTGCAGTGAGTTGAGATTCGGCCACTGCACTCCAGCCTGGTCCACAGAGTGGAGACTCCATCTCAAAAAAAAAAGAAAAAGAAAAAGAAAAAGATCTGCCCTGAGTCCATCTTGCTTCTCACCTCCAAGCTGTCCTTGTTCATTCCTGGGCATAGGCTCAACTAACTTTCGGAGGAACATAGTTTATAGGTTAGCTTTGAAACAAAAATGGTAAAAGTCCTTTCCCAAAGCAAATTTCCTTACTAAATTCAATAAAGCTGTTTTCAGTAAACAAATATCAATGGTTTATTTACTAAAGATTATATAAGTGGCCGGGTGCGGTGGCTCAAGCCTGTAATCCCAGCACTTTGGGAGGCCGAGACGGGCGGATCACCAGGTCAGGAGATCGAGACCATCCTAGCTAACAGGGCGAAACCCCATCTCTACTAAAAATACAAAAAACTAGCCGGGCGAGGTGGCGGGCACCTGTAGTCCCAGCTACTTGGGAGGCTGAGACAATAGAATGGGGTAAACCCGGGAGGCGGAACTTGCAGTGAGTTGAGATCGGGCCACTGCACTCCAGCCTGGGCGACAGAGCCAGACTCCGTCTCAAAAAAAAAAAAAGAAAGAAAGAAAGATTATATAAGCAAAGATCATTCTGTCTTGGGCTGGGTGTATAGTTTTGTAACCCCTATGCCAAATATTGATGCCTTACAGTATTTGGCAGGGACAAGTATGAAATAATTTTAAATGTTTTCTTTGAGTTTTGGTTCGCTCTCCTCAAGGAGTCTCTTGGCTTTCATTTTGAGCTTTACAAGTCAATCCAGAGCATCAATCAGTACCCTACCTACAACTCTTAACTCCAGCTATTGTGTTGTGTTGTGTTGCATTGCATTGTGTTGTTTGTATTGTATTGTGTTGTATTGTATTGTATTTTACTTTATTTTATTTTATTTTATTTTATTTTATTTTATTTTATTTTATTTTATTTTTGAGATGGAGTCTTGCTCACCATACTTGAAGGCTGGAATTACAGTGGCATGATCTGGGCTCCTGCAGCCTCCGCCTCCGGGTTCAAAGCGTTCTCCTGCAAACCAAAGTGCTGGGATTACAGGTGCACTCAGCCCAGCTTATTTATTATTTTACTTAAGTCATGTGAACTTGGAAAAGCTTTTGACTACTTGTTTTTCTTTAGTATCTGATTTAAGTGCCTCTTTTTAGCCAATTAATTAGAGCTCTTTTATGTATTTTTAGTAGTGAACCACTATATACACAACACATAAATTCATACACATATTAGGCATCCCAATAGATGTACATCTTATAGTTTCTTAGACTTTCAGATTATTGATAAATTGTTTCATAACCCTAGGCAACTGTCAACTAAATAGCCTCAAAATTTGCAGATTAAAGGAAACAAGTTGGGTAAAAATCAAATAACAAAATTTATATCATAAGCTACAAAGATAAAAAGTCTGGTGTGCTAGGGAAAATTAGAGATGGATGCTGGCCAGGTGCAGTGGCTCATGCCTTTCATCCCAGCACTTTGGGAGGCCAAGGCAGGCAGATCACCTGAGGTTGGGAGTCTGAGACCAGCCTGACCAACATGGAGAAACCCTGTCTCTACTAAAAATACAAAATTAGGCGTGGTCTCGCATGCCTATAATCCCAGCTGCTCAGGAGACTAAGGCAGGAGAATCACTTGAACCTGGGAGGCGGAGGTTGTGGTGAGCTGAGATCGTGCCATGGCACTCCAGCCTGGGCAACAGGAGTAAAACTCCGTCTCAATAAATAAATAAATAAATAAATAAATAAATAAATAAATAAATAAAGATGGATGCCAAATCAAGCATAAAATTATAAAAATTTTCAGGCGCAGTGGTTCACACCTGTAGTCCCAGCACTTTGGGAGGCTAAGGCGGGCAGATCACTTGAGGTCAGGAATTTCAGACCAGCCTGGCCAACATAGTGAAACCCCATCTCTACTAAAAATACAAAAATTAGCTAGGCATGGTGGTGCACGCCTGTAATCCTAAGTACTCACTCAGTGTCAGGCCTCTGAGCCCAAGCCTGTGTGTATACATCCAGATGGCCTGAGGGAACTGAAGAACCACAAAAGAAGTGAAGACGTCCAGTTCCTGCCTTAACTGATGACATTACCTTGTGAAATTCCTTCTCCTGGACAATGAGTCTGTGAAGCTCCCCCACCGAGCACCTTGTGACTCCCGCCCCTGCCCGCCAGAGAACAACCCCCTTTGGCTGTAATTTTCCACTACCTACCCAAATCCTGTAAAACTGCCCCACCCCTAGCTCTCTCTGCTGACTTCTTTTTGGGACTCAGTCCACCTGCACCCAGGTGATTAAAAAGCTTTATTGCTCACACAAAGTCTGTTTGGTGGCTTTGTGTGAGAAAAAAAAAATTATAAAAATCTATCATAGGATTGTATAAGAAGACCAATTTTATTTAGATATGGACTACCTTTTTTTTTTTGATGGAGTTTCACTCTTGTTGCCCAGGCTGGAGTGCAATGGCAAAATCTCAGCTCACTGCAACCTCCACTTCCCAAGTACAAGTGATTCTCCTGTCTCAGTCCAAGTAGCTCAGATTACAGGCATGCAGCACCATGCCCGGCTGATTTTTTTGTATTAAGTAGAGATGGGGTTTACACCATTTTAGTCAGGCTGGTCACGAACTCCTGACGTCAGGTGATCCACCCGCCTTGGCCTCCCAAAGTACTGGGATTACAGGTGTGAGCCACCGCGCCAGCCAGACTGCCTATCTTTTAACTGGCTCTCTGAGCTCTGGGCAGAGCCCACACTGAATCCTGTGTTTCCAAACTGGGAGAATTTTTCTGAGGTTAGACTATCTGATGTTTTTACAGTGCACTTAAAAAAAATTTTTTTAAACAAAAATATTTCTAAGTGTCTAAACTATATCCTTCTTAAAAAACCCAGAGTACCCTGTGTTGCAATAATTATTATAGTCAATATATCAGGTAACACAATAGAAAAGCAAGCAGTTTAAAGGCTGAGATGAACTTGTCTGTTTACACTTTTGAGGCTCTATAAGGAAAAACAAGTTTCTATCTACCCCAAAGGGAGTCTGGCAACTTCTCCGTTTTCTTTTTTTTTTTGAGACAGTGTCTTGCTCTGCCGCCCAGGCTGGAGTGCAGTGGCCCGATCTCAGCTCACTACGAGCTCCGCCTCCCGGATTCACGCCATTCTCCTGCCTCAGCCTCCCGAGTAGCTGGGACTACAGGCGCCCACCACCACGCCTGGCTAATTTTTTGTATTTCTAGTAGAGATGGGGTTTCACTGTGTTAGCCAGGATGGTCTCGATCTCCTGACCTTGTGATCCGCCCTCCTCAGCCTCCCAAAGGGCTGGGATTACAGGCGTGAGCCACCGCGCCAGGCCTTCTCCATTTTCTTAAAGGAACCCCAGGCTATTATAAACTATTTTAGCTCCCTCATGCAGCAGAGGGTACAAGAGAAAGGAGAGATTGGAGAAGAAAACAGAATTCAGTCAACTTAGAAGAAAACTTTTCTCAAAAATAAGGGACAAGGTCCTAGGAGAGAGAAAAAAATGACTGCCTTTAAATACAAACACACGGCCGGGCGCGGTGGCTCAAGCCTGTAATCCCAGCACTTTGGGAGGCCGAGACGGGAGGATCACGAGGTCAGGAGATCGAGACCATCCTGGCTAACACGATGAAACCCCGTCTCTACTAAAAAATACAAAAAAATAGCCGGGCGAGGTGGCAGGCGCCTGTAGTCCCAGCTGAGAGGAGCCGGGCACATTTCCTCAGCCCCGGGCTCAAAACAAACAAGCCCAGTACAAACACATCCCATCCTCCCATCCCACCACATATCTCTCAAACTTCCTGAGCCCAGTACAAACACCACCTGGAAGGTCTCCGATAAGGAGACAGCCGTTCAAGGTTTTACTGAAAGCGTGGGAACCGAAAGAATTCCTTTGTTCCCCTGTAACTTTCGGGCTATAAAAAAGCAAGCACTCGCATTGTTCGGGGCCTTCTTGTATGCTGTGTAATGGAGGGACCAGGTTCGAACTTGTCATAAAGATCCTTGCCGCTTGGCTTTGACTCTGGACTCTGGTGGTCTTCTTTGGGGAACAGAGGGTCTGGGCATAACACAGCTACTCGGGAGGCTGAGGCAGGAGAATGGCGTAAACCCGGGAGGTGGAGCTTGCAGTGAGCTGATATTCGGCCACTGCACTCCAGCCTGGGCGACAGAGCAAGACTCCGTCTCAAAAAAAAAAAAAAAAAAAAAAAATACAAACACACACATATGCACACGTACACACACCCATCTTGGATGCTAGTTTTTAATTAAGCTGACTTTAACCATGGAGCTCCTTTTTAAAAATGTTTTTAAATTTCATTACCATATTTCAGCTGGGACAAATTGTTGCCATTTCCGAAGTACAGCCACTGCTCTTTCAGTTTGGCCTGGCTAGCAAAAAGGTGGCCTTATTATGTAAATAAAGCCCCTAAAGGGGCTAACGTAGTCAAAATCAAAAATCTGTCCTCTTTTTTTTCCTTTTGCAGGCCGTTTTTCTGCCTCACCACACCACCTTTCTTTTTTTTTAATTCAACCATTTGAGAGGCTTTGTTCCACATAATTTGGAACTTTCCTCTGGATTTGATCAAGTCAGATCGAGTTGGTCAAAACCAATAGGAAAAAGACCGAAACAACAACAAAAACAAGCAAACAACAACAACAACAAAACATTTAAGCAAAACAAATGATCGCACAACTTATATGATTACCGAGTGCTCTAATGTTAAGGAGAAACTAAGAACAGCTGGTTGTTAACTTTAGCCAAGAAAAAAACCAATTCAGATACCCAGGAATGAGTCTCAGGCTATTCTATTCTGTACCATCCTAGAAGCAGGAAAAAAACTTGATCTTTCTTGTTGGAAGCAAGCTCAACCCCCATGAAGGACTTACCTGCATTCCATCATTATGGAAATAGGAAAACTTGCCTGCCTTATGTTGGAAGCAAGTAAAACTCCAAAAAAAAAAAGTGGGGGAATTGTACAGCAAAACAAACTTTGATCTTGACCAAACTTGAGGAAATCAGGGATTCTCTGGAGGGCATGCTCCCAGACCTCAGCAAATTGTCCTTTTGGGGGCCAAGCACAGTGGCTCACGCCTGTAATCCCAGCACTTTGTGAGGCTGAGGTGGACAGATCACTTGAGGTCAAGAGTTCCAGACCAGCCTGACCAACATGGTGAAACCCCATCTCTACTAAAAATACAAAAATTAGCTGGGCATAGTGGCATGCACCTATATAGTCCCAGCTACTCAGGAGGCTGAGGCAGGAAAATCGTTTGAACCTGGGAGGCAGACATTGCAGTGAGCCCAAACTGCGCCACTGTATTCCAGCATGGGCGACAGAGCAAAACTCCATCCATTTTACTCGCTTGCACGTGAAGAGACCACCAAACAGGCTTTGTGTGAGCAACAAGGCTGTTTATTTCACCTGGGTCCAGGTGGGCTGAGTCCGAAAAGAGAGTCAGCAAAGGGAGGTAAGAGTGGGGCCATTTTATAGGATTTGGGTAGGTAAAGGAAAATTACTCAAAGGGGGTTGTTCTCTGGCTGGCAGGGGTGGAGGTCACAAGGTGCTCAGTGGGGGAGGTTTTGAGTCAGGATGAGCCAGGAGAAGGAATTTCACAAGGTAATGTCATCAGTTAAGGCAGGAATAGGCCGTTTTCACTTCTTTTGTGATTCTTCAGTTACTTCAGGCCATCTGGACTATTTGTGCAGGTCACAGGGGATATGATGGCTTAGCTTGGGCTCAGAGGCCTGACAGTCCTATTTTCTTGAGCCATAAAGTTAGCTCGTGCTGGTACCAAGCACTGGTAGGAGATTTGTCAAAGGTCGGGAGCACCTCCACTGAGAATCCCTCTGTGGTTACCAAAATGTGAACACCGCAAATTTGAGACAGGTCTTAGTTAATTTAGAAAGTTTATTTTGCCAAGGTTGAGATCACATGCCAGTGACACAGCCTCAGGTGGTACTGACAGCAAGTGCCCAAGGTTGTCAGAGCACAGTTTTGTTTTATACATTCTAGAGACATGAGACATCGATCAACATATGCAAGATGGACATTTGTTCAGTCTGGAAAGGTGGGACAACTCGAATCAAACTTGGGAAGACTGGAAGTGGGAGGGGGCTTCCAGGTCACAGGTAGGTGAGACACAAGTGCCTTTGTGAAAAGAAAATAAATCCCCCCCCAAATCACTAAAGCTAAAGGGAAAAGACAAGCTGGAAACTGCTGAGGGGCTATCTATGTCCCATCCTATTCAAATTCATCCCTCTGCTCACTGAGATAGATGCATATTGGATTGCCTCCTTTAGAGAGGCTAATCAGAAACTCAAAGGAATGCAACCATTTGTCACTTACCTACTTGTGACTTGGAAGCCCCCTCCCCACTTCGAGTTGTTCCCACCATTCTGGATGGAACATATGTACTTCTTACATGTATTGATTGATGTCTCATGTCTCCCTGAAATGTATAAAACCAAGCCACATCCCAACCACCTTGGGCACATGTCATCAGGACTTCCTGAGCCTGTGTCACGGGGCTGTGTCCTCAACCTTGGCAAAATAAACTTTCTCAATTAACTGAGACCTGTCTCAAATTTTGGGGGTCCACACACATTTCCTCCCCCGACTTTTTTTTTTTGAGATGGAGTCTCCTTCTATTACCCAGGCTGGAGTGCAGTGGTGCAATCTCAGCTCACTGCAACCTCTGCCTCCTGCGTTCAAGTGATTCTCCTGCCTCAGCTTCCCGAGTAGCTGGGACTACAGGCGTGTGCCACCATGCCTGGCTAGATTTTTGGATTTTTAGTAGAGATGGGGTTTCACCATATTGGCCAGGCTGGTCTTGAACTCCTGACTTCATGATCCACCTGCCTTGGCCTCCCAAAGTGTGGGCCCTCGCTTTTAAAAAATCTTTGAGAGAAAGCATTTTACAACAAAATGAGTCTCTGGTCTCACGTTTCATCTAATCTCTCATGGCTGGAGGGTTTATTCTTACACAGGCAGGTCCTGAGATATTAGGATAGCTCATTTTTAGCAGGTTGTGAAGTCTCATGTCCTGTGAAGGAAAATGGGGGAGGAAGGGAGAAAAACAACAACAAACATAAGAACAATCCTGGAGGCTGGGCGCGGTGGCTCACACCTGTAATTCCAGCACTTTAGGAAGCCGAGGCAGGCGGATCACGAGGTCAGGAGATGGAGACCATCCTGGCTAAAACCGTGAAAACCTGTCTCTACTAAAAAATACAAAAAATTAGCCGGGCGTGGTGGCGGGCGCCTATAGTCCCAGCTACACGGGAGGCTGAGGCAGGAGAATGGTGTGAACCTGGAAGGCGGAGCTTGCAGTGAGTGGAGATCGCGCCACTGCACTCCAGCCTGGGCGACAGAGCCAGACTCCGTCTCAAAAAAAAAAAAAAACAAAAACAATTCTGGAAAATCGATATAGGCCACTTTACTCTGAAGTCTGTACATCAGTAAGCAAGTATGAAAGTGGCTTATGTATATAAATAGGTTGCTGGTATTTTTTTCTGAAATTTAAGTTGTCTAGCTTACTCCAGATTAGGAAAAATGGGGGAAAAAAGAAGAAAAAAATTTAAAACATTATTTGGAAGACTTGTAGCCTAGAAAAATCAGAACTTGGTCCAAACTGTAGAAAATAATGAAAGTGGAAAAACATTAGGCAAGACTAAAATGTAACAACAGGTTTACTATAGTTTTTGAAACATAATTTTTTTCTCTCCAGTTTCCTATTTTTACTTAAGATGAATCATGCTAGGACTGGTTTGCTTTATTATGCTTGGCCAAATTATTGGTATACAGTGGAGCAAGAATATTTTCTTACATAGACTTTGAAATTGGCTTTGATGGAACTTGTTCCTTAGAAGGAATCTCAGATAAGATTCTTTTTTTTTTTTTTGAGATGGAGTTTCGCTCTTGTTGCCCAGGCTAGAGTGTAGTGGTGCAATCTCGGCTCACCGAAACCTCTGTCTCCCAGGTTCAGCAGTTCTCTTGCCTCAGCCTGCCAAGTAGCTGGGATTACAGGTGTGCGCCAGCACGTCTGGCTAATTTTGTATTTTTAGTAGAGACAGGGTTTCTCCATGTTGGTCAGGCTGGTCTCGAACTGCCAACCTCAGATGATCCGCCCGCCTCGGCCTCCCAAAGTGCTGGGATTATAGGCTGGAGCCATTGTGCCTGGCCATTCAGATAAGATTTTTTTTTTGAAGCTAAGCCCAGTCATGAGTTTGTGCCGTCAAATACCCATGAGTTGGATGATCCTCTCCTCTTGAGGTTCTAAGATAAACTTGGGACTCCTGGGCCTGCCAGAAAGTGACAGTCTTTACTTGCCATGGGTCAGGAACCCTGTACAGGGACTGTGTAGACAAAGATATGAGGCAAGTTTTGAGTCTCCTGACCTCAGATCACGAGGTCAGGAGATCGAGACCATCCTGGCTAACCCGGTGAAACCCCGTTTCTACTAAAAATACAAAACAAAGAAACTCTATCTCAGACACAAAAAAGAACACCTGCTAGAGTTCTATAGGTGATTATAAAACCACCTTCTAAAGAGGATCAAAACAAGACAATTGTCCGTGGATGACAAAAGGTTTTAGGGAAGCTGTAGTCAAAGACACAGTTGACAAGGAAATTTGTTACCCCTGTGGCACAGAATAATTTAACATAACAATTACAATTATTACTGATAATGTACACTACATCATATCAGAACTATAGGAGTTTCCCATGATTTTGGAACACATACCAATAACATATTTGTACAAATACAGCCTAAGGAAAACCAAACATCATTTCATATTTGACAATGTTTCCTGTATAATTTTATACCAAATAAGCAAAATTATGTCATTTTTGGATTTTTAGGGACCCAATATCTTTTTTTTTTTTTTTTTTTTGAGACGGAGTCTCGCTCTGTCACCCAGACTGGAGTGCAGTGGAGCGATCTCGGCTCACTGCAAGCTCCACTTCCCAGGTTCACGCCATTCTCCTGCCTCAGCCTCCCGAGTAGCTGGGACTACAGGCGCCGCCACCACGCCCGGCTCATTTTTTGTATTTTTTAGTAGAGACGAGGTTTCACTGTGTTAGCCAGGATGGTCTCGATCTCCTGACCTCGTGATCCGCCCGTCTCGGCCTCCCAAAGTGCTGGGATTACAGGCTTGAGCCACCGCGCCCGGCGGGACCCTAATATCTTAAAGGATTAATTAGATCAGAAAAAGACATAATTTATCATTTGATTTTGGAAAGTTTCTCAAATATAAAAGGTTTAAAACACTTGATATGAAAGTTCATTGTAAAATAAGTCATTCATTTAACCGAAGTGATAACTCAAGGATTTTTTTAAAAAAGGGCAAATCCTTCATTCCTTGAGAGGAGACTGAATTTTCTAAGCAAGAAGCCCTAATAAAAACAGCCTGAAGGAATTAAATTTGTTTTTCCAAATTATTTTTATTTATTTATTTATTTATTTGAGACAGAGTCTCCCTCTTGATGCCCAGACTGGAGTGTAGTGGTGTGATCTCGGCTCACTGCCAACCTCCGCCTCCCGGGTTCAAGCAATTCTTCTGCCTCAGCCTCCTGAGTAGCTGGGATTACAGGCTCTCACCACCACACCCAGCTAATTTTTGTATTTTTAGTAGAGACAGGGTTTCAGTATGTTGGCCAGGCTGATCTCGAACTCCTGACCTCAGGTGATTCTCCCACCTCAGCCTCCCAAAGTCCTGGGATTACAGGCGTGAGCCACCTCGCCCAGACCCATTTTTCCAAATTTTATAAACAATCTAAAAAAAATTTTTTTTTTTTTTTTGAGATGGAGTCTCGCTCTGTCGCCCAGGCTGGAGTGCAGTAGCGCGATCTCGGCTCACTGCAAGCTCTGCCTCGGTTCACGCCATTCTCCTGCCTCAGCCTCCCGAGTAGCTGGGAGTACAGGCGCCCGCCACCTCGCCCAGCTAGTTTTTTGTATTTTTTAGTAGAGACGGGGTTTCACCGTGTTAGCCAGGATGGTCTCGATCTCCTGACCTCGTGATCCGCCCGTCTTAGGCCTCCCAAAGTGCTGGGATTACAGGCTTGAGCCACCGCGCCCGGCCAACAATCTATAAAATTTTAATCTTGATCATAAGGTATAACTTCCATAAGCCTTTATAACCTTTATAATTTTTATTTAGCAGTCAGATAATGCTTCAAGAATACCTTTTTAAGGCCAGGCGTGGTGGCTTACGCCTGTAATCCCAGCACTTTGGGAGGCTGAAGCAGGTGGATCACGAGGTCAGGAGTTCGGGACCAGCCTGGCCAACATAGTGAAACCCCATGTCTACTAAAAATACAAAAAATTAGCTGGGCATGGTGGTGGGGACCTGTAATCCCAGCTACTTGGGAGGCTGAGGCAGGAGAATTGCTAGAATCCAGGAGGTGGAGGTTTCAGTGAGCTGAGATGGAGCCATTGCACTCCAGCCCAGGCGACAATGTGAGGCTCCGTCTCAAAAAGAAAAAAACAAAAAAAACCCCACCTTTTTAATATGACACAGTGGCCTATATGATGGCCTTTCATCAGTGTACCTTTGACATTAATAATTAATTTATAGAGAAACTAAACTTATTTTATCATTCAAATTGGCCCTTACAATCTCATGCTCCCACCTCTTCCATGATAGTCCCTGGGCCTTGCAGTATTGAATGGGTTTAATTTTCGGCCCTGTGTCTCAGGAATGCAGTTTATTTTGATTGGCATCTTCTTCCAGACCTAAAGATGGGGCTTTAATTGCTGTCAGTGTTTAAGATTTAGCAGGACTTGGTGTCCTTTTCAGACCCAGGACTCCAAGTCCTGTAACTCAATGTCACAAGTACTTTTTTTTTTGAGACAGAGTCTCACTCTGTCATCTGGGCAGGAGTACAGCGATCTAGCCTCACTGCAACCTCCGCCTCCCAGGTTCAAGTGATTCTCCTGCTTCAGTGTCCCAAGTAGCTATGATTACAGGTGTGCACCACCATGCCCAGCTAATTTTTTTTTGAGATGGAGTCTTGCTCTGTTGCCCAGGCTGGAGTGCAGTGGCACAATCTCAACTCACTACAACTTCCACCTCCCAGGTCAAGTGATTCTCCTGTCTCAGCCTCCCGAGTAGCTGGGATTACAGGCACCTACCACCACATTTGGCTAATTTTTGCTTGTTTGTTTGTTTTGTTTTGTTTTGTTTTGTTTTTGAGATAGAGTCTTGCTCTGTTGCCCAGGCTGGAGTGCAGTGGTACAATCTCAGCAGTGAGCAGCCTCCGCCTCCCAGGTTCAAATGATTCTCCTGCCTCAATCTCCCAAGTAGTTACGATTACAGGTGCATGCCACCATGCCCTGCTACTTTTTGTATTTTTAGTAGAGACGAGGTTTCGCCGTGTTGGCCAGACAGGTCTTGGAAACCCTGAGCTCAGGTGATCCATCCGCCTCAGCCTCCCAGCTGGGATTACAGGCATAAGCCACCACGCCTGGCCTAATTTTGTATTTTTAGTAGGGTTTCACCATATTAGCCAGGCTGGTCTTGAACTTCTGACCTCAAGTGCTCCACCCACCTCGACCTCCCAAAGTGCTGCAATTACAGGCATGAGCCACTGCACTTGGCCTCAATGTCACAAGTACTTTAAAAGCACATACAGAGAGATACACAGATGTCATAACCTTAATTTTTTTAAAAAATTATGTTTTTTCCTTAGCAAACCAAAAGTTAGTAATAATGTGATGACTTGATTATATAAAAGTTTTTTTTTTTTGAGACAGAGTCTCGCCCTGTTGCCCAGGCTGGAGTGCAGTGGTGCAATCTCGGCTCACTGCAAGCTCCGCCTCCTGGGTTCATGCCACTCTACTGCCTCAGCCTCCTGAGTAGCTGGGACTACAGGCGCCGGCCACCGCTCCCAGCTAATTTTCCTAGTCCTGTTCTTAAAGGGCCTCACCTGAAAACCAATAATCCAATTGGGAAATCGGCAGAAAAAAAAAAATCTTGTAACTACTGAATCTTCTTCTGGTTGTCTGTGTGGCTATATATGTGTTATGTGTGCAATGTCTATTAAAAGAGCTCTACTTAATTGCCATAAGAAAAATAAGCTCTTAAATAAAATATTTTTAAGGGAAAAGTAAAAGCTGTAGGACCTTTCAGTTCATGTGACTTTAAAACTTACTGGTATAGTGAAATTAGAAATGTCTTAAGAGCTGCCAGCAAACATTTTTGTTTGCCTTTATTGGTCAAGCAATTTCATACTTATCTCTGCCAAATACTATAAGGTGTCAAAATTTGGCAACAAGGCTAAAACTGTAACTCAGCCCAAACAGAATAAGCTTTGCTTGTGTAATAAATGAAACATTAATATTAGTTTAATAAAGATAGCTGCATCTTGAACTATTTAGTGAAATGTCCTAACTTCTAATCTTGTGGCCTTAGGCAGTCTAATACACGTGAAGGAAGTTTGTTTTGGGAAAGGACTGGTATAATCTTTGATATTAAAGAAGAGAATTTATTTTATTTATTTATTTATTTATTTTTTTTTTTGAGGCCCAGATTAAGCTCTGTCTGGGCTGGAGTGCAGTGGCCAGATCTCAGCTCACTGCAAGCTCCGCCTCCCGGGTTCCAGCCATTCTCCTGCCTCCAGCCTCCCAGTAGCTGGGACCACAGGCGCCGCCACCTCGCCCGGCTAGTTTTTGTATTTTTTGGTAGTAGAGGCGGGGGTTTCACGTGTTAGCCAGGATGGTCACCCTGATCTCTGACCTGCGTGATCCGCCCGATCTACGGCCTCCCAAAGTGCTGGGATTACAGGCGTGAGCCACCTTTTGACCTGAAATTTATATAAAAAGAATCTTATATGGTAAATTCTTGCTCTAAAGTAAATTAACAGGTTGTTTAAAGAGAGGGATGTTTACAACAAGTCAGAAAGCCAAGGCATGTCAGAAATTGTCAGCGTAAATCGTGAAAAAAATTTATAAAAGGGAATTTATACAAGAAATGTTGTACAATTAAAAAGTGATTAGGCCTGCCAAATGCTTTATAAAACACCCCTGTAACTCTTAGCTGTACAGCTTGCCTGCTTTGCAGCTGGTAAGATGTGGGACACATGGAGTAAATGCTGGGACAACTCAGACCCTCTCTGCACTCTGTCTAGGTCCCAGGCTCTACACCTAGTACATAAATAAAATCCCAAACTTACCAACAAAAGTAAAAATTGCTAAAAGGTAACAGCGTAACATGTATTTAAGACTACTGAAAAAACAGTTTACATATACTTTTGGTAAAAAGATTATAAGGAGGCATGAGAATGTGGGTTTTTACCTAGATTAAAAAGTTGAAGAATTGCTTTGAAGGTTTAAGCAAGTTTTGAAAGGTTAATTGTAAAGGAAATTCTGTGTGTAAACCTATGGGCTAAAACTGAAAGGGTATCATCCAGCTTTTCTGTAAATTGAGCATTAAAATAAAAGTGCAATGGGTTTCTCTTAAACCACTAATCTGCTCTTTTTTTTTTTTTTTTTGAGACGGAGTATAGTGGCATGATCTCGGCTCACTGCAAGCTCCGCCTCCCGGATTCACACCATTCTTCTGCCTCAGCCTCCCGAGTAGCTGGGACTACAGGCTTCTGCCACCACGCCTGGCTAATTGTTTGTATTTTTAGTAGAGACGGGGTTTCCCCATGTTGGCCAGGATGGTCTCGATCTCCTGACCTCCTGATCCGCCCGCCTTGGCCTCCCAAAGTGCTGGGATTATAGGCGTGAGCCACCGTGCCCGGTTAATCTGCTCTTTAACAAAAATTATAATGGGTTAAAAAGGGTCTATTAAAATTTTACCTTACGGTCAAACATTAAAGTTGGATAAATATATTTACAAGGTTTTATTAAAATTGAGTTTAACATTAATAGTACACTAATATAAAGACAAAATTTGGCTTATTTGTTATAAAATAATACAGGAAGCATTGTCAAATATAAAATGGTGTTGTTAGAGCTATTATTTGTATAAATATATTATTGGTATGTGTTCCAAAGTTATAGGAGACTCCTATAATTCTGATATATCTTAGTGTACATTATCAGTAATAATTATAATTGTTAGGTTGAAATTATTGTGTGCCACAAAGGTGACAGAAATCCTTGTCAACTGTAACTTTATGACTACCCTAAAACTTTTTGTCATCCATGAACAACTGTTGTCTTGTTTTGGTCCTCTTTAGAAGGTGGTTTTATAATCAGCTATAAAGCCCTAACAGGTGCTCTTGAATGCAGGTTTCTGATAACTTTGGAGATTATTACATCAGAATGGAGGAAAAATGTTCAGGACTCTTGAAGAGCTAAAGTGTTCATTAAGGCCAGGTGCGGTGGCTCATTCCTGCAATCCCAGCACTTTAAGAGGCCAAGGCGGGCACATCACCTGAGGTCAGGAGTTCGAGACCAGCCTGTCCAACATGGTGACACCCTGTATCTACTGAAAATACAAAAAATTAGCCAGGCATGGTGGTGCGCACCTGTAGTCCCAGCTGCTTGGGAGGCTGAGGCATGAGACTCACTCGAACCGGGGAAGTGGAGGTTGCAGTGAACCGAGATTGCACCATTGCACTCCAGCCTGGGTAACAGAGCGAGACTCTTTCTCAAAAAAATAAAATAAAATAAAAGTAAATTAATATCAAACAGGACATAAATTAACTGCATGAACTAAACTAATAGGAGACTGGGGTGATCTTTTTAACGTTTTGCTTAAAATACTGCTAATCCTTTGTTTTGCTTTTCAAAGTCAAACTTTTCTTTTGAGCTATTGACAGCTTTTAACAATTTAGTATACTGCCGTGAATGAAATTGGGAGCATACTTGTTTCCCAAATTCAGGTAGAGCCTGATTTTCTCCAGAATTTGGAAATTATCTGTGAGTGTTCTTAAGTTATGGCAATATAGTTATTTGCATAAAAGTAATAAGAATCTGTTTTCTTTTTAATAGAAAAGAAATGGGAGAAACTGGTTATTTTTCCATGGCTTTGACTGGAACGGTGTGCTTTCCTTTGAGGAATCAAACTTGACTTATGAAGCCAATAAAGCCCTTGGGAAATGGGCCTCATAATTTGGGTGCACAGTCTCTGTGTAGGGTTTCTGATCTGCGGTAAATAAAGAATGTCACTTTCTAGCAGGCCGGGAACCCAACTTATCTAGGAACCTCAAGAGGAGAGGAATTCACCCAACTCATAGGTATTTGGTGGTACAAATCCATGGCTGGGCTTGGCTTTAAAAAGGTGTTATCTTAGATTCCTTCTACGGAACAAGACAATTTAAAAGGCCTATTTAACAAATAATTATTCTTGCTGCACTGTATGCAAATAATTAAGCCAAGTATAATAAAGCAAACCAGTCCTACCATAAATTGTCTTTTAATAAAAATGGGAAACTGGAGAGAGAAAATTATGTTTCAAAAACTATAGCACACCTGTTGTTAAATTCTAGTGTTGCCTAATGTTTTTCAATTTTTATTATTTGTACTGTTTAAATTAAATTCTAATTTTTCTGGCTACAAGTTTCCAAAATAAGCTGTGTTTTCTTAAAGCCCTATAAATTGAAAACTAGATATTTCAGCAGGTGCTGCCTCTAAGCTCCCTGACTCTCACAGGAGGAAATAAAGAAATAGGAAATCTTAAGCTGAAAAATCATAAAAAGATAAGTAACTGAGAACTACTCATCTTACCCGGTCTCACCCTTACCTCACTAAATACTTCTGTTGTTCCTACCTTGCCTTCTAAGCCAAATATTAAAACTTTTAATGAAAATTATGTACTATGCCACCCCTGTGGGAATTGCTTTACTCACTCTGCTATTTGCAGTAGGAGTATATGCTGTAGCACCCTCAGGGTGGAATATCGGACAGAGAATCTCAATTACTGTAGCATTTTGGTTAATTATTATTCTCATCGCAGGAATAATGGTTATAACAGAAAATGACACATAGGTCTTTCCAAACATGCACCTCTGCCTCTCATTGGGTGAGGAATATTGTTTCTATCTCAACCAATCAGGCCTAGTAAGAGACACTGCTGAAAAACTTGAAGAAAGGACTAAAAAGCTAAGGGAATACCAAAACAACCAAATAGATTCTTGGTTTGGGAATAAAATTATATCATGAGTCATCCCCATTTCTGGGCCTTCTCCTAATAACATGCCCAGGACTAATTTTCTTACCCTGCCTAATTAACTTGTTTCAAGGATTTTTAACTGACAGGATCATGGCCATTTCACAGACAACTACCCCAAAACATCCACAGATGGTGTTACTCCTACAGTCAATCTGAGACCAGAAAACTCTCCATCCCCTTCAGCAGGAAGTAGGCAGAAAGAACATGCCGCCCCTCTTTTATTTTTTTTTTTGAAACAGAATCTCACTCTGTCACCCAGGCTAGAGTGCAGTAGCATGATCTCTGCTCACTACAACCTGAGCCTACTGGGTTCAAGTGATTCTCATGTCTCAGCCTCCCAGGTAGCTGGGATTACAGGTGTGCGCCCACCACACCTGGTTAATTTCTGTATTTTAGTAGAGATGGGGTTTCCACTGTGTTGGCAGGCTGGTCTTGAACTCCTGACCTCAGATGATCCACCCACCTCAACCTCCCAAAGTGCTGGGATTACAGGCATGAGCCACCGCACCTGGCCTCTTTTTTTTTTCTTTTTTTGAGATGGAGTTTCGCTCTTGTTGCCCAGGCTAGAGTGCAATGGTGTGATCTTGGCTCAATGCAACCTCCGCCTCATGGGTTTAAGCAATTCTGCCTCAGTCTCTCAAGTAGCTGGCATTACAGGCGTGCACCACCATGCCTGGCTAATTTTGTATTTTTTTAATAGAGATGCTGTTTCACCGTGTTGGTCAGGCTGGTCTTGAATACTTGACCTCAAGTGATCCACCCGCCTTGGCCTCCCAAAGTGCTGGGATTACAGGTGTGAACCACTGCACCTGGCCGCCCCTTGTCCTTTTTGCCACTATAGGGTCTGGATTGACAGAGCAGGAGCATTGCCATCTTGGACAAGCACTGCCATTTTAAGTTTTGCCTTGATCAAAAACTGCCTAAATCCAAAGGGCATCAGCCTAATGGCTAAGGTCAGCATGACCATAAACCACAAGTAACATCTCCGACCAGAAACATTCCAAACTCCTCCCTGACCAGAGACATGCCAGCCCCTCCGCTGGAGAGGTGTCAGCCCCAGGATAACCTCCCCTTCAACCAGAGACATTCCAACTCCGCCATAAACTTCTCCCCCACACGGAAACATTCCAAGCTCTCTCACCAATAAATACTCTTAGTCTGGGCCAGACACAGTGGCTCACGCCTGTAATCCCAGCACTTTGGGAGGCAGAAGCAGGCGGATCACAAGGTTGAAAGATTGAGACCATCCTAAACAACATGGTGAAACCCCGTCTCTACTAAAAAAAATACAAAAATTAGCTGGGCATAGTGGCACATGCTTGTAGTTCCAGCTGTTGGGGAGGCTGAACAGGAGAATCCCTTGAACCTGGGAGGCGGAGGTTGCAGTGAGCTGAGATCACGCACTCCAGCCTGGTGACAGAATAAGACTCCATCTCTAAATAAATAAATAAATAAATAAATATTCTTAGTCTGTAAGAGAGAGCACTCCTGACTGAAATCAGTCAGAAGCCCCTCTCAGGTTTGACTATTGAGCTGCTTTTCCTGTTTCTTTCCTCTTTCTTTAAATCTTACTGTGACTTTAAGGCAGATTGGCTCTAAGCAGTTCCCAGTTTGACTTTTCCTTTTAGCTTAGTGATTTGGGGCCCCCAAGATTTATTTTCCTTTCTTACTACCCAGGACTGCCTAGCCTTTGGCCCATGCCAGTGAAGCCCCTGTCCCCATCTCTCCAGCAGGCCACACAACACCTTCTGGGAGGTGCCACTGGCATTGTATCATGAGATAAAATAAAACAATAACTAAATAGCCAGGCATGGTGGTGTGCACCTGTAGTTCCAAGCTACTTGGGAGACTGAGGCGGAAGGATTGCTTAAGCCCAGGAGTTGGAGCCTGCAGTGAGCTATGATCATGCCACTGCACTCCAGCCTAGGTAACAGAGTGAGACCTCATCTCTAAAAACCATTTTTCTTTTCTTTTTTTTTTTGAGACAGAGTTTCTCTCTTGTTGCCCAGGCTACAATGCAATGGCGTGATCTTGGCTCACTGCAACCTCCGCCTCCTGGGTTCAAGTGATTCTCCTGCCTCAGCCTCCCGAGTAGCTGGGATTACAGCCAATTTTTTGTATTTTTAGTAGAGATAGGGTTTCACCATGTTGGTCAGGCTGGTCTTGAACTCCTGAGCTCAGGTGATCTGCCTGCCTCAGCCTCCCAAAGTGCTGAGATTACAGGTGTTAGTCACTGCGCCCAGGCCTAAAAAACCTTTTTTTTTTTTTTTTTTTTTTTTTGAGACGGAGCCTTGCTCTGTCGCCCATGTTGGAGTGCAGTGGTGTGATCTCGGCTCACTGCAAGCTCTGCCTCCCAGGTTCGCACCATTCTCCTGCCTCAGTCTCCTGAGTAGCTAGGACTATAGGCGTTCGCCACCACGCCCGGCTAATTTTTGTATTTTTAGTAGAGATGGCATGAGCCACCGTACCTGGTCAAAAAAAAAACTTTTTAAAATAAATAAATATTAGAACATGTGGGAAAATAAAATTAATTAAAAAAAACAGTAACTGCAATAGCAACAGCTACTATTTACTGAACACTTACTCCACCTCATTTAATCACAACTCTTTGAAGTAGGTACTATTATTTCCATTTTTACAGATGAGCAAATTAAGGCTCAGAGATGTTAAGCAACTTGCCCATACAGACAGTAAGTGTTGCTGGTGATTCAAATCCAGGTCCATCTGGCTTTTGGAACTCATGTCCTCACATTCACTGGTCTGCAGAGTAGCACCAAGTACCTTTTATCACCCTGACCAGCTCCTGGGTACTGCCCTCCTGCCTGCAGGTCTCAACACCACGACATCCAGCTAGCCCCTGTCCCCTATGACATCCTTCTCCCTCCTGCCAATGAAACCCAATAGATCAGGCTGCCTGACAAAAAAAATCTCTTGTGACGCCTTGGACTGTGGCATTCATCCTAAATGCCTCCCTAACAGCATGGCCCGTTGCTCCTTTACAAGTCTGGCTCACATTCTTACTGAGTTTTGCTTATGCCTTTTGCCCTTCTTGGATGCCCTTCCCTAACCCTGCAAGGGCCACTCAGTTGAAGTTCCAGAAGACTCCAAATTCCTCAATCCAGTCATCTCACACAATTCTGGGTTCCAGAGCCAGAGGTGCCCCCACCACAGAAATCTCTGGCTCAGTGCCAAGTCAGGAAGCTGCAAAGAGCAAGGAGGGCCTGAGTTCCAGTCCTTAAAGGATGGGGAAGGGGAAGGACAGCCAGGCAGCTGTTCCTTTCAGATCGCGAACCGTCAGATTTTTCCTCCAAATGTTGCTTGGGACAAGGGGTTAAATGATGTTGACAGAAGTGGGATTGAAGAAAGAGATAGGAGTGGTTGAGAGATTGCCCAACACTTAGAGACGCTGAGGTTGAAAGATGGCTTGAGCCCAGGAGTTTAAGACCAGATTGGGCAATACAGCAAGACCTCATCTCTTAAAAAAAAAAATAATAATTTTATATATATATATTTTAAATTAGCTGGGTGAGGTGGCGTCCGCCTGTGGTCCCAGCTATTTGTGCGCTGAGGCAGGAAAGTCGCCTGAACCCAGGAGATGGAGGCTGCAGTAAGCTGTGATTGTGCCACTCCAGCCTGGGTAACAGAGTGAGACCCTGTCTCAAAACATATAAACCTGTGTGTGTGTGTGTGTGTGTGTGTGTGTGTGTGTGTGTGTGTGTATTCCAGGGAACATTAAGACTTAGAGGCAAACTCCAGAACTTAAAGACAAAACATGAAAGTGCTAAGAAATTCCGTGCTTGTGGAGAGACAATTCCAACTCTTTCCCTGAACCCGGGCTGAGTCCCTTCGCTATGAGGTTGTGGGGATGAGTGGGAAGCCCAGCGCCTGGCGCCGAATGAAGGCAGCCATTGTGAGTTCCTGGCCTGAGGAAGGGAGGCTCAGTGCCCAAGGATGTGACCCGGCGTGAGGCCCGGGGAAAGAACAGCGCAGCAATCCCGCAGTATCCTAGGCGACAGGGTGTGGGCGGGAGGGTGGGGAGTCAAAGGCGGAGTCACGGGCTCCGCCCTCTTTCTCCAGCTTGGCGCGAGCACAGGCTCCGCGTGGTTCTCACAACTAGCAGCTCGGCTCAGTGAGACCCTGTGCCCCAGAGGCTGCTCCTGGCTGGGGTGGCGCTGCAGGGAGAACCGCGAGCTCTCAGGGGTCGGCGGGTGACTTCTTTCCGGAAGAAAGCGAGAAACTTGCTCTGCGGGGTGAACTGGACTCTCCAACTCCGGACGATCAGCCCAGGACTGAGAGTCCCGAAGTCCCCAACCACAAGTGAGCGGCCCCAGAAGGACAAGTCTAGGTCCAGAGCGCCATGGCCGCGCCCGCCCTTCGTTTGTGCCACATCGCCTTCCACGTGCCCGCGGGGCAGCCCCTCGCCCGGGACCTGCAGCACCTCTTCGGCTTCCAGCCCCTGGCTTCGCGGGAGGTGGACGGCTGGCGGCAGCTGGCCTTGCGCAGCGGCGACGCTGTCTTTTTGGTGAACGAGGGCCCAGGGTCTGGAGAGCCGCTGTATGGGCTGGACCCGCGTCACGCGGTCCCCAGCGCCACGAACCTGTGCTTCGACGTGGCGGACGTCGGCGCTGCAACCCGGGAGCTGGCAGCGCTGGGCTGCAGCGTGCCTGTCCCTCCCGTTCGCGTGGGGGACACGCAGGGTGCCGCCACTTACGCCGTGGTCAGCTCGCCCGCCGGCAACATCAGCCTGACCTTGCTGGAGCGCGCCGGCTACCGCGGACCCTTCCTGCCCGGCTTCAGGCCCGTGCCCTCTGCGCCTGGCCCTGGTTGGGTCAGCCGCGTGGACCACCTGACCTTGGCCTGCGCCGCCGGCAGCTCCCCCACACTTTTGCGCTGGTTCCACAACTGCCTGGGCTTTTGCCACTTGCCGCTGAGCCCAGATGAGGATCCCGAGCTGGGCCTGGAAATAACAGCAGGGTTTGGGCTTGGGGGACTGAGGCTTACAGCCCTGCAGGCCCAGCCGGGCAGCCTTGTCCCCACTCTTGTGCTGGCTGAGTCCCTGCCGGGGGCGACGACACGACAGGACCAGGTGGAGCAGTTCCTGGCCCGGCACAAGGGGCCAGGCCTGCAGCACGTGGGGCTGTATACGCCTAATATTGTGGAGGCCACTGAGCGGGTAGCAGCTGCTGGAGGCCAGTTCCTGGCTCCCCCTGGGGCATACTACCAGCAGCCAGGAAAGGAGAGGCAAATCCGAGCTGCAGGGCACGAGCCTCATCTGCTTGCTAGACAGGGGATCCTGCTAGATGGTGATGAAGGCAAGTTTCTGCTTCAGGTCTTCACCAAGTCCCTTTTCACTGAGGACACTTTCTTCCTGGAGCTGATTCAGAGGCAGGGGGCCACTGGCTTTGGTCAGGGCAACATCAGAGCTCTGTGGCAGTCTGTACAGGAGCAAGCTGCCAAGAGCCAGGAAGCTGAAGGATGCCCAGAGCTGAGTGCAGCCAGCTGACCTGCAGCTCTGGGGAGACCAGCATAGAACTGAGGAACATCTGCAGGAGGCCCAACTAGTGAAAGACTTTGCCTCCAGGGGGCAGGTGTGACTTCCATCTCATCAGTGCCTGCCAGAAGCTGTGTCTCTCACTGCGCTCCAAAGAGGTGGGATTTTTAAAAACTAAAACATTTCTTATATACAGTCTATAATAAATATGTAAGATACAAAAAACGATAAAAGAATTACACACTAGGAAACAGAACATAACCAATACTCTCGAGTCCTCCTTGTGTTCCACTGTGATTGTTTCCTCCCACCCACTCCTCAAATCCTGTCATTATTAGCCCTTTGCTTTTCTGTATTGTTTCACTCCGTATGTAACATAACCCTAAATAAATGATTTCATATTTGAAGTAGGAATTTAAAACAGAACAAATCTTCTCCTGTGCTTCCTCTCCCCCTAGGGAGCGACTGCAGGTGGGAAGGGGCTGGCTGGGAGTTGAGCCCAACTACCTTCTCCAGAGTGATGCCACCGCTCCAATCAGAGCTGACCTGAGACCTAGACGGAGGGTGTTGGGTGTCAGCCACTGGCAGGTGCTCCCTGTAGCTGCCTTGCCTTTCTCCTGGGGGGATGGAGGACAGATCAGTCTGGACAGAACACCCACCCCCCGACCCCATCTGCCCAGGGCTGGCTGGGAGTTCAGCCAGAGGAAGTCAGGACCAAGCAGAACGTCACCACTTTTCTGGGTCCCTCCTTCAGATGTGAGGAGTAAGGGACTAGGGAGAGGGTGGAAGGCTCTCCAAAATAGCTATAAAAGGGCGGGCGTGGTGGCTCATGCCTGTAATCCAAGCCCTTTAGGAGGCTGAAGTGGGAAAATCACTTGAGGCCAGAATCACCTGAGTTCGAAACCAGCCTGAGCAACATAGCAAGATCCCCATCTCAAAAAAATACAACACAAAATAACTACAAAAATAAGCACTTTATTAACAACAGGATTCTCAGGGAATGGGGGCTTTCAGAAGTGTCACTGGGCTGCACTGTTGAGGTTGGATGCATCAGTGGAGATGTGAGGCCGAAAGAAATTATCCAGGACTTGCTGGCCCATGCAGGACTTTTTCCGACTGCACGGAGAGGACACCTGGGACCTTTTGGAACCCTGTGAAAAAATGGAAGGCGGGAGGCCTTGTAGTTAGGGGAGGGGGAGCAGAGAATCCTCTCCTTGTTCTCCCTCCCTTTCCCTGACTCTACTGATCTAGCTCAGGCTTAGCCTGGAATGCTGTAGAGCTTTCATCCTGCCTCAAGTAACTGCCCCATCAATCAACCTCCCAAAAGGCTGCCTGAGGGAATCGAATTGTCCTAAAAATGTGAATCTGACTCTTCTCCACCTAAAATGGGTCAGCAGCCTAGGGCTCACACCCTGACTGACTCAGCAGACCCTGCTGACCTTTCCAGCTAAACCAACTGCTCACAGCTCCTTGAGCACTGCAGCCTGCACTGGGCCCCACCTTTGTTCACACTACTCTTGGGACTGGAAAGAACATCGCTACGGTTGATTCCCCTCCCAAACCTGAAGAAAATGATTCATTTCTAGGACCTAGATTGTTGTACCCAAGCGAGTTAGAGAAACGCTACACTTTGAGACGAATTTAAGAGTCCTGGCCAGGCGCGGTGGCTCACGCCTGTAATCCCAGCACTTTGGGAGGCCAAGGCGGGCAGATCACGAGGTCAGGAGATTGAGACCAGCCTGGCCAACACAGTGAAACCCCATCTCTACTAAAAATACAAAAATTTAGCCAGGCGTGGTGGCGGGCACCTGTAGTCCCAGCAATCGGGAGGCTGAGGCAGGAGAATGGCGTGAACCCGGGAGGCAGAGCTTGCAGTGAGCCGAGATTGTGCCACTGAACTCCACCCTCCAGCCTGGGCGACAGAGCGAGACCCTGTCTCAAAAAAAAAAAAAAGTCCTTTATTAGCCGGTGACCGAGAAATGGCTAACGCTCAAAATTCTCTCAGCCCCAGAAAGGCTCCATTTTCTTTATACTTCAGTTTAGGAAGGGGAGGGGGAGTTCAGCTGCAACAATTTTACAGAAGTAAAAACATGTAAAAAAGTTAAAAAGGGCCGGGCGCGGTGGCTCAAGCCTGTAATCCCAGCACTTTGGGAGGCCGAGACAGGCGGATCACGAGGTCAGGAGATCGAGACCATTCTGGCTAACACAGTGAAACCCCGTCTCTACTAAAAATACAAAAACTTAGCCGGGCGAGGTGGCAGGCGCCTGTAGTCCCAGCTACTCGGGAGGCTGAGGCAGGAGAATGGCGTAAACCCGGGAGGCGGAGCTTGCAGTGAGCTGAGATCTGGCCACTGCACTCCAGCCTGGGTGACAGAGCAAGACTCCGTCTCAAAAAAAAAAAAAAAAAAAGTTAAAAAGACAAATGGTTACAGAGAAACAAACAGTTTCCAGGTGCAGGGACTCTAAATCTTTCATAAGATGTTATATATGTGGGCTCTGTTGGACACAAACTCAAGGCTTTATGGTGTTATCTCTTGAGCAAAATCCTGGGAACTTCAAACATTGCTTGCTTCAGTACCTTATCAGTTAATTGGACTCTTTGATATGTTGGGAGTCTGCATACACAAGTTAACTCCTTGAGAAAGGGGGTGGGTGAAGAGTCCTTGAAACCTATTTCCAAGGCTTCATTTACAGAAGGAGCCAAATGGAGTTGTCTGGCTTTCTCAATGAAGGGAGAGCCTATTCATGTGGAAACAAGGCTAGGTGATTAAGGGAGAGTCTAAAACAAGGTTAGGTATTACAAGATTACCAGCTGCTCCCTCCAAACAGCCTTTCCTGATCCTTGTCTCCCAGATAGAACTGACAGCTCCCATGGATGGGTGTGGTGGCTCAACACCTGTAATCCCAGCACTTTGGGAGGCCAAGGCAGGCAGATCACTTGAGGTCAAGAGTTCGAGACCAGACTAGCCAACATGGTGAAACCCTGTTTCTACTAAAAATACAAAAATTAGTTGGGTGTGGTGGCAGGCACCTGTAATCCCAGCTACTTGGGAGACTGAGGCAGGAGAATCACTTTAATCTAGTTATTGGAGATTGCAGTGAGCCGAGATTGGGCCACTGCACTCCAGCTTGGGTGACAGGGCAAGACTGTCTCAAAACAAAACAAAACAAAACAAAAAGAACTGATGGCTCCACAATTCATATCCCACAAAATCCAGTACATGCATTTCACACACCTGTGACACTGGAGAGTCCTCATCATTTTTTTCCTTTCCCTCTACCCTGCACCCCACAATGCAACTTCTCCAGGTCAAGAACTATTCCTCTCTCCAGTGAAGCCTGGAGTGGAGAATGTTCACCCAAACATTCGTCAGTTAACTGACTAAAAACCCATGGCCTCAGGCCTGGGGAGACGGGTTGGGAGAGGCCTAGGAGACTTACCTTGCAGGTCCCTGGCTGTTGGCCCTGATACACACGGAAAACCTAGACAAGAAGACGGGGAGGTGAGGGCTGGCACTTTTTCCAAAAGAGATAAACCGGTGTTCTGCCCTTAACTTCATGTCCCAGTACTTTTGTTTAAAATATGTTTTTTTGGCCAGGCATGGTGGCTCACGCCTGTAATCCTAGCATTTTGAGAGGCCAAGGTGGGTGGATCACTTGAGGCCAGTCGTTCGAGACCAGCCTGGCCAACATGGTGAAACCCCATTTCTAAAAATCCAAAACATCATGGCTGGGTGTGGTGGCTCACACCTGTAATCTCAGCATTCTGGGAGGCTAAGGCGGGTGGATCACTTGAGGTCAAGAGTTAGAGACCAGTCTGGCCAGCATAGTGAAACCTCATCTCTACTAAAAATACAAAAAAAAGTTAGCAGGGTGTGGTGGCACAAGCTTATAATCCCAGCTAATCGGGAGGCTGAGGCAGTAGAATAACTTGAACTTGGGAACCAGAGTTTGCAGTGAGCTGAGATCATACCACTGCACTCCAGCCTTGGTGACAGAGGGAGACAGCGTCTCTCCCCCCTAAAAATAAAAATAATACAAATAATACAAATTTAAAAATAAAAAATCAGCCAGGAATGGTGGCACACGCCTGTAATTCCAGCTACTTGGAAGGCTGAAGCAGAATCACTTGAACCTGGGAGGCAGAGGTTGCAATGATCCAAGATCATGCCATTGCACTCCAGCCTGGGCAACAGAGTGAGACTCCGTCTCAAAGAAAAAAGAAAAAAAAAAAAAGCGATTTTTTGGGCCAGGTACAGTGGCTCATGCCTGTAATCCCAGCACTCTGGGAGGCTGATGCGGGTGGATCACTTAAGGCCAGGGGTTTGAGACCAGCCAAGCCAACATGGTGAAATCCCCATCTCTACAAAAAATATAAAACTTAGCTGGGCATGGTGGTACACGTCTGTAATACCAGCTATTCGGGAGGTTGAGGCACGAGAATCACTTGAACCCAGGAGGCAAAGGTTGCAGTGACCCAAGATCGCACCACTGTACTTCAGCCTGGGTGACAGGGACTCCATCTCAAAAAACAAATAATAATAATAGCCGGGCACAGTGGCTCACACCTGTAATCCCAGCACTTTGGGAGGCTGAGGCAGGCAGGTCGGGAGTTGGAGATGAGCCTGCCAGCATGATGAAACCCCGTCTCTACTAAAAATAGAAACAATAGCTAGGCGTGGTGGCGGGCACCTGTAATCCAAGCTACTCAGGAAGCTGAGGCAGGAGAATCGCTTGAACCCAGGAGGCAGAGGCTGCAGTCAGTCCAGATAGCGCCATTGCACTCCAGCCTGGGCAATAGAGCGAGACTCCATCTCAAAAAAAAAAAAATGCTTTTTTTTCTGTTTACATGCTTGTGTTCATGTAGGAAACACAAGGAAGTACAACAAAGACAACAAAGGTAGTGCCTTTTTCATGGCGGTGGAAACAGCTGCGGTGTGAAATTCCTCCTGGGTCAGCCAGCGAGCGCCTGCTGGTACGGTGGTCACTGGGGTCTGCCCTTCCAAGGCCAGACCATATACTTGATATGTCAGCTTGATGTGAGAGAAGGTGTGGACAACCTGGAGGAAGGGCCAAGAGGTTCAAATAGGCCTGTGGATATAGCCTCAAAACCCACCATCCTTGGCCGTTCCGCTGCTCACTTACCTCCCCAAGGTGCCGGAGGCGCGTGGCTGGGAGGGGCCCAGCCCAACGCTGTAGTTCCTGCAGCAGGGCCTTGCGCTGAAGCTGCTCTGAGGGCTCCCAGGTAACGGACGGGAACTCCCACAGTCCTGCCAGCAGACCTGAGAGGGAGGGCAGCCAGGCAGGGGTCAGGCCTCAGCTGCCGATTCCCTCCATTCTCCCTTGTTACTCACGCCACTGCCTTCCACGCCCAGTATCCAGGTACCTGAGTTGGGCCTCTGCACCAGCAGAATTTGGGCACCCCCAAGGGCCCCAGGCTGTTCCAGAACACAGGTAGCAGAGCTCTCCTCCCTGGGAGGCTTGCGGCTGGCCTTTCTGGGGAAGTTGACCACTCCCAGGGTCTGGTCCCAGGGCTCTGAAGCAGGCAGGCACAACTGGCACTGTCCAGTGTTGAGAGCTGGGAATGGAGATCCCCAAACCCTACTCAGGCCGAGAGGGCTTTAGGGGCCAATCTAGAGAGCAGGCTTTGGCCAGGTTCTGCAGAATCTTATTCAGGTTAGAGGAAGAACTGGAGTGGGGCTTCTGACTGGGCCAGGAAGGGCTGGGGTGGGGGCTAGGTTTGGTGCTCACCACACTCCTCCACATCAGGATTGCCCGACAGGCTCCGTGAGGCTAAGAGCTGTTCCCGCTCCACCTGAAAGGCACAGGGTTGGGTGTCATAGGGCAGAGTCACCCCTTAGGACTTCTCAGTGCCCCTTCCCCAGTAGGCTTACTCTCTGGCGTGCCCGGCACAGGCTCTGCACAGGGCACTGGCTGCACAGTGGGCGCTGTGGGGTACACACTGTGGCCCCTAGCTCCATGGCTGCTTGGTTGAAATCTCCTGGCCGGGCTGGGTCCACCAGTTGCTGGGCTAGACCCCTAAAAGAAGGGAACACTGCTGTGAGCCAGAGCTCCTTTGGAGACACCCCTGAAGCACCCTTGTTACCCCAACATCCTACCAGAGCCGCTGGGAAACAAGGGTGCTGCTGGGATCAGCACCAATGGCTCGGACACGGCACAGCACCCGTGCTACGTTGCCATCCACCACACCGGTTGCCTGGCACAGAGGAGCCAAAGAATTAGCCTGGGCTGGGAGGAAGAAGGCTGGGCATGCACAAAGTGGGGGTGGTCTGTGGAATCACCTGGCCAAAGGCGATAGAGGCAATGGCCCCAGCTGTGTAGCGCCCCACGCCGGGCAGGAGCTGCTGCAGGGTCTCTGCTGTACGTGGCATGTGGCCCCCTAGCTCCTCTACCACCTGATTGGAGTGCAAGACTTAAGATTATGAGACACCCAAGACTCCTGGGTTCCTACCCTCCTGCCATCCCCTTACCTTCCGAGCTCCCTCCTGCAGCCGCCGGCCACGAGAATAGTACCCCAGGCCAGCCCAGAGCTGATTCACCTCCTGTGGGTAGGATCAGAGGTCAGAGAGATCACCCGTCAGTCTCTCTGCCGTTCCCATTTCCCCTACCCTAGGGTGGCTCTCACCTCCAGGGAAGCACTGGCCAGGTCCTGCAGTGTAGGCCACTTCTATAGCCACAGGCAGGCAGAAAGAGACAAGGTCAAGGGTGAGGGTGGTAGAGGAAACCTTCTCTACACCCACCCCAAAGTAAAGGCTCTCATCTGGGGTCCGACCCATGACCCTTCCCTTCCTCCCCTGGAGTCACCTGCATCCATCCAGTATAGTAGTTGATCACAGTGGCAACCTGGGTCTGCTGCAGCATGACCTCTGAGACCCACACTAGGGGAAAGGGGTTGGCATAAGGACACTGCTGACCTGCCCTACCTGGCCCACAGCCCCCAGACCCAAGGGCCTCGAGGCAAAGTGGCCCTGCTCTCAGGAGATGTACTGACCAGCATATGCCCGCCTGTCCGGGTCCACCTCATCTTCTGCCTGTCAATGCAACCCCAGATGAGGAGTTAGGGTGGAGGGGGCTGGGTGCCTGCCTCCCACCCACTGTCCCTGCTCCTCGCCTGCCTACCCGTCTTCTCCATGGTAAGTCCCGCTTCTCTTGGTCGTACCAGCTTAGCAGGCTCCTTCGGAAGGCTGTGACTTCAGCTACGTCTCTGAATAGATGGTATGGGGAGACAGAGGCCTGCAATACCACCTCTTCCGGCTGCCTGGCCAGGCCTGCTGGGGCCCCAGGACACTTAGGAATCATCCCTGCATAGGCTGGGCACCAGGGTCTTGGGACACAGCAGTCTGTGGCAGTATGCTCCCAGTTAGGGCTTCCCCCAACAAACCCCTTTAAGCTTTGGAGCTGGAGTCAGACCAGAGTTATGTAATTGTGTGTAGCTGTGGCTAAGTTTCTGGCCTTAATTTCTCAGGGTGGTACTGCTGGCTTCTTTGTCTCTGAGCCATAATGAAAACCTAATAGTTTTAGCCAGCTATAATATATACTGGTGCAGGACCTTCCTATTTACAAAACACTTTCAGGTTCATGAACTCATTTGGTCCCATGAAAGCCACATGAGGGAGGAAATGCTGAACTACTGCTCCATTTTACTGGTAAGAAAACAGCCATCCAGAGCAATTATCCTAATGTCACACAGCAATATAGTCAGAATTACACCCTTAGTGAGTCTCTTTTTTTTTTGAGACAGAGTCTGGCTCTGTTGCCCAGGCTGAAGTGCAGTGGCACTATCTCGACTCAGTGCAACCTCTGCCTTGCAGGTTCAAGCGATCCTCCCTCCTCAGCCTCCCGAGTAGCTGGGACTACAGACGCTCACCACCATGCGAGCATAGAGAGGGGGTTTTGCCATGTTACCCAGGCTGGTCTCAAACTCCTGGGCTCAAGGGATCCACCCATCTCGGCCTCCCAAAGGGCTGGGATTACAGGTGTTAGCCACCGTACCTGGCCCTTAGTAAGTCTCTTAATGTCTTGATACTTATCACAATCCCTTCCCAGACTGAATCTGCCCCCTTTCATGGCCAGTGAGCCTTGAGCCACAACCAAGTTCCTTACCATCACAAGCAGAAGGCTTGGCCTGACTGTTGCTCTTAGCATGCTTCTGCCTCCCTTCCTGGCTGGCTGCCTGCCTCCTGTGACCACTTCCCACGGCTGCTCGTGGCTTCCTCATGATGGCCTGAAACAAAAAGACTCAGCCAAAGCAGTCACAATGAGGCAGAATCTTGAGGCCTTCCAAGGGTGATAGCCATCTCCGTCTGATCCACCATTCACATAGGGTGCAGCTTTTCTTAAGCACTCTCAAGATGCTCATGAGTTTACTCTTGGCTGGCTGCAACACTGAGATACAACTAGTATAGCTAAGCAAGTGGCCTCAAGGGGGCCAGTGTTACAGCCCTGGAGACATGCAAAAACAGAGGCCAGGGCTGGGATGGGTCAAGGACCAAAACCTCCTGTTTGGGAGCATTTGTGTATCCCTGATGCTTACTGTGACTGTGTGTTTAGGTGTTTAGGGGTTGTTTAGGTGTGTCTGGGAAAATGGTGGTAGGAGGTTTCTCTGCCTCTTAGAGATGTAGCATGGTTACACTGAAACAGCCTTTAGTAGTGACCTAGTCCAAAACCTTCATTTTATCCTGGAAGAAACCAGGGATCAGAGGGACAAAAGATCTGTCTGAGAACAGATGGCAAATCAGTGGGAGAATAAGAGATTAGCTATTTTTATTCCTAATCTTTTCCTGATCTAGTAAACCATAGGTAGCTGACCATCAACAATGAGAAAATGTGCCTGGTTGATTTTCACTGCTCCCGGACTGTTATAATGGCTGCCTTTTCTCTAACAGCTAAAATTAGCTGATACTTTGTGAGTGCCGACTCTATGTCAGACCCCATGAAGAGCTTTACCGGATCTCTCAATCTCCTGGTGACTCCATGAGGTATGTACTAGTATCACCTCCATCTTACTTGTAAGGGAATTGAAGTTTACGGAGATTAAGCAACTTGTTCTTTCAAATCCACAACCAGCATTCTTACACTGTGATAAAATGCAGTCCCTGCTAAGCTTCTGTATCAAACTCTCCCCCCAAAACTTTGACTTTACCACCTCATTTTCATCAAAAGAGCTTGCCTCCTCCATCAGAAAAAAAAAAAACAACTTCAAATCTACCTCCATTTGCACTGTCCTACCCTCCTCCTCTTCAGAGTCCTGCTCTTCCAATCCCATCTAACTGCTGGAACTCAGAAACCAATACCCCAGGCCGGGCACAGTGGCTCACCCCTGTAATCTCAACACTGCGGGAGGCTAAGGCAGGCTAAGGCAGGCAGATCACTTGAGGTCAGGAGTTTGAGACCAGCCTGGCCAACAAGGTGAAACCCCATCTCTACTAAAAATCAAAAAAAATTAGCTGGACATACTCGCTTGAATGCAGGAGGCAGAGCTTGCAGTGAGCTGAGATCATGCCACTGCACAGCCTGGGCGACAGAGACAGAGCAAGACTCTGTCTCAAAAAAAAAAAAAAAAGAAACCAATACCCCAAAATACGGCACTCTGACATGCTGAACTCAAAAAGCCTCAAGGTCTCTCTGCTCCTTCCACCCCAGACTCTCCCAAAGCCAGGACAAAGTTGTTCCTCTGGAACTCTTTATCTGCCTACAGTCCAAACCCACTAAAAAGAATACTTGTGTTTTTCTTCCCCCCTCGCTAAGACTAACACGTAACCACACCTGAACAAACCCTTTCACAAGGTGTTGTGTACCTCAGGATCATTCAAATTCCAAAGAGAACTATTAACAATTCCATTCTCTGTCCCCATTCCAGTCTCCCTAGTAACCCTTTATTGCCCTTCAACAGAATCTCCTTCTGACCAAAGTTCAGTTTATTTAAAAACAAATAGAGTTGGACATGCTGGCTTAGGCCTGTAATCTCAGCACTTTGGGAGGCCAAGGCAGAATTGCTAGAGCCCAGGAATTCGAGATTAGGCTTGCAACATAGCAAGTCTCTACAAAAACAGAAAAACAGAATTTCTCTTCTACCCCTCCCATAATCTGTTTTGCCAGATGGTATATAAACTTACGATCTCTGTAGGGGGATGGGTAATCACTTTGTGGTTCTCCCAGTGTGCATGTTAATAAATCTGTATGCCTTTTCTCCAGTTAACCTGTTATTTGTGAGCTGATTTTTCAGCAGATCTTCAGAGGGCAAAGTGAAAGATTTTCCCCTTGACTCGTACACAATCAAGTTCCACCCTCCTTCCCTTCATAGCCAAACTTCCTTCACCAAACCTGCTTACTTCCACATTCATTCTACAATCCATTCTCCAAAGAGCAAAGGAACCTTTTCCAGATCATGTCACTTCCTTCCTTATAACCTTCAATGACTTCCCATTCTTTTTTTGGGGGGGGCGGGGGATGGGGTCTCACTCCGTCACCCAGGCTGGAGTGCAGTGGTTCACTGCAACCTCTGCTTCCTCAGCTCAAGCAATCCTCCCACCCCAATACCCAACCCCAACTCCAAGCAGCTGGGACCACAGGCGCACACCACCACCACACTCACCTAAGTTTTGTATTTTTGTTAGAGACAGGGTTTCACCATGTTGCCCTGGCTAGTCTCAACCTACAGAGCTCAAGCAATCAAACCGCCTCAGCTTCCCAAACTGCTGGGATTACAGGCATGAACTACTGCACCGTGTGGCACCCCATTATATTCTTTTATTTTCTTTCTTTTCTCCCCCGCTCTTTCCTTCCTTCCTGTTTTCCTTTTTCTTTCTTTTTTAAATACTCTAGGCCTTTACTATGGGTCATTAAATTCTTGAGCAAGCTGGTTGTGGTGGCTCAACACTGTAATCCCGCTACTCTGGAGGCTGAAGTGAAGAACAGCTTGAACCCAGAAGGTCGAGGCTGCAGTGAGCTATGATTGTGCCACTGCACTCCATCCTGGGCTCAGCAAGACCCTGTCTCTTAAAGAAAAAAAAAGATTAGGCCGGGCGCGGTGGCTCAAGCCTGTAATCCCAGCACTTTGGGAGGCCGAGACGGGCGGATCACAAGGTCAGGAGATCGAGACCATCCTGGCTAACCCGGTGAAACCCCGTCTCTACTAAAAAATACAAAAAACTAGCCGGGCGAGGTGGTGGGCGCCTGTAATCCCAGCTACTTGGGAGGCTGAGGCAGGAGAATGGCGTAAACCCGGGAGGCGGAGCTTGCAGTGAGCTGAGATCCGGCCACTGCACTCTAGCCTGGGCGACAGAGCGAGACTCCGTCTCAAAAAAAAAAAAAAAAAAAAAAAAAAAAGATTGAGCAATATTTATGGAGCCCCTAATAGATGCCAAGTAGTTTTAGGCACCTGGCATACTTCAGTAAATAAAACATCAAAAGTTCCTGCCCTCAGAGAGCTTATATTCTAATGGGGACAGAAAAGGAATAATGAACATAAGTAAAAATTCCATAACATGTTAGGTGATAAATATTAGCATAAAAAGCAAAAATTAGAGCAAGTGGGGAAAAAAACGAGTGCCAAGGTGGGGTTTAATGTTGCAATTTTAAAGACTGTGGTCAAGGTAGACCCAAAGCATTCTAAGTGAGTGCAAAGGCCCCAAGGAGGGTGCCTGCTATGTCTGTGGTACAGTAAACAGGCCAATGTGGTTAGAATGGAATGAGATGGGGCTGAGTGGTAGGTCAGAGAAGTAAACCAGATGAGGTGGGGAAGGAGAGGGTCACAAAGTCCCTTATAGGCCATTGGAGTGATTTGGCTGCCACACCCTTGCTCTTAGAATAGAAGGCAGTCCTTTTACTACGGCCTTGTGGGTCCAATAATCCGGGCACCATCCGCCTCATCCCCTCTCACTGTGCTCTAGCCAAGGTTGATTGAATTTAGTTGCTTAAACACCTCAAACGTGTCTGTACATCTTGGGGCCTCACACAATCCATTTCCTGTTTGGACTCTTTTATGCTTTACCTAACATCTAATCATTTTTCAAGTCTTGACTGAAATGTCCAGATCAGGTCCCCTCATCTTATCCTATCATGTATTTCTGCCTTGTAGCTCTTACCCCAATGTAATTTCACATTACTTTGATTCTTTCCATCAGTGTGTACTTCCTGAATTTGACTGTAAAAAGCGACTTGAGTGCGAGGACTGATTTTCTTCTGTTGACTGGTGTGTGTCCAAAGTCAGTGCCAGGTAAACTGTACACAATAAATGCTTGTTAAATGAATTAATGGGATGGGGGATAGTCAAAAGAGTTTCCCTTTTTTAGGATAGGAGAAATCCAAACAGTTTTATTTTGTTGTTGTTTTTATAGACAGTGTGTCCCTCACTCTGCTGCTCTGCCACCCAGGCTGGAATGCAATGGGGAGATCATGACTCACTGCAGCCTTGATCTCCTGGGCTCAAGCCATCCTCTCGCCTCAGCCTCCCAGGTAGCTGGGACTACAGGTGCGCACCACCATGCCCAACTAATTTTTAATATTTTTTTGTAGAGGCAAGGTTTCACTATGTTGCCCAGGCTGGTCTTGAACTCCTGGGGTCAAGTGATCCTCCCACCTCGGCCTCCTAAAGTGATTACAGGCATAAGCCTCTGCGTCAGGCCCAAGCAGTTCTGAATAATGATGAAATGGGCTGAGCTGAGAGAAGCTGAAGATGAACTATAAACAAAGAGTAACAAAGGAGCATTGGAAGGCACAGGTGGATGGGAATCGGAGTGTTTAGGGAGGTACTAGTCTCCAATAGGAACCTCTTTTTTTTTTTTTTTTGAAACGGAGTTTCGCTCTTGTTGCCCAGGCTAGAGTGCAAAATGGCGCGATCTCGGCTCACCGCAACCTCCGCCTCCCGGGTTCAAGAGACTCTCCTGCCTCAGTCTCCTTAGTGGGATTACAGGCGCCCGCACCATACCCAGTTAATTTTTTTTGTACTTTTAGTAGAGATGGGGTTTCACCATGTTGGCCAGGCTGGTCTTGAACTGACCTCAGGTAATTCGTCCGCCTCGGCCTCCCACAGTGCTAAGATTACAGGTGTGAGCCACTGCGCCCGGCCTAGAAATCTCTTTCAAGCTCAATCACCCCCTAGGTCGACTATACGGCCTAGTTGCTTTTCAATTTATCCCTTCCTCGCCATCCATACTGCCAGCCTTAATTCAAGTTCACATTATCACTTGATTGTTTTATTTCAAAAGCTTCCCTACCAGTCGGTCGCCCTACACCCTCCTCAGCCTCCTCCGACGGCTTACTCCCCGCCTCTTTCACTTTCTGGAGAGCACTGCGCTCTCCATCCTCTCTGGGAATTTACCGATGCCCAGAACACCCTTCTTTCCCCCACACGACCCTCTCCTGGCCTAACTCCTGGGCGTGCTTTAAGCTCAGCTCAGGCAGCGTCACCTTCTCTGGAAAGCCCAAACCCAGTCATCCCCCCACCCCCTAACCCCCACCCCCGGCCCACGCTGATGAAGAGAGCAGTACACCCAACCCCCGCGTTCCCGCAGCGAATGCGGGAAAGAAAATTTACCTCCAGCGCGCTCTAGCGCGCCCAGCTTTTCGGCGCACTTCAGGGGGCGTGGCTCGGGCCCATCCCGGCGGCGAGGCGGCAGCACCGGCCAATAGGCAATTAGCGCGCGTCGGGCTGCCTTCCCCGCGCCGGACCCGGGAGGTCTGAACGGAAGTCCGACCCTTCGGCGACCCGACGGCTAAACCCCGCGCCATCCCCGACTGCCTGAACCGCTCCAGGAGACGGAGCGCAAGTCCAGCTTACCCACAGACGACTCAGGCGGGAGACGAGCGGTGTCATGGCCGCCTACAGTGACGATGGCGCAGCTTCAGCTCCCGCAGCTTCCGACGGTGAGCGGCTTCCCAGGGGTAGCCTTCAAAGCCTCTGCGCTCTGGGAGAGGGCAAGGCCTCGGGCTCATAGTTCTAGAGACTCCTCAAGCTTCAGAGGACTGCTCCTTCCGCTTGAACTACCCACGAGGAGACTACAAGTCCCATTGTACACCGCGGCTCGGGCTGCAAAAGCCTGGAGCGTTGGGAGCATGGGGCTGATGGAGGCATGGCGGGAGATGTAGTCTGGAGCTCATAACGGTGACTAATAATAGTTGTGATTCAGTTCAGTGGGGTGGATTGAGCATTGTGGTCCAAAGGACGTATTGGCAGCTCTGGTGTGTGGCACTATCAGGCTCTGGGACTTACTGGGAACTGTTGCTTATGGCGCTGGGGCACCATGAGAACAGTAGTGGGGATTCTGTGGGATATTAAGGGAGCTGAGATCCTCAAGCCCTGCAAAATGTTTCCTGCAGGACACGGGAAAAAAGAATCTCAAAGGTCATCTAATCCAACTTTCTCCTCTATATATTGTGACAGCGAGGTGGGAAGTAATTTACCCAGACTCATACAAGCCACGGGAAGACCCAGGCTTCCTCCCCAAATTCAGGGCACTCTCCACTCCAAGGCCTGTGTGTAGAACACGTGGGATACAAAGGCTTGTGGGAAAAGCTGCCAATGGAAACTACCCCCCTCACCACCATCACCGTGGCCTAGCTTGCTGTCTGTTCCCCTGGGCTCTTTCCTTAAGCATGAACATCCATCACCCTCTTAACCCCCAGGTGGTGTCAGCAAAAGCACAACATCTGGGGAGGAGCTAGTAGTCCGGGTTCCCGTAGTGGATGTGCAAAGCAACAACTTCAAAGAGATGTGGCCATCCCTCCTGCTAGCCATAAAGACAGCTAATTTCGTGGCTGTGGACACGGTGAGAGTTGGAAAACAAGGAGGGCAGGTGTTTGTGAAGGGGCTGGTGCTAGAGGCCTGTCAACCCTCCCTTTACCTCCCCACAGGAGCTGAGTGGGCTTGGGGACAGGAAGAGTTTGCTGAACCAGTAAGTATAAGCCCTGTTCTCTTTAGTGCAAGCCCTCAACTGTGGAGGGGGGCGGTCACAGACCTGGGTGGTTTGGGTCCTTCATAAGGCTAACTCCCAGCCACAGCAACCCCCAAACCCAACCCCAAGGTGCATCGAGGAACGTTACAAGGCTGTGTGTCATGCTGCCAGGACCCGTTCTATCCTCTCCCTGGGCCTCGCCTGCTTCAAGCGACAGCCAGACAAGGTATGAGCTGATCTCACCCCAATCCTAGGTCTGGCTGTGGGGAGGAGGGTAGAGAGATTCTGGGGAACATCAGATATGAAGCTTTTTTCTCCCAAATCTGTTTTTTTTTTTCTAACTTGATAGATTTTTTTTTTCAATAGGTTTATGGGGAACAGGTGGTGTTTGGTGAAATGAATAAGTTCTTTAGTGGTGATTTCTGGGATTTTGGTGCACCCATCACCCAAACAGTGTACACTGTGCCCAATGTGTAGTCTTTTATCCCTCACCTGCCTCCACCCTTTCCCCGCCGAGTCCATTGTATCATTCTTAAGCTTTTACATCCTCCTAACTTGGCTCTCCCAAATCTTGATATAGCAGACTTTCTCTTTCTCTCAGGGTGAACATTCCTATCTGGCTCAGGTGTTCAATCTCACTCTGCTGTGCATGGAGGAGTATGTCATAGAACCAAAGTCTGTGCAGTTCCTGATACAGCATGGCTTCAACTTCAACCAGCAGTATGCCCAAGGCATCCCCTACCATAAGGGCAATGACAAGGTAGGCCTCCAGATTCCCTAGCCTTGAGTCTGCCCTTCTGTGACTTTATTTCTTCCTATCCTAGGCTGGATGCCTGGTGAGAACCTGCTTCTTAGGGAGTATGGGGAATCACTAGTGACAGGGCTTGGGAAACAAGACTGCTAGGAGGGTAGGTAGCATTGGGTAGAGAGAGAGAGCGCGTTCCAAGTGGGCAAGCCTGGGATAAGTGCCCAGCAGAAGAGGCTCCCTGGGGGACTCTGTCCTCCTCATTGACCCCTTTACTTTCACCTAGGGTGATGAGAGCCAGAGCCAGTCAGTACGGACCCTATTCCTGGAGCTAATCCGAGCCCGCCGGCCCCTGGTGCTACACAATGGCCTTATAGACTTGGTGTTCCTATACCAGAACTTCTATGCACACCTCCCTGAGAGTCTGGGAACCTTCACTGCTGACCTGTGTGAGATGTTCCCAGCAGGCATTTATGACACCAAATATGCTGCTGAATTTCATGCCCGCTTCGTGGCCTCCTACTTAGAATATGCCTTCCGGAAATGGTGAGGAAATGGTTGAGGGAAAGGGGTGGGGCCTGATATGAGTTTATTTCATTCACTTAAGATATTTATTGAGCTCCTACCATGTGCCCAGACAGTGTTTTAGGTGCTGAGGATTCAGCAGTGAACAAAACAGACCAAAAAACCCTGCTCTTATGGAGCTTATATGCTAGTGGACCATTACCCTCTTGCGCTGTTGCAGTGAACGGGAAAATGGGAAGCAGCGGGCAGCTGGCAGCCCACACCTTACCCTGGAGTTCTGCAACTATCCTTCCAGCATGAGGGACCATATTGATTACCGTTGCTGCCTGCCCCCAGCAACCCACCGTCCTCATCCCACCAGCATCTGTGACAACTTCTCGGTGAGAGCACCCACCTATTTCTTGGGAGGGGAGGTTCTGATGCCTGGAGCCTCTTTCTAAGCCTCTTTCCCACCCCTAGGCTTATGGCTGGTGCCCCCTGGGACCACAGTGTCCTCAGTCCCACGATATTGACCTTATCATTGACACTGATGAAGCTGCAGCAGAGGACAAGCGGCGACGGCGACGACGTAGGGAAAAACGGAAGAGGGCTTTGTTGAACCTAGCAGGGACACAGACCTCTGGGGAAGCTAAGGATGGTCCTCCCAAGAAGCAGGTCTGTGGGGATAGCCTCAAGGCTGAAGAAACCGAGGAGGTGGCTGAGAATGAAACTAGAAATCTGCCTCACTCCAACCAAGGCAACAAAAATGACTTAGAGATGGGTGTTACGGCAGCAAGGCCTGAAATAGCTGATACAGCTACCTCAGAAGTGCCAGGGAGCCAAGCCAGTTCTAACCCAGTACCTGGGGATGGATTGCACCGGGCTGGTTTTGATGCCTTTATGACAGGTTATGTGATGGCCTATGTGGAAGTAAGCCAGGGACCCCAGCCCAGCAGCTCTGGACCCTGGCTCCCTGAATGTCACAATAAGGTATATTTGAGTGGCAAAGCTGTACCCCTCACAGTGGCCAAGAGCCAGTTCTCCCGTTCCTCCAAAGCCCATAATCAGAAGATGAAGCTCGCTTGGGGCAGCAGCTGATGCAACTTCCACCTAGCACTCAGGTGGAACGGAGGTATTTTGGGTCTTTCTAGCCTGTAAATGTCATACTCAACTACTACTGAGTTTAGGGGAGGGGGAGTGTCCTGACAGACATATCACTGCATTGCCCTGGACCTCCTCCTTTATCTCAGTGCCTGAGGTACAAGTAAGAAGGCTGACCAGCACCTGTAACACCGACTTTATTTTTAAGTCTGAAAATGTCTTGGGAAAGTTTTACAAAAAAAATCAACAGAAGCAAGTTATGAAAATATTTGACCAGCTTCATCTTTGGTTATTTCTTATTGCAGCTCTGTAAGGACAGACTGTTCCCAAAGTTCCAGCCATGGCAGGAAGGGAAGAAAATCAGTCCATGTATAAACCATTTAATCAACTGAATGTATCACATGTTGACAAATACATAGAAGCAGGCCCTAGGGCCTACAAAACCAGCCCCACTCCCAACCACAAGGTTGAAAGTCTTATGGGGCAGAACATTAAGACTCCTTTATAAATATGAAAATAGATTAATCAATGGGAAAAAGGTCTTTGAATAGGTTAGCTAAGAGCCATGACCACAACACTGCCTTGCTCTCCTCTTGCATAGAAACGTAGTGACGTGGTCTGACCATGCAGTAAGTGCAAACAGCAATTACTCAAGTGTCTTAGAATACTGGCAAGAAGCACCCCAATCTTCAGGTCTGGGAAACAGCCATGCCCATTATGCCCTCTTAGTCAGCTCCATGTTCCACTCAGTAGCTTACATGCCCCAAGAAAGGGCAAGAGACAGACCTGGGGTGGGGAAAGAACCGGGGTAATAGCTGCCTGCCAGCTCAGCCTAGAACTAGACATCCTCTGGTCCTGTCTGGGGAAGTGCACTGGAGGGGGTCCAGTGAGAGGCAGACCTCTTTGCCAGATTTCAGAGGCTTGGTATCAGCTGTTGGCCCTAACTAGGAAGGCCTCTCACTCCTGCCTCCCCTATCATACACAGCCAATGGGCACCGGGAGCCCAGAAGTTGAGCCTGGGTTGGCCTAGCCTGCCTATTCTGTAGGCTCCAGGGAAGAATCAAGGCTGTGCACTTAGGGGGCCATATGGTTTCAGCTGAAGGTCCATCCCCAAGGTGAGGCAGGGACTAACCCCCCTCACCCATCCTGCTTTCCCTGGGTTTGCAGACCTATGCCTGAGGTGGAAAAGGTGACTGGAGTTGAGCCTGCTGGCCTTTCTTCTTCTACCTCCATCTCCTCAGAAGCACCCACAGGGCATGGACTGGTCCCCTGGGGCCTGGACCCAAAACCGTTTTCTTCCTGGAGACTGGAGCAGTCCATAGCCTCATGGGCTTGAGCAGCTGGTAGGGCAGATGCCCGGAATGGTGGGATCTCTTTAACTCTGTACTTGAGACTACTTAGGCGTGGTGGGGGCCCATCAGATAGCGATTCTTCCCGGCCCACAAATGGACAAGCCTCCTGATGCAAGAACTCAGGCGAACCAGGCAAGGAACGCCACCGGCGAATAGGTGGGGCCAGGGGCTCCTGCCAGTCAGCCAGGGGCATAGTTCCAGGCCCTGGTGCATCCAGGTCAAATACCAGAGAGATGACAGACTTGCTGGGCAGGTCAAAAAACTTGATCTTGCCCCCCTTGAGGTCCTGGCGAGCACTAAAAGGGTTGACTTTGGGGGTGCGGGCAGCACCATCTCGTGGCTGGTAGTATGGGTCCAAGACGCTCACTGTACGTGAGGGCTTACGGGAAAAGATGTCTGACTGGCTTCGAGACAGCCAGATGGTACGTCTTGGGCATGGTGACTTGTGGGGGATCTTGTCATCCAGTGAGCTTAGTCGCTTCACCCCAGGTGCTTTCTCCAAGAGTCCTGAAGAATAATTAAGTCTGGGTTACTCTCACTAGTCATAACAAATAGAAGCAGCATTTTACCACAGAATGTTTTCACTCATGAAAGCAAAGTTGATACCACAGCCCCGTTTCACCAATGAAGAAATAGACTCGGAGACAGGAAGCAGTATGCTAAGCCACAGCTCTTAAAGAGGCCAGTACTTTCTGTGTTATCTCCTTCCCCTCCCCTTTATTTCTGGACCTGGGATCCTGGCAATCACAATCCTAAGAGGAGAAGGCCCCACATCCAAATTTCCTCCCTTAGGGTTAGGTTTGGCTCCCTGGTCTAATCTCTTACCCTTGGCTGTGGGCTGCAGCTTCCTATCCCTCTCCTGCTCTTCTTCCTGTAGGCGGCTCAGAATTTCCTGCAGGGTCTTCCCAATCTCCACAAAAGATGGGCGCAGTTTGGGGTCCATCTGTAGGTATACATAACAGCCATGAGCCCTGCCCTTCATCTCCCACCCCAAAGATGGCATTTGAGTCTATTTCTGGCATCTTTGAAGATTCAGATGTGCAGCTAAGAGAACTTTTCTCAAGGCCCCAGACAATGAAGATACAGTTCAGGTCAGGGAAAACACTATTGTCTACTTCCCTCCCTGTCTTAGTGTTTGTCTTATCACCTTGTCACAGAACCTTCCAAAAGTATGCTCATATTAGTTTATTCTGTTCTTGAGTTCTGCTCCTAATGTGTTTCTGGGAGGTATCTGAACAAAGCCTACCTACCACTTGATCCTAACAGGTAAGGTCTAGCCCCAGAGCTATATATATGAAGGCCAAGAAGAGCCTTTCTCATATGCCTCAGGACCAGTTGGATCCACAGTCCAACAATAAAACTGGACCAGAGTTCCATCAACACCCAAGGCAAGGAGTGATGGGTCTATCCTACAGGCTAAGGACCAGATAATACAAAGCAATTTTTTTCTTTCCTTGGTCCAGGGCTCCGAATAGGTTAGCTAAGAGCCAGAGGGAGGAGAAGGAGGTGTGGTTGCTGTCACTACAGTGAAAATGAGGTCCCTTGGCTGGGCGCGGTGGCTCACTCCTGTAATCCCAGCACTTTGGGAGGCCGAGGCGGGTGGATCACCTGAGGTCAGGAGTTCAGACCAGCCTCAACATGAAGAAACCCCGTCTCTACTAAAAATACAAAATTAGCCGGGCATGGTGGTGCATGCCTGTAATCCCAGCTACTCGGGAGGCCGAGCAGAGGCAGGAGAATTGCTTGAACCTGGGAGGTGGTGGTTGCGATGAGCCAAGATCACACCATTGCACTCCAGTCTGGGCAACAAGAGCGAAACTCCGTATCAAAAAAAAAGAAAATGAGGTCCCTCATGAAGCTAATTAGCAGCCTCTCTGTATAGTCCTAACCAGATGAAAAGGGTTCAACCAGCCCCTGATGAAAGGCAGAGGGAGAAAGACACTCACATTACAGCAGTTGAAGGTAAGCTGCAGAAAGTCTGGAGGACAGTCTCCTACCATGTGCTGGAAGGCATCATAGTCCAGCCCGAAATTCTGTGGATGGGTATGGAAAGCCTAGGTAGACAGTTCATTAATCCCCCAACCCATCCTAGTCTACTCAGTAGAAGAGGTTGGGAGCTGCCCCTGACAACCAGCCACAGACAGTTCCAGCAAGTCCACCCCAGGAACAGAACAGTTTCATTGCTTCAAACTAGCCCCATCAGTGGCAATGATCCCCATGGTTGCAGCTCACCTCTGTGCGGGGAAGATAGTCCGGATCGGCCTGGATGCGGGCGATGATCTCGCAGAGGATGATACCATAAGAGAACACATCTGCCTGGTAGGTAGTCAGACTTTGGTTTCCCTCTTAATGGGTTGAGGGGTAGGGTATCTTCCCCTGCCTCTGCCTCGCCCCACCCCCCCATCTAACAACCCAGGCTTGGGTTAATATTGCCCATATTTCATCCAAGTCAGTCACTGGGCAGCTGCCAGGTACACCCCTGGTACCTTGTAGGAACATCTACCTGTTCTTAGTAGGAACATCTTGGACACTCTGCTAAGAGTAGATTCTAAGGAGAATCAGGGCTGAGCGCGGTGGCTCATGCCTGTAATCCCAGCACTTCAGGAAGCTGAGGCAGGCAGATCCCTTGAGGTCAGGAGTTTGAGACCAGCCTGGCCAACATGGTGAAACCCTGTCTTTACTAAAAATAAAAAAAAAATTAGCAGGGCATGGTGGTGCATGCCTGTAATTCCAGCTACTTGGGAAGCTGAGGCGGGAGAATAGCTTGAACCCGGGAGGCAGTGAGCTGAGATCGTGCCACTACATTCCAGCCTGGGCAACAGAGTGAGACCATCTCAAAAAAAAGAAAAAAAAAAAAAAAAAAAGGAGAATCAGGCCTTGAGATCCTCAAAACTTACCTTTTCGTTATAGGGCTCATCTCGGAGAACCTCAGGTGCCATCCAGAATGGGGAACCCACCACGGCCAACTTCTCACTCCCCATGCTGTGGGGTGAGATTATACAGAAAATGAGCTTGCCATTGGCTGGTGCAATGGAATCTTTTGACCATTCCTCCACCCCAAGGATGGGTATAGGCAAGGACTAACCAAATTTAGGGAGCTGAAGTTGAGCTGTGACCAAGTCCTGGCCTCTGGGGAGGAGGCTAGAATTTTCCCTTAGCTTCAGCCCCACGTCCCTTGAACCCCAGCATCCAGTAGGGCTACATACCTGACATCGGGGATCTTCTCAGCCAGGCCAAAGTCAGCTACCACTGCAGAGTAACCATTCTCATCCCTCTTTATCAGGCAGTTCTAGGATTCCCAGGAAGGAAGAGAAAATAATGTGGCTCAGAAGTGGGGATCAGTCAGCCACAGAGTTACCACCCATTCCTCCCTTCCTACCACAGGGCACCTTCTTCTCTGCTTCTTGGTGAACCACACTCTTAAGCTGACCCCACTGGTCAGATCAAGGGCTCTAAGACAGCCAGGTGAGATTAGTTAATCCTGGGTCTTGGTTACATTTAGGCTGCCCTAGGATACACTTCACATTCCAAACACAATTACTCGTCTTTGCTTTCTAAGTGCTAGGCATAGTTTTAGGTGCTAGGAATAGCTAGACGAAAACAACCAAAATCCTTGTCCTCTTGGAGCTTGCAATATAGGGGAGAACAACAGACTATCAGGCCCCTGGTCTCCCTTCCTCCTTCCTCAGAAACAGACCCAAAGCCCAGGCCTGACCTTGCCAACTTCATATAAGCACAAGACAAGTGTCTAAGCCTACACTAACCTTCACTGTCCACAAGATCACAACCAACCTCTTTGGCATTAAAAGTCTATGATCTGGCTTTATCCAACTGGCCTAGCTGGTGTTCCCCTGTTCCTGGTGCCCCTATGCACATATCCTCATCCAAACTTGTCACAGACAAGCTTGACTTACCAAACCTGAACAGGTCCTTCAAGCCTTTGCCTTTGCTTACACTGTTCTGTTCCATTTGAAACATCCTCCCAATTATCCTTTTCACCTAAGAAAATTTTGTCTTTTAAGGCAAGCTACCTTTTTAGCCATGACCTCATCTTTCTCTCTCCCTCTCATCTCAACTTCTTTAGTTCCTCCTCTATGACACTCCTCTTACAGTCTAGCAGAAAAGCTATGAACCCCTCAGGAGCAAGTTCTGGTTTGGTCCTTCCTTCCTCACAGGTTTCAATTCATGAGACAGGCTGAGAATATGCTCACTGAACAAATGCTGTCTTCAGGTCAACCCAAATGACCTGTAAATAAACAAAGCAGCAACCACCTCTCCCCAAATAGCTGCTTTCAAAATAGCCCTACACTGCTCTGGCTCAAGAGGCACCTCACCCCACCCCCTTCCTTCAGAATAGCAGACAGCAGGGATCCTTGGCTCACAGAAACACTTCTGGAGCCAGCAAGGCCCCATCTGACCCAAACCAGCCCTCCCTCTTCCTTGCCAGCCTTAGTATCTAGTTGCTAAGACATGGCCAGGTCACTTCCTGCTTACTCCTGTCAGGTACAAATCAATCCCTTACTCTGGCCTTGACATGATTACACCATTCTCCTTCCCCAAGCTGGAAGGAGCCGTGATTTCATCCCTTCTACCCTGGATCACAGGTAGACATGCCTCATCTCTGGCTTCCAGGAAGGACAGTCCTCATGCTTGTCCTGGCTTTGGCTCTCTCATCAGTCCTGCTGGCTCAGCACCCCCCGCTCCCTGATTTTGACTGTCTGTAAGAAGATGGGCCCTAGGCCAGCCTTCCTATTAGCCAAAGCCCCAGCTATAGGGCACCAGCCTGTGAGGCAGTGGCAGCTCAAATATGTCACCTATGTCTCTTCCTTCCCAGAAGCCTGCCTACACTAAGCAGTAAGAGAGGCCCAGTCTGATTTCCCTGAGGCAAGAGGTGACCTTTTCAGTTTCAAAAAGCAGCCCAGGTACTACTGCTGCCTGGTTCCCATTCCTCATTGTCCTCACACCTATTATATCACACTGCAGCAGTGACTTACATGTTTGCCTCTTCACGGGCAAGGAATGATTTCATTTGTCTCTGTATCTGTAACCTAGCACAGGCACCCAGAAGGAGCTTGGCAAAAGTGTGTTAAATGAAAGTTTGGTATGATGACTGAAGCAACGGGGCTTCTTTTAAAAGCATGTGTCAAGCTGGGTATGGTGGCTCATGCTTGTAATTCCAGCACTTTGGGAGGCCAAGGCAGGCAGATCACCTGAGGTCAGGAGTTCAAGACCAGCCTGGCCAACATGGTGAAACCCTGTCTCTACTAAAAATACAAAAATTAGCCAGGTGTGGTGGTGGGCACCTGTAATCCCAGCTACTCGGGAGGCTGGGGCAGGAGAATCACTTGAACCCAGGAGGCAGAGGTTGCAGTTAGCACGCCACTGCACTCCAGCCTGGGCAACAGTGAGACTCTGTCTCAAAAATTGAAATTACAAAAAGCATGTGTCAAACGTATACAATAATCATATATTCCACTCTCCATAGTGAGGACTGAGATGACAAGAGACTCAAAAGGGTGGCCATGGATGCATTTCCTGGAAACCTACACAAATTCTTCAGAACTGGGCCAGATCAGACACCTGAGAGAAGTACCTGAGGTGTCCTGGAACAGCTGCACAGTCAGTATTAACATTGAATAAAGCCACCTGAGTGGAGAAATGCCAAGTCTATTAATTCATGTTCACTCTAAAGCTGTTTCTACAACAAAACACTTTCTATGTGACTTCACCTCTTTCCCCTCACCTCCAAAAAACTGACTCCATAAACTCAGTTAGGATCAGGCAGGAAAAGACTGATTCTACTGAAAGACTGAACAGTCAAGAGGTTCTTTTCATAGCACAGGGAGATCAGTGACCGAACTGCCGGACTCCTAAATGCCTCAGGGACTGCTATATTTCAAGTCTTTTAGAGGATTATCGGTTTTGGTGTGATATGTCCCATCCCTTACCCTCAATCCCACCATGTGATCCCGTACCTTTACCATAGCTCTTGTGTAATGACCTGCTGACTTAAATATCTCCACAACTAGAGTAGAGCCCATGAAAGGTAGAGATTGGATTCCCCAATATTGTGCCCTCTAATAGCATAGCATAAATAGTTCCCAGAAGCTGCTGATGGTTTTAATTATAAAAATTAACTGCAGGGTACACTAACAGTCATTCTCTACATCCCTCCAGCATTCAACATTGTTCCTAATTCATGTTCTCTTCACTCTGAAAATTGGCATTTTCTATTCCTCGTTGTGTGGCATAGCCTGAGACCATAACTGAATAGGCTTTTCATTCTAGTGAAATCACCTAAGTGGCTTCTATGCAGTCAACAATAACAACAGAAAAGAACTAAGAACTAAAGGTGCAATTCATAATTCATACTCATTCCCAACAGTAACCACAGAAGATCAGTAGTACTTTCCTGATGTTGGGCAGTAATGGTATTAAGCAGAAGCAACTACTTTCTCAGCTGCCCCCAAGAGCCAAGGCTCGGGTATATGTGTACTGGTTACTCCTAGAGCTACTGATAAAAGCCTGTGTATGGCTATTGGCATTTCTTCATAGTGCTCATGAACTGAGTATTTTTAAAGCCACACTGCCTCCCACTTCCTTCTAAGTAAGTTCTTAGCCTTGCCACTGTAAAAGTCTGTTTCAGGCTGTTTCTTAGAAGTAATTACAAAATGAGACTGAACGGCTATATCTGACAGACATTTTACTCTTAGAGTATTATTGCAGTAGCTGCAGACATGAATCCTATAAAGGCAATACTACTTTCTCGAGGCACGTTGATAGGAAACTTGGGATCTTTTTGCTTCCAACCACAGGCTCAGGATCATTTGGAAAAAGGCATCTACTTCTCTCCGTCCTGGTTTACCCATGTGGAACATGTTACCTCTACTTTAAATCCCTCCTGTCAGCTCTGGTCTGAGCAATGTGGACTGATCACTCCTGCAAAGTCAAGGACAGCATCTATTTTACAGACTGGGAGCACGGAGTTCTAAGGTCATTGAAGTCATTCAGAGATGGGGACAAAACTGGGCCTGGGACCCAGAATCTCAGCTCTGGAGCAGGCGTTTCAGCCTCTTTGCTATCAAGCCCTTCCCTGAAACATGCCCAGGAAGCCTTTACTCTCATAGGCTCTATGCTAGGTGCTAAGAAAACAAAAGTAAATAAGAGGAGCACTTGAGAAACTCATATGCTGGTGGGAGATACAGACACAACAGAACAATCAAGTGATATGGAGTGTATAATATTAAAATGTAAGAAAACCTGATACTGTCCTTAAAGAAATAAAACACAGACCCAAGATGGACTATGAAGAGATAATTTAGAAACCTCAGAGCCCTCTACTGTCCCTTTTGCTTTATTTCTCCCTTGGGACTTTTTGTTCTTAGGGCCACTGCCACCACCACACAGGTATCTTGGGTGGGCTGCTCTGGCCTAGGTGTAGACATACACTCCTCTCCCTAATTCCTGCAACACGGTTACAATGAGGCTGAAACATTCAGACAAAACTTTACTAAATAAATCTCAGAGATGATAAAAGGGCAATGAACACAGACAGTATCTCAAATTGGACAGTCTGGTTCATAAGACTCACTTGTTTGTCTTCAACTTGAGATCCCCTATAGTATACTTCCCAGCCTTCCTCTAGAGTTTGCAAAAGTCCTTTGCTTTCAACACCTGGAAGTATCCTCAAAACCTCCTTAAAGTCCAGACCCAAGAAAGTACAGCCCAGAAATATAGGGAGTTATTTCTCCTATGTTCCTAGTTTCTTGTCTCAAGCCAATTGACACTGGCAATACTCATTCCCCATTAGGAAAAGCAAAGGACAGTGGTCTTATCCTATAGTCCAAAAAGGTTAATTATTTTTGTAATACAGCACAACAAGCCCGGACAGAACCACACTTGGACACTAGTGCAATGGGACAAAGTGCTTTCAGGGCACAGAAGGGAATATGATGAACTCTTAGGGAGTGGAGGCTTTCCTGGAGGAAGCATAGCTACCCTGGCCCAGAGTGATCTTTCCTGCTCTGAAAACTTGTCGTCTATGTAGCTAAACAATTATAAAATGCTGTCCACTACTTTTTAGTTATTTGCCAATAAGACTGTACGTACCTCTAGGTCAGAAGTTCCTCTTTTCTAATATTCTTTCATCATTGCAGCCAGAGACAGGAGACACGTGTGTGTGTGTGGGGGGGGGGGTGGATTTCTGTGTAACTGATACATATTTTGTCACAAACTCCCTCTATCTTAGAAAAAATGGTGCTTTCTGAGTAGGAAGCAAGGATTTGATATCTAAATTGATTCAACCCCATCCATTTACCTGGAACAAATGCATTTTTATTTTTATTTTTTCAAGACGGAGTCTCACTCAGTTGCCCAGGCTAGAGTGCAGTGGCACGATCTCAGCTCACCTCAACCACCATCTCCCAGATTCAAGCGATTCTCCCATCTCAGCCTCCCGAGTAGCTGGGATTACAGACACCCGCCATCGTGCCCGGCTAATTTTTGTATTTCATTAGAGATAAGGTTTCACCATGTTGGCCAGGCTGGTCTTGAACTCCTGACCTCAGGTGATCTGCCCACCTCGGCCTCCCAAAGTGCTGGGATTACAGGCGTGAGCCACCACGCCCGGCCTGCACTTTTCTTAGTTTTGGTTTTCCAAAACATTCTAGGGGAGAAGAAATGGCTAATGAAGAAATAAGATATCACCTTTCAGGTCCCAACTGCCTAACTGTCCAGTTCTTACAGACAGTAAAGTAGATAAAGGGCTCCTTATAACTAGGCCTCAGCTGGTTCCCAGTTTCTACTTGCCAGTCTTGTGCTCCTTCAGGAACAGTGCAGCTAACTACAAATGACTCTGCCACACACCAAAACCATTCCATGTGAGGCATCCAGGTACTTACTGCTTTAGGCTTTATTGACTCAGAGTACTGCTACTTCTGTTCCCTTTCAAGCTTTTTCTTAAGACAGGCTCCCCTCCCCTTCATCTAGGGCAGAAGGAGGAGAAGTATGTGCATGCATGTGTGAATATGTGTACATGTAGGTATTGAGGGTGGGGAATGAAGTGACAGCTATTCTTAGGCAAGTACAAAACTCTCATACACCTCCCTAGCAGACTTTAATTCAGTTCTCGGGCAGAAGTCATATTAGATATGTTAGATCGCCTTATAGCTCCCCCATCAATAATCAAACAGTATTATTTATATAAACCTTGTCACGATGGTATCTTAGGCCATTTGGCTATGAGGTGCCTGTTTTGTGGCATGGCCAACTTCCTCTGAAAGAGACTCTTTTCTAACCTGGTCACACAGCAATTTGGACAGCAAGAGTGCTACAGAGATCAGCTGATGCCAAAGAGGAACTGGCAGGGCAGCAGAAACTCAATCACACAGGCAGAAAATGGGTCAGTACATTATGGCCCTAAAAACCTGCATTCAAGTGACTAAAAATCACTGAACTCCTGCTCTTAGCTAAGACCTAAATCCTGGGGGCCACGGGAAAGAAAACTGATAGGCCCCTATACTGCCTTGACTGCTGTCACTCCTATAAGGCAAGAATTTATTAACCTTTCTCATGTCATTTGCTCTTGTTACACATATTCAGGAGATTGAAGTTAAACATGAAGGCTCTCAAGATGTATGCGTTGGCTGGGCACAGTGCACGCATGTAATCCCAGCACCTTAGGAGGCTGAGGCAGGTGGACTGCTTGAGTTCACGAGTTTGAGACCAGTCTGGGCAACATGGCAAGACTCCATCTCTGGCCGGGCGCGGTGGCTCAAGCCTGTAATCCCAGCACTTTGGGAGGCCGAGGCGGGCGGATCACGAGGTCAGGAGATCGAGACCATCCTGGCTAACATGGTGAAACCCCGTCTCTACTAAAAATACAAAAAACTAGCCGGGCGTGGTGGCGGGCGCCTGTAGTCCCAGCTACTCGGAGGCTGAGGCAGGAGAATGGCCTGAACCTGGGAGGCGGAGCTTGCAGTGAGCCAAGATCGCGCCACTGCACTCCAGCCTGGGTGACACAGCGCGAGACTCCGTCTCAAAAAAAAAAAAAAAAAAAAAAAGACTCCATCTCTATTAAAAATACAAAAAAAGGCTGGGTACAGTGGCTCACGCCTGTAATTCCAGCACTTTGAGAGGCCAAGGCACATGGATCACCTGAGGTCAGGAGTTTGAGACCAGCCTGGTCAACATGGTGAAACCCCATCTTTATTAAAAATACAAAAAATTAGCTAGGGGTGATGGCGGGCATCTGTAATCCCAGCTACTCAGGAGGCTGAGGCAGGATAATTGCTTGAACCCAGGAGGTGGAGGCTGCAGTGAGCCAAGATCACTCCATTGCACTCCAGCGTGGGCAATAAGAGCAGGAAAAAAAAAAAGCCCCAAAAACCCAAAAATACAGCTAGGCATGGTGGTGCACGCCTGTGGTCCCAGCTATTCAGAAGGCTAAGTAAGGTAGGAGGATTGCTTGAGCCCATGGGGTGGAGGCTGCAGTGAGCCAAGATCATGCCACTGTACTCCAGCCTGAGTGACAGGTGAGACCTTGTCTCAAAAAAAAAAAAAGTATATGTGTTGGCTCACTCAGCACTGAAAGGAACCTTCTGTAAGAAAATATAGGCTTATGGTGGGGCACAGTGACTCACGCCTGTAATCCCAGTACTTTGGGAGGCCAACACGGTGGATTGTTTGCAGCCAGGAGTTCAAGACCAGCCTGGCCAATATGGCAAAATTCTTCCTCTACTAAAAATTAGCCAAGTGTGGTAATGCGCACTTCTAGTCCCAGCTACTCAGGAGGCTGAGGCATGAGAATTATTGAACCCAGGAGGCAGAAGCATTGAACCCAGGAGGCAGAAGCACTCCAGCCTGGGCAATAGAGTGAGACACTATCTCAAAAACAGAAGGAAAAGATGTAGGCTTTCTAAGGACTAACTATAAAATGTAACGAATTATGTCCTCTGTGATTAAATGTTAAATCTGACAGCTTTCTTGGCAAAAGAGAAGGGTGGTATCTCTCAATGAGTTGTGAAAGTAAAGCCTTCATACCTTAGATGTGAGGTCCCGATGAAAAATGCCTTTGAAGTGAAGGTAGCTGAGGCCCACTGCTATGTCATAGGCCAGTTTTACCCTCACAGTCCAAGGCAAATGCAGGTTACTGTCTAGCAACTGTTCCAGGTTCCCGGAGTTGATATACTGCAAAACAGAAGGAAAACCCAGCTACCATTTATCAGAAATGTTTAGGCTAGTAGTGAAACCATTAGAGAGTAAACACCTAGAAGACAGAGACTTTTTTTTTTTTTTTTTTTAAGTTGTTGAGGGCTTATTCTGCCTCCAAGCACTATAGTAGGTGCTGCACACAATGACACTTTCCTTTAAGGAGACCAAAATCTATTAAGGGACACAGACAAACAATATCATATAATAACTATTAAAATATAGTTATGTGCAGGTAGGACAACACCATGCAGCACCAAGGATAAAGCTAAACTGTGAAGGCATTTCAGAGGAAGATGCAGAGAGGAAATAAGGAGTCAGAAAGGATGACCTGGAGTAGCAGGAAAGAGGGACACAGAGAGAGCAGCATATGCAAAGTTACAGGTTAAGTGCATGATGCATTCAGGAACTTAATTTACTTTGATATGGCCAGAGTGCATTTATAGATGAGTCAGGAAGTGAGGCTGATATGTTTTGCTAAGATATGTGAACTTTATCCTGTCTATAGGAAACAAAAGAAGCATTTTAAGCAGGAGAACCACATGGTTATATTTGCTTTTTAAGGAAAATATTATTTTAGCAATGGTATGATAGATGGATTAGAGTGAAAAATACAGAGAAAGGGAAATAGGAGATTACTGCAATAATCCTGGTGAGAGCAGGGCATCTGAATCATGGCAATAGTAGAGGCATTGGAATGAAAGCAAGATTCAAAATGTATTTAGATGGCAGAGTTGAAAAAAAAATTGATAATTACCTGGATTAGAGAATGAGAGCAATAGGCTATTGGTCCCTGGATGTCATTATTAAATACCCAGAGAGTAAGGAGAGGAGTAGGTGTTTAGAAGATGAGGCAATGTTAAAAGGCAGTGAGTTCAGGCCAGGTATGGTGACTCATGCCTATAATCCTAGAACTTTGAGAGGTAGGAGGATCGCTTGAGCTCAGGAGTTCAGACCAGCCTGAACAGCATAGTGAGAGAGACTTAGTCTCTACAAAAAATAAACAGAATTGGCTGGGTGTGGTGGCTCACGCCTGTAATCCCAGCACTTTGGGAGGATGAGGCGGGCGGATCACGAGGTAATCCTGGCTAACACAGTAATGAGACCATCCTGGCTAACACAGTGAAACTCCGTCTCTACTAAAAATACAAAAAATTAGCCAAGCTTGGTGGCGGGTGCCTGTAGTCCCAGCTACTCGGGAGGCTGAGGCAGGAGAATGGCATGAACCTGGGAGGCGGAGCTTGCGGTGAGCCGAGATCACGCTACTGCACTCCAGCCTGGGCGACAGAGCGAGACTCCACTTCAAAATAAATAAATAAACAGAATTAGCTGGACGTGATGGTGCACACCTGTAGTCCTAGCTACATGGGAAGATCACTTGAGCCTGGGAGGTTGAGGCTGCAGTGAGCTAAGATCATGCCAATGCACTCCAGCCTGGGTGACAGAGTGAGACCTTGTCTTTAAAAAAAAAAAAAAAAAGATAGTGAGTTCAGCTGGGAGAAGTTAAATTATTAAAGTTGCAGGTGCTTATTGGACAACCAAGGTGGAAATGATCTAAATACAGTCAGTTTGAAGTTTAAGAACAAAGTCTAAGTGAGAGACTTAATATTTAGGAGGCAAAAACATTGAGCTGAAGCAGTCTTGCATTCCAAGGTCATGCATGCCCAGGGTTTAACATGTAAGGTGGGAAATTAACAGAATCCCAAGGAACAGGCAAGAATGTCAATAGGAAAACATTCTAAACATTCAGAAGGACAGCCAGGTACAGTGGCTCATGCCTGTAATCCTAGCACTTTGGGAGGCCGAGGCAGGCAGATCACCTGACATCAGGAGTTCAAGACCAGCCTGGCCAACATGGTGAAACTCTGTCTCTACTAAAAATACAAAAAAATTAGCTGGGCATGGTAGCAGGTATGTGTAATCCCAGCCACTCAGGAGGCTGAGACAGGAGAATTGCTTGAACACGGGAGACGGAGGTTGCAGTGAGCCGAGATCGCACCATTGCATTCCAGCCTGGGCAACAAGAGTGAAACTCCATCTCAAAAAAAAAAAAAAAAAAAAAAAAATTAGCTGGGTGTGGTGGTGTGTGCCTATAGTCCCAGCTACTCACAAGGTTGAGGTTGTGATGATCACTTGAACCTCAGGAGGTCAAGGCTGTAGTGAGCCATGATTGTGCCACTAGATTCCAGCTTGGGCAACAGAACGAGACCCAGTATATTTATTTATAGATAATAATAGCAGCTATTATTTATATAGTACTTAAATTGTTTGAGGCACTGTTCTGAGAGTTTTGCATATATTATCTCATTTAATCTGCACAATAACCCTGTAGCTATACTGTTACTTTTTTTCCTTTTTTTTTTTTTTTTTCATGTCAGACAGGCAACATGCAGACATTAATAAGGTTTGAGGGTAATAAACCTCATACATGCACGTGAAAATCCAATAATCATGCTATGGACTACAAAAGGACTATATACTATTACTCCTATTTTAGAGAAGGCATTTAGAAATTAAGCAACTTGCTTAAGATTATCCAATTATTAAGTGGCAGAGACTGGCAGACTCTGCAGTCTGGCTCAAGTCCATACTCTTTACCACTACATTGCACTGGAGAGTTAGAGACCACAGCATCTGAGTCAGAGAGCCTCATTCAGCACAGGAGCTCAAAAATGAATTTACTCAAACCTTATATGATGTATTATTTCCCTCCTCCTCCCAAGGGAGAAAAAGACAGAAATTCCTCTGAGCCTAAAATTTGTATCTTAATACATATTTTGGGGTATTATTGAATTTACAAAGGACTAGGGGACTTAATGGGATAAGAGGACAAATATCTGAATTCTAGCCCAATCCAGCCTCCTAATAGCCATTTAACTTGGACAAATCAACTAATAAGGCTATCCATCTTTCACTTTTCTCAACTATAAGTAGGTGTGATAATCCCAGATTCACCTAATTTGCAGTGTTATCAGAATCTAATAAAATACGTGAAAGTCTCATGCCTGTAATTCCAGCACTTTGGGAGGCCAAGGCAGGCAGATCACCTAAGGTCAGGAGTTCAAGACTAGCCTGGCCAACATAGTGAAATCCCATCTCTACTAAAAATACAAAAATTAGCCAGGCTTGGTGGTGGGTGCCTGTAATCCCAGCTACTTGGGAGGCTGAGGCAGGAGAATCGCTTGAACCCGGGAAGTGGAGGCTGCAGTGAAGCGAGATTGAGCCACTGTACTCCAGGCTAGGCAACAGAGTGAGATCTTGTCTCGAAAAAAAATATGTGAAAGTTGGCCAGGTGAGATGGCTCACGCCTGTATTCCTACCACTTTAGGAGGCCGAGGCAGGTGGATCGCCTGAGGCTAGGAGTTCGAGGCCAGCCTGGCCAACATGGTAAAACCCCGTCGCTACTAAAGATACAAAAATAAGGTGGGCATGGTGGCAGATGACTGTGATCCCAGCTACTCGGGAGGCCGAGGCATGAGAATCGCTTGAACCTGGGAGGCAGAGGTTGCAGTGAGCAGAGATCATATTACTGCGCTCCAGCCTGGGCAACAAAAAATAATAATAAAATAAAACATGTGAAAGTGCTTCAAAAAAAATTTAAATGTCATGCACCAAAAAGAACCAGTTGGGGGCAGCACCATGCAGCACTTCAGATCCTTGGAAGCGTCGATGGATTTTGGCAAGGCAGAAAGAATGACTAAAAATAAATCTTCTAACTTCTCAAAAGGGAAACTTGTTGATCTGCTTCATCCTGCTTGATAATCCATCTTTGAAAATCTTAAAATAAGGCATAATGACGGCAAAAGCACAGCGCCTTGCTCTCTTCATTCTAGTTGAATCTGCCTAAGGTTCACATTTGAGGTGCCCATTTGCTGAAAAGAAACTGAGCTTGTGAACTTCAAGTTATAAGTGGGCAGTGAAGCTGACGTCTCATCATGCAGGCAGGTTTCTTTAGCTCTGAAAGTCAAAAGGTAGGCAGTGGTTCACTTCTTTAGCATGATGACAGTGTGATATGTCGGGCCTGTCTTCAGGAGCCACTCAGGTTTCCCAACTGAGTGCCAGGCAGAAGACACTATAATGAAAAGACTGTATGTGCACTCTCTATAGGCCAGGTGAGGCCAGGACTCTTGGCTCTGGGAAACACTTGTTTACTCTGTTCAGCAATGTCTCTGAAGGCCCTGGAAATCCATATGCAAAGCCAGAGGGTGGAGAGCACAGGAAAAGGTGACAAAAGATGAGGAATCACACTTGGCTAATAGATTCTGGCTTTTCCAGGCAAGATGGAAAAAGTGCAAACCAAGGATCAGGGAGGAAAAACAAATGGAATTTGCTTTTATAACCCATTTCTCTTGCCTGCCTTTGGTGAATAAATTAGTTGGGCTGATAAGCCTCTAGGCCCTCAGAAACCACTTCTCAATGTTTCAAGACCTTTACATGTATGAGAAAAGGAAATTTAAGATCTGCCAACAAGGAAGACTTCTTTTTTTTTTTTTTTTTTTTTTGATATGGAGTCTCACTCTGTCACTCAGGCTGGAGTTCAATGGCGCCATCTTGGCTCACTGCAACCCACGCCTTCCAGGTTCAAGTGATTCTCCAGTCTCAGCTTCCTGAGTAGCTGGGATTACAGGCTCGTGTCACCAGGCCCAGCTAATTTTTGTATTTTTTTTAGTAGAGACAGGGTTTTCCCATGTTGGCCAGGCTGGTCTCGAACTCGTGACCTCAGGTGATCCACCCGCCTCAGCCTCCCAAAGTGCTAGGATTACAGGCATGAGCCACCGCACCCAGCCAGAAGATTTCTACACAGTCTCTGTGCCCATTAGCTGGAATGTTCACTTCTCCATAAGCAACTCGCAGTGCAGACTCAGCTGGTGTGGCTTCTAAACAAATCCCTCTGCAGGAAGCAGAGACAAGAGCAACTGTATTAGCATGTTCAGCTTTCCCAGACAGGGATAACAGCTGTTTTGCTTTCATTTTCAGCTAGACCACTCCCTCGGTCAGCCCTATAAAACAACCCAAGGCATTGGTAATACAGTTAATTATTACAGAAGTTTTAACATTTTTAATTGTTGTTATTTTAAGCTTTTAAGTTAGAAACTATAATACAGCCAATAAAATGTGTTACAGGTACTTCAATACCTCTCAGTGGCTGTTACCTTTTTCTATACCAATTTTAACTATACCAAAACCTGCCTCACTTCCTCATGGTCTAATAAAATAACAGAGTTTCTTGCATTTCATTTGTGTTTGATACTTGGTTTCATTACATATACACAGCCTTTTCCTAGAAGGCACTCAGTAACTTTTAAAAGTGTATTGGTAATTCAACTATATTATGTAAATAAACCTTTATTACTAAAATGCAAGAAATCATATGCCAACATCTTTTTAATATCACCAAAGGCACAGAGAAGTGGACATTCAGTTCTCCACTCAGGAATATCAATTCAGGTTATTTCTACAAACATTTATTGAGCACTCCTTCCCCTACTGCCACTTCCATATGAGAGTAAGAACTTGTCTCTCGGCCAGGCACAGTGGCTCTCGTCTGTAATCCCAGCACTTTGAGAAGCTGATGTGGGAGGATCGCTTGAGGCCAGGAACTCAACACCAGCCTAGGCAACATAGCAAGACCTCCCTCTCAAAAAAAAGATGATAAATTATATGTATTTTACCACGATAGAGAGAGTGTGTGTGTGTGTACAAGCGTCCCCATAGTTCTTTAGTCCCTTCCACTATGTAAGGACATAGCAAAAAGACAGGTATCTATGAACCATGAAGTAGGCCCTCACCAAACACTGAATCTGCCTGTGCCTAGATCTTAGATTGCCCAGACTCCAGAAGTGTGAGAAATAAGCTTCTGTTGTTTATAAGCTACCCAGTCTATGATATATTCTTATAGCAGCACAAATGGACTAAGACAACTGCCTAGGCTAAAGAGTATAGGTTCTTCCCACATATCCCCTATAGGGTCTGGTAGGTACCAATTCAGGCACAGACAAGCACATAAACACATCCATACAGAGAATATTCTGGACTGGCTCTAGGGAATATGTACCTCTCTCTGAGGTAAATGCACCCAGGACTCCAGTTCCCAATTCTTGCTGATTCTAGTCAGCTACAGTAGTCTCAACCAGTCATAACTATTCAGAACGTAAGACAAAATAGTAGCTTTAAAAATTTTTGAATTATCAATGTACTGATACCTGCAACCAAATAAGCTTATCTCTGAACAGTGGCTCAAAGGCATTCAGAGAAGGTCTGGAGAAAATATCAACTGTAAGAATTATTATTCCATTTTGAAAAATCTACCCAACTGGCCAGGAGTTAGGGCACTTACCCAAGGAAGATAACTGTGCTGCCATCCAACTAGCAGAGATAATTTGCTACCATCTAATTAGCAACATGGTACTGAGAAAGATTCATCCATCCTTCTATTCACCTACTCAAACACTGAAAACCTACAACGTGAAACACAAAGATAAATGGGGCCAGTCTCTGCCCACAGAGACTAGTCTAGCCTAGATGGTCTAGTAGAGATGCCATACAATCAACTAACACTTTTTTTTCCACACAGGAGAATAACATGATCAGATATGCTACATAGAAATATCATTCTAACGGTAGTATAAAAATTGTATGAAAAGGTCAGAAACTGAGGCTGGGAGAAGAGTTAGAATAACCAAGGCCTGAATAAGACAATGGCAGCAAGAATGGAAAGGAGGTTAATATCTAAGAGACATTAGAGGTAGAATCAACAAGATTTGGTGTTTGTTCAAAGGCAAGGAGTAACTGAAGAGATAAGGTATAAATACAAAGTCAGTCTAGTATGGTGTTTAGCTCACAGTACACAACTCATTCTCCCAATTAACAGTATCTTTTTAAATTTTATTTTCATTTTTTACAACAGGTAGAACCCACTATCAATAACTTACCATTCTCACCCCTCCCTTAGGTTATTCCGTTAGCTTTCTAACCTGTTTTCTTGCCCGCTTTTGCATCTTGAAAAGATTTAGCCCTCATTCCAATCCATTTTTCACAATATAGCAAAGAGTCTTTCTGAAATGCCAACCTGAAGCCACTCTCTTGTTAAAATTATTCAGTGACGCTCTATTACTTGTAGGATAAAACCCACAATCCTCAGAAAGGCACACAAAGCCTTTCACTCCTGCTTATAAAAATCTGACTCCTGGCCGGGCGCGGTGGCTCAAGCCTGTAATCCCAGCACTTTGGGAGGCCGAGACAGGCGGATCACGAGGTCAGGAGATCGAGACCATCCTGGCTAACACGGTGAAACCCCGTCTCTACTAAAAAATACAAAAAACTAGCTGGGCGAGGTGGCAGGCGCCTGTAGTCCCAGCTACTCGGGAGGCTGAGACAGGAGACTGGCATAAACCCGGGAGGCGGAGCTTGCAGTGAGCTGAGATCCGGCCACTGCACTCCAGCCTGGGGGACAGAGCGAGACTCCGTCTCAAAAAAAAAAAAAAAAAAAAAAAAAGTCTGACTCCTGCTCACCTGCACATTTGTACACATTGCTGGTCCCTTTACCTGTAATATCCTTCCCCTTTGCCCACCTAGGCCTGGCTAATATTCACTCATTGTTGAGGATTTAATTCCATTTCATGGTTACCCATAGGCAGGGTTGGGGATAAGAAAGATAGTCTATGCAAAAGAAACACAAAGATAACAAAGCACAGAGATGAGTAATTATTCTTTTTTTTCTGTATAAGTAGGGGAGAAAGGATGAAGCTACAAAGTTAAGATGGGCAATATAATATAGTGGGGACTGCAGTTAGACTGGCTAGGATTGAATCTCATCTCAGACTATAATAGTTGCAGAGCCCTGAGTTGGTTACTCAGTTTGTTTAATATACATCTATAAAATGGGAATAATAATAGTAACTAACCCACAGAGTTGCTGTGAAGATTCAGTAAGTTGATACACGTAAAATGCTAAGAATAATGTCAAGGAAAGTCCTCAATATGTCAGTTATGACTATTTCTATTATTATTATATTTGTTATTAGTGCAGAAGTTCTGGAATACCAACACGAAGCATCTACAGTTAATTCAGTAAACCACATGGGCTACTGAAGGTTTATAGGTAAAGGTATAATATGATCTAATGAGGGTTGAATTATATCCCCCCAAAAGATGCATGCAAGTCCTAAACCCTGGTAACTATAAATGTGACCTTATTTGGAAATAGGGTCTTTGCTGATATAATCAAGTTAAGATGAGGTCATATCGGAGTAGGGCAGGCCCTTAATCCAATATGACTGGAATTCTTATAAAAAGAGGGGCAAGAGATACAGGCACACAGGGAGAATTGTCATGTTAAGATAGAGGCAGAAATTGGACTGAGACATCTACAAGGCAAGGAACACCAAAAACCTACCAGAAGCTAGGAAAAGGCAAGGAAGGATCTTCCCGTAGAGCCTTCAGAGAGAACAGGGCCCTACCAACACTTTGATTTTGGACTTCCAGTCTTCGGAACTCTGAGATAGTAAGTTTCTGCGATGTCACCCACATTGTAGTGCTTTGCTATGGCAGCTCTAAGAAACTAATACATGACCCAAACTGCCTTTTAGAAAGATCATTCTGGTAGCAGGATAGAGAAGGAACTAGAGGCAGGTTTGGAGGGTACTGCAACAGCCAGATAAGAGGTGACCAAACATCTAACAGTGCTATTTATGGGCAATAAAAAGTTGGCTATAGTCAGAATATAAAGCTTTTTAGCAACTGAGTGATAGATATGAGAAATAAGGAAAAAAGAGTCAAAGACATCTCAGAGATTCCAAATTGCAAGGTTCAGACAGCAATGGAAAAATATTTCAGAATCTTAAAACGACTCGATGTGCCATCAGTAAGTCAGAAACCTGTCATAAACCAGTATCAATGTCAAACAGCCAAATCAGTGGCTTGTTGGCACTCTACTCTTTGGAGGGGCTCTTTGCAAAAAAGAGTTTGGGCCCCGACCTAGTTTTCACTGTAGCCCAACAATGCTTTTGTGCTGGCCACTGTATGTTTGTTGGTAGGCTTCAAACACAAAGGCTAGCCGACATCCCATCCTGCTGGCTTGGGTTAAAGATGAAAAGAAAGCTTTGTTACTGCTCTGGGTAATTCCAGGACAGACATCCCAAGAGTGCCCTGTGGGAGGCTTGTGCTCCAAAGAAGCCTCCTGTTCTCAGCTCAAGAATCCACAGCCACTACAAGCGTACATCCGTATATCTGCCAAGGACTGAATTTGCTTACCACTCCAGGATGTTCACCAGGGCTTGCCTAACTGAAACAGTCAGTAGTAATGAGCTGACTCAAAAAGAAAAAGGGAACACTAGATCAAGCCACAGAGTAAAGTGTTCTTAATAACCCAAAATATATTTCAGAATATTTAAGTGTTTAACTCTTGGCCTTCACATACGCTTACTGAATACCCTTCTTTATGCCCTCCTTCATGGCTTTGCTAATTCTTATTCATCCTTCTTATTTATTTATTTATTTTCATTTTTATCTTATTTTTTTGAGTCAAAGTTTCCCTCTTGTCACCCAGGCTGTACTGCAATGGCACGATCTCAGCTCACTGCAACCTCCTCCTCTTGGGTTCAAGTGATTCTCTGAGTAGCTAGGATTACAGGAGTGCACCACCACACCTGGCTTCCTCTTCTTTTTTTTTTTTTGAGACAGAGTCTCACTCTGTCACCCAGGCTGCAGTGCAGTGGCACAATCTCAGCTCACTGCAACCTCTGCCTCCTGGGTTCACACGATTCTCCTGCATCAGCCTCCTGAGTAGCTGGGATTACAGGGGTGCACCACCACACCCAGCTAATTTTTGTATTTTTAGTAGAGATGGGGTTTCACCATGTTGGTCAGGCTGGTCTTGAACTCCTGATCTCATGATCTGCCCACCTTGGCCTCCCAAAGTGCTGGGATTGCAGGCATGAGCCACCGCACCCGGCCTAATTTTGCATTTTTAGTAGAGACGGGATTTCACCGTGTTGGCCAGGCTGGTCTCAAACTCCTGACCTCAGGTGATCTGCCTGCTTCAACCTCCCAAAGTGCTGGGATTACAGGCATGAACCACCACACTGGGCCTTATTTATTTATTATTTTTTGAGACGGAGTATCACTCTGTCGCCCAGGTTGGAGTGCAGTGGTGCGATCCCGGCTCACTGCAACCTCCACCTCCAGGGTTTAAGCAATTCTCCTGCATCAGCCTCCTGAGTAACTGGGATTACAGGCACGGACCACCACACCCATCTAATTTTTGGTATTTTTAGCAGAGACGGAGTTTCAACATGTTGACCAGCTGGTCTCAAACTCCTGAACTCAAGTGATCTGCCTGCTTCAGCCTCCCAAAGTGTTGGGATTACAGGTGTGAGCCGCCACGGCCAGCCACTTATTCATCCTTCTGAACTCATGGAAAGCATTCCTTGATACTTCATCCCATTCTTTGTGCTAGGCTGGGCACAGTGGCTCATGCCTGTAATCCCAGTACTTTGGGAGGCTGAGGAGGGAGGATTGCTTCAGCCCAGGAGTTTGAGCCCACTCTTGGTGCCACTTTAGCATCCTGCACATGTTTCTACTATTGTTCATCACACATCACACTGTAGTATAACATTTATGGCAGGAACTAGGTCCTGCTCAATTTTGTAAGCCCTTTTGTAAAACTCAGTGAAATTGTTGAACAAACAAATGCATAAGTAAGTGCATTTAAATAAATGGAGGTGGGTTTTAAGTTCCCTCTTTTATTGGAAGCCCCACCCCCCAATTTAATCATTAAAATGTAATTTAAGATATAAAAGAGAAATGTGCTTTTAGAGGAACTTTCCAATAAATGTCATGCTAAAACAAATATTTAATAACGCTGGCTGGGCGCAGAGGCTCATGCCTGTAATCCCAGCACTTCTGAAGGCCAAGGTGGGCAGACTGCTTGAGCTCACGAGTTCGAGACCAGCCTGGGTAACATGGTAAAACCTTGTCTCTACAAAAAATACAAAAATTAGCCGGGCATAGTGGTGCATGCCTGTAGTCTCAGCTACTCAGGAGGCTGAGGTGGGAGGATGGCTTGAGCTGGGGAGGCAGAGGTTGCAGTGAGCCAACATTGCAACACTGCACCCCAGCCTGGGCATTAGAGCCAGACCTTGTCTCAAAAATAAATAAAATAAAATAAAACAAAATAAAATGTTCAGTAATGTCTACTCAGACAAAGAAAGGCTCAGGCAAGACTGAGTCTGATCTTCTACATTGAGGAGACCATGTTGATTAGTGTTACGTTCAAAAAAACCAATTCCGAAGTAATGCATATACAGCTGAAAGAAGGAAGTATTCCAGCTGCACCCACCAAGTTTTCTATATTTCAGTAAATGGCATCGCCATCCACCTAGAGACTGGGCATCATTTGGTTCCTCATTCTCCTTCTTTTTTTTTTTTTTTTTTTTTTTTTGAGATGGAGTTTCACTCTTGTTGCCCAGGCTGGAGTGCAATGGTGTGATCTTGGCTTACTGCAACCTCCACCTCCTGGGTTCAAGCAATTATCCAGCCTCAGCCTTCCGAGTAGCTGGGATTACAGGCGCCCGCCACCACACCCGGCTAATTTTTTGTATATTTAGTAGAGATGGTTTTCACCTTATTGGCCAGGCTGGTCTTGAACTCCTGACTTCAGGAATCCACCCACCTTGGCCTCCCAAAGTGCTGCGATTACAGGCGTGAGCCACCTCACCTGGCCTGACTATTATAATATCTTGAAACATTCTTGTCATTTTTCATTTTTGTTTTTTTGTTTTTTTTTTTTGTTTTTGTTTGCTTGTTTGTTTTTTGAGACGGAGTCTTGCTCCATTGCCCAGGCTGGGCTGTAGTGATGCAGTCTTAGCTCACTGCAACCTCTGCCTCTGGGTTCAAGCAATTCTCCTGTCTCAGCCTCCTGAGTATATGGGACTACAGGCACCTGCCACCACGCCCAGCTAATTTTTGTATTTTTAGTAGAGACGGGGGTTTCACATTGGTGGTCAGGCTGGTCTCGAACTCCTGACCTCAGGTGATCCACCCGCCTTGGCCTCCCAAAGTGCTGAGATTACAGGCATGAGCCACCGCACCTGGCTGGTTGTTTGTTTGTTTTTTGAGATGGAGTTTTGCTCTTGTTGCCCAGGCTGGAGTGCAATGGCGCCTTCTTGGCTCACTGCAACCTCCACCTCCTGGCTTCAAGCAATTCTCCTGCCTCAGCCTCCCAAGTAGCTGGGATTACAGGTGTGTGCCACCATGCCTGGCTAACTTTGTATTTTTAGTAGAGATGGGGTTTCACCATGTTGGTCAGGCTGGTCTCAAACTCCTGACCTCAAGTGACCCATCTGCCTTGGCCTCCCAAAGTGCTGGGATTATGGGTGTGAGCCACTAGGCCGGCCCAGAGAATTTACATAACTTGCCTATGATTATTCAGCTAGTAAATAGTACAGCCTGGATTTGCATCCAAGCCTTGCGACCTCAAAGCCTGGGTTTCTTCTACCCTAGGAGTGTACACTTATGTAGAGAAGCTAAAGCAAAAAAAGCTTTAATAAATGAAAGAATGGGGCTGACTGCAGTGGCTCACGCCTGTAATCCCAGCACTTTGGGAGACCGAGGCAGGCGGATCATGAGGTCAAAAGTTTGAGACCAGCCTGGCCAATATTGTGAAACCCTGCCTCTACAACAAAATTATCTGGGCATGGTGGCGGGCGCCTGTAATTCCAGGTACTCGGGAGGCTGAGGCAGAAGAATCACTTGAAACCAGAAGGTGGAGGTTGCAGTGAGCTGAGATTGCACCACTGCACTCCAGCCTGGGCAACAAAAGTGAAACTCTGTCTCTAAATAAAAAAAATAAAATAAAATAAAATAAAATAAAATAAAATAAAGAATGTGTAATAACAAAAGTACAAAAATTCTATATAGGAGAAGATTAATGGAAGGAAACATTATGATCAAATGAGTGGTGGCAGTGGAGGCGGGTAGAGAGGATGCGGCCAAGAAAAATAATCAGGAAAGGTTTTATGGGGAAATAAGTGGACTTTGAGGCCAGGTCTTGCTCTGTCACCCAGGCTGGAGTGCAGTGGCACGATCTTGGCTCACTGCAACCTCCACCTCCTAGGTTCAAGCAATTCTCCTGCCTCAGCCTCCCCAGTAGCTGGGATTAAAGGTGTGCACCACCACATCTAGCTAATTTTTGTGTTTTTAGTAGAGATGGGGTTTCACCATGTTGGCCAGGCTGGTCTCAAACTCCTGACCTCATGATCCACCTGCGTCAACCTTCCAAAGAGATGGGATTACAGGCGTGAGCCACCACATCCAGCCAGGGAAGATAATTTATATGGGACAGAGGGAAAGAGTATATTCTAGGTTGAAGAAACAATACGGATAAAGAGGCAGGAAAACACAGACCATGTTCAGCACACAATAAGAAATCCAGTTTGCCTGAATTATAGAGTACTTGTTAAAGAAGAGGAGAACTAGGAGAAAAGTAGTATTATGGTAGGGTATAAAGGACTAGAATATCAGGCTGAGTTTATCCTGAATTCCATTTTTAAACTCTAGCTGTGAATCAAAATAATTTGTAGAACTTTATTTATTTTTAAATACAGATATTTGCATCTCACCCAAGACTTTAATCAATGAGGAAATCACTGAAGGTTTTTGAGCCAGGAAATGCCATTGATTGTTAATTTATTTATTCAATCAACAAATATGATAAGCAGCTACCATATGTCAGGCACTGTGCTAGGAACCAAAGGATGTCAATGTAAATAAAACAATCCCTGCCCTCAAGGAATTTATAATCTACACATATGAACAGTCAGCTGAAATCAAAGATAAATTCTATTGTATTATGGGAGCACATAGGAGGGGTACCAAACTAATCTTGGAAGATCAGACAAGGCTTCCCAGAGAAAATGAATTCTAAGCTGCGGCCTGCAGAATTGGTTGGCCGGGGCGATGAAGAGGTGTGTTCTGGGCAAAGAAAAAATCTGGTGCAGAGCTCCAAAGGTGGAAAGGGTCATGTTCCATTTGTGGAACTGAAAGAAGTTCAGTACAGCTGTAGCGCCCAGTTGAGACAGGAGCAGAGAGGCAAGAGAAGTGAGCAGTGAGGCCACAGAGATAAGCAGTAGCAAGATCAGTTTTGACTTTACCCTGAGGACAATGAGGAGCCATAGAAGGGTTTTTTCAGGGAGAAACAAAATGATACTGGCATAAAAACAGACATATAGACCAATGTAATGGAATAGAGAGCACAGAAATAAACACCTATCAATTGGGAAAGGACAGTCTTTGCAACAAATGAGAACTGCAAATCAAACCACAATGAGATATCACCTCACATCCATTAAGATAGCTACTATCAAAAAAAAAAAAAAAAGAAAATAACAAGTATTGGTGAGGATGTGGAGAAACTGGAACCCTTATGCACCGTCAGTGAGATTGTAAAATGGTGCAACTGCAGAAAAAAAATACAGCAGTTCCTCAAAAAGTTAAAAATAGAACTACTATACAGTCCAGCAATCCTACTTTTGGGTATGTACCCAAAAGTCTGGAAAGTAGGGTTTCAAAGAGATATTTGCATACCCATGTTCATAGCAGCATAATTTACACTAGCCAAGAGGTGAAAGCAACACAAATGTTCATTGACCCATGAATGGATAAACAAAGTATGGTATATACATACAATAAAATATTTATGCAGCCATAAAAAGGAAGAAAATACTATCACATGCAACAACATGGATGAACCTTGTGGATATTATGGTAAGTGAAATAATGCGATCCCCAAAAGACAAATACCATATGATTCCACTTATATGAGGTATCACAATTAGTCAAATTCATAGAAACTGAAAGTATAGGCTGGGTGTGGTGGCTCATGCCTGTAAATCCCAGCACTTTAGGAGGCTGAGGTGGGCGAATTGCCTGAGCTCAGGAGTTCGAGACTAGCCTGGGCAACATGATGAAACCCCATCTCTACAAAAAATACAAAAAAAAAAAAAAATTAGCTGGGCATGGTGATGCACGGCTGTAGTCCCAGCTACTTGGGAGGCTAAGGTGGGAGAATCGCTTGAGCCTGGGAGGTGGAGGTTGCAGGTAGCCGAGATCACATCACGGCACTCCAGCCTGGGTGCCTGGGTAACAGCGAGACCCTGTCTCAAAAGTAAAAAAGAAAATAGAATGGTTGTTACCAGGAGCTGGGAAGAGGGAGAAATGAGCAGTCGTTGTTTAATGGGTATAGAGTTTGTTTCACAAGATGAAAAAGGCCAGCCATAGTGGCTCACTTCTATACTCCCAGCACTTTAGAACAAGGTGGGAGGATTGCTTGAGCCCAGGAGTTTGAGACCAGCCTGGGGAACACGGCAAGACCTCATATCTACAAAAAATAAAAAATTAGCCAGATGTGGTGGCACATGCCTGTAGTACCAGCTACTTGAAAGGCTGAGACAGGAGGATCACTTGAGCTTGGGAAATGAAGACTGCAGTAAGCCATGATCACTCCACTGCATTCCAGCCTGGGTGATAGAGTGAGACCCATCTTATTTTTGAAACAATAACAATTGAAAAAAGATGAAAAAGATCTGGCAGCCGGACGCAGTGGCTCACGCCTGTAATCCCAGCACTTCGGGAGGCCGAGGCGGGCAGATCACCTGAGCTCAGGAGTTCAAGACCAGCCTGGGCAACATGTGAAACCCTGTTTCCACTACAGAATACAAAAAATTAGCCGGGTGTGGTGGTGCATGCCTGTAATCCCAGCTACTCGGAAGGCTGAGGCAGGAGAATCGCTTGAACCCAGGAGGCGGAGGTTGCAGTGAGCCAAGATCGTCCACTGCACTCCAGCCTGGGTGACAGAGTGAGACTCTGTCTCAACAACAACAACAACAACCACAACAACAAAACAAGATCTGGCCTGGTACAGTAGCTACTGTCCCTGTTACGTGGGAGGCTAAGGCAGGAGGACTGCTTGAGCCCGAGAATTTGCAGCTGTAATATACTATGAACTCCAGCCTGGGCAACAGAGCAAGACTCTGCTTCTTTCTTTAAAAAAAAGGAAAAAAAGGCCAGGCGCGGTGGCTCATGCCTGTAATTCCAGCACCTTGGGAGGTCGAGGCGGGAGGATCACCTGAGGTCAGGAGTTTGAGACCAGCCTCAACATGGAGAAACCCTGTCTCTACTAAAAATACAAAATTAGTTGGGCGTTGTGGTGCATGCCTGTAAATCCAGCTACTTGGGAGGCTGAGGCAGAAGAATTGCTTGAACCTGGGAGGCGGAGGTTGCGGTGAGCCAGGATCGCACCATTGCACTCCAGCCTGGGCAGCAAGAGTGAAACTCCGTTTAAAAAAAAGAAAGAAAATAAAAAGGTCTGGAGATCTGTTGCACAACAATGTGAACATACTTAATACTAACTACTGAACTACATACTTAAAAATGGATAAGATGATTCAAAACAAACAAAGATTTGTATGTCAGGACCACTCCAGCTGGCAATATAGACTATAGATTTAAAGTGTGAAACAAGACTGACAGAGAGACTAGTTAAAAGGTTATGGCAAGAGATGATGATGGCAGAAGGAATGGTGTAAGATAAATAGTTCAAGATAGTAAAGAGGTAAGATGAACAGTACATGGTGATTGATAAGATTTGGAAAAGGGATAGATTAGGGATAAAGGAAAAGGAAACTATCATTTGTAGAAGAGCCAAGCACTGTATTAATACTTTTGCAAGTTATTAATTCATTTAACAAACATATTGAGCAGCCACTTGTGCCTAGTATTACAGAAGATTTTACACAATCATTCTGCCACTATCATAGAACAGCTTCTCATTTTTTGAAGTTCACTAAACTAGCCCTTGACACAGTACCTGCTTAATAATTATTTGTTAAGTAGGAAACAGACACAAGCAATTGCATTGAAATGAGCTAAAATGAGCAAGTAAGGAAATAAATGCCTATGATTGACTCTGGAAACCACTGATCTAAGAATTTATTATCTAAGCAAATAATGGTGACCAGGATAACAAGAAAAAACCACATAAAGAGAAAAAGAAAGTAAATACAGAAAGTGTAGACAGTGATTATGTATCAGGCACAGGGATGCAGAACTGCCCCTGAGTAGTAGCAATGTGTGAGAGGTATATCGGGACACCCTCCTTCCATGGTCCTACTTGCTGCAGATTCCAAAGTTGGAACAGCTCCCAGGAGCCAACATAGAACCAACTCCTGGGAATGATACCACTTATCAAGTTAGGAAAATTACACTTGGCAAATCTATTAGAAACACATCTAGCCTAAACTCAAAAAGAACTCTGTGAATTCAACTGTCGCACTAGTTTAACAATCATGAGGGGATTAGGAGAAAGATTAGCTAGAAATCCTCTGAAGAACTTTCTAAATCCTTCTGCTGTCCTCATACTACCAATGCTGTAAAGAGATTCATCAAATGGATAGCCAAAACGACCTTGAAAGAGGCAGATATCTTTGCAGCTAACAGTTTACTGTTAAAAGCTCAAGTGTTGGGAAGGAGTACTCATTTATCCATTTTCCATTTACCCAACAAATATTTATTGCATGCCTTTATGCTCCAGTTACTGACAATTCAGCAGTGAACAATAGCCAAGCCCAAGGAGCTCAAAATCTATAAACCTGTAAGTACAGGATTATAGTCAGCCAAAACTTGCTTTAACTCCTAGCTCAGCTACGAGACCTTAGCTAACTTAATCTCTTTCTGAGCCTCAGATTTGTCATCTGTAAAATGGGAAAAATATTACCTATTTCATAGGATTGCATGCTAATTAAATAATATATATTGAGAGGGAGAAAAAAAAAGCTTAGCAGACCCTGGCACATAGAAAACATTTACTATGAAAAATCACTTAATGATTTTTTTTATTTTTGTTACTCAGGAGATAATACAGCAGTTGAAAAATGCCTCCTTCCAAATCAATGAAACACTCTCTAATGAAAATGTTGATAAACAGGGTATGAACAAGGAAGGTATCACTCAGAGTACTCCTTCAGACATCAGTACTCTATGAAGATATCTCAACTCGAATGTTCAATAAATATCTCAAACTGAACCTATTCAAAAATGACCTCTTGGTCATCTCCCATTGTGTACCTCCTATAGTCTTCCCCATCTCCATTAATGGCAACTCTATTTTTTAGGTGTTCAGGCCAAAAACCTCAGAGTTATCCTTGACTTCTCTCATCCTCTCATACCCCACAGCCAATGCATCAGGAAAGCCTATTTTTTTTGCTTTTCTTCTACTTTCTTTTTTTTTTTTTTTGAGACGGAGTCTCGCTCTGTCGCCCGGGCTGGAGTGCAGTGGCCGGATCTCAGCTCACTGCAAGCTCCACCTCCCGGGTTTACGCCATTCTCCTGCCTCAGCCTCCCGAGTAGCTGGGACTCCAGGCGCCCGCCACCTCGCTCGGCTAGTTTTTTGTATTTTTTTTTTTTAGTGGAGACGGGGTTTCACCGTGTTAGCCAGGATGGTCTCGATCTCCTGACCTCGTGATCCGCCCGTCTCGGCCTCCCAAAGTGCTGGGATTACAGGCTTGAGCCACCGCGCCCGGCCGCTTTTCTTCTACTTTCAAAATGGATCCAGAATTCCCAGCTCCACTGCTATCATTCTGGTCCATTACCATCAACTCTCACCTTTTTTGTAGCCTTTATCTATTGCACAGACTTTATTTTAACAGTCTCTTAACTGGTTTTCCTGCTTTCATCCTTTCTCTTTTTTCAGTCATTCACCAAACAGTAGCCAGGATGATCCCATTAAAGAATGTCACAAAAACCTCAAAAGACTTCACAATTCATCCTGAGTAAAATCTAAAGTTCTTACAGCGGTATATATGAGACTCTGATCTAGCCAGTGTTTCCTTTCTGACTCCATCTACTACTGTTTTCCTCAAGCTCTCCACTGCAGTCACATCACCCACCTTGGAGTTATTCAACCGGACCAGGCACACTTCTGTCTCCATGCCTTTGCACATACTATTCCAACTACCTACAACACTTTCATATCCACACAGTTAGTTTCTTCACCTTCTTAAATTTTTTTGTGTGTGTGTGTGAGCCACCACACCCGGCCCACCTTCTTAAATTTTAGCCTCTTTTGTGATGCCTTCCCTGTCTACATGTTGAAAATTGTAATCTTCTGCCAGGCGCGGTGGCTCATGCCTGTAATCCCAGCACTTTGGGAGGCCGAGGTGGGCGGATCACGAGGTCAGGAGTTCGAGACCAGCCTGACCAACATGGTGAAACCTTGTCTTTACTAAAAATACAAAAAATAGCCGGGCCTGGTGGTGGGTCCCTGTAATCCCAGCTACTTGGGAGGCTAAGGCAGGAGAATTGCTTGAACCCGGGAGGCAGAGGTTGCAGTGAGCCGAGATCGCACCACTGCACTCCAGCCTGGGCAGCAGAGCGAGACTCCGTCTCAAAAAAAAAAAAAAAAGAAAAAGAAAATTGTAAACCACCTAGCACTTAACATCATATATACTACAATTTGTTTCCTTGTTTAGTTTAACTCCTCTGCCCACCCCCTGCTGATTAAAATATAAATTCCAGCTGGGTACAGTGGCTTATGCCTGTAGTCCCAGTGCTTTGAGAGGCCAAGATGGGAGGATCACTTGAGCCCAGGACCAGCCTGGGCAACATAACAAGACCCTCTCACTACCAAAAATAAATAAAATAAAATAAAGTTAAACTTAAAAGAAAAAAATTAAATGTGGGACAGGGATTTTTATTTGTTCATTATTGTATTCCCAGTACCTGGAATAGTGCCAGACATGGTAGAAGCCAAACAAATATCTTTTGGATGAATAAATGAGCCAAAAGCAAGCAAGCAAGTCAGAGAAAAACTGTTTTAAGGATAAAGTAAACTAAATAAACTCTTCTATTATTTGTGGGCTAGCTTGCCAACCTCAAATTCTTGTTTCTCAAATGTCACAGGGAGTTACTAAAAATAAGAACAGAAATGTACCACAGTTTGAGAGTTTTTTATTACTAAAAGAGCAAAGCAAAAAAATTAAATAAAAATTACTTTTTCCAAAAGCAAAGTATATGTCAAACTGTATTTGTAGAAATATTTTTTGCGCATAGAAGTTTAAGTGAAATAAACTTCTAATTATGAAAGGATTTGAGATGTGACATTTCTTTCTCTCTCTCTTTTTTTTTTTTTTTTTTTTTTTGAGACAGAGTCTTACTCTGTAATCCAGGCTAGAGTATAGTGGTGTGATCTCGGCTCTGTAGCCTCTGCCACCAGGGTTGAAGCAATTCTCCTGCCTCAGCCTCTCAAGTAGCTGGGATTACAGGCCCCCGCCACCATGTCTGGCTAATTTTTTTTTTTTTTTTTTTTTGTATTTTGAGTAGAGACAGGGTTTCACCATGTTGGCCAGGCTGGTCTTGAACTCCTGACCTCAAGTGATCCATCTGCCTTGGCCTCCCAAAGTGCTAGGATTACAGGTGTGAGCCACTGTGCCTCCCTTCACACTATTTTTGATTTCTGGCTCTTTCCACTAGGACTAATTCAGCTTTCTTAGAGCTGGGTCTACACTAGACCATCAACTACAAACACACACTAAGCATGTACTATGGGCCCAGCCACACAGGGTATTACTATAGGCCCTATCTAGGAGACTTAGTTCCAATTAGAGAACCTGGGATTTGACACAGCTTGGAGATAAGAGAGATAAGGACATTCCTAGTCCTGGAAGGGATACCCAAAGCCAGAATGTATAAAAGAGAGCAAAAAGACCCATGTAACTAAAGGAGGGATTCATATTATCAAACAAGATTAGAGAGAATTTTTTAGACAGAAGCATCACATTATCAAGTGTGCTTGATGACGATTATTCAGATAGTAGTATGTCAAAATGAAGAAAAGAGGTCAGGTGTGATAGCTCACACCTGTAATCCCAGCATTTTGGGAGGCCCAGGTGGGAGGATCCGTTAAGGTCAGGAGTTCGAGACCAGCCTGGGTGATATAGTGAGACTCCATCCTACAAAAAACGTAAAAATTAGCTGGGTGTGGTGGCATGCACCTGTAGTTCCAGCTAATGGGGAGGCTGAGACAGGAGGATCATTTGAGCCCAAGGGTTTGAGGCTGCAGTGAGCTATGATGGTGCCACTGTATTCCATCTTAGGTGACAGAGCAGCAAAACCTTGACTCTTAAGAGAAAACAAAACAAAAAAAAGTATTTATAGGAATTGAGGCATGGAATAATATTATAGTCTTGGAATGAAGAGAAAGAAGAATAATCAGAAAGATATCACAAAGAAGAAAAGAGGATAAGACTGGGGACTGATTAAATTTAAGTGATGAGAAAAAAGTCAAAACTAATCCCAAAGTACAAAGGATTCTAACGGGAGAACAAGGATTTTTTTTTTTTTTTTTTTTTTTTTTGAGACAGTCTCACTCTGTTGGCCAGGCTGGAGTGCAGTGGCACAATCTCGGCTCACTGCAACCTCCGCCTTCCAGGCTCAGGTGATTCTCCTGCCTTAGCCTCCTGAGTAGCTGGTATTACAGGCATGTGCCACCACGCCCGGCTAATATTTGTATTTTTAGTAGAGACGGGGTTTCACCATGTTGGCCAGGCTGGTCTCGAACTCCTGACCTCAGGTAATCTGCCCACCTCGGCCTCCCAAAGTGCTGGGATTACAGGTGAGACCCACCACACCTGGCTGAGAACAAGGATTCTAATAATGATAAGGGCCAGGCATAGTGGCTCACTGGTATCATGCATTATTTATGAGTTTAACTCATAAATATTAAACTCATTTAACTATGAGTGTATAAACTCATAAATAATGCATGTCTGATTATATAAGGCTTCTTATAAGTCTGACAAAACCAACTCAGAAGCAATACATATCAACCCGCATAAACAAGAAATTTCCAAAGTCACTAATACTCTTTTTTTTTTGAGACGGAGTCTCTCTCTGTCACCCAGGCTGGAGTACAGTGGCGCAATCTCGGCTCACTGCAAGCTCCGCCTCCCAGGTTCACACCATTCTCCTGCCTCAGCCTCCTGAGTAGCTGGGACTACAGACGCCCGCCACCACGCCCGGCTGATTTTTTGTATTTTTTTTTTTTTTTAGTAGAGACGGGGTTTCACCATGTTAGCCAGAATGGTCTCCATCTCCTAACCTTGTGATCCGCCCGCCTTGGCCTCCCAAAGTGCTGGGATTACAGGTGTGAGCCACCGCGCCCGGCTAATACTCTTAATAAAGAAAGAAGATGTATGGTTGTGTGGGAATAGGGAGTGACAGCAGGATCAGGGCTATGTGAATAAAAAACTCTCTGCAATAGCCTTTAGCTAAAAGCATTTCTTTCAGTACCAAACATCTGCTCGATTGAGGTGGCTCTGTTGTAAAAAGACCGAATCACCTCGACTAGGCCAAGGAGTATTCTGCAACTGCAGAATTGGGTCAGTGGTTCTCATTGCCACAGAAGAAAATAAGAATAGTTTATTTATTTTATTATTATTATTTTTTCAGACATGAGTCTCGCTCTGTTTCCTAGAGCTCTGTTGGCTAGAGTGTAGTGGCATGATCTTGGCTCACTGCAACCTCCACCTCCCAGGTTCAAGCGATTCTCCTGCTTCAGCCTCTGGAGTAACCGGGACCATGGGCATGTGCCACCCACGCCTGGCTAATTTCTGTATTTTTTGTTTCACCATGTTGGCCAGGCTGGTCTCAAACTCCTGGCCTCAAGTGATCCACCTGCCTTGGCCTCCCAAAGTGCTAGGATTACAGGCATGAGCCACTGCACCTGGCCGGATAGTCTTCTTCATGGCAGAAAAGGCAAGAGAGACCCCCAAAACATCCTGCTCACCAAGCAATTCAAATGCTGACTCCTCTGATCAGAGAGTACTGCCATTTGTGATCCCTCTCCACAACCATATACCTTACCCAATTCCCCAGTCTTCTAGTCACTGAGAAGTTCTGCACTAACAGGTTCCCAAATGGCTTGATGTGATGGTATTTCCTTCTCTGTGCCTTTCTTAACAATATTAAAATGAAAAAGCGCTTTGAAATGACACACAATCTATCCAGAGGCATCTCTTTCTCTCCTCTCTTTCTCTCTCTCTCTCTCCTCTCTATCCCAACCTCCCACTCATCTTGGATATAGAAGAGAAAATATATACCATGTAAGTTTTTGGCAGCTACTTTTTGATTATGAGTGACAGACATCTTTATTTTAGGATGAAATTGACAACATAAAGACAGGGCAGGCCGGGCGCGGTGGCTCAAGCCTGTAATCCCAGCACTTTGGGAGGCCGAGGCGGGCGGATCACGAGGTCAGGAGATCGAGACCATCCTGGCTAACATGGTGAAACCCCGTCTCTACTAAAAATACAAAAAACTAGCCGGGCGTGGTGGCGGGCGCCTGTAGTCCCAGCTACTCGGAGGCTGAGGCAGGAGAATGGCCTGAACCTGGGAGGCGGAGCTTGCAGTGAGCCGAGATCGCGCCACTGCACTCCAGCCTGGGTGACACAGCGCGAGACTCCGTCTCAAAAAAAAAAAAAAAAAAAAAAAAAAAAAAAAAGACAGGGCAAAGAGAATAAGGTCTCTGGACAACATCAATTTAACCACTGAATTATATCAATACTTAATCTAATAAACTGCTAAAATTCCAGTTATATGAGTCCTTTTGTTGTTTAAAGGCCATTTAACTTTTTTCTGTTACTTGCTCCCAAACATATTCTAATATACCCAATGACCAGGAAGTATCTTTTCCAAATAACCCAGAATACATAAAAAGTGAATTGAATTCTACAAACACTATGCATGCTACACATATAAGATCTTGTGCTTAGCACTGTGGGGAATATAAAAATCAGTTAAGCACAGCATGTTGTAATAGAAATAGACTTTGAAGTCAGATGAACCTGGATGCAATCCTACTTTGGGGAAGTAACTTAATTTCTCTAAGTTTTAGTTTTCTCATCCACAAAAAGGAAGAAATAAGATTATAGCATTGTGAGAATTATAGTTAATATAAAGTATCAACCATAGAATTCTGCCCATAGTGGGAGTTTAATAACTAATAGTTGTTACAGTTTAAGAAATGGGAGAAATTCTTCACCCTCCAATGGGGCAGAAAACACAAATACTTATGATCTGCTGACTGGGATATTTATAGGGCATGGGTGATTGTCAAGGGTTCCAATTCTTCACCTCCTACTGAATCTGTACCTTATGACACATAACTTTGCAGCATACTCTTGATAATTGCAGCATACTCTTGATAAGGGCAGAGCATATTTCCTACCCCTGGACTCAAGCATGTGACTTGCTTTGTCCAATGGGATGTTGACCAAGCAAATCTGAACAAAAGGAGAGTCATGAAAAGCAGTTTTGCAAATGGACTGGCATATTCTTGCTATTCTGGTATCATCTTAAAAAGGACAAGTCGAGTCTAGCCCACTGGCCCCAGAAGGATGAGCTAGAGCAAAGCTCTCCCAGCAAATCCCAGCCTAGAGCAGACCACCAGCTGACCTGCAGATGCATGAGTGAGCCTAAGTGAGATCAGCACAACTGCCCAATCTAGCCCCACTCAGTTCAGCTAACCCTGGAAATGTATGAGAAATAAACATTTATTGTATGCTTTTGAGGTTTTGTGGTTGGAGGGCAACAGCTAACCAATACACAGAATTATATTTTCTGTCTAAAAAAACCAAAGATTTACACTTCCCTGATACTTGTGACTAAGTGAAAGACATGATTAGGTCTTGTGAAAGAAAGACAGAATGAAAGACATACTTATGGTACATTCCTATTCTTTTTTTTAGAGGTCTCTCTCTGTTGCTCAGGCTGGAGTGCAGTGGTAAAATCATGGCTCATTGCACTGTCAACCTTCAACCTCCTGGGCTCAAGCAATCATCCTGTTTCAGCCTCCCAAGTAGCTGAGACTATAGGTGTGTATCACCACATCTGGCTGATTTTTAAATTTTTTGTAGAGTCTGGGTCTCACTACCTTGCCAACGCTGGTTTCAAAATCATGGCCTCAAGCAATCCTTCTGCCTCCACCTCCTAAAAGTGTTGGGATTATAGGCATGAGCCACTGCACCTAGCCTCAATACAGATTCTTATTTCAACTCATTAAAATTAAAAGGTTTCATGTGACCTTTCACCAAACTGTTTTCACTATATATTTTTTGAGACAGGGTCTTGCTCTGTCACCAAGGCTGGAATATAGAAGTGCAATTATGGTTCACTGCAGCCTCAACCTGCTGGGCTCAGGTGATCCTCCTACCTCAGCCTCTCCAATAGCTGGGACTACAGGTACACGCTACCACAACTGACTAATTTTTGTATTTTTTGTAGAGACAGGCTTTTGCCATGTTGCCCAGGCTGGTCTCAAATCCCTGAGCTCAAGCGATCTGCCCACCTTGGCCTCTGGGAGTGTTGGGACTACAGGCATGAACTACCATGCCCAGCCTACGCTTTCACTTTAACAAATACTAGTTTGCTTAAAAACTTGATTCAGCTGGCCGGGCACAGTGGCTCATGCCTGTAATCCCAGCACTTTGGGAGGCTGATGCAGGCGGATCACCTGAGGTCAGGAGTTCAAGACCAAAGTGACCAACATGGAGAAACCTCGTCTCTACTAAAAATACAAAATTAGCCGGTCGTGATGGCACATGCCTGTAATCCCGACTACTCAGGAGGCTGAGGCAGGAGAATTGCTTGAACCCGGGAGATGGATTGCGGTGAGCTGAGATCCGGCCATTGCACTCCAGCCGGGGCAACAAAAGTGAAACTCCGTCTCAAAAAAAAAAAAAAAAAAATCTTGAGTCTATCCTTACTACAGGTAGGTTAAAAACAAAAACAAAATAAAAACCTAACTGTCAGACTGTTCCAAGTTCAATTAATGTCTACAATTACAAAGAAGACTCATGGAAATGGTTCAAGCCCAGGAAAGTCCATATCACTAATGTATATGAGAAATATTCTTCCTAATAATGTCAATGTTTTATAGGTATTAATGAGTGCTATGCTTGTCTACTGTAATTATTGACAAATAAATTGTGAAGAGAAATGAGGAATGGTACTCACATTACTTTGGAGGACAAGCATTCCACCAACTGAAAAGTATTTACTGAATGCCATCTAAGTTTCAAGGACTGTGCTAGGTATTATTAATAATTTCTTTTTTATGATCCTTACCATATAGTTGTGCTGCCAAGTCAAATTATAAGGCAATTAAACCTAGAAGTCTCCAAAGACCTATGCCATCAAGGCCTTTGCTGATCCCCTTCTAAAAATAACCAAGAGCATTTGGCTATTTGGGCTTCATCACCATCAGTCTATTAACATCATATTAAAAATTACTAATATCATAAGCTATGTCAAAATCTCATTAATGCTTCTGGAAAGACTGGCAATAAATACTCTTTCATAAAGTACACATTGTATGTTGTATATGGCTATAAACAAGCTAGCAAGCAGCAGATTAAGTACAACATGGCCAAGAGAATATTGCATTATGATCATCCATTACTGTCATTTCCACCACATCCTGCTTTAAAACATGCAACTTAACACAGATTTTAAAGGATGTTCTTCTCTGTCAGCAAAACTAACACACCAGCCCTTTCAAGAATTCACATTTCAGAGAACAATCACATATGCAGGGAATGCAACAAACACTTTTACGCTTATTAGCGTCAGAACTCTGGTAGATAGAAGGAAGGGAAGAACTTTATCTTTGAAGAATTTATAGACTCACTTTCAAGAAAAGAAATACATGGGAAATGTTTCTTGATCTGGGGTGCTGGTTATGGGTGTGTTCGTTTGTAAAAATTTAGTGAGCTGTACTTTTCATATGTATACTTTTTCTGATACGTTATACTTCAGTAAAAAGTCTAATTTAATGACACTAACAGCAGTATAAACTAAGTACAAAATGAAAAATATTAACAATTCAGAGTTCAGAAGAGGGACTAGTCACTGTTAATAAAAGTTAAAAGAGTTAACATGTATTAAATAATTTCTATATGGCAGGCACTGTACTAAATAAGTATTTTATATTTCATCCTCACAACATCCTTGTGAGGTCAACATTATATCAACAGCATTTGCCACAATTAATACTCCCTCCTTGAAACTCTTTCCTTTCCATTCCAGGCCAACATGCTCTTCTGGTTTTCTACCTACCTCACTAACTGCTCCTTCTCAGTCTGCCCTTCTCCCCAGACTTTCTTTCATTCATCTATCTATCTATCTATCTAGAGACAGGGTCTCACTGTATATATGTATGTATGTATGCATCTATCTATCTATCTAGAGACAGGGTCTCACTGTATGTATGTATGTATGTATCTATCTATCTATCTATCTATCTAGAGACAGGGTCTCACTCTGTTGCCCAGGCTGAAGTGCAGTGGCACAATCACAGCTCCCTGTAGCCTCAAACTCTTGGGCTCAAGCGATCCTGCTGCCCCAGGCTCCTGAGTAATTAGGACAACAGGTACATGCCATCACATCCAGCTAATTTTTTATTTATTTATTTATTTTTTTAGAGATAGAGTCTCGCTACCTTGCCCAGGTTGGTCTTGAAATCCTGATCTCAGGTAATCCTCTCACCTCAGACTCCCAAAGCAATGGAATTACAGGTGTGAGCTATAGCACCCCGCCTTCCCTAGACATTTAAAATTTAAATACTCAAGGGCTCAGCTCTTGGTCCTCTTCTTTATCTAAACTCCCTGGGGCAGGCATTATTATTAATTATTATTATTTCCATTATAAAGATGGAAACTTTGAGATACAGAGAGATTCAAACCTATGCAATCAAGACTTCAGAGGCCATGCTCTTAACCTCTTCACCATTCTGCCGTCTTTGGCTTTCCATTTAAGAGACAGGGCATAGCACACATTCCACATTCTAGTGCCTTCAGTAACTGAGAAGAGAGAGAGACTGAGGCACATGGGATCCTCTTTCATAAGATATTAAGGACTAAGACCAGATACCAAGCCAGTACAAAACCAACGCTCTTGCAAATTCTGTTCAACAACTTTCCTTCCTAAGTTTCTTCACTTTGTACTTTGGTAATTGCTTCTCAAGGAGGAATGTGAAAAGAATCTAGAACACAGATTCTCAAATCTAGATGCTCATGAAATAATCTGAGGAGCTTTTAAAAATATAGATGTAATAGGCCCTACACAAACCTATTAAACCTAGAAGATTCCAGGAATCTGTGTTTCCAAGGAGCACCCAAGCAAGGTCTGCAGCTGATAACTTGGCACCTGAATTTGCTCTAAAGAGAGTTCTCTGATCCTCAGAGGATGAATAATGACTATCACATATTCTGCCTAGCAGAGGCTGGAAATGAAATGGGAATGAAGGTATAAACTGATTCCAACAAGTAATACGAGCAATCAGGAAATAACAGCAGGGACTGTGGAATTCTAGATCCGGACACCAAACATTACCAAGTGGTCTGGTAATTTGTTGCCATAGAGAGTTTGCAGTCAAGTGCTGTCATCCCTTGGCTTAGGAGGGAGTCATATCTAGGCAGCAAAAGTCAATTTAATACTTTAATACTTGAGCACTCATATTCTCAGAGTATTCACCAAGTATTATGGGGGAATACAAGGATATTAAGAAATACTGCCCATTCTGCACATGTACCCCAGAACTTAAAGTACATATAGATGTATAAAGAAATACTGCCATTGTTCCCAGGCAACAGAAGAAAGCATTATTAACACTGCCATTTTTGCATAAACATAAATGCACATACATTTTGTTTACATATGCAAGCAACACTTACTATGGAACTATAAATGCTGAAACTAAGGCAAATACGTTACTTCAACACTTACTGATGTCTTACCTCTGTAAGTGCATGCAATTGTCCTTGATGAACACACACACCCATGAACCTAAAGAACAAAACAGAATTATTTAACAAGTGAAAAGGACACAAACATAAATGTCATATAGAGAAATGAGGTTAGTTATCCATGCATTAGAAACAACCTGTGGGGTGTGGGGCACGGTGGCTTACATCTGTAATCCCAGCACTTTGGGAGGCAGAGGTGTGCAGATCACCTGAGGTCAGGAGTTCAAGACCATCCTGGCCAACATGGTGAAATCCCATCTCTACTAAAAATACAAAAATTAGGCAGGTGTGGTGGCACGCGCCTGTAGTCCGAGCTACTCAGGAGGCTGAGGCAGGAGAATCTTTTGAACCTTGGAGGCAGAGGTTGCAGTGAGCCAAGATTGCATTACTCCAGCCTGGGTGACAGAGGGAGACTGCATCTGCGAAAAAAAAAAAAAAAAAAAAGGAAAGATAGCTAGAAAAGAAAGAAAAAAAAGAAAGGAAAGAGGAGGGGAGGGAAGGGGAGGAGGAGGGGAGGAGAAAAGAACCTGTGAAGCTCCCTGCTATCCTGTACAGCCCTGTAGACTCTTTTTTTTTTTTGAGACGGAGTCTCGCTCTGTCACCCAGGCTGGAGTGCAGTGGCGCGATCTCCGCTCACTGCAAGCTCCGCCTCCCGGGTTCGTGCCATTCTCCTGCCTCAGCCTCCCGAGTAGCTGGGACTACAGGCGCCGCCACCTCGCCCGGCTAATTTTTTTGTATTTTAAGTAGAGACGGGGTTTCACCGTGTTAGCCAGGATGGTCTCGATCTCCTGACCTCATGATCCACCCGTCTCAGCCTCCCAAAGTGCTGGGATTACAGGCTTGAGCCACCGCGCCCGGCCAGCCCTGTAGACTCTTAATCTTTTTTTAAAAAAATTATTTCAAGAGTTTTTGAGGTACAGGTGGTTTTTGGTTATATGGATAAGTTTTTTTACAGGTGATTTCTGGGATTTTGGAACACATGTCATCTGAGCATTGTACACTGTACCCCATATGTAGTTTTTTTTTGTTGTTGCTCTTTTTTGAGACGGAGTCTCGTTCTGTTGCCAGGCTGGAGTACAGTGGCACGATCTTGGCTCACTACAACCTCCGCCTCCCGGGTTCAAGCAATTCTCCTGCCTCAGCCTCCAGAGTAGCTGGGACTACAGGCACACGCCACCACGCCCAGCTAATTTTTGTATTTTTAGTAGAGACGGGGTTTCACCATGTTGGCCAGGATGGTCTCAATCTCTTGACCTTGTGATCCACCCGCCTTGGCCTCCCAAAGTGATGGGATTACAGACATGAGCCACCGTGCCCGGCCCCATATGTAGTTTTCTATCCCTCGTCCCTCTCCCAACCTTTCCCCCCAGGTCCTCAAGGTTCATTATATCATTCTTATGCCTTTGCATAAGATTTAGCATAAGACTCTTACTCTTGATTAAGATGCCAGGCTGATAAATTTCTAAATTTACCATGAAATATCTGGTTGTAGCAAGACCTGGTGGTAAAAAGCAATGGTGGAAGAAGGACAGTAGTAAGCCTTGAAAATAGCATGGTATAATGGAAAAAGCCCCAACTGGAAGTAAGCTTGATGCTGGTTTCAGCTCTGCCATTACCTGACTACATGCTTACACACAGATACACAAGTCACTAATTTCTTTTTAGTTTACACACTTCAGTGATATTTGAAGTTTTTCTCAACCAATAGGTTATATTTATATATGTATAAATGATTTTTAAATAAAAACCATAAATCAATGAGTATAACTGATAATGATCACGAAGTAGGGGAAGATAAATGTCTTAAAGCCATTAACAATACCCAAGTCCCAAGTAAGTTCTAGTTTAGAAGAGCAAAGAAATGGGAAGAGACTGACTACAAGCAGAGTGCAAGGCACAGCAGTTACTGTGTTAGAAAGGACCATAAAATTTCCAGGAAGACAGGGTCTATGTCATATTCTTCCCTGTGTTCACAGAACCTAACACCACCTACTAAACAAAGAGTAAGCAAATTCAGTAAATGATTGCTGAGTGAGAAGAAACAAAGGAGAATGCCTGGTTGGCTGTAATATCACAGCAGAGTTTTTAAAACATGCTGCTTCCATATTTCAACTAATATGGAAATATCCCACCACTTTGGGAGTCCAAGGCGGGTGGATCACCTGAGGTCAGGAGTTCAAGACCACCCTGGCCAACATGGTGAAACCCTGTCTCTACTAAAAATACAAAAGTTAGCTGGGCATGGTGGCAGGCGCCTGTAGTCCCAGCTACTCAGGAGGCTGAGGCAGGAAAATCACTTGAACCCAGGAGGTGGAGGTTGCAGTGAGCCGAGATCATGCCATTGCACTCCAGCCTGGGCAACAAGAGTGAAACTCTGTCTCACAAATAAATACATTAATTAATAATAAAAATAAAATAAGATAGGCCATTTTTCTCTAAATGTTCATACAACTCCCCAATCACTAGAATTATGAGGGTATGCCATTAATTTATTCAACAATTATTTATTGAATGGCTGCTATGTTGAAAGTATTAAGGACAGAGAGTAAATAAAAACTTTCATTCTAGGGTCATTCTGTTGGAGGGCAATTATAACAAAAAGATAAATTATGCAGAATGTGGTTAAATTGTATACATGAACTGCTATTTCTAGTCAGCCTCTTTCAGAAAGACTGCTTCTCTGAGATTAAATGATATCCTTGCCTAGGAATAATTCTATTCCCATTATCCCACTATAACAAAAACAGTTAAAGTAAAATATGATAAGCTACATTTCCTGCTTGATTAAGGCTTTCCAAACTATGATGGGTACTAACAGGCATTGGCTAACTATGGCCAACTACCTGTTTTTATCAATTAAGTTTTACTAGAGCATAGACATGGTATTATCTATGGCTTCTTTGATGTTACAATGGCAGAGTTGAATAGTTGTGACAGAGACTGTATGATTTGTAAAGACTAAAATATTCACTATATAGCCCTTTATAGAAAAAGTCTGCTGACTACAATGATTTGAATGTTTGCTCACTCCAAAACTCATAGTGAAACTTAATTCCCAATGTGGCAGTATTGAGAGGTATGGATTTTAAGACGTGATTGGGTCATGAGGGCTCTGCCTAATCCATTCATGGATTAATGGATTATTGCAGGAATCAGTCTGGTAGCTGTATAAGAGGAGGAAGAGACTGGGCACAGTGGCTCATGCATATAATCCCAACACTTTGAGTGGTCAAGGCAGGAGGGTTGCTTGAACCCAGGAGTTCAAGACTAGCCTGGGCAATATAGGAAGACCTGAGACCTTGTCATATACATATGTTAGCTTGGTGTGGTGGCACACTTTTGTGGTCTCAGTTACTCAGGAGGCTGAGGTGGGAGGACTACTTGAGCCCAGGAAGTTGAGGCTGCAGTGAGCTGAGATCATGCCACTGTACTCCAGCCTGGGTGACAGAGTAAGACCTGTCTCCAACAAAAAAAAAAAAAAAAGGAAGAGAGACCTGAGCTGGCATACCCAGCCCCTTTGCCAAGTGATGCCCTGAGCCACTTCGGGACACTGCAGAGAGTCCCCACCAGCAAGAAGGCTCTCACCAGATGTGGCCCCTCAACCCTAGACTTCTCAGACTCCATAAATGTAAGAAATAGTTTCCTCTTCTTTATAAATTGCCCAGTTTCTGGTATTCTAAGCAATAGAAAACACTAAGGCATTGACCCTTGCTCTAGAACACAGGGATATCTATCCATTTCCACCTGGGAGACATTAAGAAAGTTACCTAATCTTTATAAATCACAATTTCCTCATCTATGAAAATGGACAGAAAAATAACACTACCTTAAAAGGTTGTTATGATAATTAAATGGGATATTTTCAAGTATACTGTTTAGCAATGCCCAGTGTATGCTCAAATGGTTTTTATTTTATCATTATTAACAATCCTAAATTACATCATCCTTTACATGGCTATGAGAGTTACCTTTGCAAAACATAAAATATGTCACTCTTGTTCATAACTCTTCAATGGTCCCCTTCTGCTTACAGAATAACATTAAAACTTCCCATGATCCACTCCAACTTATCTTTGAAACCTCACATTTTCCCATGAGCCTTATTTTTCACCCATCTGTCCTTTTCCTCTGGGTTCTATGATCCTAG